>NC_138316.1:0-725000 GCF_965601325.2 Salmo salar
ATAGGAACACTGTTGACACTTTTCAGCAAGTTGCAATCATGAAATACAGAAATAAACAGTTTTTCACAAACAAGGTCTAAGTCATGTTTGAGTTACTCTGTAAGTACCATTTTGCTGTACTGTGTATACTCGATGAAAGGAACATTGTTGACACTTTACAGCAAGTTGGAATCATGTAATACAGAAATAAACCGTTTTTCACAAACAAGGTCTAAGTCATGTTTGATTCACTCTGTAAGTACCATCTTGCTGTACTGCTTAATCAGGATGATAGGAACAATGTTGACACTTTTCAGCAAGTCTCAATCATGAAATACAGAAATAAACAGTTTTTCAAAAACAAGGTTTAAGTCATGTTTGAGTCACTCTGTAAGTAGCATTTTGCTGTACTGTGTATACTCGATGAAAGGAACATTGTTGACACTTTTCAGCAAGTTGCAATCATGAAATACAGAAATAAACAGTTTTTCACAAACAAGGTCTAAGTCATGTTTGAGTTACTCTGTAAGTACCATTTTGCTGTACTGTTTATACTCGATGAAAGGAACATTGTTGACACTTTTCTGCAAGTTGCACTCATGAAATACAGAAATTAACAGTTTTTCAAAACAAGGTCTAAATCCTGTTTGAGTCACTCTGTTAGTACCATTTTGCTGTACTGTTTATAGTCGATGAAAGGAACATTGTTGACACTTTTCAGCAAGTTGCAATCATGAAATACAGAAATAAACAGTTTTTCACAAACAAGGTCCAAGTCATGTTTGAATCACTCTGTTAGTACCATTTTGCTGTACTGCTTAATCAGGATGATAGGAACACTGTTTACACTTTTCAGCAAGTTGCAATCATGAAATACAGAAATAAACAGTTTTTCACAAACAAGGTCTAAGTCATGTTTGAGTCATTCTGTTAGAACCATTTTGCTTTACTGCTTAATCAGGATGATAGGAACAATGTTGACACTTTTCACAAGTTGCAGTCATGAAATACAGAAATAAACCGTTTTTCAAAAACAAGGTCTAAGTCATGTTTGAGTCACTCTGTTAGTACCATTTTGCTGTTCTGCTCATAATCAGGATGATACGAATACTGTTGACACGGTGTAAATCATGTTTGATGCACTCTGTAAGTTAATCAATACAGAAATAAACAGTTTTTCACAAACAAGGTCTAAGTCATGTTTGAGTTACTCTGTAAGTAACATTTTGCTGTACTGTTTATACTCGATGAAAGGAACATTGTTGACACTTTTCTGCAAGTTGCAATCATGAAATACAGAAATTAACAGTTTTTCAAAACAAGGTCTAAATCATGTTTGAGTCACTCTGTTAGTACCATTTTGCTGTACTGCTTAATCAGGATGATAGGAACACTGTTGACACTTTTCACAAGTTGCAGTCATGAAATACAGAAATAAACAGTTTTTCAAAACAAGGTCTAAATCATGTTTGAGTTACTCTGTTAGTACCATTTTGCTGTTCTGCTCATAATCAGGATGATAGGAACACTGTTGACATGGTGTAAATCATGTTTGATGCACTCTGTAAGTGCATCAATACAGAAATAAACAGTTTTTCACAAACAAGGTCTAAGTCATGTTTGATTCACTCTGTTAGTACCATTTTGCTGTACTGCTTAATCAGGATGATAGGAACACTGTTGACACTTTTCACAAGTTGCAGTCATGAAATACAGAAATAAACAGTTTTTCAAAACAAGGTCTAAATCATGTGTGATGCACTCAGTAAGTACCATTTTTGCTGTACTGCTTAACCTGTTGGGTCTAGGGGGCAGCATTTGCACGTCTGGATAAAAAAAATGTACCCAATTTAATCTGGTTACTAATCCTACCCAGTAACTAGAATATGCATATACTTATTATATATGGATAGAAAACACTCTAAAGTTTCCAAAACTGTTTGAATGGTGTCTGTGAGTATAACAGAACTCATTTGGCAGGCAAAACCCTGAGACATTTTCTGACAGGAAGTGGATACCTGATGTGTTGTATTGACTTTAAACCTATCCCATTGAAAAACACAGGGGTTTAGGAATATTTTGGCACTTCCTATTGCTTCCACTAGATGTCACCAGCCTTTACAAAGTGTTTTGAGTCTTCTGGAGGGAGATCTGACCGAACAAGAGCCATGGAACGATGATGGCCCATTAGACACCTTGCGCGCGAGTTCATGTTGGGTACCCTCGTTCCAATACGTTATAAAAGAGTATGCATTCGTCCACCTTGAATATTATTCATGTTCTGGTTAAAAAAGGCCCTAATGATTTATGCTATACAACGTTTGACATGTTTGAACGAACGGAAATATATTTTTTCCCCTCGTTCATGACGAGAAGTCCGGCTGGCTTACATCATGTGCTAACGAGACGGAGATTTTTGGACATAAATGATGAGCTTTTTTGAACAAAACTACATTCGTTATGGACCTGTGATACCTGGAAGTGACATCTGATGAAGAGAATCAAAGGTAATGGATTATTTACATAGTATTTTCGATTTTAGATCTCCCCAACATGACGTCTAGTCTGTATCGCAACGCGTATTTTTCTGGGCGCAGTGCTCAGATTATTGCAAAGTGTGATTTCCCAGTAAGGTTATTTTTAAATCTGGCAAGTTGATTGCGTTCAAGAGATGTAAATCTATAATTCTTTAAATGACAATATAATATTTTACCAATGTTTTCTAATTTTAATTATTTAATTTGTTACGCTGACTTGACTGCCGGTTATTGGAGGGAAACGATTTCCTCAACATCAATGCCATAGTAAAACGCTGTTTTTGGATATAAATATGAACTTGATAGAACTAAAAATGCATGCATTGTCTAACATAATGTCCTAGGAGTGTCATCTGATGGAGATTGTAAAAGGTTAGTGCATCATTTTAGCTGGTTTTATGGTTTTGGTGACCCTGTCTTTGACCCTGACAAAACATTACACACAACTCTTGTAAATGTACTGTCCTAACATACTCTAAATTTATGCTTTCGCCGTAAAACCTTTTTGAAATCGTAAAACGTGGTTAGATTAAGGAGATGTTTATCTTTCAAATGGTGTAACATAGTTGTATTTTTGAAAAATTTGAATTTTGACTTTATTTGGATTCAAATTTGCCGCTCTTGAAATGCACCTGCTGTTGATGGAGTGCACCACGGGTGGCACGCTAGCGTCCCACCTAGCCCCAAGAGGTTAATCAGGATGATAGGAACACTGTTGACACTTTTTTAGCAAGTTGCAATCATGTAATACAGAAATAAACAGTTTTTCAAAAACAAGGTTTAAGTCACGTTTGAGTCACTCTGTTAGTACCATTTTGCTGTTCTGCTCATAATCAGGATGATAGGAACACTGTTGACACGGTGTAAATCATGTTTGATGCACTCTGTAAGTGCATCAATACAGAAATAAACAGTTTTTCACAAACAAGGTCTAAGTATTGTTTGAGTTACTCTGTAAGTACCATTTTGCTGTACTGTTTATACTCGATGAAAGGAACATTGTTGACACTTTTCAGCAAGTTGCAATCATGAAATACAGAAATAAACAGTTTTTTACAAACAAGGTCTAAGTCATGTTTGAGTCACTCTGTTAGTACCATTTTGCTGTTCTGCTCATAATCAGGATGATAGGAACACTGTTGACACGGTGTAAATCATGTTTGATGCACTCTGTAAGTGCATCAATACAGAAATAAACAGTTTTTCAATAACAAGGTTTAAGTCATGTTTGAGTTACTCTGTAAGTACCATTTTGCTGTACTGTTTATACTCGATGAAAGGAACATTGTTGACAGTTTTCAGCAAGTTGCAATCATGAAATACAGAAATACAATTTTTTTTACAAACAAGGTCTAAGTCATGTTTGAGATACTCTGTAAGTACTATTTTGCTGTACTGCTTAATCAGGATGATAGGAACACTGTTGACACTTTTCACAAGTTGCAGTCATGAAATACAGAAATAAACAGTTTTTCAAAACAAGGTCTAAATCATATTTGATGCACTCAGTAAGTACCATTTTGCTGTACTGCTTAATCAGGATGATAGGAACACTGTTGACACTTTTCAGCAAGTTGCAATCATGTAACACAGAAATAAACAGTTTTTCAAAAACAAGGTTTAAGTCATGTTTGAGTCACTCTGTAAGTAGAATTTTGCTGTACTGTTTATAGTCGATGAAAGGAACATTGTTGACACTTTTCAGCAAGTTGCAATCATGTAATACAGAAATAAACAGTTTTTCAAAAACAAGGTCTAAGTCATGTTTGAGTCACTCTGTTAGTACCATTTTGCTGTTCTGCTCATAATCAGGATGATAGGAACACTGTTGACACGGTGTAAATCATGTTTGATGCACTCTGTAAGTGCATCAATACAGAAATAAACAGTTTTTCACAAACAAGGTCTAAGTCATGTTTGAGTTACTCTGTAAGTACCATTTTGCTGTACTGTTTATACTCGATGAAAGGAACATTGTTGACACTTTTCAGCAAGTTGCAATCATGTAATACAGAAATAAACAGTTTTTTACAAACAAGGTCTAAGTCATGTTTGAGTTACTCTGTAAGTACCATTTTGCTGTACTGTTTATACTCGATGAAAGGAACATTGTTGACACTTTTCAGCAAGTTGCAATCATGAAATACAGAAATAAACAGTTTTTCACAAACAAGGTCTAAATCATGTTTGATTCACTCTGTAAGTACCATTTTGGCTGTACTGATTAATCAGGATGATAGGAACACTGTTGACATTTTTCAGGAAGTTGCAATCATGAAATACAGAAATAAACAGTTTTTCAAAAACAAGGTTTACGTCATGTTTGAGTCACTCTGTAAGTAGCATTTTGCTGTACTGTGTATACTCGATGAAAGGAACATTGTTCACACTTTTCAGCAAGTTGCAATCATGTAATACAGAAATAAAGAGTTTTTCACAAACAAGATCTAAGTCATGTTTGAGTCATTCTGTTAGAACCATCTTGCTGTACTGCTTAATCAGGATGATAGGAACAATGTTGACACTTTTCAGGAAGTCTCAATCATGAAATACAGAAATAAACAGTTTTTCAAAAACAAGGTTTAAGTCATGTTTGAGTCACTCTGTAAGTAGCATTTTGCTGTACTGTTTATAGTCGATGAAAGGAACATTGTTGACACTTTTCAGCAAGTTGCAATCATGAAATACAGAAATAAACAGTTTTTCACAAACAAGGTCTAAGTCATGTTTGAGTCACTCTGTTAGTACCATTTTGCTGTACTGCTTAATCAGGATGATAGGAACACTGTTGACACTTTTCACAAGTTGCAGTCATGAAATACAGAAATAAACAGTTTTTCAAAACAAGGTCTAAATCATGTGTGATGCACTCAGTAAGTACCATTTTTGCTGTACTGCTTAACCTGTTGGGTCTAGGGGGCAGCATTTGCACGTCTGGATAAAAAAAATGTACCCAATTTAATCTGGTTACTAATCCTACCCAGTAACTAGAATATGCATATACTTATTATATATGGATAGAAAACACTCTAAAGTTTCCAAAACTGTTTGAATGGTGTCTGTGAGTATAACAGAACTCATTTGGCAGGCAAAACCCTGAGACATTTTCTGACAGGAAGTGGATACCTGATGTGTTGTATTGACTTTAAACCTATCCCATTGAAAAACACAGGGGTTTAGGAATATTTTGGCACTTCCTATTGCTTCCACTAGATGTCACCAGCCTTTACAAAGTGTTTTGAGTCTTCTGGAGGGAGATTTGACCGAACAAGAGTCATGGAACGATGATGGCCCATTAGACACCTTGCGCGCGAGTTCATGTTGGGTACCCTCGTTCCAATACGTTATAAAAGAGTATGCATTCGTCCACCTTGAATATTATTCATGTTCTGGTTAAAAAAGGCCCTAATGATTTATGCTATACAACGTTTGACATGTTTGAACGAACGGAAATATATTTTTTCCCCTCGTTCATGACGAGAAGTCCGGCTGGCTTACATCATGTGCTAACGAGACGGAGATTTTTGGACATAAATGATGAGCTTTTTTGAACAAAACTACATTCGTTATGGACCTGTGATACCTGGAAGTGACATCTGATGAAGAGAATCAAAGGTAATGGATTATTTACATAGTATTTTCGATTTTAGATCTCCCCAACATGACGTCTAGTCTGTATCGCAACGCGTATTTTTCTGGGCGCAGTGCTCAGATTATTGCAAAGTGTGATTTCCCAGTAAGGTTATTTTTAAATCTGGCAAGTTGATTGCGTTCAAGAGATGTAAATCTATAATTCTTTAAATGACAATATAATATTTTACCAATGTTTTCTAATTTTAATTATTTAATTTGTTACGCTGACTTGACTGCCGGTTATTGGAGGGAAACGATTTCCTCAACATCAATGCCATAGTAAAACGCTGTTTTTGGATATAAATATGAACTTGATAGAACTAAAAATGCATGCATTGTCTAACATAATGTCCTAGGAGTGTCATCTGATGGAGATTGTAAAAGGTTAGTGCATCATTTTAGCTGGTTTTATGGTTTTGGTGACCCTGTCTTTGACTTGACAAAACATTACACACAACTCTTGTAAATGTACTGTCCTAACATACTCTAAATTTATGCTTTCGCCGTAAAACCTTTTTGAAATCGTAAAACGTGGTTAGATTAACCTGTTAGGGCTAGGGGGCAGCATTGACACGGCTGGATAAAAAACATACCCGATTTAATCTGGTTACCACTCCTACTCAGTAACTAGAATATGCATATACTTATTACATATGGATAGAAAACACCCTAAATTTTCTAAAACTGTTTGAATGGTGTCTGTGAGTATAACAGAACTCAAATGGCAGGTCAAAACCTGAGAGATTCCTTTACAGGAAGTGGCCTGTCTGACTATTTCTGGAACTTCTTTGCCATCTCTATCATTTACTAAGGATCTCTGCTCTAACGTGACACTTCCCACGTCGTCCATAGGCTCTCATAGCCCGGGAAAAAAGAGAATGTCGTCATTCCAGCCCCAGGCTGAAACACATTATCGCCTTTCTCAAGTGGCCCATCAAGAGACACTAGCTTATGCGCGTGACCCCGACCGCCCCCGCCTTTGGGATTTTTTCCTCTGTTTGCCGAAAAGGAGATTCCCTGTCGGAATTTTATCGCTTTTCTACGAGAAAAATGACGTAAAAATTGATTTTAAACAGCGGTTGACATGCTTCGACGTACGGCAATTGAATACTTTGAATTTTATTGTCAGGAATTGCGCCAAGCGCGCGACACTTCTTTACTATTTCGGATAGTGTCTGGAACGCACGAACAAAACGCCGCTATTCGGATATAACGATGGATTATTTTGGACCAAACCAACATTTGTTATTGAAGTAGAAGTCCTGGGTGTGCATTCTGACGAAGACAACAAAAGGTAATGACATTTTTATAATAGTAAATATGATTATGGTGAGTGCTAAACTTGCCGGGTGTCTAAATAGCGAGCCCGTGATGCCTGGGCTATATACTTAGAATATTGCAAAATGTGCTTTCACCAAAAAGCTATTTTAAAATCGGACATATCGAGTGCATAGAGGAGGTCTGTATCTATAATTCTTAAAATAATTGTTATGCTTTTTGTGAACGTTTATCGTGAGTAATTTAGTAAAATGTTAGCGAATTCCCCGTAAGTTTGCGGGGGGTATGCTAGTTCTGAACGTCACATGCTAATGTAAAAAGCTGGTTTTTGATATAAATATGAACTTGATTGAACAAAACATGCATGTATTGTATAACATAATGTCCTAGGGTTGTCATCTGATGAAGATCATCAAAGGTGAGTGCTGCATTTAGCTGTCTTCTGGGTTTTGGTGACATTATATGCTGGCTTGAAAAATGGGTGTCTGATTATTTCTGGCTTGGTACTCTGCTGACATAATCTAATGTTTTGCTTTCGTTGTAAAGCCTTTTTGAAATCGGACAGTGTGGTTAGATTAACGAGAGTCTTATCTTTAAATGGCTGTAAAATAGTCATATGTTTGAGAAATTGAAGTAATAGGATTTTGAAGATTTTGAAAATCGCGCCACAGGCTGGCAGTGGATGTTACGTAGGTGGGACGAATTCGTCCCGCCGGTCCCATAGAGGTTAAGGAGATGTTTATCTTTCAAATGGTGTAACATAGTTGTATTTTTGAAAAATTTGAATTTTGACATTTATTTGGATTCAAATTTGCCGCTCTTGAAATGCACCTGCTGTTGATGGAGTGCACCACGGGTGGCACGCTAGCGTCCCACCTAGCCCCAAGAGGTTAATCAGGATGATAGGAACACTGTTGACACTTTTTTAGCAAGTTGCAATCATGTAATACAGAAATAAACAGTTTTTCAAAAACAAGGTTTAAGTCACGTTTGAGTCACTCTGTTAGTACCATTTTGCTGTTCTGCTCATAATCAGGATGATAGGAACACTGTTGACACGGTGTAAATCATGTTTGATGCACTCTGTAAGTGCATCAATACAGAAATAAACAGTTTTTCACAAACAAGGTCTAAGTATTGTTTGAGTTACTCTGTAAGTACCATTTTGCTGTACTGTTTATACTCGATGAAAGGAACATTGTTGACACTTTTCAGCAAGTTGCAATCATGAAATACAGAAATAAACAGTTTTTCACAAACAAGGTCTAAGTCATGTTTGAGTTACTCTGTAAGTACCATTTTGCTGTACTGTTTATACTCGATGAAAGGAACATTGTTGACACTTTCAGCAAGTTGCAATCATGAAATACAGAAATAAACAGTTTTTTACAAACAAGGTCTAAGTCATGTTTGAGTCACTCTGTTAGTACCATTTTGCTGTTCTGCTCATAATCAGGATGATAGGAACACTGTTGACACGGTGTAAATCATGTTTGATGCACTCTGTAAGTGCATCAATACAGAAATAAACAGTTTTTCAATAACAAGGTTTAAGTCATGTTTGAGTTACTCTGTAAGTACCATTTTGCTGTACTGTTTATACTCGATGAAAGGAACATTGTTGACAGTTTTCAGCAAGTTGCAATCATGAAATACAGAAATACAATTTTTTTTACAAACAAGGTCTAAGTCATGTTTGAGATACTCTGTAAGTACTATTTTGCTGTACTGCTTAATCAGGATGATAGGAACACTGTTGACACTTTTCACAAGTTGCAGTCATGAAATACAGAAATAAACAGTTTTTCAAAACAAGGTCTAAATCATATTTGATGCACTCAGTAAGTACCATTTTTGCTGTACTGCTTAATCAGGATGATAGGAACACTGTTGACACTTTTCAGCAAGTTGCAATCATGTAACACAGAAATAAACAGTTTTTCAAAAACAAGGTTTAAGTCATGTTTGAGTCACTCTGTAAGTAGAATTTTGCTGTACTGTTTATAGTCGATGAAAGGAACATTGTTGACACTTTTCAGCAAGTTGCAATCATGAAATACAGAAATAAACAGTTTTTCACAAACAAGGTCTAAATCATGTTTGATTCACTCTGTAAGTACCATTTTGCTGTACTGTTTATACTCGATGAAAGGAACATTGTTGACACTTTTCAGCAAGTTGCAATCATGAAATACAGAAATAAACAGTTTTTCACAAACAAGGTCTAAATCATGTTTGATTCACTCTGTAAGTACCATTTTGGCTGTACTGATTAATCAGGATGATAGGAACACTGTTGACACTTTTCAGCAAGTTGCAATCATGAAATACAGAAATAAACAGTTTTTCAAAAACAAGGTTTAAGTCACGTTTGAGTCACTCTGTTAGTACCATTTTGCTGTTCTGCTCATAATCAGGATGATAGGAACACTGTTGACACGGTGTAAATCATGTTTGATGCACTCTGTAAGTGCATCAATACAGAAATAAACAGTTTTTCACAAACAAGGTCTAAGTATTGTTTGAGATACTCTGTAAGTACCATTTTGCTGTACTGTTTATACTCGATGAAAGGAACATTGTTGACACTTTTCAGCAAGTTGCAATCATGAAATACAGAAATAAACAGTTTTTCAAAAACAAGGTCTAAGTCATGTTTGAGTTACTCTGTAAGTACCATTTTGCTGTACTGTTTATACTCGATGAAAGGAACATTGTTGACAGTTTTCAGCAAGTTGCAATCATGAAATACAGAAATACAATTTTTTTTACAAACAAGGTCTAAGTCATGTTTGAGATACTCTGTAAGTACTATTTTGCTGTACTGCTTAATCAGGATGATAGGAACACTGTTGACACTTTTCACAAGTTGCAGTCATGAAATACAGAAATAAACAGTTTTTCAAAACAAGGTCTAAATCATATTTGATGCACTCTGTAAGTACCATTTTGCTGTACTGCTTAATCAGGATGATAGGAACACTGTTGACACTTTTCAGCAAGTTGCAATCATGTAACACAGAAATAAACAGTTTTTCAAAAACAAGGTTTAAGTCATGTTTGAGTCACTCTGTAAGTAGAATTTTGCTGTACTGTTTATAGTCGATGAAAGGAACATTGTTGACACTTTTCAGCAAGTTGCAATCATGTAATACAGAAATAAACAGTTTTTCAAAAACAAGGTCTAAGTCATGTTTGAGTCACTCTGTTAGTACCATTTTGCTGTTCTGCTCATAATCAGGATGATAGGAACACTGTTGACACGGTGTAAATCATGTTTGATGCACTCTGTAAGTGCATCAATACAGAAATAAACAGTTTTTCACAAACAAGGTCTAAGTATTGTTTGAGTTACTCTGTAAGTACCATTTTGCTGTACTGTTTATACTCGATGAAAGGAACATTGTTGACACTTTTCAGCAAGTTGCAATCATGAAATACAGAAATAAACAGTTTTTCACAAACAAGGTCTAAGTCATGTTTGAGTTACTCTGTAAGTACCATTTTGCTGTACTGTTTATACTCGATGAAAGGAACATTGTTGACACTTTTCAGCAAGTTGCAATCATGAAATACAGAAATAAACAGTTTTTTACAAACAAGGTCTAAGTCATGTTTGAGTCACTCTGTTAGTACCATTTTGCTGTTCTGCTCATAATCAGGATGATAGGAACACTGTTGACACGGTGTAAATCATGTTTGATGCACTCTGTAAGTGCATCAATACAGAAATAAACAGTTTTTCAATAACAAGGTTTAAGTCATGTTTGAGTTACTCTGTAAGTACCATTTTGCTGTACTGTTTATACTCGATGAAAGGAACATTGTTGACAGTTTTCAGCAAGTTGCAATCATGAAATACAGAAATACAATTTTTTTTACAAACAAGGTCTAAGTCATGTTTGAGATACTCTGTAAGTACTATTTTGCTGTACTGCTTAATCAGGATGATAGGAACACTGTTGACACTTTTCACAAGTTGCAGTCATGAAATACAGAAATAAACAGTTTTTCAAAACAAGGTCTAAATCATATTTGATGCACTCAGTAAGTACCATTTTGCTGTACTGCTTAATCAGGATGATAGGAACACTGTTGACACTTTTCAGCAAGTTGCAATCATGTAACACAGAAATAAACAGTTTTTCAAAAACAAGGTTTAAGTCATGTTTGAGTCACTCTGTAAGTAGAATTTTGCTGTACTGTTTATAGTCGATGAAAGGAACATTGTTGACACTTTTCAGCAAGTTGCAATCATGAAATACAGAAATAAACAGTTTTTCACAAACAAGGACTAAATCATGTTTGATTCACTCTGTAAGTACCATTTTGCTGTACTGTTTATACTCGATGAAAGGAACATTGTTGACACTTTTCAGCAAGTTGCAATCATGAAATACAGAAATAAACAGTTTTTCACAAACAAGGTCTAAATCATGTTTGATTCACTCTGTAAGTACCATTTTGGCTGTACTGATTAATCAGGATGATAGGAACACTGTTGACACTTTTCAGCAAGTTGCAATCATGAAATACAGAAATAAACAGTTTTTCAAAAACAAGGTTTAAGTCACGTTTGAGTCACTCTGTTAGTACCATTTTGCTGTTCTGCTCATAATCAGGATGATAGGAACACTGTTGACACGGTGTAAATCATGTTTGATGCACTCTGTAAGTGCATCAATACAGAAATAAACAGTTTTTCACAAACAAGGTCTAAGTATTGTTTGAGATACTCTGTAAGTACCATTTTGCTGTACTGTTTATACTCGATGAAAGGAACATTGTTGACACTTTTCAGCAAGTTGCAATCATGAAATACAGAAATAAACAGTTTTTCAAAAACAAGGTCTAAGTCATGTTTGAGTTACTCTGTAAGTACCATTTTGCTGTACTGTTTATACTCGATGAAAGGAACATTGTTGACAGTTTTCAGCAAGTTGCAATCATGAAATACAGAAATACAATTTTTTTTACAAACAAGGTCTAAGTCATGTTTGAGATACTCTGTAAGTACTATTTTGCTGTACTGCTTAATCAGGATGATAGGAACACTGTTGACACTTTTCACAAGTTGCAGTCATGAAATACAGAAATAAACAGTTTTTCAAAACAAGGTCTAAATCATATTTGATGCACTCAGTAAGTACCATTTTGCTGTACTGCTTAATCAGGATGATAGGAACACTGTTGACACTTTTCAGCAAGTTGCAATCATGTAACACAGAAATAAACCGTTTTTCAAAAACAAGGTTTAAGTCATGTTTGAGTCACTCTGTAAGTAGAATTTTGCTGTACTGTTTATAGTCGATGAAAGGAACATTGTTGACACTTTTCAGCAAGTTGCAATCATGTAATACAGAAATAAACAGTTTTTCAAAAACAAGGTCTAAGTCATGTTTGAGTCACTCTGTTAGTACCATTTTGCTGTTCTGCTCATAATCAGGATGATAGGAACACTGTTGACACGGTGTAAATCATGTTTGATGCACTCTGTAAGTGCATCAATACAGAAATAAACAGTTTTTTACAAACAAGGTCTAAGTCATGTTTGAGTTACTCTGTAAGTACCATTTTGCTGTACTGTTTATACTCGATGAAAGGAACATTGTTGACACTTTTCAGCAAGTTGCAATCATGAAATACAGAAATAAACAGTTTTTCACAAACAAGGTCTAAATCATGTTTGATTCACTCTGTAAGTACCATTTTGGCTGTACTGATTAATCAGGATGATAGGAACACTGTTGACACTTTTCAGCAAGTTGCAATCATGAAATACAGAAATAAACAGTTTTTCAAAAACAAGGTTTAAGTCACGTTTGAGTCACTCTGTTAGTACCATTTTGCTGTTCTGCTCATAATCAGGATGATAGGAACACTGTTGACACGGTGTAAATCATGTTTGATGCACTCTGTAAGTGCATCAATACAGAAATAAACAGTTTTTCACAAACAAGGTCTAAGTATTGTTTGAGTTACTCTGTAAGTACCATTTTGCTGTACTGTTTATACTCGATGAAAGGAACATTGATGACAGTTTTCAGCAAGTTGCAATCATGAAATACAGAAATACAATTTTTTTTACAAACAAGGTCTAAGTCATGTTTGAGATACTCTGTAAGTACTATTTTGCTGTACTGCTTAATCAGGATGATAGGAACACTGTTGACACTTTTCAGCAAGTTGCAATCATGTAACACAGAAATAAACAGTTTTTCAAAAACAAGGTTTAAGTCATGTTTGAGTCACTCTGTAAGTAGAATTTTGCTGTACTGTTTATAGTCGATGAAAGGAACATTGTTGACACTTTTCAGCAAGTTGCAATCATGTAATACAGAAATAAACCGTTTTTCAAAAACAAGGTCTAAGTCATGTTTGAGTCACTCTGTTAGTACCATTTTGCTGTTCTGCTCATAATCAGGATGATAGGAACACTGTTGACACGGTGTAAATCATGTTTGATGCACTCTGTAAGTGCATCAATACAGAAATAAACAGTTTTTCACAAACAAGGTCTAAGTCATGTTTGAGTTACTCTGTAAGTACCATTTTGCTGTACTGTTTATACTCGATGAAAGGAACATTGTTGACACTTTTCAGCAAGTTGCAATCATGTAATACAGAAATAAAAAAAAATTTACAAACAAGGTCTAAGTCATGTTTGAGTTACTATGGAAGTACCATTTTGCTGTACTGTTTATACTCGATGAAAGGAACATTGTTGACACTTTTCAGCAAGTTGCAATCATGAAATACAGAAATAAACAGTTTTTCACAAACAAGGTCTAAATCATGTTTGATTCACTCTGTAAGTACCATTTTGGCTGTACTGATTAATCAGGATGATAGGAACACTGTTGACACTTTTCAGCAAGTTGCAATCATGAAATACAGAAATAAACAGTTTTTCAAAACAAGGTCTAAATCATGTTTGAGTCACTCTGTAAGTAGCATTTTGCTGTACTGTTTATACTCGATGAAAGGAACATTGTTGACACTTTTCAGCAAGTTGCAATCATGAAATACAGAAATAAACAGGTTTTCACAAACAAGGTCCAAGTCATGTTTGAATCACTCTGTTAGTACCATTTTGCTGTACTGCTTAATCAGGATGATAGGAACACTGTTGACACTTTTCACAAGTTGCAGTCATGAAATACAGAAATAAACAGTTTTTCAAAAACAAGGTTTAAGTCATGTTTGAATCACTCTGTAAGTAGCATTTTGCTGTACTGTTTATAGTCGATGAAAGGAACATTGTTGACACTTTTCAGCAAGTTGCAATCATGAAATACAGAAATACTCAGTTTTTCATAAACAAGGTCTAAATCATGTGTGATGCACTCTGTAGGTACCATTTTTTGCTGTACTGCTTAATCAGGATGATAGGAACACTGTTGACACTTTTCAGCAAGTTGCAATCATGAAATACAGAAATAAACAGTTTTTCAAAACAAGGTCTAAATCATGTTTGATTCACTCTGTAAGTACCATTTTGCTGTTCTGCTCATAATCAGGATCATAGGAACACTGTTGACACAGTCTAAATCATGTTTGATGCACTCTGTAAGTACCATTTTGCTGTACTGCTTAATCAGGATGATAGGAACACTTGACACTTTTCACAAGTTGCAGTCATGAAATACAGAAATAAAAAGTTTTTCAAAACAAGGTGTAAGTAATATTTGAGTCACTCTGTAAGTACCATTTTGCTCTACAGTTTAAACTCGATGAAAGGAACATTGTTGACACTTTTCAGCAAGTTGCAATCATGAAATACAGAAAAAAACAGTTTTTCACAAACAAGGTCTAAATCATGTTTGAGTCACTCTGTAAGTAGCATTTTGCTGTACTGTTTATACTCGATGAAAGGAACATTGTTGACACTTTTCAGCAAGTTGCAATCATGAAATACAGAAATAAACAGTTTTTTACAAACAAGGTCTAAGTCATGTTTGAGTTACTCTGTAAGTAGCATTTTGCTGTACTGTTTATACTCGATGAAAGGAACATTGTTGACACTTTTCAGCAAGTTGCAATCATGAAATACAGAAATTAACAGTTTTTCAAAACAAGGTCTAAATCATGTTTGATTCACTCTGTAAGTACCATTTTGGCTGTACTGATTAATCAGGATGATAGGAACACTGTTGACACTTTTCAGCAAGTTGCAATCATGTAATACAGAAATAAACAGTTTTTCAATAACAAGGTTTAAGTCATGTTTGAGTCACTCTAAGTAGCATTTTGCTGTACTGTTTATACTCGATGAAAGGAACATTGTTGACACTTTTCAGCAAGTTGCAATCATGAAATACAGAAATAAACAGGTTTTCACAAACAAGGTCCAAGTCATGTTTGATGCACTCTGTAAGTACCATTTTGGCTGTACTGATTAATCAGGATGATAGGAACACTGTTGACACTTTTCACAAGTTGCAGTCATGAAATACAGAAATAAACAGTTTTTCAAAAACAAGGTTTAAGTCATGTTTGAATCACTCTGTAAGTAGCATTTTGCTGTACTGTTTATAGTCGATGAAAGGAACATTGTTGACACTTTTCAGCAAGTTGCAATCATGTAATACAGAAATAAACAGTTTTTCAAAAACAAGGTCTAAGTCATGTTTGAGTCACTCTGTTAGTACCATTTTGCTGTTCTGCTCATAATCAGGATGATAGGAACACTGTTGACACGTTGTAAATCATGTTTGATGCACTCTGTAAGTGCATCAATACAGAAATAAACAGTTTTTCACAAACAAGGTCTAAGTCATGTTTGAGTTACTCTGTAAGTACCATTTTGCTGTACTGTTTATACTCGATGAAAGGAACATTGTTGACACTTTTCAGCAAGTTGCAATCATGAAATACAGAAATAAACAGTTTTTCACAAACAAGGTCTAAATCATGTTTGATTCACTCTGTAAGTACCATTTTGGCTGTACTGATTAATCAGGATGATAGGAACACTGTTGACACTTTTCAGCAAGTTGCAATCATGAAATACAGAAATAAACAGTTTTTCAAAACAAGGTCTAAATCATGTTTGAGTCACTCTGTAAGTAGCATTTTGCTGTACTGTTTATACTCGATGAAAGGAACATTGTTGACACTTTTCAGCAAGTTGCAATCATGAAATACAGAAATAAACAGGTTTTCACAAACAAGGTCCAAGTCATGTTTGAATCACTCTGTTAGTACCATTTTGCTGTACTGCTTAATCAGGATGATAGGAACACTGTTGACACTTTTCACAAGTTGCAGTCATGAAATACAGAAATAAACAGTTTTTCAAAAACAAGGTTTAAGTCATGTTTGAATCACTCTGTAAGTAGCATTTTGCTGTACTGTTTATAGTCGATGAAAGGAACATTGTTGACACTTTTCAGCAAGTTGCAATCATGAAATACAGAAATACTCAGTTTTTCATAAACAAGGTCTAAATCATGTGTGATGCACTCTGTAGGTACCATTTTTTGCTGTACTGCTTAATCAGGATGATAGGAACACTGTTGACACTTTTCAGCAAGTTGCAATCATGAAATACAGAAATAAACAGTTTTTCAAAACAAGGTCTAAATCATGTTTGATTCACTCTGTAAGTACCATTTTGCTGTTCTGCTCATAATCAGGATCATAGGAACACTGTTGACACAGTCTAAATCATGTTTGATGCACTCTGTAAGTACCATTTTGCTGTACTGCTTAATCAGGATGATAGGAACACTTGACACTTTTCACAAGTTGCAGTCATGAAATACAGAAATAAAAAGTTTTTCAAAACAAGGTGTAAGTAATATTTGAGTCACTCTGTAAGTACCATTTTGCTCTACAGTTTAAACTCGATGAAAGGAACATTGTTGACACTTTTCAGCAAGTTGCAATCATGAAATACAGAAAAAAACAGTTTTTCACAAACAAGGTCTAAATCATGTTTGAGTCACTCTGTAAGTAGCATTTTGCTGTACTGTTTATACTCGATGAAAGGAACATTGTTGACACTTTTCAGCAAGTTGCAATCATGAAATACAGAAATAAACAGTTTTTTACAAACAAGGTCTAAGTCATGTTTGAGTTACTCTGTAAGTAGCATTTTGCTGTACTGTTTATACTCGATGAAAGGAACATTGTTGACACTTTTCAGCAAGTTGCAATCATGAAATACAGAAATTAACAGTTTTTCAAAACAAGGTCTAAATCATGTTTGATTCACTCTGTAAGTACCATTTTGGCTGTACTGATTAATCAGGATGATAGGAACACTGTTGACACTTTTCAGCAAGTTGCAATCATGTAATACAGAAATAAACAGTTTTTCAATAACAAGGTTTAAGTCATGTTTGAGTCACTCTAAGTAGCATTTTGCTGTACTGTTTATACTCGATGAAAGGAACATTGTTGACACTTTTCAGCAAGTTGCAATCATGAAATACAGAAATAAACAGGTTTTCACAAACAAGGTCCAAGTCATGTTTGATGCACTCTGTAAGTACCATTTTGGCTGTACTGATTAATCAGGATGATAGGAACACTGTTGACACTTTTCACAAGTTGCAGTAATGAAATACAGAAATAAACAGTTTTTCAAAAACAAGGTTTAAGTCATGTTTGAATCACTCTGTAAGTAGCATTTTGCTGTACTGTTTATAGTCGATGAAAGGAACATTGTTGACACTTTTCAGCAAGTTGCAATCATGTAATACAGAAATAAACAGTTTTTCAAAAACAAGGTCTAAGTCATGTTTGAGTCACTCTGTTAGTACCATTTTGCTGTTCTGCTCATAATCAGGATGATAGGAACACTGTTGACACGTTGTAAATCATGTTTGATGCACTCTGTAAGTGCATCAATACAGAAATAAACAGTTTTTCACAAACAAGGTCTAAGTCATGTTTGAGTTACTCTGTAAGTACCATTTTGCTGTACTGTTTATACTCGATGAAAGGAACATTGTTGACACTTTTCAGCAAGTTGCAATCATGAAATACAGAAATAAACAGTTTTTCACAAACAAGGTCTAAATCATGTTTGATTCACTCTGTAAGTACCATTTTGGCTGTACTGATTAATCAGGATGATAGGAACACTGTTGACACTTTTCAGCAAGTTGCAATCATGAAATACAGAAATAAACAGTTTTTCAAAACAAGGTCTAAATCATGTTTGAGTCACTCTGTAAGTAGCATTTTGCTGTACTGTTTATACTCGATGAAAGGAACATTGTTGACACTTTTCAGCAAGTTGCAATCATGAAATACAGAAATAAACAGGTTTTCACAAACAAGGTCCAAGTCATGTTTGAATCACTCTGTTAGTACCATTTTGCTGTACTGCTTAATCAGGATGATAGGAACACTGTTGACACTTTTCACAAGTTGCAGTCATGAAATACAGAAATAAACAGTTTTTCAAAAACAAGGTTTAAGTCATGTTTGAATCACTCTGTAAGTAGCATTTTGCTGTACTGTTTATAGTCGATGAAAGGAACATTGTTGACACTTTTCAGCAAGTTGCAATCATGAAATACAGAAATACTCAGTTTTTCATAAACAAGGTCTAAATCATGTGTGATGCACTCTGTAGGTACCATTTTTGCTGTACTGCTTAATCAGGATGATAGGAACACTGTTGACACTTTTCAGCAAGTTGCAATCATGAAATACAGAAATAAACAGTTTTTCAAAACAAGGTCTAAATCATGTTTGATTCACTCTGTAAGTACCATTTTGCTGTTCTGCTCATAATCAGGATCATAGGAACACTGTTGACACAGTCTAAATCATGTTTGATGCACTCTGTAAGTACCATTTTGCTGTACTGCTTAATCAGGATGATAGGAACACTTGACACTTTTCACAAGTTGCAGTCATGAAATACAGAAATAAAAAGTTTTTCAAAACAAGGTGTAAGTAATATTTGAGTCACTCTGTAAGTACCATTTTGCTCTACAGTTTAAACTCGATGAAAGGAACATTGTTGACACTTTTCAGCAAGTTGCAATCATGAAATACAGAAAAAAAACAGTTTTTCACAAACAAGGTCTAAATCATGTTTGAGTCACTCTGTAAGTAGCATTTTGCTGTACTGTTTATACTCGATGAAAGGAACATTGTTGACACTTTTCAGCAAGTTGCAATCATGAAATACAGAAATAAACAGTTTTTTACAAACAAGGTCTAAGTCATGTTTGAGTTACTCTGTAAGTAGCATTTTGCTGTACTGTTTATACTCGATGAAAGGAACATTGTTGACACTTTTCAGCAAGTTGCAATCATGAAATACAGAAATTAACAGTTTTTCAAAACAAGGTCTAAATCATGTTTGATTCACTCTGTAAGTACCATTTTGGCTGTACTGATTAATCAGGATGATAGGAACACTGTTGACACTTTTCAGCAAGTTGCAATCATGTAATACAGAAATAAACAGTTTTTCAATAACAAGGTTTAAGTCATGTTTGAGTCACTCTAAGTAGCATTTTGCTGTACTGTTTATACTCGATGAAAGGAACATTGTTGACACTTTTCAGCAAGTTGCAATCATGAAATACAGAAATAAACAGGTTTTCACAAACAAGGTCCAAGTCATGTTTGATGCACTCTGTAAGTACCATTTTGGCTGTACTGATTAATCAGGATGATAGGAACACTGTTGACACTTTTCACAAGTTGCAGTCATGAAATACAGAAATAAACAGTTTTTCAAAAACAAGGTTTAAGTCATGTTTGAATCACTCTGTAAGTAGCATTTTGCTGTACTGTTTATAGTCGATGAAAGGAACATTGTTGACACTTTTCAGCAAGTTGCAATCATGTAATACAGAAATAAACAGTTTTTCAAAAACAAGGTCTAAGTCATGTTTGAGTCACTCTGTTAGTACCATTTTGCTGTTCTGCTCATAATCAGGATGATAGGAACACTGTTGACACGTTGTAAATCATGTTTGATGCACTCTGTAAGTGCATCAATACAGAAATAAACAGTTTTTCACAAACAAGGTCTAAGTCATGTTTGAGTTACTCTGTAAGTACCATTTTGCTGTACTGTTTATACTCGATGAAAGGAACATTGTTGACAGTTTTCAGCAAGTTGCAATCATGAAATACAGAAATAAACAGTTTTTCACAAACAAGGTCTAAATCATGTTTGATTAACTCTGTAAGTACCATTTTGGCTGTACTGTTTAAACTCGATGAACGGAACATTGTTGACACTTTTCAGCAAGTTGCAATCATGATATACAGAAATAAACAGTTTTTCACAAACAAGGTCTAAGTCATGTGTGAGTCACTCTGTTAGTACCGTTTTGCTGTACTGCTTAATAAGGATGATAGGAACACTATTGACACTTTTCAGCAAGTTGCAATCATGAAATACAGAAATAAACAGTTTTTCACAAACAAGGTCTAAGTCATGTTTGAGTTACTCTGTAAGTACCATTTTGCTGTACTGTTTATACTCGATGAAAGGAACATTGTTGACACTTTTCAGCAAGTTGCAATCATGAAATACAGAAATACTCCGTTTTTCATAAACAAGGTCTAAATCATGTGTGATGCACTCTGTTAGTACCATTTTGCTGTACTGCTTAATCAGGATGATAGGAACACTGTTGACACTTTTCAGCAAGTTGCAATCATGAAATACAGAAATAAACAGTTTTTCAAAACAAGGTCTAAATCATGTTTGAGTCACTCTGTTAGTACCATTTTGCTGTTCTGCTCATAATCAGGATCATAGGAACACTGTTGACACAGTCTAAATCATGTTTGATGCACTCTGTAAGTACCATTTGGCTATACTGCTTAATCAGGATGATAGGAACACTGTTGACACTTTTCAGCAAGTTGCAATCATGTAATACAGAAATACTCAGTTTTTCAAAAACAAGGTCTAAGTCATTTTTGAGTCACTCTGTAAGTACCATTTTGCTCTACTGTTTAAACTCGATGAAAGGAACATTGTTGACAGTTTTCAGCAAGTTGCAATCATGAAATACAGAAATAAACAGTTTTTCACAAACAAGGTCTAAATCATGTTTGATTAACTCTGTAAGTACCATTTTGGCTGTACTGTTTAAACTCGATGAACGGAACATTGTTGACACTTTTCAGCAAGTTGCAATCATGATATACAGAAATTAACAGTTTTTCACAAACAAGGTCTAAGTCATGTGTGAGTCACTCTGTTAGTACCGTTTTGCTGTACTGCTTAATAAGGATGATAGGAACACTATTGACACTTTTCAGCAAGTTGCAATCATGAAATACAGAAATAAACAGTTTTTCACAAACAAGGTCTAAGTCATGTTTGAGTTACTCTGTAAGTACCATTTTGCTGTACTGTTTATACTCGATGAAAGGAACATTGTTGACACTTTTCAGCAAGTTGCAATCATGAAATACAGAAATACTCCGTTTTTCATAAACAAGGTCTAAATCATGTGTGATGCACTCTGTTAGTACCATTTTGCTGTACTGCTTAATCAGGATGATAGGAACACTGTTGACACTTTTCAGCAAGTTGCAATCATGAAATACAGAAATAAACAGTTTTTCAAAACAAGGTCTAAATCATGTTTGAGTCACTCTGTTAGTACCATTTTGCTGTTCTGCTCATAATCAGGATCATAGGAACACTGTTGACACAGTCTAAATCATGTTTGATGCACTCTGTAAGTACCATTTGGCTATACTGCTTAATCAGGATGATAGGAACACTGTTGACACTTTTCAGCAAGTTGCAATCATGTAATACAGAAATACTCAGTTTTTCAAAAACAAGGTCTAAGTCATTTTTGAGTCACTCTGTAAGTACCATTTTGCTCTACTGTTTAAACTCGATGAAAGGAACATTGTTGACAGTTTTCAGCAAGTTGCAATCATGAAATACAGAAATAAACAGTTTTTCACAAACAAGGTCTAAATCATGTTTGATTAACTCTGTAAGTACCATTTTGGCTGTACTGTTTAAACTCGATGAACGGAACATTGTTGACACTTTTCAGCAAGTTGCAATCATGATATACAGAAATTAACAGTTTTTCACAAACAAGGTCTAAGTCATGTTTGAGTCACTCTGTTAGTACCGTTTTGCTGTACTGCTTAATAAGGATGATAGGAACACTATTGACACTTTTCAGCAAGTTGCAATCATGAAATACAGAAATAAACAGTTTTTCACAAACAAGGTCTAAGTCATGTTTGAGTTACTCTGTAAGTACCATTTTGCTGTACTGTTTATACTCGATGAAAGGAACATTGTTGACACTTTTCAGCAAGTTGCAATCATGAAATACAGAAATACTCCGTTTTTTATAAACAAGGTCTAAATCATGTGTGATGCACTCTGTAGGTACCATTTTTGCTGTACTGCTTAATCAGGATGATAGGAACACTGTTGACACTTTCAGCAAGTTGCAATCATGAAATACAGAAATAAACAGTTTTTCAAAACAAGGTCTAAGTCATGTTTGAGTCACTCTGTTAGTACCATTTTGCTGTTCTGCTCATAATCAGGATCATAGGAACACTGTTGACACAGTCTAAATCATGTTTGATGCACTCTGTAAGTACCATTTGGCTATACTGCTTAATCAGGATGATAGGAACACTGTTGACACTTTTCAGCAAGTTGCAATCATGAAATACAGAAATAAACAGTTTTTCAAAACAAGGTCTAAGTCATGTTTGAGTCACTCTGTTAGTACCATTTTGCTGTTCTGCTCATAATCAGGATCATAGGAACACTGTTGACACAGTCTAAATCATGTTTGATGCACTCTGTAAGTACCATTTGGCTATACTGCTTAATCAGGATGATAGGAACACTGTTGACACTTTTCAGCAAGTTGCAATCATGTAATACAGAAATACTCAGTTTTTCAAAAACAAGGTCTAAGTCATTTTTGAGTCACTCTGTAAGTACCATTTTGCTCTACTGTTTAAACTCGATGAAAGGAACAATGTTGACACTTTTCAGCAAGTTGCAATCATGATATACAGAAATACTCAGTTTTTTATAAACAAGGTCTAAATCATGTGTGATGCAATCTGTAGGTACCATTTTGCTGTACTGCTTAATCAGGATGATAGGAACACTGTTGACACTTTTCACAAGTCCCAGTCATGAAATACAGAAATAAACAGTTTTTCAAAACAAGGTCTAAATCATGTTTGATGCACACTGTAAGTACCATTTTGGCTGTACTGCTTAATCAGGATGATAGGAACACTGTTGACACGGTCTAAATCATGTTTGATGCACTCTGTAAGGGAAACCCCCCCTAATTTGGACAAAATAATATGGGAACATATTGGCATAGCACGAATCATACACACGATTATAAATACCACCGAAAGCGGTCCATCTCCGGGCCAATCATATGGCAATTTTCCGATGGCAATTGCCAATTGTAACACCCCAAATTTCCAATAGATGGCGAGCGCGCTACACCGTGGATTTTCATACAGCAAATGATACCCAAGTCTACACCCAAGGGTCAGATTTTGATAATATGATATTTTTTTGGAAAACTTATCAACCCTTAAAAAAGTGGTTTCTGGACCGTTTTTCGAATTTTTTTGGATTGTTATTTCAATTACACATGTATAAGAGATGTATGAACATGCATTTGACATATTTTATTGACATACTTTTTTGGGTTGTTTTTGCTTGTGCACAAGGCATATGATTTGTGCATTTTGAATATGATTTCATCCGAAGTCAAAAGTGACATATTTTTTTCGTTTTTTTGCCAAATGCCATTAGAAATGTGCAAATGAAATGTCCAATTCTTTTTTTGTCAATTATACGTGTATGAAAGTATTGAATGTGCCAAATCAGGATGTTTGTCCGTTTGCCATGTACGATCATAGGAAGTCGGTTTCCAAACCCAAAAGTCAGTGAACCACAGTCCAAATGGCATTTATACTGCCCAAATGATGCCCTATGTTAAGCCATGAATCAATGCAGACAGTCTACTTGTCATGTATGATGAGGGAGAAGTGGGACTCTGTTGCTTTAAACATTTTTAACGAATTTGACATGCTCAGAATGCATAATTGACTGGCCCGATGATCTCAGGATGGCCGTGCAGTGACTGTGGTTCCTCTCCATCGCTCGTTGTGTTGATTTCATCTTGTCAACTTTGGTGATATTTATTGCTGTTGAATCATATTGCAAACGCGCGTTACGTTTGCAATATTGCGCGTTACATTTGCAATATGATTCAATGGGCATTTAGCATCACGAATTTAGGCATGCTCAAAAATACTGCAGAAATGCATAATTGACTGTCCCGATGATCTCGGTATGGCCGGACAGTGACTGTGGTTCCTCTCCATGGCTTGATGGTGACATGAGAGAAGTGGGACTGTCGTTTTTTAGCGATTTTTTTGAAAAATGTCCAAAATGACTAGGGGCGCCCCATATTGGATGGGCACTGATGGAAGGTGCTCCCTACCCAACCATGGACCCCTTGCACCCCCCAAAAGGCATTTAAAACCCTTCTAAAAAAAGAATCCTGGTAACCCATTTCGGGTCACCATGTGCACGGATGCGCATTACCGATATGTTTAGATGGGCCTCAACATCACAAATTTGGCATGCTCAAAAACACTGCAGAAATGCATAATTGACTGTCCCAATGAACTGGGGATGGCCGTGCAGTGACTGTGGTTCCTCTCTATCGCTCGTCACCCAGCAGTCAGCGTCCATCAGTCAATTAGATGTCATTCTGACACCAAACTGATACCATCTGACACCAAATCCACTTTTTCCAACTCGTATAGAAGCCAACTATCACATATGTCAGAGAAGGCCCATAATTCACAGTGCTTTCAATTTTAACCATAAAAAAAACATAAAACACATAGTTACGTTATAGCTGCGGGTCCAGCTCTGACAATATGTGTAGGCCTATGTGAGGCGACCCCGAATCCCAAGTTTCGGCTCGATAGGTCATTCGGTGCCTGAGCAATGGCCTTAATTGGTGCAGAAAATCCACTTTTTCAGGGCGTTACTACGGGGTCCCTGAATGAGCTATCGGACAGAGACATTGGGGTCCGTCTCTATGGGCCGAGGCGGTTTCAATAGACCTAGTCTTGCGACTCTGGGACATTTCTACATGTCTCCATGTCCGTGATATTCAAAATGAATTGAACATATTGCAAATGCACGAGGCGGTTTCTCGGTCTGAGAACCTTCTAGAGCCACATAAATCACCGTGCACTATCGACTTGAGCTCTAGAACAGGTTTCCAAAATTTCGGAGCTCTAGGTCTGACGGTTCTTGAATCGTTTGAACAAAAATAACTATTGAAGGCGGTATAAGCCTCTAAGCCCCACACTATGTCCCTATGGACAAATTGTGTGTGTGTGTTTTAGTTTTTTTTGCAAAAATAATAGACACACGTTGTCTTTGGGGTAGGGATAAACAGAATCTTGAATATGAAGTCTCTACCTTAAGAATTGACTGAATGACAGATGGTTGAGTTGCGTGATTTTCACTATGTGCGTTTTATTTGACTATAGTTCTAGGCTGTTTTTAACCTCTATGGGCTAGGTGGGACGCTTGCGTCCCACCTATGTAACAGCCACTTGCAGCCTGTGGCGCGATTTTCAAAACCTTAATCCTATTACTTCAATTTCTCAAACATATGACTATTTTACAGCTATTTAAAGACAAGACTCTCGTTAATCTAACCACACTGTCCGATTTCAAAAAGGCTTTACAACGAAAGCAAAACATTAGATTATGTCAGCAGAGTACCAAGCCAGAAATAATCAGACACCCATTTTTCAAGCCAGCATATAATGTCACCAAAACCCAGAAGACAGCTAAATGCAGCACTCACCTTTGATGATCTTCATCAGATGACAACCCTAGGACATTATGTTATACAATACATGCATGTTTTGTTCAATCAAGTTCATATTTATATCAAAAACCAGCTTTTTACATTAGCATGTGACGTTCAGAACTAGCATACCCCCCGCAAACTTCCGGGGAATTCGCTAACATTTTACTAAATTACTCACGATAAACGTTCACAAAAAGCATAACAATTATTTTAAGAATTATAGATACAGACCTCCTCTATGCACTCGATATGTCCGATTTTAAAATAGCTTTTTGGTGAAAGCACATTTTGCAATATTCTAAGTACATAGCCCAGGCATCACGGGCTCGCTATTTAGACACCCGGCAAGTTTAGCACTCACCATAATCATATTTACTATTATAAAAGTTTGATTACCTTTTGTTGTCTTCGTCAGAATGCACTCCCAGGACTGCTACTTCAATAACAAATGTTGGTTTGGTCCAAAATAATCCATCGTTATATCCGAATAGCGGCGTTTTTTTCGTGCGTTCCAGACACTATCCGAAATGGTAAAGAAGTGTCGCGCGCATGGCGCAATTCGTGACAATAAAATTCTAAATATTCCATTACCGTACTTCGAAGCATGTCAACCGCTGTTTAAAATCAATTTTTACGCCATTTCTCTCGTAGAAAAGCGATAATATTCCGACAGGGAATCTCCTTTTCGGCAAACAGAGGAAAAAAAAATCACAAAGGCGGGGGCGGTCGGGTCATGCGCATAAGCCCAGAGTCCCTTGATCGGCCACTTGAGAAAGGCGATAATGTGTTTCAGCCTGGGGCTGGGATGACGACATTCTGTTTTTTCCCGGGCTCTGAGCGCCTATGGACGACGTGGGAAGTGTCACGTTAGAGCAGAGATCCTTTGTTAAAGATAGAGATGGAAAAGAAGTTCAAGAAATGGTCAGACAGGCCACTTCCTGTAAAGGAATCTCTCAGGTTTTGACCTGCCATTTGAGTTCTGTTATACTCACAGACACCATTCAAACAGTTTTAGAAACTTTAGGGTGTTTTCTATCCATATGTAATAAGTATATGCATATTCTAGTTACTGGGTAGGAGTGGTAACCAGATTAAATCGGGTATGTTTTTTATCCAGCCGTGTCAATACTGCCCCCTAGCCCTAACAGGTTAACGTCCTTGCTATGGGTGTTAATTTCTGCGGACCTGGTGTCCGGTAATTCCCCATCTAGTCCTTGTGACTCATCTTTTACCCTTTTCTCAAATTGTTCTCGCTTAAGTTCTTCCCGAAGTGGGACTTCTGGAGAACATTGGTCTACGTTTTGATCGTCCTTCAACCCTTTGTTACCCTTGTGCTCTGACACTTTTTGTGGGTTTGTTGCAGGAACGTAGCGAACAGGTCGATTGTAGCGGTAGTAATGTTGATGGCGACGTAGTTTACAGTTATTTCGACCGCGGAGGTTATTGGAATCATGGTTTCGTGGTAGAAACTGTTGTTGTGCGTCATCTCTCGATGCTCCAATACCTGATAATGGACCCTCTAACTGGAGTGTGTGCTCCTGGTTAAACTTCAAAACCGAGTGGTCAGGGCTCTTAGCGTTGTAAACTTTTGATGCCTCAAAAGCTGTGCTTGCAGGCTCTCTCAGTTGTAAGATAGGCAAGCCAACGTGGGCGGCAGGGCCCAAGTAGGTAATGAAGGTGGGATACATTGTCGACAGAAACATTTGTTTGAATGGTAACAGCTCTTCCATTCCTGTTTCTGTGAGTAGGCCAAAGTAAGCTGAACGAAGCCTATGATAGTAAGCTTGTGGGTGTTCGTTCCGAGCTTGTTTGACGGTGTTAGCCAGTGAGCTATCGTGTTTGCGAGTCGCAGAACCACTGAATTCTAATTTCAAAGCTGTGGCAAGTTTAGCGTAGTCATTTAGCACGTTTTGCTGTTGTAGGCGAATGAACCTCGTCACGTGTCTATTCGACGTTCGCTTCAACAGGTAAACCCTGTCAGAACCCATAGCGTTCGGGTAGCCATCCAACGCGTCCTCTATGTCAGCTAGGAATGTCTCAGTATCGTTTGGCTTACCTGGAACGGGGTCAAAGGTGGGGAAATTCTTGACAAGTTTGTCAAGGTATTCTGCGCCAAGCGGGCGGAGAGGGTTGGCTTCACGCCATATTACTCAGTGCCGAAGGGCCAAGAGGAGAAGACTGAGGGACACGAGGGAGGCAAGGTCTGAAACCTATTGTCTTCACTCCTGTGAGTACAGGGCTCCGGTTGCTTGGCTGGGTAGTCGCGCTGTAGAGCGTGACCATTCTGGATTTCCTCCAGATGGTACCTAAGGGTGGAATTCTGCTGCATTGCAGAGTCCACTTGAGCGCTTAGAGTACCGATTTTGGACACGTGAATGTCACACCTGCTCCTTTCAGTCTCAAACTTATCTGTCATGATTTGCAGATAGAGGTCTTGAGTACGGAGCGAGAGATTCAGTGATGAGATTTCCTCTGCTTGCTTAGAAATCAATATTTCCATCCTCATCAACTGAGTTCTCTCATCATTCATTTGGTCAGTGACTTCAATAAGTTCTGCTGATTTATCATCCAACTTTGTCATTGTGTTCATTAACTGATTGTCTTTGGTCTGCAGCGCTTTGAGGAGAACCGTGTTATTTTGAGTAACATTCAAAAAAACAGCATGCATGTTGTCAAGTAGAGCGCTCCTGTTTGTAGATAACTCTTCAGATTTATCTAGTTTGGCGTGGACATCATCGTATTTAGTTTTGGCTAAATCGAGTTGTTCCTGTAGCATATGATTTTGTTCCTGTAGAAAACGATTTTGTTGAAGAGCTTGTGCTTGTTCATCGTCGTACGTTTTTGCAATTACATTTAATTGTTCAGTTTTCGAACCCAGTTCCATAGCTAGCAGAATTTTTCCCTTTTCTGCATTTGTCATTGGTTTCCCGGTTCTCTCCACCTGTCCCTTTATGTCTACCGTTACCTGCTCGTGCTTCAGCTGTGCACTGCGGTATTGGACAGATGCCAATCTCGGATGGCAAGACATCACAGCTAGACTGGAGAGAACCTTTACGAGGCCTGCGCCAGATGGTTGGTTTTGGAAAGCATTGTTGTCTGCTTTTCCACTAATGGCATAATTAGGGTTGTTATCGCTGCTGAGGTCAGAGATCAATCCTTTTACGGGTGGAGGTTCACTAATTAGCGGGCGAGTGGGACCACCCCCTCTGATAGCTTGCACATTATTAGAACATTTGAAAGGAAAAAATGTTTTTCCTAATTTTCCAAAATGTGGTTTTGGAATGTGGGGAGCTGCAAAGATGATTTTAATCTATTTATAGACGTTAATGAACCATCAGTACTGTACAGTACTGTGGAAGTTGGTCGTGAATGAATTTGCAAAAGCAAATTGAATTAATCAATGCCAATGATTAGTCCTACCTGGGTAGGCTATCTGGGTCTTAAACTTGAATTACCTGAGAGGTTGCTTCATCCAGGTTAATATGCAAAGTTTAAATTGTCTCATTTAATTGGAAGAACCTAGAAAGGTATGTTGGACAATTTAACTTATTAAATTGAATGAGACAATAATCCATACAATCTCCATTGATTGGATATCATAAGTGTAAACCGTAGGTCCAATGTTGGGACCCTTCACCACTAGGGTATGCTCCTCCCTGGGGCTGATGCCACATGGGATTCACTCCCGTCAGTAATGGGTTTTACTGAATGTGCTTTGCTAAAGCAGATTTTACTGATTAAACTATTTATGATAAATCAAACCTGTATAGGCTATCTGGGAATTAACTTTCAATTAACCTGAGAGCATTGCTTCATCTAAGTTAAGTTTGGAAAAAGTTAATCATGTCTCATTGTAGACGCCCAATCAATTTTGGATATTATTTAAAAGATCCACTTGAAAAGGTAAATCTGGCAACTTCACTTGTTAGTTAAATTGAATGAGATGTCATATCCAGTCAATTGCGATTCTCTGGGTATCTTACCGTGATCCACGTTTGGATTTCCCCTAGAGATGTACTGGCAATTCTTCACCACCAGGGTATAGAATGCTGAAATTAAACGGAAGTACAAAGGTCGGGACTTCCGTCGCGCTAGCGGAGGAATTTTAAACGTGGTACGGGGAGGGTAACATGTTCCCTCTCTGTTAGCTTGCAGTAATGCTAAGCTCTTCCTAACTTTGTTCAGGAGTATCACTTCCAAGCACCAAAATAGGGTCCTCTCACAATGGAAAGGGTGGGTTTTCTAGTGACGTCTCACCTTAACCTGTTGGGGATAGGGGGCAGTATTTGCACGGCCGGATAAAAAAAACGTACCCGATTTAATCTGGTTACTACTCCTGCCCAGTAACTAGAATATGCATATAATTATTGGCTTTGGATAGAAAACACCCTAAAGTTTCTAAAACTGTTTGAATGGTGTCTGTGAGTATAACAGAACTCATATGGCAGGCAAAAACCTGAGAAGATTCCTTACAGGAAGTGGCCTGTCTGACCATTTCTTGCCCTCCTTGATCATCTCTATCCAAAACAGGGGATCTCTGCTGTTACGTGACACTTCCTACGGCTCCCATAGGCTCTCAGAAGGCGGGAAAAAGCTGAATGATGTAATTCCAGCCCCAGGCTGAAACACATTAGCGCTTTTGGCAAGTGGCCGATCAGAGGACAATGGGTTTAGGCGCGAGTCGACCCCATGCTTTATTTTCTTTCTATCTAAACGCAGATTCCCGGTCGGAATATTATCGCTTTTTTACGAGACAAATGGCATAAAAATTGATTTTAAACAGCGGTTGACATGCTTCGAAGTACGGTAATGGAATATTTCGATTTTTTTTGTCACGAAATGCGTCGTGCTCGTCAACCTTCTTTACCATTCGGATAGTGTCTTGAACGCACGAACAAAACAGAGGATATTTGGATATAACTATGGATTATTTGGGACCAAACCAACATTTGTTATTGAAGTAGAAGTCCTGGGAGTGCATTCTGACGAAGACACCAAAGGTAATAACATTTTTCTTATAGTAAATCTGACTTTTGTGAGTGCTAAACTTGCTGGGTGTCTAAATAGCTAGCCCTGTGATGCCGCGCTATCTACTCAGAATATTGCAAAATGTGCTTTCACCGAAAAGCTATTTTAAAATCGGACATATCAAGTGCATAGAGGAGTTCTGTATCTATAATTCTTAAAATAATTGTTATGCTTTTTGTGAACGTTTATCGTGAGTAATTTAGTACATTTTTTGTAAATTCACCGGAAGTTTGCGGGGGTATGCTAGTTCTGAACGTCACATGCTAATGTAAAAAGCTGGTTTTTGATATAAATACGAACTTGATTGAACAAAACATGCATGCATTGTATAACATAATGTCCTAGGTGTGTCATCTGATGAAGATCATCAAAGGTTAGTGCTGCATTTAGCTGTCTTCTGGGTTTTTGTGACATTATATGCTAGCTTGAAAAATGGGTGTCTGATTATTTCTGGCTGGGTACTCTGCTGACATAATCTAATGTTTTGCTTTCGTTGTAAAGCCTTTTTGAAATTGGACAGTGTGGTTAGATTAACGAGAGTCTTGTCTTTAAAATGGTGTAAAATAGTCATATGTTTGAGAAATTGAAGTAATAGCATTTCTAAGGTATTTGAATAACGCGCCACAGGATTCCACTGGCTGTTACGTAGGTGGGACGATTTCGTCCCGCCGACCCTAGAGAGGTTAACCTCTCTAGGCTAGGCGGGACGAATTCGTCCCACCTACGTAACAGCCACTGCTATCCTGTGGCGCGATTTTCAAAATCTTCAAAATCCTATTACTTCAATTTCTCAAACATATGACTATTTTACAGCCATTTAAAGATAAGACTCTCGTTAATCTAACCACACTGTCCGATTTCAAAAAGGCTTTACAACGAAAGCAAAACATTAGATTATGTCAGCAGAGTACCAAGCCAGAAATAATCAGACACCCATTTTTCAAGCCAGCATATAATGTCACATGAACCCAGAAGACAGCTAAATGCAGCACTCACCTTTGATGATCTTCATCAGATGACAACCCTAGGACATTATGTTATACAATACATGCATGTTTTGTTCAATCAAGTTCATATTTATATCAAAAAACAGCTTTTTACATTAGCATGTGACGTTCAGAACTAGCATACCCCCCGCAAACTTACGGGGAATTCGCTAACATTTTACTAAATTACTCACGATAAACGTTCACAAAAAGCATAACAATTATTTTAAGAATTATAGATACAGACCTCCTCTATGCACTCGATATGTCCGATTTTAAAATAGCTTTTTGGTGAAAGCACATTTTGCAATATTCTAAGTACATAACCCAGGCATCACGGGCTCGCTATTTAGACACCCGGCAAGTTTAGCACTCACCATAATCATATTTACTATTATAAAAATGTCATTACCTTTTGTTGTCTTCGTCAGAATGCACACCCAGGACGTCTACTTCAATAACAAATGTTGGTTTGGTCCAAAATAATCCATCGTTATATCCGAATAGCGGCGTTTTGTTCGTGCGTTCCAGACACTATCCGAAATAGTAAAGAAGTGTCGCGCGCTTGGCGCAATTCCTGACAATAAAATTCAAAGTATTCAATTGCCGTACGTCGAAGCATGTCAACCGCTGTTTAAAATCAATTTTTACGTCATTTTTCTCGTAGAAAAGCGATAAAATTCCGACAGGGAATCTCCTTTTCGGCAAACAGAGGAAAAAATCCCAAAGGCGGGGGCGGTCGGGGTCACGCGCATAAGCTAGTGTCTCTTGATGGGCCACTTGAGAAAGGCGATAATGTGTTTCAGCCTGGGGCTGGAATGACGACATTCTCTTTTTTCCCGGGCTATGAGAGCCTATGGACGACGTGGGAAGTGTCACGTTAGAGCAGAGATCCTTAGTAAATGATAGAGATGGCAAAGAAGTTCCAGAAATGGTCAGACAGGCCACTTCCTGTAAAGGAATCTCTCAGGTTTTGACCTGCCATTTGAGTTCTGTTATACTCACAGACACCATTCAAACAGTTTTAGAAAATTTAGGGTGTTTTCTATCCATATGTAATAAGTATATGCATATTCTAGTTACTGAGTAGGAGTGGTAACCAGATTAAATCGGGTATGTTTTTTATCCAGCCGTGTCAATGCTGCCCCCTAGCCCTAACAGGTTAACCCCATTCAGCATATTCTGCTAGCGTTTATGTTGACCGGAGCGACACGGTACTTAAATACAGATTCGCATACGGTCTGCCCACACTGTCTTAGTGCGGTAGGCGAATTACTCGGCTCGGTCACCGGACAGTTATCTTCTAATTTCTAACCTTACTCTAGAAGTTAATATTGACCGACAGAAATAGTATCGTTTGGCCTAACGGACTAAATCTGGAATTTATCCCTCACTGCTATCGACGTACGACCGGAGCCACTCTAAATAGCTTCTCCCAATGGAAAAAAACACAATCACTTGTTTAGATAGCCTGTTTGGACAATTCTGTTTGCACAATTGATATATTGAATTTCACAGCAAAGTCCAATTTTATCTAAGATTCCTCACAGGGGGCACCATATATGTAGTGTCTTTGGGGTACCATTAAACTGAAGACATGCTTATCAATTAACTCCCTGTAATTATTATCACGCGATTAAAATGATTAATCGTTTAATTGTAATTACCTAGGAGATCGGGGCACCAAGGAAAATATTCAGATTACAAAGTTATAATTTTCCTAATTTTCCTATATTATAACATAATATATTATAGTATAGGCCGATTATCTTCTGGTTTAAATGGTGCATTTTACCTCGCGTCCAGTGTCATTCCAAACGTCGTAAATTGTTGTATCTGCACGAATCCAGCCTTTACTAAAAGTCATCCATACATCAATTGTCTTAAAATCATTTATTTACTAAACTAAGTAATTCACAGAAAGCATTCTCTCTCTCTCTCTCTCTATGGATCTTTCAAAGCGACATTCATTAATGTCGTCATAGAATGGATGTTTCGTTGGTCTTCGCGTTCAATGATATAATTTACTTAGCTGCAGACTAATAATTAATATAAAAGACTTGTTCTTATTCTGTCGGTATCGATAGTCTAAAAGTTAACCACGTGGTATAGTTCACTTTCAGTAGAGGAATTGGATGGTCAAACCTATTGGCCAACTCGCAATGGAGTGGAGGCCTGGTCTCAAGAAAGTAAATCAGGGTGGGGTTTTATACTAGAACATACAACAGGCTTGTCACATGACGCCTGGTCCTGTCTGTGTCCCTGGGGGCGTGCCGATGACTGATTTAATCTTTGAACATAAATACCTTCTATCACATTAACATCAGTACATAGCATCTCAATGTATTACAAATAGCTTTATCCTTATTAATACATTTTATACAACCATTTGGATGCGAGTCCCATAGCCGAGGCTATTATATAAACAGTTATGGTAATATGGCTATATTGTCTCTTCTGAGTATCACAAAATTGTACCAAGCGGACCAGTTCGTAGCTGGATTCTTCACCAATCTTTTATACCTTCTCCAGAACATAAATGTCATTCGGTTCCCCAATTCTGTGAGTTGGAAGAATTTCCTGTGTCTCTCTATGAAACCCCTCTGTGTCTCAACTGGGTCATGTGGCAAGAGATTCTCCTCTAGAATTTTACAACCCCTTCACGCAGGGCCTGGGTGGGGGCAAGGTAGGTTGGGGGATGGTGAAAGGGGGTCAACTGTCCTCCCTGTACTCAAAGAGGGCAACGTCATGACACTGTATTTCATGGTTGCAACTTGCAGAAAAGTGTCCACAGTGTTCCTATCATCTAGTTTAAACAGCACTGCAAACATTTTTACTTAACCTCTATGGACTAGGTGGGACGCTAGCGTGCCACCCGTGGTGCACTCCATCAACAGCAGGTGCATTTCAAGAGCGGCAAATTTGAATCCAAATAAATGTCAAAATTCAAATTTTTCAAACATACAACTATTTTACACCCTTTGAAAGATAAACATCTCCTTAATCTAACCACGTTTTACGATTTCAAAAAGGTTTTACGGCGAAAGCATAAATTTAGAGTATGTTAGGACAGTACATTTACAAGAGTTGTGTGTAATGTTTTGTCAAGTCAAAGACAGGGTCACCAAAACCATAAAACCAGCTAAAATGATGCACTAACCTTTTACAATCTCCATCAGATGACACTCCTAGGACATTATGTTAGACAATGCATGCATTTTTAGTTCTATCAAGTTCATATTTATATCCAAAAACAGCGTTTTACTATGGCATTGATGTTGAGGAAATCGTTTCCCTCCAATAACCGGCAGTCAAGTCAGCGTCACAAATTAAATAATTAAAATTAGAAAACATTGGTAAAATATTATATTGTCATTTAAAGAATTATAGATGTACATCTCTTGAACGCAATCAACTTGCCAGATTTAAAAATAACCTTACTGGGAAATCACACTTTGCAATAATCTGAGCACTGCGCCCAGAAAAATACGCGTTGCGATACAGACTAGACGTCATGTTGGGGAGATCTAAAATCGAAAATACTATGTAAATAATCCATTACCTTTGATTCTCTTCATCAGATGTCACTTCCAGGTATCACAGGTCCATAACGAATGTAGTTTTGTTCAAAAAAGCTCATCATTTATGTCCAAAAATCTCCGTCTTGTTAGCACATGATCTAAGCCAGCCGGACTTCTCGTCATGAACGAGGGGAAAAAATATATTTACGTTCGTTCAAACATGTCAAACGTTGTATAGCATAAATCATTAGGGCCTTTTTTAACCAGAACATGAATAATATTCAAGGTGGACGAATGCATACTCTTTTATAAAGTATTGGAACGAGGGTACCCAACATGAACTCGCGCGCCAGGTGTCTAATGGGACATCATCGTTCCATGGCTCTTGTTCGGTCAGATCTCCCTCCAGAAGACTCAAAACACTTTGTAAAGGCTGGTGACATCTAGTGGAAGCAATAGGAAGTGCCAAAATATTCCTCAGCCCCTGTGTTTTTCAATGGGATAGGTTTAAAGGTAATACAACACATCAGGTATCCACTTCCTGTCAGAAAATGTCTCAGGGTTTTGCCTGCCAAATGAGTTCTGTTATACTCACAGACACCATTCAAACAGTTTTAGAAACTTTAGAGTGTTTTCTATCCATATATAATAAGTATATGCATATTCTAGTTACTGGGTAGGATTAGTAACCAGATTAAATCGGGTACATTTTTTTTATCCAGACGTGCAACAGGTTAAATAGTTAATCAAATAGCTGCCCGGACTATCTGCATTGACCCTTTTTGCACTAACTTTTTTTACTCATCACATATGCTGCTGCTACTGTTTACTATCTGTCACTTTATTCCTCCTTATATGTACAGTACATATCTACCTCAATTACTTCATCCCCCTGCACATCGACCAGCTGAACATGGCCAAGATGTTCAAATGTTCATAAATGACCAGCATGGTCAAATAATAATAATCACAGTAGTTGTCGAGGGTGCAACAAGTCAGCACCTCAAGAGTAAATGTCAGTTGGCTTTTCATAGTCTGCTACCTGTACATTAACCTTCTATATTTGTCGTTTGGAGAAACTAAACGATACTGAGCAGGAATAGTCAACCTAGGGTGTAGAAAAACACTTTGGAATTTGACGTTTGGCGAAACGTGGATAAACGTCTAATTATGCGGTTGAGACTGTGAGAGCTTGTTGTGTTAAGGGTGTGCACACAGTTTGTGTAGGGGTGCGAGTGACACATTATCTCTGTCAGATTAGTTTTTTTAATAAATTCTCTAGTAATTTTCAGTTCCCCAAACTAAAAATAAACATAGAAGTTGAATCAGAGCTCTCTCTACCCCCTCTTTCTTTCTTCCTCCCCTCCTTCTTTCTTCTTCTCTCCTTCCTCATTCTCTCTTCCCTCTGTCTCACTTTAACTATTCTCCCTCCCTTGTCTCTCTCTTCTCCCCTCTATTTCACTTTCCCTCTCCCTCTCTCTCTCTGTCTGGTTTGCACATGGCATAATACAATGCCAGCTCTTGTACGACTAGATTGATATTTGAGGGCACTCATACTCGAGAAACTCACCTTCCGCTTTTTTTGTAGTATTACACAGGCCTTGCTCTACCAACTATGAGGGGCTTGTAGTACCTACCATGCCCAAGTGAGGGCACCACAACTATACATAATTGAAGACAGTGTCAACTGTCTGTGTGCGGGCGGGTGCATGCGTGCGTCATGTGTGTGTGTATAACGTCCCTTGATTGCTGTTGCATAGCAGAGTTTACACAGGGGTAATTGTGGAGTCGTGACCTCTGTAAAGCTGCTGTTTGGGCCGCTTAGTGCCAGGGAGCCCCAACACTTATCACATGCTCTCAGGAATGCTAGAGCACGCACACACAGGCGCAATTTTTTTAATTGATGCACTCCTCTTCATCCCTCTGTTTCCCTTTTCCTGATCTCTCTATTATTCACACGTTCTTCTAATTTTACCTTCTTTTCTCTCTCTTTCTCTCTCTCTCTCTCTCTCTCTCTTTCTCTCTCTCTCATTTACCTTATCTGTTTTGTTGTCTCATTAACATCGCCTGTTCATTCAACCTTTTTCTCCCTCTCTCTGATTATTCCTTTCTATTCCAATCCATGTTTATTGACTTCAGTTCTTTTTGGGTGACTGCTGACAGAGCCAAACAATCTGCAGGAGGGAAGTGGAGCTGAGCTGAATGGACTTCTACAATGCAGGTTTCACCGTCGAGCTCTGCTGAGGTGTTACAGTAGTTGTCGCACGGAGCAGAACAGACTGAGGAGACTGGGATGAGGTAACCAAGGTATTTATTGAAACACAGGGGGAAAATGGGGTGCAGACCAGGGGAAGCTCGGGCAGGTTGCAGGAAGCCAGGTACAGAGGCTGCGGCTGATCACTGTGTTCACCATTCTATTTCATTTCACATTTTATGATATCTGAAGTTTAATAATAGAAAGGTGAATGCAGCGATCAGGTTGGTTCCACCAGGGTAATCATAATCACCATTGATAATGTTATCAGTGCTCTGTGTGTGTGTGTGTGTGTGTGTGTGTGTGTGTGACCGACCAGTATCTTTGATGAGGGGCCAGGAGCTCATCTATGCTGCTGAGGGGCCAGGAGCTCATCTACTCCGCTATTCTCCGGCAAAGACATCACCTACAGCCCCACCTCTTGCCTGCTCACCAATGGTCATCGATGGAACAGAATTAGGTAGGTTTAGTCGGACTTATTCAAACTTCAACATAGTGTATATATCACCTGTCAGACATCACCTATCCCTAATTGGCATTGGTAGAACAGTGTCTGTGTATATGTTTTTACCGATGCATGATATGCAGAGATCTGGCACTCAACACATCAACTCAACACATCCACAATGAGGTCATTATTAATAAACAGTACAGCACAAATGTTCAGTAATAACAACACCCTTTTCATTCCATGTGTCACTGAGGAACTCTGCTTCAACTCTGCCTATTTCTACAGATGGACTGGAGATGCTTTTTGCCAGATGGCAGACTCAGTCTGATGGGGAGACCGTCATTGGGTAGGTTTTATTTGACCTGTTCAAACTTCAACATAGTACCTGTTTGTGTTTCAGATGGTATCTATCCTAACTGCCATTGGTAATAGAACAGTGACTATGTGTGTATGTGTTCACAGAAACATATATATGCAGCCAGCACATGGAGACTTGCAAGATGATGGGATGACTCCAGTCCAGACTGACAGACGGGCTTGAAACTGATGTCTCTGAATGGAGAGAGACCTGGCACTCGGCATTACAATTTTACAAGACAGAACTTTTACTTGTATTGTCTTTTTTTAATGATTGAATTGTATTGTATCTGGGGAGGGAGAAACCTTGTGTATTCTGCACCGGGAAAAGGGAACTCCTGGACACCACACCGTAATGAACACGAGAGAAACAGAGAGCTGGTTTCAAGCGCAGAGCGCAGCAGGTGTTTAATAAATAAATGTTTTGACTGTTTTGACCAAGTTAATCTGCTCATGTTGTGTGTGTTCAATTACTTGTGATATTGTGGCATTTAAAGCATATTGATGAGTTCTGAGGGCCGATCTGTGATATCCAACTATTTGGTTTAATAGCCCGGCTACTTTAGGTGTGAAACTCCACCCAACTTGCAATGTATTCGATGCTTAAGCTCTCTAAAGTTTAATACATATATATAGATACACACACATATATATACAGTTGAAGTCGGAAGTTTGCATACACCTTAGCCAAATACATTTAAACTCAGTTATTAACAATACCTGACATTTATTCCTAGTAAAAGTTCCCTGTCTTGGGTCAGTTAGGATCACCACTTTATTGTAAGAATGTGAAATGTCAGAATAATAGTAGAGAGAATGATTTATTTCAGCTTTTATTTCTTTCATCACATTCCCAGTTGTTCAGAAGTTAGAGATAGAGTTAATAAATACTTGGCACAGCGTCGTCCGGGTTTGGCTGGTGTAGGCTGTCATTGTAAATAAGAATACTATATTAGTATTTGGTAGCACTGTCTTAAAATTGTTTAACTTGGGTCAAACGTTTCGGGTAGCCTTCCACAAGCTTCCCACAATAAGTTGGGTGAATTTTGGCCGATTCCTCCTGACAGAGCTGGTGTAACTGAGTCAGGTTTGTAGGCCTCCGTGCTCGCACACGCTTTTTCAGTTCTGCCCACAAATTTTCTATGGGATTGAGGTCAGGGCTTTGTGACACCTTGACTTTGTTGTCCTTAACCTGTTAGGGCTAGGGGGCAGCATTTGCACGTCTGGATAAAAAAAATGTACCCGATTTAATCTGGTTACTAATCCTACCCAGTAACTAGAATATGCATATACTTATTATATATGGATAGAAAACACTCTAAAGTTTCTAAAACTGTTTGAATGGTGTCTGTGAGTATAACAGAACTCATTTGGCAGGCAAAACCCTGAGACATTTTCTGACAGGAAGTGGATACCTGATGTGTTGTATTGACTTTAAACCTATCCCATTGAAAAACACAGGGGCTGAGGAATATTTTGGCACTTCCTATTGCTTCCACTAGATGTCACCAGCCTTTACAAAGTGTTTTGAGTCTTCTGGAGGGAGATCTGACCGAACAAGAGCCATGGAACGATGATGTCACATTAGACACCTGGCGCGCGAGTTCATGTTGGGTACCCTCGTTCCAATACGTTATAAAAGAGTATGCATTCGTCCACCTTGAATATTATTCATGTTCTGGTTAAAAAAGGCCCTAATGATTTATGCTATACAACGTTTGACATGTTTGAACGAACGTAAATATATTTTTTCCCCTCGTTCATGACGAGAAGTCCGGCTGGCTTAGATCATGTGCTAACAAGACGGAGATTTTTGGACATAAATGATGAGCTTTTTTGAACAAAACTACATTCGTTATGGACCTGTGATACCTGGAAGTGACATCTGATGAAGAGAATCAAAGGTAATGGATTATTTACATAGTATTTTCGATTTTAGATCTCCCCAACATGACGTCTAGTCTGTATCGCAACGCGTATTTTTCTGGGCGCAGTGCTCAGATTATTGCAAAGTGTGATTTCCCAGTAAGGTTATTTTTAAATCTGGCAAGTTGATTGCGTTCAAGAGATGTAAATCTATAATTCTTTAAATGACAATATAATATTTTACCAATGTTTTCTAATTTTAATTATTTAATTTGTGACGCTGACTTGACTGCCGGTTATTGGAGGGAAACGATTTCCTCAACATCAATGCCATAGTAAAACGCTGTTTTTGGATATAAATATGAACTTGATAGAACTAAAAATGCATGCATTGTCTAACATAATGTCCTAGGAGTGTCATCTGATGGAGATTGTAAAAGGTTAGTGCATCATTTTAGCTGGTTTTATGGTTTTGGTGACCCTGTCTTTGACTTGACAAAACATTACACACAACTCTTGTAAATGTACTGTCCTAACATACTCTAAATTTATGCTTTCGCCGTAAAACCTTTTTGAAATCGTAAAACGTGGTTAGATTAAGGAGATGTTTATCTTTCAAAGGGTGTAAAATAGTTGTATGTTTGAAAAATTTGAATTTTGACATTTATTTGGATTCAAATTTGCCGCTCTTGAAATGCACCTGCTGTTGATGGAGTGCACCACGGGTGGCACGCTAGCGTCCCACCTAGCCCATAGAGGTTAACCTCTATGGGCTAGGCGGGACGAATTCGTCCCACCTACGTAACAGCCACCTGTATCCAGTGGCGCGATTTTTGAAATCTTCAAAATCCTATTACTTCAATTTCTCAAACATATGACTATTTTACAGCCATTTAAAGATAAGACTCTCGTTAATCTAACCACACTGTCCGATTTCAAAAAGGCTTTACAACGAAAGCAAAACATTAGATTATGTCAGGAGAGTGCCCAGCCAGAAATAATCAGACACCCATTTTTCAAGCTAGCATATGTCACCAAAAACCCAAACCACAGCTAAATGCAGCACTAACCTTTTATGATCTTCATCAGATGACACACCTAGGACATTATGTTATACAATACATGCATGTCTGTTCAATCAAGTTCATATTTATATCAAAAAACAGCTTTTTACATTAGCATGTGACGTTCAGAAAAAGCATACCCCCCGCAAACTTCAGGGGAATTTACTAACAGTTTGCTAAATTACTCACGATAAACGTTCACAAAAAGCATAACAATTATTTTAAGAATTATAGATACATTACTCCTCTATGCACTCGATATGTCCGATTTTAAAATAGCTTTTCGGATGAAGCACATTTTGCAATATTCTAAGTACATAGCCCAGGCATCACGGGCTCGCTATTTAGACACCCGGCAAGTTTACCACTCACCATAATCATATTTACTATTATTAAAGTTTCATTACCTTTTGTTGTCTTCGTCAGAATACACAGCCAGGACTGCTACTTCAATAACAAATGTAGGTTTGGTCCAAAATAATCCATCGTTATATCCGAATAGCGGCGTTTTGTTCGTGCGTTCTAGACACTATCAGAATGGTAATCCACGGTCGTGCGCATGGCGTGACAAGAAATGTCTAAATATTCCATTACCGTACTTCGAAGCATGTCAACCGCTGTTTAAAACCAATTTTTATGCCATTTATCTCGTAGAAAAGCGATAATATTCCGACCGGGAATCTGCAATAAACTAAAAAGCCTAATGAAAATACTCCACGGGGGGCTAATCGCGCACGCGCCTCATTCCATTGTCACCTAATGGGACACTTGAATAAGGCGATAATCTGTTTCAGCCTGAGGCTGCCTCGTCAACCTTCATGATTTTCCCGGCTTCTGAGAGCCTATTGGAGCCCTGGGAATTGTCACGTTACAGCTAAGATCCTTACTCTTCAATAAACAGATGCAAGACGCACGACTCCTTGTCAAACAGGCCACTTCCTGCATGAAACCTTGTCAGGTTTTTGCCTGCCATAGGAGTTCTGTTATACTCACAGACACCATTCAAACAGTTTTAGAAACTTTAGGGTGTTTTCTATCCAAACCTGAACAATAATATGCATATTCTAGCTTCTGAGTTGGTGTAGGAGGCAGTTAAAAATGGGCACATATTTTTTCCAAAATTCTCAACACTGCCCCCTAGCCCAAACAGGTTAAACAGTACTGCAAAAATTTTACTTACAGTGCATCAAACATGATTTAGACCTTGTTTATGGAAAACTGTTTTTCATGGTTGCAACTTTCAACTTGCAGACTCCATGAGGGTGGTATGAGGGCCCGACGTCCACAGACCCCTTGTGAGAGGGAGCGAAGTTCACCTTTTTGTTCACCTTATGTCATTTATTTTTGTTTCATAGTGTAGTGTCTTCTTTTTTTAGGTTAGTCACATGATTTCTCAATTTGCAGTACCTATGACAATTGGTTGTATAGTCAGATCTATTTGCCATTTATTTTGCCCATCCCTCTCAACCATACTATTTTTTAATTCCTCATCAATCCACAGGAATTTTACAGTTTGTACTGTTATTTTCTTAATGGGTGCATGCTTATTTGTAACTGAGATAAGCAATTTCATAAATGTGTCAAGTGCAGTGTCTGGTTGCTCCTCATTACACACCACAGACCAACAAACAATTTTAACATCAACAACATAGGAATCTACAGCAGATAATGTTTAACGTTTGATGGCTATGCGCCAGCCATCGATTGCACTTTGGATCACCACAACGTGTACCCAGGCGAACAGTGAGCTTGTTAATATTAAGTTACCTGAGGTGAGCCTACAAGGTTAACGCGGCCTGGTCTCATTGCCAACAATAGCGAAGATGGAATTGTGACGCAGAACAACGGGCTGGGAATAAAATGTTCGGATGTTGATTTGGTGCCACGGTGCTCAACAGAACTAATAGTTGCTGGCAGGCCTGTTTTTTCACAATTACTTCAAAACTACAGCAAGCAGCTGGGACATACAGTTGAAGTCGGAAGTTTACATACACTTAGGTTGGAGTCATTAAAACTCGTTTTTCAACCACTCCACAAATTTCTTGTTAACAAACTATAGTTTTGGCAAGTCGTTTAGGACATCTACTTTGTGCATGACACAAGTAATTTTTTCACCAATTGTTTACATACATCAGTTATAAGTGAAATAATCTGTATCACAATTCCAGTGGGTCAGACGTTTACATACACCAAGTTGACTGTGCCTTTAAACAGCTTGGAAAATTCCAGAAAATGTCATGGCTTTAGAAGCTTCTGATAAATGATGTCAATTAGCCTAAGTCAATTGGAGGTGTACCTGTGGATGTATTTCAAGGCCTACCTTCAAACTCAGTGCATCTTTGCTTGACATCATAGGAAAATCAAAAGAAATCAGCCAAGACCTCAGAAAACAAATTGTAGACCTCCACAAGTCTGGTTCATCCTTAGGAGCAATTTCCAAACGCCTGAAAGTATCATGTTCATCTGTACAAACAATAGTACGCAAGTATAAACACCACAGAACCACACAGCCATCATACCGCTCAGGAAGGAGACGCGTTCTGTCTCCTAGAGATGAACATACTTTGGTGCGAAAAGTGCAAATCAATCCCAGAACAGCAGCAAAGGACCCTCTGAAGATGCTAGTGGAAACAGGTACAAAGTATCTATATCCACATTAAAACGAGTCCTATATCGACATAACCTGAAAGGCCGCTCAGCAAGGAAGAAGCCACTGCTCAAAAACAGCCATAAAAAAGCCAGACTACGGTTTGCAACTGCACATGAGGACAAAGATCGTACTTTTTGGAGAAATGTCCTCCGGTCTGATGAAACAAAAATAGAACTGTTTGGGCATAATGACCATCGTTATGTTTGGAGGAAAAAGGAGGACGCTTGCAAGCCGAAGAACACCATCCCAACCGTGAAGCACGGGGGGCAGTATCATGTTGTGGGGGTGCTTTGCTGCAGGAGGGACTGGTGCACTTCACAAAATAGATGGCATCATGAGCTAGGAAAATTATGGGGATATATTGAAGCAACATCTCAAGACATCAGTCAGGAAGTTAAAGCTTGGTTGCAAATGGGTCTTCCAAATGGACAATGACCCCAAGCATACTTCCAAAGTTGTGGCAAAAATGGCTTAAGGAAAACAAAGTCAAGGTATTGGAATGGCCATCAAAGACCTGACCTTAATCCTATAGAAAATTTGTGGGCAAAATTGAAATAACGTGTGCGAGCAAGGAGGCCTACAAAACTGACTTGTGGGAAGCTTGTGGAAGGCTACCTGAAACATTTGACCCAAGTTAATCTATTTAAAGGCAATGCTACCAAATACTAATTGAGTGTATGTAAACTTCTGACCCACTGGGAATGTGATGGAAGACATAAAAGCTGAAATATATCACTCTGCTATTGTTATGACATTTGACATTCTTAAAATAAAGTGGTGATCCTAACTGACCTAAGACAGGGAATTTTTACTAGGATTAAATGTCAGGAATTGTAAAAAACTGAGTTTAAATGTATTTGGCTAAGGTGTATGTAAACTTCAGACTTCAACTGTACCTTATTTACATAAGTATTCAGACCCGTTGCTACGAGACTCAAATTTGAACCAGATCGAACATCTCTGGGAGAGATCTGAATAGAGCTGCCCACGCTCCCCATCCAACCTGACAGTGCTTGAGAGGATCTGCAAAGAAGAAATGGGAGAAACTCCCAAAATACAGGTGTGCCAAGCTTGTAGCGTCATACCCAAGAAGACTTGAGGCTGTAATCGCTGCCAAAGGTGCTTCAACAAAGTACTGAGTAAAGGGCCTGAATACTTATGTAGATGTCAGTTACATTAAAAAAAAATATATATATATATATATATATATATATATATATATATATATATATATATATATATATATATATAAGCAACAATTACACAAGTTTTTGCTTTGTCATTATCGGGTATTGTGTGTAGATTGATGAAGGAAAAACACTAATACATTTTAGGATAAGGCTGTAACCTAACAAAATGTGGAAAAAGTCCAGGGTTCTGAATACTTTCTGAAGGCACTGTAGTAAGATATCTAGGCCTACAACTCTAGAGCGCAGTAAAAAACGGATTATCATTAATAACTTTCAATTCTATAATGAATACATAGAATAATAAGCAATAAGAGTGAACAATAGTTACTGTATTGTGATTGTTTAGTTTTAATTACTCAACATGTAGTGCCCCAAGGTGGGACCGAACCGTGTCTCAAAAGCAGCAGAAAAGGTCAAATAAGGTCACAAAAACGTCCATTATGGCTAGACACGTCTGACCCCCGCATAGGAGTTGTATATTTTTATACAGTACCCAAGACAAATTTGAGCATTGGAAAAATAAGTACTGCGTAAATACTGTAAATGCGGGTTGGATTGAATTGAGCCCCTAATCTTCATTTTCAAGGTGGTGATTTTCTTCCCAAAACATTTTTTTTTGGCAAGGGAACACTATTTGGCATGACAAATAGAGAGCGTGCCAGTGGACTACTGTTAAGTATACTTTAGTGTGAAAGTGTTGGGATCTGGGACAATGTTTACCCAAAACCAAAAGGAATATTTATGAGCAATTCCCCCCACCCACAACTACCCACCTGAATGCTTTTATTTATTTAAATTTGAAGGGGTTGGGCAAAGGCTGAAATTGTGTTTGACGGTTACCCTTTAAAGCAGTACGTAACTGTGACCATTTTCTTCAATGGTAAACCGCCTGAGTAAGACATCTTCGTTGATTCACCATCTTTGGTGAATAAGTGCACACTTTGGGAGGATGGAGAGAATGACAATTGGGACAGTATACTGTGTGTGGTGCGCATGTGAGAGTGTGATCAAAGAGGATCCAGGGTGCCTTGTTTTCAACATTGATAGTCTACTTCAGCTTTTTTTTTTATTTACGGCACATTGGAAATGTATGCAAATTCTATAAAAATTCAAACCAAACATGAACAGATAGGGCGAAGACAAACGGAATACACTCACAGTCAATGTTTAGAGAAACATTAGCTCTGAAAGACAATTTTATGCCGTGCCAATAAAATGAATTGTCGCTTTGTGTCCAGTCTGATACAGAGATTTAGTCATACATACAGATGTGTACATTTACAAAACACTGTCTCTGAAGAGTCAACCCCAATTTGTCCACTCTCTGGAGCCAGTTAAAATACCCTTTCTGTTAAAACCAGGGAGCACAGCAGGAACAAGGCTCAGCTTGGTTGCTCAAATCCATTTTTTAGTTGGTGGTGTAAATTCAGATAGCAGGATGTAGTCATGGGTTCTCAAAGTCTGACGATGTTCCATCAAAGACCGAGAAGTGCTTCCGGAACTAGTCGTGACGGGGGCAGCCCAGGCACTCTGGTACCCCAGTGGAACAGTCTTTTGTAGGGGCCTCAGGCGGCCTGGAGCTGTGGTCCTGGAGCCCCCAAACCCCCCTCTGCCAAGCCGTTAGGCCGGCTGCTGCCTGGGCAAGGCACCTCTTTCCTGGGGAGGGATGCGGCGAATAGAGTATCCAACATTCCCAGAACTTCCAGGAGGTCCTGCTGGTAGTCAATCTCTCTCTCCACTAGCTCCTGGAGACGCACAAGCTGTCTGTCCACTACTGAAGACTGACCCACCACTGCCTGGTAGATGTCTGAGGAAACCGAGGGTAGGACAATGACACACACCTAACAAACTTGAAGAATTTTTAAGAGTACAACTTCAGTGCTGCAGCAGTACCCCTGGCCCTGCAGACCCCACAACGGCATGCATGCGACACCCACACTGCTCAAATCATAGGTAAATGCAATTTTTATTGCCTAATAATAATTTTGCCTCATTAGGAATGGTAGGTTACAGACTGTTATGGATACTTGGTAATTGGCTGCTCTTCAGTAGCCAACTCGAAATACATTTAAATGTACAAATCAGGGCTCTCCCTAGGATTTTCTGACAAGGTGGCGCTGATGCAGGCCTAAGGTTGAGTAGGGAAAGTCAGTCAACTTCCCCCCCAGGAAGTTGGAGCTTTTTGTATTTTTGAAAAACCTGTAACTGTCATTTTTTCAAACCTAGTCTTAAATTATATCAAATAATGTAGCTAATACAGACATCTGGTTTGATCCTAAATTAAACTGAGGGTCTCAATGACACATTTTTTTGGTTAAATTTAGGGGTAATGATTATTTTATTCAATAGGCGTCTTTGTGCATGGTCTAGTGAAAATGTAAACTGGCTTAATTTTGTTTGGGGAGAAAAGTCAGAAAAATTCAATTACTTGATGCAATGTAGTAGTCTAGCTTACTGTAGGCTATTTGGAATATGAAACTGTCTTTCTGTGAAGGACAGTATTAGAGGAACATCTGCGATGTCCGTTTCCATTCACGCACTAAACTACTGCAACACCGCACATTTCCTTGCTCATCAATGCGCTCGCACCTACTACCGTTGCAGAGATCAAAGCATGTGCAGGCAAAAAAGTGTCCTTGCTTAGTTGACTAAACGCTGTAGCTAACTACCTTTGTTGCTATGACACCTTAGCTACTTTGACCTCAAACTGTGTACATGGTACCAAATGTTGTGCAGGTTGGCAGGTCTGTATACGTACTCAGAATAAATCAATTAAGATTTGTTTCACAAACTCACCTAGAATCATCTCAGTGGCAGTGACGAGGACAGGTGTAAACCTGGGATCAACTACATTCCTGTGAAGGAGAAGATAAAACAAATGTCAAGACACATGAACAGGTGCGCCGCAGTCTGGTGTATTTATTTATTTTACCTTTATTTAACGAGGCAGGTGAGTTAAGTCTACCCGTCACTTTATCTCAAAGAGAAAATACCAATAAAAAAATACACATTTAAAAAATAAAAAAAACACTAGGGCACTGATTTGGAATTGGGTATTTTAGTGATTGTTACCCAATCAGGAAATTGAGGAGTTGAGAGAGGTTCTGCTCGTCTCGTCCTGCCAGAGCGTTCTTCAAAGTTCCTCGGCGATCTAACTCCTTCATCACCGCCACCATGATCTCAGGATTTCTGTTCTTCCGCCACGACTGTAAGCACACACACACACACACACACACACACACAGACACTTAAAAAACTATCAAGATTGTATAAGATATTTGTCTGAGTTGCTAAGATCATCAGGAAAGTAATTGTACCTCCAGGGCGGTATCCAAGGCCTTGGAGATGTTGAATCTCTTCAGCTGTTTGTCGTATTTGGCCAGATGGCTCTTCACTGGTTTGCTGACAAGAAAGTCATCCTAAGGAGGGAAGAGGTTGATTTCAGGTCACTAGCTAGGTATCCATCCAATTGGTGACAGATTTTCAGGCGAATATTCTAAAATCTGCATAAAGAAAATATGTGCATCTTCCCACCGGTGGTGTTTCCACCAAAGGGAAAGGTTGCAGATAAAAATCAGTGAGTGATGATGTAGTGCAGACAATGTACTTTTTCGCTTAAGTTCTTATGTACCGAATAAAAATCTAAATGTTGAGTTGAGTTTATTTTTACAGGGACATTAATTACATTAATGGTACATTAATTGGCACATTAATCAACGTTTCAGTAAAAGTGCCAGTTTTAGCTAGCCGGCTAATTTTCAATGTGTTTCCAACGCGTTTTCAATTCTACTGATAGATTTGTCACAAAAACTGTTGCGTTATTTAGCAAGTGTGCTTACTCTGATCATGGCATGTGCACACTAGCCAACAGCTCGCAGATACAGTGTGGGTAGGCTGTCTAAAAGCTAGTCTATATGATGAGAATATTATGAAAAAGAGCAAGAACATTTGTCAAACAGCAGTCAAGCGTCGATCATGTCACCAGAATCAGACGATAGTTATATGGAAAGCAGCAACAAGATCACCCTGTGAAGGCTAATAAACTGCATGCTTTCCCGAGTCGTAGTGGGAGGACCAAACACCATATGTGGTCCTCCCACTTATGACTCCAAGTTTACGTCAATAGGATGGATACCATATCAATTCTTGCACATACAGGCTATCTGCAGGTTTCATGAAGTTGAATTTAAGACCTAAGACCTTTTAATGCCACTTGGAATGCAAATGAACACCAATTTTGAGATCTGCGCGCACCACACACCTGCAAATATACCTCTCCAGAAATGAGCCCGTGTTGGCAAAAAGTAGTTTAGTTACGGTTTAGTTACATCAACTTGCTCAATTTCCACATTATTCATTACGAGATGTAGTTGAGGTTTAGTGAATGATTTGCACCAAATACAATGCTTTTAGTTTTGGAAATATTTAGGATGAACTTATTCCTTGCTACCCATTCTGAAACTAACTGCAGCTCTTTGTTAAGTGTCGCAGTCATTTCAGTCGCTGTAGTAGCTGACGTGTATAGTGTTGAGTCATCCGCATACACAGACACACTGGCCTTACTCAAAGCCAACGACATGTCGTTAGTAAAGATTGAAAAAAGCAAGGGGCCTAAACAGCTACCCTGGGGAATTCCTGCTTCTACCTGGATTATGTTTGAGATGCTTCCATTAAAAGGACACCTTCCGTGTTCTGTTAGACAAGTAACTCTTTTCCACATTAGAGCAGGGTGTAAAGCCACAACACATCCATTTTTCCAGCAGACTACGATTGATAATGTCAAAAGCCGCACTGAAGTCTAACAAAAGAGCCCCCCCAATCATTTTATCATCAATTTCTCTCAGCCAATCATCAGTCATTTGTGTGTAAAGTGCTTATTGAGTGAATTAATTTTAAAGACACAAAAAGATCCCACTATGTTGAACAAACATTATCTGTCGGCATTTATAAAACTGTACCAAAACTTCCTGTTTCCATCACAGCTGTCGTGATTTTTTGTTTACTAGCATATAAACCGTGGATGGAAATGTGGTTTTACATTTAAAAAAATGAAATATAAAAACCACTACTGAATTCAGCAGGCCGTTCTATGGAGAGTTATCTGAATTCAAACAGTAAACTGAAAATAAGTTCTTGGACAATGCAACTATATCCTTAATTGAAAATACATGCCATTAAACATGATCTTGTTGACTAACATATTTGTCAGAGGTTGTGATCATCATTTGTAGTTCAGTCGATGGATCACTCAAGGGATCCCTCAACAGGCCTGTTGTTCATAGCATTTAGGATCCCAGCACTGAACGACTTCAAGGCTACCATCTCTGGTATCGTTAGTAGGGTCACAGTATGTATACTGACCACTAGGCTTGGGCTGAACACTATATACTGGAGAATTTGGAAAAATCCACGGGATGGTTTTTCAATAAGTATGAATATTTGTAGCTATGTTTTAAGTTAATACATGTGGTAAACTTGTGCAATACGTCAGGAGATAAAGCAGACAGCGTTCTTCATTTCACCTGTCACATTATTTTAATTATGAAGCTTACAGAAGTTTCCCAGAACAGTTGAGCCAGTCACGTGTTTGTTTATAAATAGTCCAACGGGAGAAAGTGAGAGCTGAGAGTTCATTGCGTTCTATATCTATCTCTCTTGTTGGGCAGCACCCATGAGGTGATGAAGTTACACTTGCATGCAATTCACAACTAAATGTTTGCCATCAGATATCTTATAATAGATTCCTGCCAGAAGTCAAAGCGCTCTGGATGAGTTACTCTACATGACCAAAAGTATGTGGACACCTGCTCATCGAATATCTCATTACAAAATCATGGGCATTAATATGGAGTTGGTCCCCCCCTTGCTGCTATAACAGCCTCCACTTTTCTGGGAAGGCTTTCCACTAGATGTTGGAATATTGCTGAGGGGACATTGCTGCGGGGACATTGCTTCCATTCAGCCACAAGAGCATTAGTGAGGTCGCGGCGATTAGGCGTGGCTCGCAGTCAGTGTACCAAATCATCCCAAAAGGTGCTCGATGGGGTTGAGGTCAGGGCTCTGTGCAGGCCAGTCAAAAAATAAATTGGTGTGGAAGAATTTATTTTTTTATGGACCTCGCTTTGAGCACGGGGGCATTATCATGCTGAAACAGGAAAAGACCTTCCCCAAATTGTTGCCACAAAGTTGGAAGCAAAGAATTGTCTACAATATCATCGTATGCTGTAGCATTAAGATTTCCCTTCCCTGGAAAAAAGTCCAAACCATAAAAAACATCCCCAGACCATTATTCCTCCTCCACCAAAATGTACAGTTGGCACTATGCATTCGGGCAGGTAGCATTCTCCTGGCATCCGCCAAACCCAAAGTCCAATGGCGGCGAGCTTTACACCACACCAACCGACGCTTGGCATTTCGCATGGTGAGCTTAGGCCTGTGTGCGGCTGCTCAGCCATGGAAACCCATTTCATGAAGCTCCCGACGAACAGGTCTTGTGTTGACGTTGCTTCCAGAGGCAATTTGGAACTCGTAGTGAGTGTTACAACCGAGGACAGATGATTTTTACGAGCTATGTGCTTCAGCAATCGGCGGTCCCATTCTCTGACCTACCACTTCGCAGCTTAGCCGTTGTTGCTCCTAGACGTTTCCACTTCACAATAACAGTACTTACAGTTGACCGGGGCAGCTCTAGCAGGTCAGAAATTTGACAAACTGACATGTTGGAAAGGTGGCATCCTATGACGGTGCCACGTTGAATGTCACTGGGCTCTTCAGTAAAGGCCATTCTACGGCCAATCTAGCTACTTGTATAATTTTATGAGCTGGAATTGCATGTCTTTGCAATTAGGTTCGTTCGTTTTCGCTCATTAGCATTTAGCTAACAGCATCTATGTGATATCGCTATTAGTTTGTGCAAATTTTATTAGCATTCTGGCAATAGAGGCCGAATGGGCTTTCCTTGGGTTTTAGCACCCCCATGTGCGCAATGCCGGTAATACCATAAATCCTGGCACAAGAGAAAGATGGTATGAAAATTTGGATACCGCTCAAGCCTACTGACAATACTGCCAAAATTGTATGGAAACACTTGAGTAAATAAAGGATACAAAGTATACTGAAAGCAGGTTATTCCACACAGATGTGGTTCTCATGAGTTAATTAACATCCCTTCATGCTTAGGTTGATGTATAAAAATGCTGGGCAGGCCATTATTTTGGCTACCATGGCTATGCCTCCCGTAGGATGACAATACCCCCAGGCGGCCGAAGGAGAAATTGGCTTTGGGGGTGGTGACCAGTGAAATATACCTACTGGAGCGCGTGCTACGGGTGGGTGCTGCTATGGTGACCAGTGAGCTGAGATAAGGCGGGGCTTTTACCTAGAAAAGACATAGATGACCTGGAGACAGTGGGTTTGGCGACGAATATGAAGCAAGGGCCAGCCAACGACAGCATACAGGTCGCAGTGGTGGGTAGTATATGGGGCTTTGGTGACAAAACGGATGGCACTGTGATAGACTGCATCCAATTTCCTGAGTAGAGTGTTCAAAGGCTATTTTGTAAATGACATCGCCGAATTCAAGGATCGGTAGGATAGTCAGATTTACGAGGGTATGTATGGCAGCATGAGTGAAGGATGCTTTGTTGCGAAATAGGAAGCCAATTCTAGATTTAATTTTGGATTGGAGATGCTTAATGTGAGTCTGGAAGGAGAGTTTACAGTCTAACCAGACACCAAGGTATTTGTAGTTGTCCACATATTCTAAGTCAGAACCATCCAGAGTAGTGATGCTGGACGGGCGGGCAGGTGTGGGCAGCGATCGGTTGAGGGGCATGCATTTAGTTTTACTTGCATTTAAGAGCAGTTGGAGGCCACAGAAGAAGAGTTGTATGGCATTGAAGCTCATCTGGACGTTAGTAAACACAGTGTCCAAAGAAGGGCCAGAAGTATACAGAATGGTGTCGTCTACATAGATGTGGATCAGAGAATCACCAGCAGCAAGAGCGACATCATTGATGTAAACAGAGAAAAGAGTCGGCCCGAGGATTGAACCCTGTGGCACCCCCATAGAGACGGCCAGAGGTCCGGACAACAGGCCCTCCGATTTGACACACTGAACTCTCTCAGAGAAGTAGTTGGTGAACCAGGCAAGGCAGTCATTTGAGAAACCAAGGCTGTTGAGTCTGCCGATAAGAATGTGGTGATTGACAGAGTCGAAAGCCTTGGCCAGGTCGATGAATACAGCTGCACAGTATTGTTGACCGGGGTAGGTGTAGCCAGGTGGAAAGCATGGCCAACTACAAAAATGCTTATTGAAATTCTCAATTATCGCGGATTTATCGGTGGTGACAGTGTTTTCTAGCCTCAGTGCAGTGGGCAGCTGGGAGGAGGTGCTCTTATTCTCCATGGACTTTTCAGTGTCCCATAACTTTTTTGAGTTTGAGCTACAGGATGCAAATTCTTTGTTTGAAAAAGCTAGCCTTTGCTTTCCTAACTGCCTGTGGATATTGGTTCCCAACTTCCCTGAAAAGTTTCATATCGCGGGGGCTAGTCGATGCTAATGCAGTACGCCACAGGATGTTTTTGTGCTGATCAAGGGCAGTCAGGTCTGGAGTGAACCAAGGGCTATATCTGTTCCTGGTAAAAAAAAATTGAATGGGGCATGCTTATTTAAGATGGTGAGGAAAGCACTTTTAAAGAATAACCAGGCATCCTCTGCTGACGGAATGAGGTCAATATCCTTCCAGGATACCTGGGCCAGGTCGATTAGAAAGGCCTGCTCGCTGAAGTGTTTTAGGGAGCGTTTGACAATGATGAGGGGTGGTCGTTTGACCGCAGACCCATTACGGACGCAGGCAACAAGGCAGTGATCGCTGAGATCCAGGTTGAAGACAGCAGAGGTGTATTTGGAGGGCAGGTTGGATATCTATGAGGGTGCCCGTGTTTACGGATTTGGGGTTGTACCTGGTAGGTTCATTGATAATTTGTGTGAGATTGAGGGCATCAAGCTTAGATTGTAGGATGGCCGGGGTGTTAAGCATGTCCCAGTTTAGGTCACCTAACAGCACAAGCTCTGAAGATAGATGGGGGCAATCAATTCACATATGGTGTCCAGGTCCACAGACCTGGATTTTAAGACAGAACTCTGCAGGCTCTCTCTGCAGTTGATTGCAACTCCGCCTCCTTTGGCAGTTCTATCTTGTTGGAAAATGTTATAGTTAGGATGGAAATTTCTGTGTTTTTGGTGGTATTCCTAAACCAGGATTCAGACACGGCTAGGACATCCGGGTTGGCAGAGTGTGCTAAGGCAGTGAATAAAACAAACTTAGGGAGGAGGCTTCTAATGTTAACATGCTTGAAACCAAGGCTTCTGAGCACGGTAGAATAGATTCAAGGCATAATGTACAGACAAAGTTATGGTAGGATGTGAATACAGTGGAGGTAAGCCTACGCATTGAGTGACGATGAGAGAGATAGTCTCTAGAAACATAATTTAAACCAGGTGAGGTCACCGCATGTGTGGGAGGTGGAACTAAAGGGTTAACTAAGGCGTATTGAGCAGGGCTAGAGGCTCTACAGTGAAATAAGGCAATAATTACTAACCAAAACAGCAATGGACAAGGCATATTGACATTAGGGAGAGGCATGCGTAGCCGAGTGATCATAGGGGTCCAGTGAGTGGCTCGGCGGGCCAGCGTCACGGCGATTCAGGCAGCTAGCGGGCCCGGGGCTAGCAGAAGAGCCTTAGAGGGACGTCGCAGAAGAAGTCTGTTGTTGTAGCCCCTCGTGCTGTTACTTCGGCAGACCAGTCATCATGGATCAGCAGGGCTTTGTGTGGAAAAGGGTCCAGGCGTGGTGGGTCGGCGGGGGTCCAGGCCAACTGGCAAAGTAGGTATTGTAGCCCAAGGAGTGGCTGATGGACCTCTTCGGCAAGCCGGGAGATGGGCCTAGCAAAGGCCAGCTCCAGGCAAATTGGTTCTTGCTTCTGGACAGACATGTTAGCCAGGAGTGGCCACTCGGATAGCAGCTAGCAAGCTGCGATGATCCAGGTGAAAAGGTTCAGAGCTTGCGGTAGGAATCTGGAGATATGGATAAAAATAAGTCAGATTTGCTCTGGTTTGAGACACGCTGTGCAGACTGGCGAGAGTTGTCCAGGCTAAAGGTAGCTGATGACCGCTAGCAGTGGCTAGCTGACTACTAGCTAGTAGCTAGTTAGCTGGCCAGCTCTTGTTGGGGTTACGGCTCAAAAGTAAAGAAAATAGCAGATCCATACCACATTGGGTGAGATGGATTGCAGGAGAGTATGTTGAAGTTGAGGTTAAGAAAAATATTTTTCAAATATATGCGAAGAAAAAAAAGATATATACACGGGACACGACAAAAGATGTCTGACTGCTACGCCATCTTGGAAAACCAGTTTAGTTTTGAGTGGTTTGATGGGCATGAAAATGTTGTAAACCATATGCCATAGTTGACAGGTAGCTTAGTTGTTAAGAGTGTTAAGCCAGTAACCGAAAGGTCGCTGGTTCGAATCCCCGAGCCAACTAGGTGAAAAACCTGTCGATGTGCCCTTGAGCAAGGCACTAAACCCTAATTGCTTCTGTTGGTCACTCTGGATAAGACAGTCTGTTAAATGACTAAAATGTAATTGTAATAGCCATCTCACTCACTAGATCTCAACCCAATTGAACAATTATGGGAGATTCTGGAGCGGCCCCCGAAACAGCATTTTCCACCATCAACAAAAAAACTAAATGATGGAATTTCTCATGGAAGAATGGTATCGCATCCCTCCAATAGAGTTCCAGAGACTTGTAGTATCTATGCCAAACTGCACTGAAGCTGTTCTAGCTCGTGGTGGTGGCCCAACACCCCATTTCTTTTTTTTTGAAAGTTATCTGTAGTTCCTCACAGAAGAACAGAGTTCCTCAATCCTGGTCCAGGAGAGCTACAGGGTGTGCACTGTGCAGGCTTTTTTTTCAAGCCCAGCACAAACAATTAATCTACCATCAAGACCCCACGAGTAGCTGATTAATTGAATCAGGTATTATAGTATTTGGCTAGAAGAAAAGCCTAAGCTGTGTTCAAATTTTCTGAAAGCACCCGAATGTCCATTTAGAACGCACTATCGACTTGAATAATCAAGTCAATAAACGTTGGGTAGTTATTTAGATGGCCTATAGTTAAAACTTCTTATGGTCAACATCCAGTGAAATTGCTGAGCGCCAAATTCAAAAACAGAAATACTCATAATAAAAATTCATAAAAACGTAGAAGTGTTATACATCGGCTTAAAGATGAACTTCTTGTTAATCCAACCGCGGTGTCAGATTTCAAAAAGGCTTTACGGCGAAAGCATACCATGCGATTATCTGAGGACAGCGCCCTGCACACAAAACATTACAAACAGTTACCAGCCAAGTAGAGGAGTCACAAAAGTCAGATATAGCGATAAAATGAATCACTTACCCGTGTGGCTCAGTTGGTAGAGCATAGTGTTTGCAACGCCAGGGTTGTGGGTTCGATTCCCACGGGGGACCAGAATGAAAAATGTTTTATGAAATGTATGCATTCACTAGTGTAAATCGCTCTGGACAAGAGCGTCTGCTAAATGACTAAAATGTAAAGATCTTCATATGGTTGCACTCACAAGACTCCCAGTTACACAATAAATGTTTCTTTTGTTCGATAAAGTCCCTCTTTATATCCAAAAACCTTTGTTTGTTGGGGCGTTTTGTTCAGTAATCCATTGGCTCAAAGGCAGTCACAACAGGTAGACGAAAAATCAAAATAGTATCAGTAAAGTTCATAGAAACATGTCAAACGATGTTTATAATCAATCCTCAGGTTGTTTTTAGTCATAATAATTAATAATATTTCAACCGGACAATTGTTTCGTCAATTTAAAAGAAAAACAAGAAAGGCGCACTCTAGGTCGCGCACACCAAACAGGTCTGGGGACTTCCCAGGGTCCACTCACTCAGAGTGATCTTACTCCCTCATTTTTCAGAATACAAGCCTGAAACTATTTCTAAAGACTGTCGACATCTAGTGGAAGCCATAGGCATTCAATAGAAAACTACAAACATAAAAAATTCCACTTCCTGGATGGATTTTTCTCAGGTTTTTGCCTGCCATATCAGTTCTGTTATACTCACAGACATTATTTTAACAGTTTTAGAAACACTTGAGTGTTTTCTATCCAAATCTACCAATTATATGCATATCCTAGCTTCTGGGCCTGAGTAACAGGCAGTTTACTTTGGGCACGCCTTTCATCCGGATATCAAAATACTGCCCCCTACCCAAGAGAGGTTAAAGCAATTCATTTGTATGCGCTCTCATGGACTTCGGCAGCATATTCTCTGGCATACTAACTATATCATACTATGACCAATAAGCAAACTATATACTCAATTCATGGCACAAATAGTAGTTAGTGTGGTTAGTATGAGTATTCGAAAACAGCTCTACACACTGCAGCTTTCCAGAAACCGGGTTAACCTCTCTGGGCTAGGCGGGACGAATTCGTCCCACCTACGCAACAGCCAGTTGAATCCAGTGGCGCGTTTCAAATACCTTAGAAATACTATTACTTCAATTTCTCAAACATATGACTATTTTACAGCTATTTAAAGACAAGACTCTCGTTAATCTAACCACACTGTCCGATTTCAAAAAGGCTTTACAACGAAAGCAAAACATTAGATTATGTCAGCAGAGTACCCAGCCAGAAATAATCAGACACCCATTTTTCAAGCTAGCATATAATGTCACAAAAACCCAAACCACTGCTAAATGCAGCACTAACCTTTGATGATCTTCATCAGATGACAACCCTAGGACATTATGTTATACAATACATGCATGTTTTGTTCAATCAAGTTCATATTTATATCAAAAACCAGCTTTTTACATTAGCATGTGACGTTCAGAACTAGCATACCCCCCGCAAACTTCTGGGGAATTTACTAACAATTTACTAAATTACTCACGATAAACGTTCACAAAAAGCATAAATTATTTTAAGAATTATAGATACAGAACTCCTCTATGCACTCGATATGTCCGATTTTAAAATAGCTTTTTGGTGAAAGCACATTTTGCAATATTCTAAGTACATAGCCCAGCCATCAGCTATTTAGACACCCGGCAAGTTTAGCCTTCACCAAAATCAGATTTACTATTACAAAAGTTTGATTACCTTTTGTTGTCTTCATCAGAATGCACTCCCAGGACTGCTACTTCAATAACAAATGTTGGTTTGGTCCAAAATAATCCATCGTTATATCCGAATAGCGGCGTTTTGTTTGTGCGTTCCAGACACTATCCGAAATGGTAAATCAGGGTCACGAGCATGGTGCAATTCGTGACAAAAAAAAACAACAAAATATTCCATTACCGTACTTCGAAGCATGTCAACCGCTGTTTAAAATCCATTTTTATGCAATTTTTCTCGTAAAAAAGCGATAATATTCCGACCGGGAATCTCCTTTTAGGTAAACAGAGGAAAGAAAACAAGGCTTTCGGTCGACGCGGGCACGAGCCTGAGTCTCTCAGTACTGTAACCAGCCACTACCCAAACGCGCTACTTTGTTTCAGCCAGAGCCTGCAAAGCCACGATTCAGCTTTTTGCCGCCTTCTGAGAGCCCATGTGAGCCGTAGGAAGTGTCACGTTATAGCAGAGATCCTTTGTAATGGATAGAGATAATCAAGAAGGGGAAGAAATGGTCAGACAGGGTACTTCCTGTACAGAATCTTCTCAGGTTTTGACCTGCCATTTGAGTTCTGTTATACTCACAGACACCATTCAGTTTTAGAAACTTTGGAGTGTTTTCTATCCAAAGCCAATAATTATATGCATATTCTAGTTACTGGGCAGGAGTAGTAACCAGATTAAATCGGGTACGTTTTTTATCCAGCCGTGTCAATACTGCCCCCTAGCCCTAACAGGTTAAAACACCTGCAAACATTTATACAGTAGTGAGAATTGTTATTTGTAGTAGAATAAAACAGTTGGGGGAATAGGCACTTGCCTTTTTTGGGACGTAGTTTCTTCCTTTGACAAAGACGCGGTACACTGGCCGCATTCTCTGTTTGCCAGCCACTTCCTTTTTCTCCTCAGGGCTCTTCCTATGTTTTATGCTCAGGACGCCATTGGTCATCCCCACGACAATGGACACGTCATCAGGCTGAACATACACAGACAGAAACCATTAGCCTTGTGACTTGATTAACATCTGAAAATCCTTCATACACAATCCATATATCAAACATCATCATAATAGTGGATTGCTCATTCTCAGTATGGCATTACTTGTGAACTTACAGCCAGGGCCAGACTGAGAATGGAGGCAGCGTAGTCAAAGTTATGAACCACCTTGTAGTTGGTTGTGTTGTAGATTTTCACGTGCCTGCAGGGTAAAAACAACAACAAAAAACATGCATATTCATCTAATCAAGAGATCCATCATAACATCCCAATGGTGCGGTTCAAATAATCTCGTTAATAAAATATGATATGTTTGTCAGAGGCTGTTTCAGAGTTGAAGAGCTCATTTGTAGTTCAGTCGATGGATCACTCAAGGAACCTTCACTCAACATGCCTGCTGCAATACACACACAAGCCTGTCCAGGCATGCAGATAGCCGTCTGTCTAGAGCTGCTCACACACACCTGTCGAGGGAGGCAGAGAGCAGTCTCTGTCCGTTGCTGCTGAGACTGAGGCAGGTGACGGTCTTGTGGTGGTTCTTCAGTGACACCAGAGGCTGACCTCCCTTCAGCAGGTCCCACACCTTCACATAGCGCCCTCCTGTGAGGGGGAGGTGAGACAACAACTTGGTCTAAATTGCTCTTTCCTCCATCAGCACAGATGTGACGAGCACAGCAAATAATGGAGGGTGTCATGACTGTCCTGTGAGGATCTGAATTGGTCAGATCAGTTTGGCAATAAATAACTTCAGCCAGACCCCCTCTCACCCCCAAAGGGGGGAGAAGGGAGCTGGTGGAGGGGTTGACAGATCACACCCTGTTGTAAATCAAGGAGAGAACATCCCTCTGCAATGTTCACACAGGAATGTGCCTTTGTCTCAACAGACATTTCCCCGCCGAAACGCTAACATGTTTTAAAGTGAATACTGGAACAATATTTCTAACAAAGAAAGTGGGGAATGGGCAGAGGTGACCTAAAAGAACACTAATGTCATATGGGTTGTTATTTTCTGATGTCATTAAACATGTTAGAAAGGAAATACTGTAACTTGAAAAGTATACACACTGTATGACGTGTCCATCTTCTACGTTGTGTATGAAATATGAAAATTGTGTTTTTTTGTTAAAGAGAGGGATGTGATCTTAGAAACAATAAGAGGAAATTGTTTCTATAACTTTGTACGAGTAGTCACCGCCCCCTTGAGTGAGGTCAGAGAGCATGTAGCTGCAGCTCACGTCCAAAGTGGTTCGAACTCTGAAATCTCAACATGAGGTAGAGACGATAGTCACCTCCCGGACAATCACTGGTATAGCTGATTAGCTGTCCAATGTAAACTATCTAGAAAAATAAACTTAAGTGGGACCATTCTACTGCCCTTCTCAAATCACCCTAGAATGCTACTCTCATCCCCCAATGGGAACCATCGACATGGCTGGCTAGCATATCTCCAAAGAGGCAGCTTCAGGAGCAAATGGAAAGTAGAATAAACTCCGTAGTTCTGTTCAGAACTACACGACAAGTCAACAGATACCGGACGACGGCAGAGGAGGACAACAGTAGAAGATAGGTGGGGACCCCTTTTGGACAATAAGAGCATTACAAGCGTGCCGCAGAAAGGCCCAACCAAACCCCTTTCCAAGAAGGCTTGGTTCCGACAGAGATACGCGGCGAACCAAGGTATTCACACGTATACATTCATTATTTCTTACTCCAAACGGGCGGCGGTTCGTGTGCAAAGTATACGATTACTGTGAGAGTAGTTTCTAAATGTACCAAAGTATTATGTCTCTGTCCCTCTCTCTCTCGCCCTCTCCATGTCTTTTTGTAACAAGCCACCATATTGTGTCAGTCCGCTAGGGACCTGCTTTTAATGTATTAAGTGTGCATGTTTATCCTGTGTTATCCTGTACTTACCTAGAAAATAAATTGAACCAATTTGTGTAGTACTGAATCATAAGTAAGGCTGGGGTTTAAAAAAGTAAAGTCATGATAAGGGGCACAGGTATGAGGTTAATGATATTTATCCTGTAAGGGGGATGGTTTAATATTGACAAGCGCATCCTTATTGAACAATTTATCCTTTATTTAACCAAGGAAGGCAAGTTGAGATTGACTCATTGATCTCTTTTTCAAGTGAGTCCTGTATGATTGTTCAAGATGGCTGGTAGAGGCTGTTGTCAGAAATGTTGAGCTCACCATTTGTAGTGTTCAGTTGATGGATCGCTAAAGAAATCATCATTCAACATGCCTTTGTGAGAGTAACTGTGCTTCATTAATAAACAGTAATACAGTAACTTCAGAAAGTATTCACACCCCTAGACTTTTTCCCCATTTTGTTGCGTTACAGCCTGAATTTAAAATGGTTTAAATTGAGATGTTCTCTCACTGGCCTACACACAAAACCCTATAATGTCAGTGGAATTATGTTTAAAAAATATATTTTACAAATTAATTTAAAATGAAAAGCTGAAATGTCTTGAGTCAATAAGCATTCAACCCCTTTGTTATGGCAGGGTTAAATAAGGAGTACAATTCTTCTTAAGTCACATGGACTCACTGTGTGCAATAGTGTTTAAAAAATAATAATAATTATGACTACATCTCTGTACCCCACATATACAATGATCTGTAAGGTCCCTTAGTCGACCAGTGAATTTCAAACATATTCAACCAGTGGCACAGCGGTCTAAAGCACTGTTTCTCATTGCTAGAGGTGTCACTACAGACCCTGGTTTGATTCCAGGCTGTGATTGGGAGTCCCTAGGGCGGTGCACAATTGGCCCAGCGTTGTCCAGGTTAGTGGAGGGTTTGGCCAGGGTAAGCTGTCATTGTAAATAAGAATTTGTTCTTAACTGACTTACACCACACTGACCAAAAAGTTATTTTGTTGGCGTTTACGTACAGTTGAAGTCAGAAGTTTACATACACTTAAGTTGTAGTCATTAAAACTTGTTTTTCAACCACTCCACAAATGTATTGTTAACAAACTATAGTTTTGGCAAGTCGGTTAGGACATCTACTTCGTGCATGACAAAAGTAATTTTTCCAACAATTGTTTACAGACAGATTATTTCACTTAATGTACCAAGGTCATTCCCTGGCTACCCATCCACATCGACATTTGTTCTTCACAATGAATGTATGTAGCAATTAAAATTCTGGGCGTCATCAGGCAACCAAGGCCAAGGAATGGAGAAATTACCTGGAGGGAGTTCCAGACCTCAGCTTTTGTGAAGCAGAAATGACTGGCTGACAAGGAAAATATAAAACATGCAGTCTGTACATATGTAAATACATACAGTGCCTTCGGAAAGTATTCAGGCCCTTTGACTTTTTCCCCATTTTGTTACGTTACAGCCTTATTCTAAAATCAATTAAAACAATTTCCTCAGCAATCTATTCACAATACCCCATAATGACAAAGCAAAAACAGATTTTTTTGAAACTCTATTCAAACAGAAATACAGTTGAAGTCGGAAGTTTACATACACTTAGGTTGGAGTCATTAAAACTCGTTTTTCAGCCACTCCACAAATGTCAAGTTAACCTCTTGACGGTCGCCTAGGATAGGGGGCGCCACAGCGCATTTTGAAAAAAAATTGTGCCCATTTTAAACGGCCTACTACTCAAACTCAGAAGCAAGGATATGCATATAATTAATACTTGTGGATAGAAAACACCCTAAAGTTTCTAAAACTGTTTGAATGGTGTCTGTGAGTATAACAGAACTCATATGGCAGTCAAAACCACGAGACTGATGGAAACAGGAAGTGGAATTCTGAATTGCGAACTCAACTTCATCACGTTGCCTATTAATCACACCGTGAGCTATGGTTCATTGAGCACTTCCTATTGCTTCCACTAGATGTCCCCAGTCTTTAAAAAGTGATTTGAGACTCCTACTGTGAAAACTGACAGAATGACACGCTGTGGAACGTGGTCACACGGAGAGGGCCATCACCATTATGACGCCGGCACCCCTGGTTACCCTCCCCTTTCGAAACGTTTTGAAACACAATACAATCATCCTCCTTGAATCTTATTGGCTCTCTTGTTGAAAAACGCCCTGAAGATTTATGTTATACAACATTTGACATGTTTGAACGAACCTAAATGAGAAAAAGCCGGATAAAAAACGTACCCGATTTAATCTGGTTATTACTCCTGCCCAGAAACTAGAATATGCATATAATTATTTGATTTGGATAGAAAACACCCTAAAGTTTCTAAAAATGCATTTTCTCGAAATGGCTGTCCCGCGGCCGACGGAGCATTTGGAACAAGCTCTTGGAACATAAAGGAGTAATTTTTTCGAACGAAAATACATTTGTTGTGGACCTGGGATTCCTGGAAGTGCTTTCTGATGAAGACAACCAAAGGTAAGGGATTATTGACAATAGTATACAAGACTAGATGTGATATGCGATTGTTCCAAGATGGCGCTGATCTGTAACGTTAGCCTATTTTTCAGAGTATCGCATCCCCTTTCATCGCAAAGTATGATTACCCAGTAAAGTTAATTTTAAATCTGGCATTACAGGTGCTTTCAAGAGATATTCATCTATAAATCTTAGAATGACAATATTACATTTTAAAAATATGTTTTCGAATAGTAATTTTGTAAATTGTAGCTCTGTTTCATCGGATGCATTTGAGGGAAAATAGTTAGTCAACGTTACGCACCGATGCAAAATGCTGTTTTTATATATAAATATGAACTTTATCGAACAAAAGAATGCATGTATTGTGTAACATGATGTCCTAGGTGTGTCATCTGCTGAAGATTGTCAAAGGTTAGTGCTGCATTTAGCTATTTTTTGGTTATTTGTGATGCATGTGGTTGGTCGGAAAATGGCTATGTGGCTACTTTTACGATATACTCCTCTAACATAATCTAATGTTTTGCTTTTGCTGTAAAGCCTTTTTGAAATTGGACAACGTGGTTCGATTCAGGAGAGGTGTATCTATAAAACGATATAATTTGTAAAAAAATTTACATTTTTTTACAAATAATTTTGTTATGCTAATGAAAATGTCACGTTACAGCACAGATGCTGTATTTTCGATAGAGATGCTACAGAAGGACAATGAATTGTCAGACAGGGCACTTCCTGTATGGAATCTTCTCAGGTTTTGGCCTGCCATATGAGTTCTGTTATACTCACAGACACCATTCAAACAGTTTTAGAAACTTTAGAGTGTGGATAGAAAACACTGAAGTTTCTAAAACCGTTTGAATGGTGTCTGTGAGTATAACAGAACTCATATGGCAAGCAAAAACCTGAGAGAAATCCTACCAGGAAGTGGAAATCTGGATGCATGTGCTCTCTTCAAGTCGTTTCCTATTGAATACACAGTGACGTAGTAATAATTGTGCACTTCCTACGGCTTCCACTAGATGTCGACAGTCTTTACAAAGTTGTTTGAAGCTTCTACGATGAACAGAGCCCGAATGACAAGGAGGGGAAGTTGTTGAGGCAGGGGGTGACATCACTTCTTGGAGCGCGTTCATGAGGATGGATCCCTCCCGTTCCAAAACCTTTTTCAAGACACAGGAACCGTCCGGTTGAAATATTATTGAATCTTCACGTTCTGAAGGCCCTAAAGATTGATGTTTTACAACGTTTGACATGTTTGAACGAACGTAAATACAACTTTTTTTTTACTTTTCGTCACGACATCGTCCGCGCGCTTTCTACACTTGGAGTAGCTTAATGGAGACGCACAAACAACAAGGAGTTATTTGGACATAAATTATGGACTTTATTGAACAAAACCACATTTGTTGTGGACCTAGGATTCCTGGAAGTGCCTTCTGATGAAGATGATCAAAGGTAAGGGAATATTTCTAATGCAATGTATGATTTTAGATGACTCCAAGATGGCGGCTATCTGTATAGCCTAGTGTATTTTTCTGAGCTCAGTACTCAGATTATTGCAAAGAGTGCTTTCCTCGTGAAGCTTTTTTGAAATCTTTCATAGCGTTTGCATAAAGGAGATGTTAATTTATAATTCTTTGAATGACAGTTTAATTTTGTATCAAAGTTTATGACAAGTATTTTTGTAAATTGTGGCGCTGATTCACCGGCATTATTTGAGGGAAAATATTTTCTGAACGTCACGCGTCAATGCTGTTTTTATATATAAATATGAACTTTATTGAAGAAAAAAATGCATGTATTGTGTAACATGATGTCCTAGGAGTGTCATCTGATGAAGATCGTCAAATGTTAGTGCTGCATTTAGCTGTGTTTTGGGGATTTGTGATGCCTGCTAGTTGCTAGGAAAATGGCTGTGTGGTTGTTTTTGTCGATGTACTCTCCTAACATAATCTAAATGTTTTGCTTTCGCTGTAAAGCCTTATTGGAATCGGAAAGCGTCCCACCTTGCCCAGAGAGGTTAAAAAGACCCTAAGGATTGATTGTAAACATCGTTTGACATGTTTCTACGAACGGTAATGGAACTATTTGACTTTTCGTCTCTGGTTTTACACTCACGCGTTATGCCTTTGGATTAGTGATCTGAACGCACAAACAAAAGGAGGTATTTGGATATAAATATGGAGTTTTCTAACAAAAATAACATTTCTTGTGGAAGTGGGAGTCCTGGGAGTGCATTCCGACGAAGATGAGCAAAGGTAAGGGAAGATTAAAATACTAATTCTGAGTTTAGTTGACTCCAGAACTTGTCGGGTAACTGTATAGCTTGCTTTGATGGCTGAGCTCTGTACTCAGAATATTGAAAAATGTGCTTTCGCCGTAAAGCTATTTTAAAATCTGACACAGCGGTTGCTTTAAGGAGAGGTGTATCTATAATTCTTTCAATAACTGTTGTAAATTTTATCAACGTTTATGATGAGTATTTTTGTAAATTGATGTGTTCATTCACCGGACGTTTTGGTGGGAATACATTTTCTGAACATCACGCACCAATGTAAAATGGGGTTTATGGCTATAAATATGAACTTTATCGAACAAAACATACATGTATTTATTAACATTGAGTCCTGGGAGTGTCATCTGATGAAGATCATCAAAGGTTAGTGATTAATTTTAGCTGTATTTCTGGTTTTTGTGACACCTCTCCTTGCTTGGAAAAAGGCTGTGTGGTTTTTCTTGTTTAGGCGCTGTCCTAACATAATCTAATGTTATGCTTTCGCCGCAAAGCATTTTTGAAATCGGACACGGTGGTTGGTTAAAAGGAGGATCTTATCTTTAAAATGGTGTATAATACTTGTGTGTTTGAGAAATTTGAATTTGAGATTTTTGTTGTTTTGAGTTTGCCGCCCTGCTATTTCACTGGCTGTTGATAGTGTGTACCGCGGGTACCCAAGAGAGGTTAACCTCTCTAGGCTAGGCGGGACGAATTCGTCCCACCTACGTAACAGCCACTGCCAGCCTGTGGCGCGATTTTCAAAACCTTAAAAATCCTATTACTTCAATTTCTCAAACATATGACTATTTTACAGCCATTTAAAGACAAGACTCTCGTTAATCTAACCACACTGTCCGATTTCAAAAAGGCTTTACAACGAAAGCAAAACATTAGATTATGTCAGCAGAGTACCAAGCCAGAAATAATCAGACACCCATTTTTCAAGCCAGCATATAATGTCACCAAAACCCAGAAGACAGCTAAATGCAGCACTCACCTTTGATGATCTTCATCAGATGACAACCCTAGGACATTATGTTATACAATACATGCATGTTTTGTTCAATCAAGTTCATATTTATATCAAAAACCAGCTTTTTACATTAGCATGTGACGTTCAGAACTAGAACTAGAACTAACTTCCGGGGAATTCGCTAACATTTTACTAAATTACTCACGATAAACGTTCACAAAAAGCATAACAATTATTTTAAGAATTATAGATACAGACCTCCTCTATGCACTGGATATGTCCGATTTTAAAATAGCTTTTTGGTGAAAGCACATTTTGCAATATTCTAAGTACATAGCCCAGGCATCACGGGCTCGCTATTTAGACACCCGGCAAGTTTAGCACTCACCATAATCATATTTACTATTATAAAAGTTTGATTACCTTTTGTTGTCTTCGTCAGAATGCACACCCAGGACTGCTACTTCAATAACAAATGTTGGTTTGGTCCAAAATAATCCATCGTTATATCCGAATAGCGGCGTTTTGTTCGTGCGTTCCAGACACTATCCGAAATAGTAAAGAAGTGGCGCAATTCGTGACAATAAAATTCTAAGTACTCCATTACCGTACTTCGAAGCATGTCAACCGCTGTTTAAAATCAATTTTTACGACATTTTTCTCGTAGAAAAGCGATAATATTCCGACAGGGAATCTCCTTTTCGGCAAACAGAGGAAAAAATCCCAAAGGCGGGGAAGGTCGGGGTCACGCGCATAAGCCCGTGTCCCTTGATCGGCCACTTGAGAAAGGCGATAATGTGTTTCAGCCTGGGGCTGGAATGACGACATTCTGTTTTTTCCCGGGCTCTGAGCGCCTATGGACGACGTGGGAAGTGTCACGTTAGAGCAGAGATCCTTAGTAAATGATAGAGATGGAAAAGAAGTTCAAGAAATGGTCAGACAGGCCACTTCCTGTAAAGGAATCTCTCAGGTTTTGACCTGCCATTTGAGTTCTGTTATACTCACAGACACCATTCAAACAGTTTTAGAAAATGTAGGGTGTTTTCTATCCATATGTAATAAGTATATGCATATTCTAGTTACTGGGTAGGAGTGGTAACCAGATTAAATCGGGTATGTTTTTCATCCAGCCGTGTCAAATACTGCCCCCTATCCTAAACAGGTTAAGAAAATGACTAAAAACTGTTAAATCCCTGTGGATTGATGAGGAATTTAAAAAAAATGGTATGGTGGAGAGGGATGAGGCAAAAGGAATGGCAAATAAGTCTGGCTGCACAACCGATTGGCAAACGTACCGCAAATTGAGAAAAAATTAGACTAAACTGAATAAAAAGAAAAAACCACACAATGAAACAGAAATTATTGACAAATAATTTTTGTAGAAAGCTTTGGAGCACCTTCAATGAAATGTTGTGAAAAAAGGCAAACTCAGCTTCATCATTCATTGAATCAGATGGCTCATTCGTCACAAAACCCACTGATATTGCCAATTACTTTAATGATTTTTTCATTGGCAAGATTATCAAATTTAGGCATGAAATGCCAGCAACAAAAGCTGACACTATACATCCAAGTATAACTGACTAAACTATGAAAGACAAGCACTGTACTTTTGAATTACGTAAAATAAGTGTGGAAGAAGGAGGTGAAAAAAATGGTTGTATATCAACAACGACAAGCCACTGGAGTCTGACACCTTCGATGGAAAATTACTGAGGATAATAGCAGAAGATTTGCAACTCCTATTTGCCATATCTTCAATCTAAGCCTACTAGAAAGTGTGTGCCCTCCGGCCTGGTGGGAAGCAAGTCATACATCGGCACCAAGAATAGTATTGCCCCCTTTACTGGCTCAAATAGCCGACCAATCAGTTTGTTACCAACCCTTAGTAAACTTTTGGAAAATAAATTTGACCAGATGCAATTTTACTGTAAACAAATTGAGACTTTCAGCACGCTTATGGGGAAGGACATTCAAGCACAGCACTTACACAAATTACTGATGATTGGCTGAGAGAAATGTATGATAAAAAGATTGTGGGAGCTGTTTGGTTAGACTTCAGTGCGGCTTTTGACATTATCGATCATAGTCTGCTGCTGGAAAAACATATGTGTTATGGCTTTACACCTCCTGCTATAATGTGGATAAAATGTTACCTGTCTAACAAAACACAGAGGGCGTTCATTAATGAAAGCCTCTCCAACATAATCCAGGTAGAATCAGGAATTTCCCAGGGCAGCTGTCTAGCCCTCTTACTTTTTTCTTTACTAATGACATGCCACTGGCTTGAGTAAGGCCAGTGTGTGTGTATGCGAATGACTCAACACTATACACGTCAGCTACCACAGCGACTGAAATGACTGAAATGACTGCAACACTTAGCAAAGAGCTGCAGTTAGTTTCAGAATGGGTGACAAGGAAGAAGTTCGTCCTAAATGTTTCCAAAACTAAAAGCATTGTATTTGGGACAAATCATTCACTAAACCTCAACTACATTTTGTAAAAAAGAATGTGGAAATTGAGGTGACTGGAGTAACTGTCATGGTCAAAACATATTGATACAACAGGAGCTAGGATGGGGAGAAGTCAGTCCATAATAAAAAGTGCTGTTCTGAATTCTAAACAGCATTATCAACAACTAGGGTCCTACAGGCCCTAGTTTTATCAAACCTGGACTACTGTTCAGTCGTGTGTTTAGATGCCACAGAGGGACCTCCGAAAATTACAATGGGCTCAGAACAGGGCAGCAGGGCTGGTCCTTACATGTACAAGGAGAGCTAACATTAATACATCGCTCATGGCTCAAAGTGGAGGAGAGATTGACTTCATCACTACTTGTTTTTGTAAGAAGTGTTAACATGCTGAATGTACCGAGGTGTTTGTTTAACTACTAGCACACAGTTCGGACACCCATGCACACCCCACAAGACATGCCACCAGAGGTCTCTTCACAATCTCAAGAACAGACTATGGGAGGCGCACAATACTATATAGAGCCATGGTTACATGGAACCCACATCAGGTAACTGATGCAAGGGAACACACTAAACGTATTGGGTAAAGTGTTATGAAATGTAATGTGTATTTTTTTTCACTGTATATAACTGTCTTAATGGTGCTAGACCCCAGGAAGAGAATGGGGATCGTTAATGAATTCAAATACTACAAAGTATTGTCTCAGGGGTGTGAATACTTATGTAAATGAGATCATTCTGAATTAATTTTTTTATATAATTCACTCTGTCATTATGGGTAGTGTGTAGATGGGTGAATTTGATTTTTATTGTACATTTTGAATTCAGGCTGTAACAACAAAATATGGAATAAGTCAAGGGGTATGAATACTTTCTGAAGGCACTGCACTATAGGTAGCCTGGTCTCAGACTAGACATAACATAGTACATTTAAATCTGAGACAAAAATTTGTATGATATGTTAAATTTGGTATGACAGATGGTTACTTAAGGCAAAAACAAAAGTAGGGTGGTTGGTCGGGCGTATAACGCGAACGTCTAGCACCCAAAAGGTTGCAAGTTAGAATCTCAAACAACTTTAGCATTTTAGCTAATTATTTACTACTTTTTTGCAACTATTTTGCATGTTAGCTAACCCTTCCCCTTTAACCCTAACCCTTAGCCTAGCTAACATATCGAACATTTTCTAAATTCGCAACAAATTGTACGCTTTGAAAATTTGTAATATATAATATGAATTGTAATTCATAACATTTCATACGAAATAGGTGATGGACATGCACAAATTAATACATATCCTACGAAACCTAACATACCATATTAAATGGAGACCAGGTTGGTAAAGGAGATCAAGTAAGGCGGCTACTATTGGGACAACAATACCAGTGTGGTGTCTGGTCTTCATCTTGAGGACCACAAATGGTTATGGAACTCAAAATCACGGTACAATATTATGGTTATGCAGCTACCAGCTTACCTGCTGAAACCAGTAGTCCTTCAGAGGGGTAGAGTAGAACGCTCTCCACGGGCTGGCTGTGGTCCATGGTCATCACACTCTTTTCCACTCTGGCATCAAACACCCTTAGTGTGTGGTCATAGGAGCCTGAAGGTGGGGGACAGAGAGAGTACAGTGACACACAACACACTTTCAGCGTGTGTGTAGATAGCAAACCAACACTATCAAGAATGTATGGGTGTTTAAAGGGATAATTCTGGATTTTGGCAATGAAGCCCTTTACCTACTACCTCAGAGTCAAAAGAACTCATGGATACCATTTTAATGTCTCTGCATCCAGTATAAAGGAACTAAGAGGTAGCTTCACAAGCTAATGCTAACCAGCATTAGCACAATGACTGGAAGTCTACAGAAACAGCTAGCATGCTAGCTCTTCCAATAGACTTCCAGTCATTACACCAACGCTAGTTAGCAATTGCGCTAATGCTAGTTGGCAACTTCCTTAAAACTGAACGCAGAGACATAAAAATGGTATCCACGAGTTCATCCGACTGTGGGGAAGTAGATAAAGGACTTCATTGCCAAAATCCCAAACTATCCCTTTACAATGGCTTGTAGAGGCAGTTGTGTGAAATTATGATTTCTGACAACATGTCTTTGTATCAGTAACTGTGTTTCATTTCACCGGTTATGAAGATATCTCTGTTGAGTTTGCTGGTGGTGCCACAGCGGATATAGTCTGTGTGTTCCTTGTATGAGGTCAGTTCAGTCGAATTGGGGATGTCCCACAGGCGACAAGTGTAGTCGTCTGAGCCCGTCAGGATGTGATAACAGTCTGAGGTGAAATCTGTTACATGCACCCCCCTTGAGCAGAGAAACAGTTCAGTTAATTGGAGTAAAGAACACCAGAATAAGGAATGAAAAATGGGATCCAAAACATCCACACAAGACACTCATCAGAGGCTGTTGTCAGAGTTGTTGAGACCATCATTTTAGTTCAGTTGATTGATCACTCAAGGAATCGTCACTCAACGGGCCTGCTGCTGAGCTTAGCAATTTTATTTTTGCCCACTGATAGGGAAGGATTAGGGGACATTTTCCAACCAGACATTGGGAACCCGGTGACGTTGAATTGAGGACCTACTTTGTGTGCCCTTTGAACACCCTGAGCGCCACCTTGCCGCTGACATCAAAGAGCCGCACCACGGAGTCCTCGCATCCTGCCACCAAGAGCTGACCATCTGACCGGAACTTTCCGCTGTACGCCGTGTCCTTGAAGCGAGTAAACGTCTTGACTGGCTCCTGAGAAAACGGTCCATAGATGTGGATCTGAAACAGGCAGCGGGTTTAGAGTGAGTGAGGGACACACACACACTTTCAGCTTGTGTAGATGGCAAACCAACACTATCAAGACTATGAGGCTATGGTCAGAAATGTTTAGATCATAATTTGTAGTTCAGTCGATGGATCACAGAAGGAATCACTTTATATGCCATTGTCATCATGGATTTAAGGCGCGGATATAGGTCAGAACCTAAATTAACCACCAATGTTTTCCTAGAGTCGACTAAGTCTACTAACATGTATGTGAATGGCAGTGAGACCAGCCTACCCGTGTAGAAGCCGTCACTGCATAGTTGTGTGGTGCCAGGGGGGAGAAGTCAATGCTTGTGACTGCTCCAAATTCCTTTATCTGGGCTGGGGCCTGAAAAACACTCAGCAACAGAGAGAACACAATCAAAGACAAGTCAACTTAATCAGTTCAATAGTAGGCTATTATTGTCTTGTTACTGCAATATGGAAACGTAATAGCTAGTATGCTCATGCTGCCAACAACAACACTTACATCGACAGTGTGACAGGCTTACCTTGTAGTTTTTCCAATACAATGTGTCCGGAGTAACTTTCTCTCCAAGTTTGGGATATAATGGGATTTTTGTGGATTTGAATGAAGCCATTTCTGTATGTTGATAAGGCTCCTCTTAATCTTCGAATAGTTTGCGCCCACCTAATTTATGTGAGGAACACATAAAATATGAACACTCAAATAAACCAAATCTAAAACTGAGCAGGCAGAACCACTACCTTCAGCGTTGTTGTATGCAGAGCAGCATGTGTTAGCTAGCTAGCTAGCTAGCAAGTATTAACAATTTAAGTCTGCAACATCAGACAGCTTGGAGTTGATTATGCTTAAGTTAGCTACCCAATAGCGTCTACACATACTTAACGTATAGAAGTAACCTTTTTCTTCGATCACTTTATTGAAATGGAAAAACAGGAGTATAGCATTGAAAATGGCTAGCTAACTAGCATACACAACGTGGTCCAATAGCGGTCCGCACGCCAACAAGATTTAACATAAATAATTTTTCAAACAAGGTTTCTCACCTTTGGGTGGTATTCCTTGACTAAACTCAGTAGATCGTAATCCACTTGATTCAATTCAGAAATAGGTCTGCGTTAGATAAACAAAAATGCATTCATGTTAAAAAAGTTATCACGTTGTTCTGTGCCCACAGGCTCCAGTCAAAGACAGTACAGTAAAGAGAGGCAGAAACTGCTTCTCTAATAAAATCCCTGATTCACAAGTGTAGGCGATGTCATGGCGACGTTGGCTAGCTAGGCTGGTGCACAGAAACACGTCGTTGGGTCTATCGGTCAAACTGCGCATGTGCACGCCGTCAACTCAAAGGGACTATTTCGATATCAAGTTGTTTTTGACGAAAATGATAACTTGTCAGTTTGTCACTTTCACGCGGTTGGAGTAGTAAAATGTTAAACTACTACTTTCCATTTCTCTCTGACTTCTCAAACCCGGCCTGGTCTGCTTGGTCTGTTTCACAAGCGTTCCCGGAAGTCTTGGGATGTTGCGCCTCTGGGTTTAGAAACTCTGTGATGCAGCCTCCACTTCCGTTAAAAAAAACGTTATTATTTACTGTTTCATTGGCCAAACAACCATCTCCTGCCTGGGTAGCTGTCCACCGTGCTTGTCCAATTGAAACATTCTGGTCAATTCCGATCAGTTCATACGCTTATTTAACTCGATGACTCATTGAATAACTTATTCAAATGTCATTCAGTTGATTCATTCATTGGCTTTAATTTGATTCTGTCATCTCCCTGTCAAATTTCATGTCAAAGTGCGTCAGTTCCTCACAAAAAGCAGTCAAACCATCCACGCCTTATTTAAATAAAAATTATTTAAATTGAACTATATTTTAAGAGAATGAAATACTCTACCAACAAAAAAAGTTAAAATGTTAACCTTTATTTGGCTAGGCAACTCAGTTAAGGACAAATTCTTATTTACAATGAAGGTCTACCCCGGCCAAACCCAGACGACGCCTGGATTCAAACCAGGGACTGTAGTGACACCTCTGGCACTGAGATAGACCGCTGCGCCACTCGGGAGCCCCATTACACATGTGTGTATGTCCCTTAAGGTCCTTGAGATGAGCAAGATGGTGTTGACAGATAAGGAAGCTCTGCTTCTATCTCCTAAGCAACTTTGCAGTATTTTGTTGTCTTGTGTTATTTCTTACATTATTAGGCCAGGAATATTTTGTGTTATTACATACAGGAAAGAACTTTTGGATATCAGAGCGGCGATAACTCCCCAGCATTACGACCGAGAATATGACTTTCCCGCATTGGATCCTTTTTCATACGCCCCAGGGCAATTGAACTAATTCCAGAGGCTGATCCAAAACACAGCCGGTGCGCACACCATCCACTGCTTCTGAGTATATTACTCTATAATGTTCAGTCTCTGGATAATAAAGTAGACCAGCTCAGGGTGAGAATCTCCTTCCAGAGAGACATCAGGGATTGTAACATACTCTGTTTAACGGAAACATGGCTCTCTCGGGATATACTATCTTTGTCCATACAGCCAGCTGGGTTCTCAATATATCGCGCATGGTGTGATTGTGATAACATACAGAAACTCAAGTCCCTTTGTTCACCCGACCTAGAATACCTCACAGTAAAATGCAGACCGTATTACATCCCAAGAGAATTCTCTTCGGTTATAGTCGCAGCCGTGTAGATTCTCCCTCAAGGCAATACCATGACGGCCCTCAAAGAACTTCACTGGACTTTATGCGAAGAGAATTCTTTATGCGAAACCACATATCCTGAGGCCGCATTTATTGTAGCTTGGGATTTTAACAAAGCAAATTTGAGGAAAACGCTACGGAAGATCTACCAACACATTGACTGTAGGACTTGTTCTCAGAAAACATTAGACCACTGCTACTCAGCTTTTCAACATTGGTCTGACCAATTAGAATCCACGTTTAAAGATTATATTGATCACGAAGACTGGGATATGTTCTGGGTAGCCTCTGAGAATGACATTGACGAATACACTAACTGAGTTTATCAGGAAGTGTGTAGGAGATGTTGTACCCACTGACTATTAAAACCTACCCTAACCAGAAACCGTGGATAGATGGCAGCATTCGTGCAAAACTGAAAGCGCGAACCACCGCATTTAACCATGGCAAGGTGACTGGGAATATGGCCAAATAAGACAGACAAAACGTCAGTATAGAGACAAAGTGGAGTCGCAATTCAACGGCTCAGACACGAGACGTATGTGGCAGGGTCTACAGACTATCACGGACTACAAAGGAAAAACCATCCACGTTGCGGACACCGACGTCTTGCTTCCGGACAAGCTAAACACCTTCTTTGCCCGCTTTGAAGATAACACAGTGCCACCAACGCGGCCCGCTACCAAGGACTGTGGGCTCTCCTTCTCCATGGCCGACGTGAGAAAGACATTTTAGCGTGTTAACCCTCGCAAGGCTACCGGCCCAGACGGCATCCCTAGCCGCATCCTCAGAGCATGTGCAGACCAGCTGGCTGGAGTATTTACGGACATATTCAATCTCTCCCTATCCCAGTCTGCTGTCCCCACTTGCTTCAAGATGTCCACCACTGTTCCTGTACCCAAGAAAGCAAAGGTAACTGAACTAAATGACTATCGCCCTGTAGCACTCACTTCTGTCATCATGAAGTGCTTTGAGAGGCTAGTTAATAAGGATCATATCACCTTTACCTTACCTGACACCCTAGACCCACTTCAGTTTGCTTACCGCCGCAATAGATCCACAGACGATGAAATCGCCATCAGACTGCACATTGCCCTATCCCATCTGGACAAGAGGAATACCTATGTAAGAATGCTGTTCATTGACTATAGCTCAGCATTCACCATAGTACCCTCCAAGCACATCATTAAGCTTGGGGCCCTGTGCTACTGTGTCCTGGACTTCCTGACGGGCTGTCACCAGGGGGGAAGGTAGGAAACAACACCTCCACTTCGCTGATCCTCAACAAAGGGGCCCCACAAGGGTAAGTGCTCAGCCCCCTCCTGTACTCCCTGTTCACCCATGACTGTGTGGCCATGCACGACCTCCAACTCAATCATCAAGTTTGCAGACGACAAACCAGTAGTAGGCCTGATTACCAACATTGACGAGACAGCCTACAGAGAGGAGGTAAGGGCCCTGGGAGTGTGGTGACAGGAAAATAACCTCTCACTCAATGTCGACAAAACAACGGAGCTGATCGTGGACTTCAGGAAACAGTAGAGGGAGCACGCCCCTATCCACATTGACGGGACCTCAGTGGAGAAGGTGAAAAGCTTAAAGTTCCTCGGCGTACACATCACTGACAATCTAAAATGGCCCACCCACACAGACAGTGTGGTGAAGATGGCGCAACAGCACCTCTTTAACCTCTGGAGGCAGAAGAAATTTGTCTTGGCACCTAAAACCCTCACAAACTGTTACAGATGCACAATTGAGAGCATTCTGTCGGCTGTATCCCCGCCTGGTAGGCAACTGCACCGCCCTCAACCGCAGGGCTCTCCAGAGGGTGGTGTGGTCTGCCCAACGTATCACCGGGGGGCAAACTACCTGCCCTCCAGGACACCTACACCACCCGATGTCACATGAAGGCCAAAAAGATCATCAAGGACAACAACCACCCAAGCCACTGCCTGTTCACCCCACTATCATCCAGAAGGCGAGGTCAGTACAGGTGCATCAAAGCTGGGACCGAGAGACTGAAAAACAGCTTCTATCTCAAGGCCATCAGACTGTTAAATAGCCATCACTAGGCGGCTTCCACCCGGTAACCCTGCACCTTATAGGCTGCTGCCTCATATACATAGACTTAAAATCACTGGCCACTTTAATAATGGAACACTAGTCATTTTAATAATGTTAACATATTTTTGCTTTACTCATCTCATGTAGTATATACTGTATTCTATTCTACTGTATTTTAGTCAATGCCTCTCCGACATTGCTCATCCTAATATTATATATTCCTTTATTCCATTCTTTTACTTTTAAGTTGTGTGTATTGTTGTGAATTGTTAGATATTACTGCACTATTGGAGCTAGAAACACAAGCATTTCACTACACCTGCAATAACATCAGCTAAACATGTGATACTGTACCCCCTCGCCCAATTGTCCTTTGTATGTTCTTTATATATACTTGTGTTCCCCCATGTACTTTTTGTATTGATTTGTTATTAATAAAACAAAAAAATAAATAATAATAAATAAAAACAAGAACATTTAAATAAAAAATAACAAAAAACATTATTTCCCTCCTGAATTAGGATGCGTAAATACACAACACGTTGCGGTAACACATGTTTTCTGGTAGGGAAAGCAAAGATTGTCTATTACATTGATAAGATAGTCAAGTGACCGCTCTAATGGCAAAACATATCCTCAAAGATGGAAGGCAGGTGGGAGGATGCGAGATCAGGTGGGACCATTCTAGCCAATGAGAGCACAGATACGGGTGTGATCAACAGGCCATAGAGATAGATCGAGGACTCATCTTTGTATGTGCAACTATAGCATCTGTGACATCATGGGCATTGAGGCTATCTCCATTTTAAAGTAGTACATTTTCTTCTTCTTCATTGAGTTCCACAGTATGAGTCATAATACCCATAAAACCTAGCAGTAAAACCCTGAAATGTTTCCAATAGTTTTTTCACAATTCATTTTTGCGTCAGGGAGTGTTTCGTGTAGGCTTACCCTGGCGTGATGTTTTGATAACCGGGTAAATCTCTCTCAGACAAGGTAACTTTTATCAATATATTCTCCTGTAAATACCCCCCAAATGAAATACTAATTCGCCGGAAATGTGACTATCACATAGAACTACACATCTTGTCGCAAGCTTTGACATAATCCCTCAAGGCACATTTCTCAATGCAAGCTCATCGACAAGTAGCAAGTAACCTAGCAAGTAGATATTATAGCCTAATTGATATTGTGTATTTCTGTGTGTATTGTTGTTTCTCATTTTTCAAATTACCTACCTAGCAACCTTAGAATTTCTTTATTACTTACGTTTTTTAAATTGGCCTTTTGTAGCGAACTAGTTAACTTTAGGCTAACTGGTCTCCCCGTCGATCAAAAGCAAGGATTGTTCTGTGCTATGTACTGGATTGTAACCACTACTCCAATAAGCACACGTGCATTTTATAGTTTTCACGTGCTGGCAGGCTAGCTATCGTTAGCCCACCAGGGAAGGGATATTTATCTAGCTAGATAATGTTAACTCACCTTTTGTGTAGTCAGACTTGCTAGCTAACGTTAAATCGGCACCATGGCAAGGATAGTTGGTTAGCTAGCATACCACCACTTAGAAAAGTCTCACTACATGAACGGTGAGCTAATGTTAACTAGCTAGATAAAAATTGCCTGGTGGGGGAGCTAGTTAGGCACTTTGGTTGGCTAGTTACCTACATTAATTGACATTTTGGGAAAAATGGCTAACTCGGCTCCATCATTCATTGAATCAGATGGCTCATTCATCACAAAACCCACTGATATTGTCAACTACTTTAACCTGTTGGGGATAGGGGGCAGTATTGACACGGCCGGATGAAAAACGTACCCAATTTAATCTGGTTACTACTCCTGCCCAGTAACTAGAATATGCATATAATTATTGGCTTTGGATAGAAAACACCCTAAAGTTTCTAAAACTGTTTGAATGGTGTCTGTGAGTATAACAGAACTCATATGGCAGGCAAAAACCTGAGAAGATTCCTTACAGGAAGTGCCCTCTCTGACAAGATCTTGTTCTTCTTGTCTCTGTTTATTGAAGACTGAGGATCTTTGCTGTAACGTGACACTTCCTACGGCTCCCATAGGCTCTCAGAGCCCGGGAAAAAGCTGAATGATTTCGAGGCAGCTCCAGGCTGAAACACATTTGCGCTTTTGGCAAGTGGCTGATCAGAGGACAATGGGCTTAGGCGCGTGCACGAGTCGACTCCATGCTTTATTTTCTTTCGTCTTTTTACCTAAACGCAGATTCCCGGTCGGAATATTATCGCTTTTTTACGAAAAAAATGGCATAAAAATTGATTTTAACCTGTTGGGTCTAGGGGGCAGTATTTGCACGGCCGGATAAAAAAACGTACCCGATTTAATCTGGTTACTACTCCTGCCCAGTAACTAGAATATGCATATAATTATTGGCTTTGGATAGAAAACACCCTAAAGTTTCTAAAACTGTTTGAAAGGTGTCTGTGAGTATAACAGAACTCATTTGGCAGGCCAAAACCTGAGAAGATTCCTTACAGGAAGTGGCCTGTCTGACCATTTCTTGCCCTCCTTGATCATCTCTAACAAATACAGGGGATCTCTGGCATGACGTGACACTTCCTACGGCTCCCATGGGCTCTCAGAAGGCGAGAAAAAGCTGAACGATGTAATTCCATCCCCAGGCTGAAACACATTAGCGCGTTTGGCAAGTGTATCAGAGGGCCATTAGACTGACGCTCGTGCAGGAGGGGATAGCATGCTTTTACTTTCACTCTCTTTGTAATAAAAAACGATTTCCCAGTCGGAATATTATCGCTTTTTTACGAGAAAAATTGCATAAAAATTGATTTTAAACAGCGGTTGACATGCTTCGAAGTACGGTAATGGAATATTTAGAATTTGTTTGTCACGAAATGCGTCGTGCTCGTCACCCTTCTTTACCCTTTCGGATAGTGTCTTGAACGCACGAACAAAACGCCGCTGTTTGGATATAACTATGGATTATTTGGGACCAAACCAACATTTGTTATTGAAGTAGAAGTCCTGGGAGTGCATTCTGACGAAGAACACCAAAGGTAATAAAACATTTCTTATAGTAAATCTGACTTTGGTGAGTGCTAAACTTGCTGGGTGTCTAAATAGCTAGCCCTGTGATGCCGGGCTATCTACTTAGAATATTGCAAAATGTGCTTTCACCGAAAAGCTATTTTAAAATCGGACATATCGAGTGCATAGAGGAGTTCTGTATCTATAATTCTTAAAATAATTGTTATGCTTTTTGTGAACGTTTATCGTGACTAATTTAGTAAATTTTTAGTAAATTCACCGGAAGTTAGTCACATGCTAATGTAAAAAGCTGGTTTTTGATATAAATATGAACTTGATTGAACAAAACATGCATGTATTGTATAACATAATGTCCTAGGTGTGTCATCTGATGAAGATCATCAAAGGTTAGTGCTGCATTTAGCTGTCTTCTGGGTTTTTGTGACATTATATGGTAGCTTGAAAAATGGGTGTCTGATTATTTCTGTCTGGGTACTCTGCTGACATAATCTAATGTTTTGCTTTCGTTGTAAAGCCTTTTTGAAATCGGACAGTGTGGTTAGATTAAAATCACTGGCCACTTTAATAATGGAACACTAGTCATTTTAATAATGTTAACATATTTTTGCTTTACTCATCTCATGTAGTATATACTGTATTCTATTCTACTGTATTTTAGTCAATGCCTCTCCGACATTGCTCATCCTAATATTATATATTCCTTTATTCCATTCTTTTACTTTTAAGTTGTGTGTATTGTTGTGAATTGTTAGATATTACTGCACTATTGGAGCTAGAAACACAAGCATTTCACTACACCTGCAATAACATCAGCTAAACATGTGATACTGTACCCCCTCGCCCAATTGTCCTTTGTATGTTCTTTATATATACTTGTGTTCCCCCATGTACTTTTTGTATTGATTTGTTATTAATAAAACAAAAAAATAAATAATAATAAATAAAAACAAGAAAATTAAAAAAAAAAATAACAAAAAACATTATTTCCCTCCTGAATTAGGATGCGTAAATACACAACACGTTGCGGTAACACATGTTTTCTGGTAGGGAAAGCAAAGATTGTCTATTACATTGATAAGATAGTCAAGTGACCGCTCTAATGGCAAAACATATCCTCAAAGATGGAAGGCAGGTGGGAGGATGCGAGATCAGGTGGGACCATTCTAGCCAATGAGAGCACAGATACGGGTGTGATCAACAGGCCATAGAGATAGATCGAGGACTCATCTTTGTATGTGCAACTATAGCATCTGTGACATCATGGGCATTGAGGCTATCTCCATTTTAAAGTAGTACATTTTCTTCTTCTTCATTGAGTTCCACAGTATGAGTCATAATACCCATAAAACCTAGCAGTAAAACCCTGAAATGTTTCCAATAGTTTTTTCACAATTCATTTTTGCGTCAGGGAGTGTTTCGTGTAGGCTTACCCTGGCGTGATGTTTTGATAACCGGGTAAATCTCTCTCAGACAAGGTAACTTTTATCAATATATTCTCCTGTAAATACCCCCCAAATGAAATACTAATTAGCCGGAAATGTGACTATCACACAGAACTACACATCTTGTCGCAAGCTTTGACATAATCCCTCAAGGCACATTTCTCAATGCAAGCTCATCGACAAGTAGCAAGTAACCTAGCAAGTAGATATTATAGCCTAATTGATATCGTGTATTTCTGTGTGTATTGTTGTTTCTCATTTTTCAAATTATCTACCTAGTAACCTTTGAATTTCTTTATTACTTACGTTTTTTAAATTGGCCTTTTGTAGCGAACTAGTTAACTTTAGGCTAACTGGTCTCTCCGTCGATCAAAAGCAAGGATTGTTCTGTGCTATGTACTGGATTGTAACCACTACTCCAATAAGCACACGTGCATTTTATAGTTTTCACGTGCTGGCAGGCTAGCTATCGTTAGCCCACCAGGGAAGGGATATTTATCTAGCTAGATAATGTTAACTCACCTTTTGTGTAGTCAGACTTGCTAGCTAACGTTAAATCGGCACCATGGCAAGGATAGTTGGTTAGCTAGCATACCACCACTTAGAAAAGTCTCACTACATGAACGGTGAGCTAATGTTAACTAGCTAGATAAAAATTGCCTGGTGGGGGAGCTAGTTAGGCACTTTGGTTGGCTAGTTACCTACATTAATTGACATTTTGGGAAAAATGGCTAACTCGGCTCCATCATTCATTGAATCAGATGGCTCATTCATCACAAAACCCACTGATATTGTCAACTACTTTAACCTGTTGGGGATAGGGGGCAGTATTGACACGGCCGGATAAAAAACGTACCCAATTTAATCTGGTTACTACTCCTGCCCAGTAACTAGAATATGCATATAATTATTGGCTATGGATAGAAAACACCCTAAAGTTTCTAAAACTGTTTGAATGGTGTCTGTGAGTATAACAGAACTCATATGGCAGGCAAAAACCTGAGAAGATTCCTTACAGGAAGTGCCCTCTCTGACAAGATCTTGTTCTTCTTGTCTCTGTTTATTGAAGACTGAGGATCTTTGCTGTAACGTGACACTTCCTACGGCTCCCATAGGCTCTCAGAGCCCGGGAAAAAGCTGAATGATTTCGAGGCAGCTCCAGGCTGAAACACATTTGCGCTTTTGGCAAGTGGCCGATCAGAGGACAATGGGCTTAGGCGCGTGCACGAGTCGACTCCATGCTTTATTTTCTTTCGTCTTTTTACCGAAATGCAGATTCCCGGTCGGAATATTATCGCTTTTTTTACGAGAAAAATGGCATAAAAATTGATTTTAACCTGTTGGGGCTAGGGGGCAGTATTTGCACGGCCGGATAAAAAACGAAGGCGAGAAAAAGCTGAACGATGTAATTCCATCCCCAGGCTGAAACACATTAGCGCGTTTGGCAAGTGTATCAGAGGGCCATTAGACTGAGGCTCGTGCATGAGGGGATAGCATGCTTTTACTTTCACTCTCTTTGTAATAAAAAAACGATTTCCCGGTCGGAATATTATCGCTTTTTTACGAGAAAAATTGCATAAAAATTGATTTTAAACAGCGGTTGACATGCTTCGAAGTACGGTAATGGAATATTTATAATTTTTTTGTCACGAAATGCGCCATGCTCGTCACCCTTATTTACCCTTTCGGATAGTGTCTTGAACGCGCGAACAAAACGCCGCTATTTGGATATAACAATGGATTATTTGGGACCAAACCAACATTTGTTATTGAAGTAGAAGTCCTGGGAGTGCATTCTGACGAAGAACAGCAAAGGTAATAACATTTTTCCTATAGTAAATCTGACTTTGGTGAGTGCTAAACTTGCTGGGTTTCTAAATAGCTAGCCCTGTGATGCTGGGCTATCTACTTAGAATATTGCAAAATGTGCTTTCACCGAAAAGCTATTTTAAAATCGGACATATCGAGTGCATAGAGGAGTTCTGTATCTATAATTCTTAAAATAATTGTTATGTTTTTTGTGAACATTTATCGTGAGTAATTTAGTAAATTCACCGGCAGTGTTCGGTCGGAATGCTAGTCACATGCTAGTCACATGCTAATGTAAAAAGCTGGTTTTTGATATAAATATGAACTTGATTGAACAAAATATGCATGTATGGTATAACATAATGTCCTAGGGTTGTCATCTGATGAAGATCATCAAAGGTTAGTGCTGCATTTAGCTGTGGTTTGGGTTTATGTGACATTATATGCTAGCTTGAAAAATGGGTGTCTGATTATTTCTGGCTGGGTACTCTGCTGACATAATCTAATTTTTTGCTTTCGTTGTAAAGCCTTTTTGAAATCGGACAGTGTGGTTAGATTAACGAGAGTCTTGTCTTTAAAATGGTGTAAAATAGTCATATGTTTGAAAAATTGAATTTTTTTGCATTTTTGAGGTATTTGAATATCGCGCCATGGGATTACACTGGCTGTTGAGTAGGTGGGACACAAGCGTCCCACCTAGCCCATAGAGGTTAAACAGCGGTTGACATGCTTCGAAGTACGGTAATGGAATATTTAGAATTTGTTTGTCACGAAATGCGTCGTGCTCGTCACCCTTCTTTACCCTTTCGGATAGTGTCTTGAACGCACGAACAAAACGCCGCTGTTTGGATATAACTATGGATTATTTGGGACCAAACCAACATTTGTTATTGAAGTAGAAGTCCTGGGAGTGCATTCTGACGAAGAATAGCTAGCGGAACACCTGCTCCATTATCCAATGATGGGCGTGGCGCGAAATACAAACTCCTCTAAAATACAAAAACTTCCATTTTTCAAACATATGACTATTTCACAGCATTTTAAAGATAAGACTCTCCTTTATCTAACCACACTTTCCGATTTCAAAAAGGCTTTACAACGAAAGCAAAACATTAGATTATGTCAGCAGAGTACCAAGCCAGAAATAATCAGACACCCATTTTTCAAGCTAGCATATAATGTCACAAAAACCCAGAAGACAGCTAAATGCAGCACTAACCTTTGATGATCTTCATCAGATGACAACCCTAGGACATTATGTTATACAATACATGCATGTTTTGTTCAATCAAGTTCATATTTATATCAAAAACCAGCTTTTTACATTAGCATGTGACGTTCAGAACTAGCATACCCCCCGCAAACTTCCGGGGAATTCGCTAACATTTTACTAAATTACTCACGATAAACGTTCACAAAAAGCATAACAATTATTTTAAGAATTATAGATACAGACCTCCTCTATGCACTCGATATGTCCGATTTTAAAATAGCTTTTTGGTGAAAGCACATTTTGCAATATTCTAAGTACATAGCCCAGTCATCACGGGCTAGCTATTTAGACACCCGGCAAGTTTAGCACTCACCAATATCAGCTTTACTATTATAAAAGTTTCATTACCTTTTGTTGTCTTCGTCAGAATGCACTCCCAGGACTGCTACTTCAATAACAAATGTTGGTTTGGTCCAAAATAATCCATCGTTATATCCGAATAGCGGCGTTTTGTTCGTGCGTCCCAGACACTATCTGAAATTGTAAATTAGGGTCGTGCGCATGGCGCAATTCGTGACAAAAAAAATGTAAATATTCCATTACCGTACTTCGAAGCATGTCAACCGCTGTTTAAAATCCATTTTTATGCCATTTTTCTCGTAAAAAAGCGATAATATTCCGACCAGGAATCTCCTTTTAGCTAAACTGAGGAAAGTAAACAAAGCTTTCGGTCGACGCGGGCACGAGCCTGAGTCTCACAGTACTGTAACCAGCCACTACCCAAACGCGCTACTTTTTTTCAGCCAGAGCCTGCAAAGCCACGATTCAGCTTTTTACCGCCTTCTGAGACCCTATGGCAGCCGTAGGAAGTGTCACGGGACAGCTAAGATCCTCACTCTTCAATAAACAGAGACAAGAAGAACGACACCTTGTCAGACAGGCCACTTCCTGCCTGAAACCTTGTCAGGTTTTTGCCTGCCAAATGAGTTCTGTTATACTCACAGACACCATTCAAACAGTTTTAGAACCTTTGGAGTGTTTTCTATCCATATGTAATAAGTATATGCATATTCTAGTTACTGGGTAGGAGTGGTAACCAGATTAAATCGGGTATGTTTTTTATCCAGCCGTGAAAATACTGCCCCCTAGCCATAACAGGTTAATTTGGTAATCTCAGTAATTTAGGTAATTTGATTAATATTATGGTGTTTCTATTCCAAGAAAAACAAAAAACGAAACCCTCAGTGTTTCTATTTGGAAAATATGGCACTGTACAACGTGTCCGTTTCCAGACCTTGATTGTAGGCTAACCACTACACAAACGGAGATTCAGTGAAAATAAAATCTCAGTTTTAAATCTCATTGATTTGTCAAGACCAGTCCCCATGCTTGTCTCAGAGCAGCACAAAATGGTACTGAAATAGTTGACCACACCCGGGTAGGCTTGCTTCAAATCCTACTATAACAATTGGATGATGGTGGGCCAGAACATAATAAGTATATAATATTAGCACAATTAATTGGCCTATAGTACAAATTTAACATGTTTAACACATATGATAATACATAATAAATTCAGTGACAATAAGGTAATAATCTGATTACGCTCATAAAATCACTATGCCTCTATTCAATTACTGTCTATTTCTCTGTGTGTTGATTGGTGGGGAAAACAGATCTACGTAACCTACTATAGGCTACACTACTTTCTTTAACGTCAACATTTGTTCATAACATTTTACTTGATAGCAAGATAAAATGTCGCTCTCAAAAAGAATCAAGAAGAAAGGTGGATAATGAAAATCAAACTTTCAGAGAATGTACAGAGAGATATGCGTTCATCTCTCCATCTTTTCCCTATGCCAAACCAGTGTGTCTTATTTGCAATGAAAATATCACTGTATGAAAATAATTACATCTCAGATGTAATTTTGAATCTAAGCATAGAACTTTCAGTGGCCTTTCCGCCCCATGTAGAGGCCCGACGCTGAAACATTGAATAGTTAACTGTAAGCTGCGCACAGCTTTTTCTGTGGACATATTTTTTTACTTAAATGGGTTAAATCTGCTGTTGCATGGAAGAGGGAAACAGTGGTGGACAAGGTGGAAAAATTTGAGGCCTTTACTAGGAGGCTTGAGTTGTTCGATTTGGACTTGTCATCTGGAAGACTACTGCCCTTCAGCACACTGAAGAAACGACAGGCAGAGGGACCAGGCCGCAGCATTGTCACAGAGGTGACAGCTGAGGGACAATTTGTCCACCAGATTTGAAGACTACAGCATGCCCAAGGATATCATTGCATTTGTACGCAATCCTCTCACAGTCCGCCCAGGTGGAGAATTCTTCTCCCTTGCTAAGAAAACGATATCCTCGCTGGATGAGACTGCAATTCAAACTGAGCTGATTGAATTCCAGACATCGAGCCAAATCAGGGATGCGCTCAGGAGTGCCGAGTCCCTGTGTGCGTTGTGGATGGCATGCTCAGAGGAATACAGCACAATAACAGTCCCCATGCAACCAAGGTGCCTGTCCCCAGTCCCCAATGCTGTCTTTTCCCCTTCCACTTGCGTCTTCCATTAATTTTGAAAGAATAAATATCACTGAATGACAGAAATATTGGAACAAAGTAGGCTAATGAAGGTAAACAGGTTGCTTACTGGAAAATACTCTATATGGAAAATGACATGAGCAAGTGGTATTATTTTGGTGGTAATATTTTTCATTTTAGAGACTATAATATATATATATAATAGATTGTATCCAGGTCAGGATAACCAAAACATTTCTTAAAGACTATCAGAAAGAATGTTGGTACTTATTTATTTTGATCCAAAGCCATGAATGAGTGAGTCACTCAGCTTTATGTAGGTGCTGAGGCTATATGACTGCACCATCAACTTGATTATTTAGCAGACATCACTTTCTTATATTCAGTTTACTGGAGCAATGGAGCAGTGAGGCAGGGTACCGTACTAAACCACAAATTAACTCTAAGTCCCGCAGCATAATCTCAAAACTTTTAGTTTTGAGATTAGCTAAAATGTCTGTTCATAATAAAGCGTTACTCTGCCCTAACAACACTATCAACAAGGCAAGTCCTACAGGCCCTAGTTTTGTCGCACCTACACTACTGTACACAAAGAGGGACTTAGGAAAATTGCAGTTGGCTCTGAACAGGGCTGCATGGCTGGCCCTTAAAAGTACACGGAGAGCTAACATTAATGACATGCATGTCAATCTCTCATGGCTCAAAGTGGAAGAGAGATTGACTTCATCACTACTTGTTTTGTAAGAGGTGTTGACAAGCTGAATGTACCGAGCTGTCTGTTTAAAATACTTGCACACAGCTCAGACACCCATGCATACCCCACAAGACATGCCATCAGAGGTCTCTTCACAGTCCCCAAGTCCAGAACAGACTATGGGAGGCGCACAGTACTACATAGAGCCATGACTACATGGAACTCTATTCCACATCAGGTAACTGATGCAAGCAGTAGAATCAGATTTAAAAAACAGGTCAAAATACACCTTATGGAACAACGGGGACTGTGAAGAGACATACAAAGGTACAGACACATGCATACGCATGCATTGTGATATTGTTGTATGGTGGTATCAAACATTTTGTATTGTAGATATGCAGAAGTGTAATAAGGTTATATGATATACTGTTTTATCTTTTGTTTTATATGTAATGCTTTAATATGTTTGGACCCCACGAAGAGTAGCTGCTGCTTTAGCAGCTAATGGGGATCCATAATAAATACAAATACAAAAAGTTTGCTAAAGTTGGCTAGCAAGCTCACAAAGGACTTGTGTTTTCCCCTTACAAAACACATAAACAGTTTTATTCCACAAATGCATCTGTTGTACATGACTAATCAAGTGACCTTTGAAGTCAGTTATACATGTCAGCAGAGATGTACATTTTTACATTTACCTTTTAGTCATTTAGCAGACGCTCTTATCCAGAGCGACTTACAGTAGTGAATGCATACATTTCATACATTTTTTCCCCCGTACTGGTCCCCCGTGGGAATCGAACCCACAACCCTGGCGTTGCAAACACCATGCTCTACCAACTGAGCCACACGGGAACACTTCTTCGGGATTGTGTCCCTTCCACAGGACGGTTGAGCTAACGTAGGCTAATGCGATTAGCATGAGGTTGTAAGTAACAATAACATTTCCAAGGACGTAGACATATCTGATATTGGCAGAAAGCTTAAATTCGTGTTAATCTAACTGCACTGTCCAATTTACAGTAGCTATTAGAGTGAAAGAATGCCATGCTATTGTTTGAGTAGAGTGCACAGTTTTGAACATGAAAAGTTATTAATAAACAAATTAGCCTAATTTGGGTAGTCTTGATACAACATTTTGAACACACATGCAATGGTTCATTGGATCAGTCTAACATTTTGCACATATACTGCTGCCATCTAGTGGCCAAAATCTAAATTGCAGCTGGGCTGGAATAATACATTACAGCCTTTCTCTTGCATTTCAATGATGATGGTGCAAAAAATACAAAAGAACGGTTGTTTTTTTTCTTTGTATTATCTTTTACCAGATCTATTGTGTTATATTATCCTACATTCCTTTCACATTTCCACAAACTTCAAAGTGTTTCCTTTCAAATGGAACCAAGAATATGCATATCCTTGCTTCAGGGCCTGTGTTACAGGCAGTTAGATTTGGGTATGTCATTTTAGACGAAAATGTGGAAAAAAAGGGGCGGATCCTTATTAAGATAGCCCAAGGCTAGAACTTTTTAAACTGGGCTAGTAGACAATGTGCCAAACTAGCCTGACACAGCAGTGAAATTTTGCCTTTACAAACAGTGCATGCCACAGATTTAGGACCTGAATGTAGAAATCGTGGTCTGCTGGCCAGTGCCCAAAATTCTTATGTTACATCCCTGTGTGTCAGTCCCTTTCAGACAATCCCCCTATCACTGTTGGTCCACCTCAGTGACCTCATAGCTAAGGGTTTTAACTTTCCTCTTGAGAATTAGAATCAGAAGTACAGTCCTATATACGTCACCTCTTCGGGAAAACAGTACCCTAGACTGTCTTGATCATCTAGTTGAGCATTCCAGAAAATTCCTCCACCCCAGCAGAAATTTCCCATCTACATAGTAGAATTTTAGATGTGCAGATTAGGGCTGTCCCCGACAAAAAAAAATCTTAGTCGGCTGAAAGTCCTCTCTTCTTTCGACCATTCAATTGCTCAAAACTTTTAAATGTGTATTTTTCCATATATAGACACACCCTATGTGTTTTAATAAAATCAACTATATGCATTGAGCTTGTCTGATCCTTTAATCTTACAGTTTGATGCCTCAAGAGGGCGCCAGAGATATAGATAACCAGAAAAAGAAAAAACTTTACCTGACCCAACTATTCTTCTCCCGCTCCTGCTGGCTTTAGCAGATTCTGCCATTACTCTCCTGAAGTTGCCATTAATAGGCTACACAAGGAGTCGGCAACCTTTCTCACGTGGAATGCCAATTTATCTTTCCATTTCTACCAATATGCATGCCAGTTATGGTTTTTATATGCACATTTTCGTGAACCAGTTCTACTTAATTTCTAATAACGGTTTCATTTCTCAAAATCATTGTCATGTGGTTAATCAAAATTTTATCCAAATCTAAATGAAAATTATACAAACCTAAAAAGCAACTTCTATTGCCATTGCCAACAATATAAAACTAGCCTACATAAAGCAAACAAATAAAAACCTTGCAGCCTGCAGGTAGAAAATATCCTGATAAAAATAAATATCCTATAAATCACATTGGCCTGTCTGCAACTAACTTGAAACATTGTTTAAACTATTAACTTGGGTCTGGCCCGAAACTAGCAACATTGCATAAAATATTCTGGGCCCTCAGAGTTTACTAAGCCAGTGAGCTGCACCTAGATATAAACACTACCAGACCCCAAAATGAGTACCAGAACTTATTTCACTCCAAGTCAAGCACTGATAAGAAGCCTATTTTATGACGTTTCCACTGGATCAGAGCATAACATTTTCCCCTTTCACGCTGAGTGGTTATCGAAAGGGAGAGAGCTGGAAATATTTCTCAAATACAGTACATTGAACTATTGGAATTCTCAATGGATGTACATGTTTGAGGTAAAGAAAACATTACTTTGAGATGCTCCACAGGTCATTAGTGGTGGGTGGTGCTTTAAGCCAATCAGAAATACTATCAAATCCCCAAATGGGCACATTTATATGCCTACATTTGCATGCAGGCCAGGTAGCCTATAGTCCTACTTCTATGCGTGCGCGTCCTTACTCAACATTGACAGGGGCGCTCCAAACAAAAGACAATAACTAAATTGACAGAACTCTTAAATGGAATTAAATAAACCAAAACTTGTTTCTCACAAATGTAGCATAGGTTGTGCGCTCTGCAAACAATGTGTCCACTCTGACAATGAGAACAGAAAGACTGGAATAATAATTTTGAATGCATTCAAATAAATTACCATAACCAAAGTATCAAACATTGTAGATTAGAAATTATAGGAATGAATGGTAAATGTACTAATGGTGATATGTAATGGGGAATTGATATACACTAACAATCAAACAAAAACAGTAGTACAGTAGTGCAGTTCTGGAGAGAGAACTGCATTGTGAATCTGGACAGATGGTCAATCTGACATCTGCATTGGCCGTGCAGCATTTACGGTGATATAGCCTCAGCAGAAGTCAGGGCTAGAATGCCTCAGCAGAAGTCAGGGCATTCATACTTCTTGCGCTTCCCATAGCATTGCAGAGCTGTTGTCAAGGAAGTGAGTTTGTGTTTATACAGGATGTACCACCCCCACCTACCGTCAACTAATCATGGCAATGCAGAGCTATACAGAGCCCTCCGCATTGTTACAACATTTGGGAGGTGCATGGCGATGTGGTACAGAGCTCGATTTGGCCTCTGTAGGCCTCTGGATGCTCCGCATTTGCATCAGGCCCTCCATATGGAGCCTCTGACCACATTTTAGAATCAAGCATAAATTGGCTTTTAGTCTAGGCCTCTGTAATGGATTTGTTCACTGAGATGGGTGCATATATACATACAGTACCAGTCAAAAGTTTGGAGACACCTACTCATTCAAGGGGTTTTCTTTATTTTTAAAAAAATTTTCTACATTGTAGATTAACAGTGAAGACATCAAAACTATGAAATAACACATGGAATCATGTAGTAACCACAAAAAATGTTAAACAAATTAAAATAGATTCTTCAAAGTAGCCACCCTTTGCCTTGATGAGAGCTTTGCACACTCTTGGCACTTTTTTTCTGTTTTTAAATCAAATTTTACTGTTTGCATCAGTTACTTGATGTGGAATAGAGTTCCATGTAGTCGTGGCTCTATGTAGTACTGTGTGCCTCCCATAGTCTGTTCTGGACTTGGGGACTGTGAAGAGACCTCTTGTGGCATGTCTTGTGGGGTATGCATGGGTGTCCGAGCTGTGTACCAGTAGTTCAAACAGACAGCTCGGTGCAGTCAGCATGTCAATACCTCTCACAAATACAAGTAGTGATGAAGTCAATCTCTCCTCCACTTTGAGCCAGCAGAGATTGACATGCATATTATTAATGTTAGCTCTCTGTATACATCCAAGGGCCAGCCGTGCTGCCCTGTTCTGAGCCAATTGCAAATTTCCTAAGTCCCTCTTTGTGGCTCCTGATCACACCTGAACAATAGTCCAAGTGTGACAAAACCAGCACCTGTAGGACCTGCCTTTTTGATAGTGCTGTTAAGAATTCAGAACAGTGCTTTATTATGGACAGACTTCTCCCCATCCTAGCTACTGTTGAATCAATATGTTCTGACCATGACAGTTTAAAATCCAGGGTTACTCCAAGTAGTTTAGTCTCCTCAACTTGCTCAATTACCACATTATGCATTACAAGATTTAGTTGAGGTTTAGGGTTTAGTGAATGATTTGTCCCAAATACAAAGCTTTTAGATTTTGAAAATATGTAGGACTAACTTATTCCTTGCCACCCATTCTGAAACTAATTGCAGCTCTTTGCTAAGTGTTGCAGTCATTTCAGTCGCTGTGGTAGCTGACGTGTATAGTGTTGAGTCATCCGCATACATCCACACACTGGCTTGTGATGCCAAAGGTTGCTAATCTTGCCAATAAAAAATCATTAAAGCAGTTGGCATTATCAGTGGGTTTTGTGATGAATGATGGAGCGAAGTTTGCCTTTTCCAGAACATTTCATTTAAGGTGCTCCATTCTTTATGTAATTTATCTTTGTTTCATACTGTAGTTTCTTCTTCTTTTCAGACAGTTTAGTAACATGATTTCTCAATTTGCAGTACGTTTGCCAATCAGTTGTACAGCCAGACCTATTTGCCATTTATTTTGCCTCATCCTTCTCAAGCATACAGTTTTTCAATTCCTAATCAATCCATGGGGATTTAACAGTTTTAGTAATTTTCTTAATGGGTGCATGCTTATTATTAACTGGGATAAGCAATTTAAAAAAGTGCAGCGTCTGGTTGCTCCTCATTACACACCACGGACCAACATATTTTTTACATCAACAACACAAGAATTGCTACAGAACTTATTGAATTACCTTTTAAACGCTATATTAGGCCCAGCCTTTGGAACTTCGGTTTTCCTAGATATGGGTACTATATTGTGGTCACTACATTTGATGGATTTGGATACTGCTTCCAAACAAATGTATGGAGCATTAGTAAAGATGTGATCAGTACATGTTGATTATTTAATTCCTGTGCTTTTTGTAACTACCCTGGTAGGTTGATTGATAACCTGAACCAGGTTGCAGGCACTAGTTACAGTTTGAAGCTTTCTTGAGCTTTCTTGAGTGGGCAGTCTGATGAAAGCCAGGACAACCATCTCTGCAGCGCTCCACCAATCCGGAGTGGAGTGGTCAGACGGAAGACACATTTCTATCTTATAACCATGTATTGCCGCTACTGTATCATCAAAAGTATTATTTAAGTGAGTTTCAGAGATTTTCAGAATATGAATGTCATCTGTTACTAGCAAATTATTGATTTCATGAACCTTGTTTAAGATACATATGTTAACGTGGGCAATGTTAACACTTTTCTGGGATTCTTGATAGTTTTTCTTGCTTTACTGGGAAGCTTAGCAGAGGCAGACATGCAAAGGTTATTTATGTTAGTGCAGGGTGAGCTGCACACAGTGGACTTCCTGCTAGGGCACACAATCTCAGTACTAACAGTTTAACTCTGGTTCATAGGCATATGATTACTGCATAGAATAGTTGTGGGATCAGCAGAGGCATTCAGGACAGTAAGAGGGACATACATTAGGTTGCTTACATTGTGTTTTCCAACGCCCCTGGTATAATGTATATTTGCTGAAGCTTTATTTTTTTTAATATATATTTTTGAAATCTTCATTTTAACAGGGAATACAGACTGAGACCTGGATCTCTTTTACGGCTGTGCCCTGTGTAAACATGTTGACATGTACAGTTTTAGGCATACAGACAAGAACATTTCAAACATACAAAACAAAGACACAATTCAACAGAAACAATCACAGACAACATCATATCCTCCATAACATTTTTGAAATGGGCAAGGGACACCAGAGTGTCTAACTTAAGTTGGATCTGCAGTTTGTTCCATAAATAAGGTGCAAAGGAACTAAAGGCAGTCCTACCCAACTCTGTGGAGACCGCAGGAGTCTCTAATGTAATCCACATCTGTGATCTGGTTTTAAAATTTGTATATCTAGTGGAAATGAATGATGATATATATGGAGGTAGTTTTAAAAGAAGTGATTTATAAATAAACAAGAGAGCATGTTGCTCTCGCCTCACAGATAGAGAGGCCCAACCCACATGTTGATAAAGGATACAGTGATGAGTTTTGTAACTATCACCCGTGATAAACCTGAGTGCACAATGGTAAATAGCATCCAGTGGTTTTAATGTGTTTGCCGATGCATGCATATAGATAATATCACCATAATCTAAAATGGACATAAAAGTAGCCTGCACAATTTGTTTTCTATTTACGGAGGACAGACAAGCCCTGTTTCTGTAAAGGAACCCTATCTTGAATTTGAGCTTTTTTCCCAATTCAGTAACATGTTTTTTAAAAGAAAGCCTATCATCTAACCATACCCCTAAGTATCAGACTCCAACTGCATTAAAGCTTGGTCCGCTGTTGGAGCAATAGAGTACATCACTGTGTCATCTGCATATAAATGGAATTTACAATATCTGACATCATCACCAATGTTGTTTATATAAAGTGAGAACAATAGTGGGCCAATTATTGAACCCTGAGGGACCCCTTTAAGTAACTGTAGGGGGTCAGACTTGACCCCGTCGACCATGATGGCCTGAGTTCTATCTTTAACCTCTTGGGGCTAGGTGGGACGCTAGCGTGCCACCCGTGGTGCACTCCATCAACAGCAGGTGCATTTCAAGAGCGGCAAATTTGAATCCAAATAAATGTCAAAATTCAAATTTTTCAAAAATACAACTATGTTACACCATTTGAAAGATAAACATCTCCTTAATCTAACCACGTTTTACGATTTCAAAAAGGTTTTACGGCGAAAGCATAAATTTAGAGTATGTTAGGACAGTACATTTACAAGAGTTGTGTGTAATGTTTTGTCAAGTCAAAGACAGGGTCACCAAAACCATAAAACCAGCTAAAATGATACACTAACCTTTTACAATCTCCATCAGGTGACACTCCTAGGACATTATGTTAGACAATGCATGCATTTTTAGTTCTATCAAGTTGATATTTATATCCAAAAACAGCGTTTTACTATGGCATTGATGTTGAGGAAATCGTTTCCCTCCAATAACCGGCAGTCAAGTCAGCGTCACAAATTAAATAATTAAAATTAGAAAACATTGGTAAAATATTATATTGTCATTTAAAGAATTATAGATTTACATCTTTTGAACGCAATCAACTTGCCAGATTTAAAAATAACCTTACTGGGAAATCACACTTTGCAATAATCTGAGCACTGCGCCCAGAAAAATACGCGTTGCGATACAGACTAGACGTCATGTTGGGGAGATCTAAAATCGAAAATACTATGTAAATAATCCATTACCTTTGATTCTCTTCATCAGATGTCACTTCCAGGTATCACAGGTCCATAACGAATGTAGTTTTGTTCAAAAAAGCTCATAATTTATGTCCAAAAATCTCCGTCTCGTTAGCACATGATGTAAGCCAGCCGGACTTCTCGTCATGAACGAGGGGAAAAAATATATTTCCGTTCGTTCAAACATGTCAAACGTTGTATAGCATAAATCATTAGGGCCTTTTTTAACCAGAACATGAATAATATTCAAGGTGGACGAATGCATACTCTTTTATAACGTATTGGAACGAGGGTACCCAACATCAACTCGCGCGCAAGGTGTCTAATGGGCCATCATCGTTCCATGGCTCTTGTTCGGTCAGATCTCCCTCCAGAAGACTCAAAACACTTTGTAAAGGCTGGTGACATCTAGTGGAAGCAATAGGAAGTGCCAAAATATTCCTAAACCCCTGTGTTTTTCAATGGGATAGGTTTAAAGTCAATACAACACATCAGGTATCCACTTCCTGTCAGAAAATGTCTCAGGGTTTTGCCTGCCAAATGAGTTCTGTTATACTCACAGACACCATTCAAACAGTTTTGGAAACTTTAGAGTGTTTTCTATCCATATATAATAAGTATATGCATATTGTAGTTACTGGGTAGGATTAGTAACCAGATTAAATCGGGTACATTTTTTTTATCCAGACGTGCAAATGCTGCCCCCTAGACCCAACAGGTTAAGATAGTCATAAAACCATCGGCAGGCATCAGTGCCCAGTCCTATAGATGACAGCTTACTCAAAAGGATAGCGTGGTCTACAGTGTCAAAAGCTTTTGACAAATCTACAAATAACGCAGCACAGTGCTTTCTATCATCTAAGGCATTTGCAATATCATTTACAACAAGCATAGTGGCCGATGTGGTACTGTGTTTAGATCTAAAACCAGATTGATTGGTGCTAAGAATACTGTTAGCAGAAAGAAAAGATTGTAAATGTTTGTTGACTATAGATTCTAGGATCTTTGCCAGACAAGGGAGCTTCTCAGGCCAAAACCTGAGAAGATTCCAAACAGGAAGCGCCCTCTCTGACCATTTCTTGGCCTTCTTGATCATCTCTATCCAAAACAGGGGATCTCTGCTGTAACGTGACATTTTCTAACGCTCCCATAGGCTCTCAGAAGGCGCCAGAATGTTGAATGATGACTTTGCAGGCCATGGCTGAAAAACAGTAGTGCATTTGGTAAGTGGTCAATCTGAGAACAATGAGACTGGCGCACGCGTGTGCACGAGAAGAGTCCATTTTAGATTTTTAGTCTTTGAATGAAAACAGGGTTTCCCGGTCGGAATATTATCGCTTTTTTTACGAGAAAAATCGCATAAAAATTTATTTAAACAGCGTTTGACATGCTTCGAATTACGGTAATGGAATATTTGAATTTTTTTGTCACGAAACGCGCCGGGCTCGTCACCCTTCTTTACCCTTCGGATAGTGTCTTGAACGCACAACAAAACGCCGCTATTTGGATTTAACTATGGATTATTTGGAACCAAACCAACATTTGTTATTGAAGTAGAAGTCCTGGGAGTGCATTCTGACGAAGAACAGCAAAGGTAATCAAATTTTTCTTATAGTAAATCTGAGTTTGGTGAGTACCAAACTTGGTGGGTGTCAAATTAGCTAGCCATGATGGCCGGGCTATCTACGCAGAATATTGCAAAATGTGCTTTCACCGAAAAGCTATTTTAAAATCAGACACCGCGATTGCATAAAGGAGTTCTGTATCTATAATTCTTAAAATAATTGTTATGTTTTTTGTGAACGTTTATCGTGAGTAATTTAGTAAATTCACCGGAAGTGTTCGGTGGGAATGCTAGTTCTGAACGTTACATGCTAATGTAAAAAGCTGTTTTTTTATATAAATATGAACTTGATTGAACAAAACATGCATGTATTGTATAACATAATGTCCTAGGAGTGTCATCTGATGAAGATCATCAAAGGTTAGTGTTGCATTTAGCTGTGGTTTTGTTTTTTTGTGACATTATATGCTAGCTTGAAAAATGGGTGTCTGATTATTTCTGGCTGGGTACTCTGCTGACATAATCTAATGTTTTGCTTTCGTTGTAAAGCCTTTTTGAAATCGGACAGTGTGGTTAGATAAAGGAGATTCGTGTCTTTAAAATGGTGTAAAATAGTCATATGTTTGAAAAATGGAAGTTTTCGGATTTTCGAGGAGTTTGTATTTCGCGCCACGCCTATAATTGGATATTGGAGCAGGTGTTCCGCTAGCGGAACGTCTAGATGTAAGAGGTAAGTACGGGTCTAAATTGTCAGCGCCTGAGGATTTCTTAGTATCAATGGCACACAGGGCAGCTAGAAACTCTGCTTCGGTTATTTTCTGGAAACTAAAAACAGGGTTACCAATTTTCAGAGTAACGGTTGAAATGCAAGACGAAAAATTAACTAACTGGCCAGTACCACAATGGCCACTTTTCCTTTCAAATAAAAAACCAGCAGAGATGAAATGCTTACTAAAGGTATCACAAATATCTTTTTTTTTCACTTAGGATACAGGAGTCTGAGGTAATTTGCTTAGGAAGAGAAACAGCAGAATTCCCCCGTTTCAGTGAGTTAACGGTTTTCCAGAATTTTGCTGGATCTCCTGCAGAATCTGTCATAGCATTAAGGAAGTAATTTGATTTGGCCTTTTTGACAGCTGCAGTACATTTATTTCTCAATTGCCTAAAAAACTGCCAATCAGCTGGAGTACCTGTTTTCCTCGCCAAGGCCCAGGCCCGATTCTTTTGCAGGAAAATACCTGATAATTCAGGAGAGAACCAAGAACTGGTTTGGTTTCTTACTCTGTGATTCTTAAGCGGGGCATGTTTATCAGACATAGAGGTAACAATAGAAGAGAAAAAAGCAAGGGCTAAAACCGGGTCCAGAAAGCAGCAAGTGGATAAAAACTCAGAGTGATATAAGTCAATGTCACGTGACCAATGTGACCAGCAGAGGGTGTAGTTGTGTAGTATTTTGGTCAGGACGTGGCAGAAGATGTCTGTGTAAGTTTGTTCTGGGTTGTATGTTTCTATGTTGGTCTGTGTGGCTCCCGATCAGGGACAGCTGGTTATCGTTGTTCCTGATTGGGAGTCATATATTAGGTGTGTGTTTTTCACTTGGGATTGTGGGTTGTTGCGCTAGCACTGCTATTATTTTTGTATGTATAGCATGTTAGCATGTCGTGAGTCGTTATTGTTTTTCCGTGTTTGCTTCATTCTTTACATTAAAAAGATGAGTATCCACATCCTGCTTGCATTTTGGCCTCATTACGACGACAGCCGTTACAAAACAACCCACCAAAACAAGACCAAGCAGCAGAAGAAGGAGAAGAGGAACGCTGAGTACATGGACTATGGTGAGAAATGGACCTGGGAGGAGATCTTGGAGGGAAAAGGCTCCTACACTTGGGAGGAGATCCAGGCTGGAAAGGATCGCCTTCCATGGGGACAGGTGGAAAGAGAGGGAGGAACGTCGAAAGGCTGGTGAGGACCGGGAACGCTACCGGGGTACACGACTGGCGAGGAAGCCGGAGGGGCACCCCCAATACATTTTTTTGGGGGGGGCACACAGGTAGTTTGGCTAGGCCAAGGAAGAGCCATAAGCCAGCTAACCGTGAGTATATGGAGGAGCGTATGGAGTGGAGGGTGCCCATACGCACGCACAGTCTGGTGCGCGCTATTCCAGCCCCTCGCAGATGCCGTGCTAGAGTGGGCATCCAGCCTGGTAGGAGGATGCCTGCGCAGTGCGTCTGGTCGCCGTTACGCCTCCTAGGACCAGGCTACCCTACTCCCGCTCTACGCATGGCAACCATCAAGCCCCTGCACAGCCCAGTTCGCCCTGTACCAGCATCCCGCTCGTACAGGGCTGCTAGTTCCATCCAGCCAGGACGGGTTGTGCAGGCGGTGCGGTCAAGGCCACCTGTGCGCCTCCATGGCCCAGTCTTTCCGGTTTCCCACCTCTCGTGCTAACCCGGAAGTGAGTACCTCCAGTCTGGCACGACCAGTACCAGCAACCCGGACCAAGCTTCCCATTAGTCAGCCTAGTCCTATTCAGCCTGTTCCCACTCCTCGCACTAGTCCTGGGGTGCGTGTATCCAGCCTGGTACCTCCTCTACCAGCCACACGCATAAGGCGTCCAGTGTGCAGTCCAGAGTATCCGGCAACAGTGTGCAGTCCAGAGTATCCGGCAACAGTGTGCAGTCCAGAGTATCCGGCAACAGTGTGCAGTCCAGAGTATCCGGCAACAGTGTGCAGTCCAGAGTATCCGGCACCAGTGTGCAGTCCGGAACCGAGGGAGTCTGCCTGCGACCCGGAATCGAGAGAATCTGCCTGCGACCCGGAACCGGGTGAGTCTGCTTACGATCCGGAACTGAATATAATTAACTATGAACTAAATGAGTCTGCCTACAGCGTTGACTGGAAGGAGTATGCCTACGACCTGGAACTGAAAGAGTCTGCCCACGATCCACAACGGAGTGAGTCTGTCTACGACCCAGAACCCAATGAGTCTGCCTACAGTCTGGAGGGCAGTAGGCCGGAACCTGAACCACCTCCAGGATAGGTGGGTTGGGGAGGGGGGGTGTAGCACAGTGCCGTCGTTGACGGCAGCCACCCTCCCTTCCCTCCCTTATTGTTTAGGGGGTATTTCTTTTTGTTTTGTTGTGGTATTGGGGATTTTTGTTTCTTTTGGTGCATTCGGGGTATGCACCTTGAGGGGGGGGGGGGGGGGGGGGGGGGTACTACTGTCACGTCATGACCAGCAGAGGGTGTAGTTGTGTAGTATTTTGGTCAGGACATGGCAGAAGATGTCTGTGTATGTTTGTTCTGGGTTGTATGTTTCTATGTTGGTCTGTGTGGCTCCTGATCAGGGACAGCTGGTTATCGTTGTTCCTGATTGGGAGTCATATATTAGGTGTGTGTTTTTCACTTGGGTTTGTGGGTTGTTGCGCTAGCACTGCTATTATTGTTGTATATATAGCCTGTCGTGAGTCGTTATTGTTTATTGTTTTTCAGTGTTTGCTTCATTCTTTACATTAAAAAGATGAGTATCCACATCCCGCTTGCATTTTGGTCTCATTACGACGACAGCCGTTACAGTCAAGGATAAAAGCTTGCTGTGAGAAATGTTTTTAACCTCTCTGGGCTAGGCGGGACGAATTCGTCCCACCTACGTAACAGCCACTTTAAGCCTGTGGCGCGATTTTCAAAACCTTAAAAATCCTATTACTTCAATTTCTCAAACATATGACTATTTTACAGCTATTTAAAGACAAGACTCTCGTTAATCTAACCACACTGTCCGATTTCAAAAAGGCTTTACAACGAAAGCAAAACATTAGATTATGTCAGCAGAGTACCAAGCCAGAAATAATCAGACACCCATTTTTCAAGCCAGCATATAATGTCACCAAAACCCAGAAGACAGCTAAATGCAGCACTCACCTTTGATGATCTTCATCAGATGACAACCCTAGGACATTATGTTATACAATACATGCATGTTTTGTTCAATCAAGTTCATATTTATATCAAAAACCAGCTTTTTACATTAGCATGTGACGTTCAGAACTAGCATACCCCCCGCAAACTTCCGGGGAATTCGCTAACATTTTACTAAATTACTCACGATAAACGTTCACAAAAAGCAGAACAATTATTTTAAGAATTATAGATACAGACCTCCTCTATGCACTCGATATGTCCGATTTTAAAATAGCTTTTTGGTGAAAGCACATTTTGCAATATTCTAAGTACATAGCCCAGGCATCACGGGCTAGCTATTTAGACACCCGGCAAGTTTAGCACTCACCATAATCATATTTACTATTATAAAAGTTTGATTACCTTTTGTTGTCTTCGTCAGAATGCACTCCCAGGACTGCTACTTCAATAACAAATGTTGGTTTGGTCCAAAATAATCCATCGTTATATCCGAATAGCGGCGTTTTGTTCGTGCGTTCCAGACACTATCCGAAATGGTAAAGAAGGGTCGTGCGCATGGCGCAATTCGTGACAAAAAAATTCTAAATATTCCATTACCGTACTTCGAAGCATGTCAAGCGCTGTTTAAAATCAATTTTTACGACATTTTTCTCGTAGAAAAGCGATAATATTCCGACAGGGAATCTCCTTTTCGGCAAACAGAGGAAAAAATCACAAAGGCGGGGGCGGTCGGGTCACGCGCATAAGCCCAGAGTCCCTTGATCGGCCACTTGAGAAAGGCGATAATGTGTTTCAGCCTGGGGCTGGGATGACGACATTCTGTTTTTTCCCGGGCTCTGAGCGCCTATGGAAGACGTGGGAAGTGTCACGTTAGAGCAGAGATCCTTAGTTAAAGATAGAGATGGAAAAGAAGTTCAAGAAATGGTCAGACAGGCCACTTCCTGTAAAGGAATCTCTCAGGTTTTGACCTGCCATTTGAGTTCTGTTATACTCACAGACACCATTCAAACAGTTTTAGAAACTTTAGGGTGTTTTCTATCCATATGTAATAAGTATATGCATATTCTAGTTACTGGGTAGGAGTGGTAACCAGATTAAATCGGGTATGTTTTTTATCCAGCCGTGTCAATACTGCCCCCTAGCCCTAACAGGATAATTTCTCTTAGAGATTATACAGGGATCAGAGTGTTTCAGCCTGGTATCTCTAATACAAGCAATAGGGCAGTGGTCACTGACATCATTTGCAAAAACCCCACTGGCTGTGTATTTATGGGGGGGAGGGTATTTGTTAGAATAATGTCTAGAGTAGATTTTACTGGGTTCTTAAAATTGGGACGGGTTGGTTTAGTTATCAGCTGAGTTAGATTTAGCTCAGTACAAATGTATTTTAATTTATCGGATACTGGTGAAAGCCAAACCAGGTTAAAATCTCCCAAAATCAGTAATTCAGAGTTTGCATAATTAGACAGTATATCAGATAATTTGCATAGAGTACAAGGAGGAGCTGGGGGGGGGGGGGGCGATATACCCCTCCTAGAGTTAAATGAGCATTATTACCAAATTTAAAACTAGACATTCATATTGCTTTGGGACATAGGTTGATATGGACACAAACATTTAAGCAGCATTTTACATAAATCGCGATACCACCACCTCTATAAATATTGTACCCAATCAACTGAACATCTGAATCAGGCACAGAATCACACAGCCACGATTCAGATACAATCAGTACGTCAACATTTAATTGTGAGACCAAAATGTAAATAAAGTCCAACTTTTGGATCAGGCTTCTACTAGCATTCAAATGAATTATTCCAATGCCATTGCTATGGGAATTCATATCAGATGGAGTATCCAAGGTAGCACCTGAAGCTGCACTGGATGAGCAATAAACCATTTTCGAGCTATTGACAGAGCTTAATTTTATGGGGACAAGATTACTAACAATACCTCTCTGCATGTGAGTAGTATTCGCAATACGGTGATTGGACAATAATCTAGGAATTGCATAAAGGTTGTTAACTGTAGTTTGTTCCATATTTGCAATTGAGGGACTAATTAATGAAACTGGGAGAGGAGCATTGAACGTAGTCTGATAGGGGAGCGTACAATCCCAAAAGTCAACCCCCGAAAATACACAACGTCAGGTATCAAAGGCTCTACATGAGTCAAGAGTAAGAGACATGTTGGTGGAGAGGATGCTGGAGCCATACCTGTTAAGATGTAAATTGTCCCGAAGAAATAGACCTGGTCGGTCTGTAAAAGCTGCAAAGTTATCTACAAAAGGAATTCCCATTGTGCAGCAGTATCCCTTAAGCCAGGTGTGTAATTGGCGTATACAACTAAAAACCATATCCGTATAGCGTGGGGATGGAAATGGACTGGAAACAACGCACTGCTTCCCAGATTCCAGCAGCGTATTTATCAATGTTTTAAAATCGTCTCTCAATTTCTCTGACTGCTGGAGTTTAATGTCATTTGACCCAACATGGACAATGACAGTTGAAGCGGCGGAGTGCTTGCTAATAAGTAGCAGTAGCATGGAATTTAGGTCAGGGATCCTAGCGCCAGGGTAGCAGAAGGTCTCAGCTTTCCGGATTTAAATGTTTCGGACCATGGATGAACCCACCACGAGAACGGAAGGACTACAGATGGGTTTATTGGGTAAATGTCAAGCCCTCTCCCGGGTGATCTGCCTCCTAGCAGGTTGAGGGGGGCTAGCAGCTGAGACTGACGACCTAGCGGCGGACAAGGAGCGCAGATGAGTGTGCTTGGGCACTTCCACCTGAGAGTGAGATGGCAGCAGTAGAGATGTAGCGGAGGGACCCTGTACAGTATGATTGGAATGCACTTCCAGGTCTTCCAGGACCTTGAATCTCCTCCCCAATTGTAGCACCACCGAAACATTTGATGGATTCTGTTTCCTGGAATGCTTTACTCCCCGGACAGCAATCCAGGCATCCTGAGGCGGAGCAGAAGGGGTGGAACAGACCGGGCCCTTCGGTTTAGCTCCTAGCCTGGGCCATGGCTCATTTAAGGGAACCGAATGGAGTTTCTCCGTTACAGGCTCCCCAAAAGTTGAGGTGCCGAGCCAGGAGCAGGTGACGTCGTCGATTTTGGAGGTGGTTTGTGCAACCATGGAGTCCAGGAGTTCTTCGTCCTCCTTGATCTGGCGCAAGACAGATACTCTCCCCTCCAGCTCAGCGACTCTCTGGCTCAGGTACTAGCAGGTGGTACATCCAGGGGTGAGCGAAGCCATGAGAGACAGATGGTTTTGGGCCCAGAGGCTAGCAGTTAGCAGTTTGTTTTTAGCCTAAAGCCAGCTTTAAAATAAATCCTCAAATAACATTATAAAAATGGAAGTGTAGTAAAATAAAGAGGCTAGAGCTGCCGCTTTCAATACGACATGTTTGATAAAATTCTGGTTGAGACAACAGGTAACTAGCTACTAAGAACTTTCAATATACTTTCAAAACAACAAAATTTACAAAACAACAAAAACAAGCTCTTCCTCGTTTTTCCTCGTTCTGCGTTCAACAGGAAACAGGACAACTCAGCAACACAATGGGAGGGGGTAAATGAGCTGGGCTTGGTCAATGATAAGTCATTGTCTCAACGCAGACTTATAATACTGTGAAAGGATCCAGGGGTTCTCATTTATCAATGTTGTGTACAAACAGAAATGTTCATAAACCATGTGTGCGATCATTTCTAAGCAAAGTGTGGGATTTATCAATTTGTACTTATACTTGAGAATGTGCGTAAATTTAACCTGTTGGGGCTAGGGGGCAGTATTTGCACGGCCGGATAAAAGACGTACCCGATTTAATCTGGTTACTACTCCTACCCAGTAACTAGAATATGCATATAATTATTGGCTTTGGATAGAAAACACCCTAAAGTTTCTAAAACTGTTTGAATGGTGTCTGTGAGTATAACAGAACTCATTTGGCAGGCCAAAACCTGAGAAGATTCCTTACAGGAAGTGGCCTGTCTGACCATTTCTTGCCCTCCTTGATCATCTCTAAAAAATACAGGGGATCTCTGGCATGACGTGACACTTCCTACGGCTCCCATGGGCTCTCAGAAGGCGGGTAAAAGCTGAACGATGTAATTCAATCCCCAGGCTGAAACACATTAGCGTGTTTGGCAAGTGCTCTATCAGAGGGCCATTAGACTGAGGCTCGTGCATGAGGGGATAGCATGCTTTTACTTTCACTCTCTATGTAATACAAAACGATTTCCCGGTCGGAATATTATCGCTTTTTTACAAAAAAAATGGCATAACAATGGATTTTAAACAGCGGTTGACATGCTTCGAAGTACGGTAATGGAATATTTAGATTTTTTTTGTCACGAAATGCGCCATGCTCGTCACCCTTATTTACCCTTTCGGATAGTGTCTTGAACGCACGAACAAAACGCCGCTATTTGGATATAACAATGGATTATTTGGGACCAAACCAACATTTGTTATTGAAGTAGAAGTCCTGGGAGTGCATTCTGACGAAGAACACCAAAGGTAATAACATTTTTCTTATAGTAAATCTGACTTTGGTGAGTGCTAAACTTGCTGGGTGTCTAAATAGCTAGCCCTGTGATGCCGGGCTATCTACTTAGAATATTGCAAAATGTGCTTTCACCGAAAAGCTATTTTAAAATCGGACATATCGAGTGCATAGAGGAGTTCTGTATCTATAATTCTTAAAATAATTGTTATGTTTTTTGTGAACGTTTATCGTGAGTAATTTAGTAAATTCACCGGCAGTGTTCGGTGGGAATGCTAGTCACATGCTAGTCATATGCTAATGTAAAAAGCTGTTTTTTGATATAAATATGAACTTGATTGAACAAAACATGCATGTATTGTATAACATAATGTCTTGGGTTGTCATCTGATGAAGATCATCAAAGGTTAGTGCTGCATTTAGCTGTGGTTTGGGTTTATGTGACATTATATGCTAGCTTGAAAAATGGGTGTCTGATTATTTCTGGCTGGGTACTCTGCTGACATAATCTAATGTTTTGCTTTCGTTGTAAAGCCTTTTTGAAATCGGACAGTGTGGTTAGATTAACGAGAGTCTTGTCTTTAAAATGGTGTAAAATAGTCATATGTTTGAAAAATGGAAGTTTTTGCATTTTTAAGGTATTTGAATATCGCGCCATGGGATTACACTGGCTGTTGAGTAGGTGGGACGCAAGCGTCCCACCTAGCCCATAGAGGTAACCTCTTGGGGCTAGGGGGCAGTATTGAGAATTTTGAAAAAAATATGTGCCCCTTTTTAACTGCCTCCTACACATACTCAGAAGCTAGAATATGCATATTATTGTTCAGGTATGGATAGAAAACACTCTGAATTTTCTAAAACTGTTTGAATGGTGTCTGTAAGTATAACAGAACTCATATGGCAGTCAAAACCCTGAGACAAATTCTGACAGGAAGTGGATACCTGATGTGTTGAATTACCTTTAAGCCTATGCCATTGAAACACACAGGGGCATATTAATCTTTGAGCACTTCCTATTGCTTCCACTAGATGTCACCAGTCTTTAGAAAGTGTTTTGAGTCTTATACTGTGAGAACTGAACGAACAAGAGCCTTGGAACGGTGATGGCCGATTAGACTCTTGCGCGCGAGTTCATGTTGGGTACTCTCGTTCCAAAACGTTTTAACCTCTCTGGGCTAGGCGGGACGAATTCGTCCCACCTACGTAACAGCCACTTGAAGCCTGTGGCGCGATTTTCAAAACCTTAAAAATCCTATTACTTCAATTTCTCAAACATATGACTATTTTACAGCTATTTAAAGACAAGACTCTCGTTAATCTAACCACACTGTCCGATTTCAAAAAGGCTTTACAACGAAAGCAAAACATTAGATTATGTCAGCAGAGTACCAAGCCAGAAATAATCAGACACCCATTTTTCAAGCTAGCATATAATGTCACAAAAACCCAGAAGACAGCTAAATGCAGCACTAACCTTTGATGATCTTCATCAGATGACAACCCTAGGACATTATGTTATACAATACATGCATGTTTTGTTCAATCAAGTTCATATTTATATCAAAAACCAGCTTTTTACATTAGCATGTGACGTTGAGAACTAGCATACCCCCCGCAAACTTCCGGGGAATTCGCTAACATTTTACTAAATTACTCACGATAAACGTTCACAAAAAGCATAACAATTATTTTAAGAATTATAGATACAGACCTCCTCTATGCACTCGATATGTCCGATTTTAAAATAGCTTTTTGGTGAAAGCACATTTTGCAATATTCTAAGTACATAGCCCAGGCATCACGGGCTAGCTATTTAGACACCCGGCAAGTTTAGCACTCACCATAATCATATTTACTATTATAAAAGTTTGATTACCTTTTGTTGTCTTCGTCAGAATGCACTCCCAGGACTGCTACTTCAATAACAAATGTTGGTTTGGTCCAAAATAATCCATCGTTATATCCGAATAGCGGCGTTTTGTTCGTGCGTTCCAAACACTATCCGAAATGGTAAAGAAGGGTCGCGCGCATGGCGCAATCCGTGACAAAAAAATTCTAAATATTCCATTACCGTACTTCGAAGCATGTCAACCGCTGTTTAAAATCAATTTTTATGCCATTTTTCTCGTAGAAAAGCGATAATATTCCGACCGGGAATCTCCTTTTCGGCAAACAGAAGAAAAAATCACAAAGACGGGGGCAGCCAGGTCACGCGCCTAAGCCCAGAGTCCCTTGATCGGCCACTTGAGAAAGGCGATAATGTGTTTCAGCCTGGGGCTGGGATGACGACATTCAGGTTTTTCCCGGGCTCTGAGCGCCTATGGACGACGTAGGAAGTGTCACGTTAGAGCAGAGATCCTTAGTAAAAGATAGAGATGGCAAAGAAGTTCCAGAAATGGTCAGACAGGCCACTTCCTGTAAAGGAATCTCTCAGGTTTTGACCTGCCATTTGAGTTCTGTTATACTCACAGACACCATTCAAACAGTTTTAGAAACCTTAGGGTGTTTTCTATCCATATGTAATAAGTATATGCATATTCTAGTTACTGGGTAGGAGTGGTAACCAGATTAAATCGGGTATGTTTTTTATCCAGCCGTGTCAATACTGCCTTCTAGCCCTAACAGGTTAAAAGAGAATGCAAACGTCCGCCTTGAATATTATTCATGTTCTGGTTAAAAAAGGCACAAATTATTTATGCTATACAACGTTTGACATGTTTGAACGAACGTAAATATTTTTTTCCCCCTCGTTCATGACGAGAAGTCTGGCTGGCATAGATCATGTGCTAACAACACGGAGCTTTTTGGACATAAATTATGAGCTTTTTCGAACAAAACTACATTTGTTATGGACCTGGGATTCCTGGAAGTGACATCTGATGAAGAGAATCAAAGGTAATGGATTATTTACATAGTATTTTCGATTTTAGATCTCTCCAACATGGCGGTTAGTCTGTATCGCAAAGCGTATTTTTCTGGGCGCAGTGCTCAGATTATTGCAAAGTGTGATTTCCCAGTAAGGTTATTTTTAAATCTGGCAATCCGGTTGCGTTCAAGAGATGTAAATGTATAATTCTTTGAATGACAGTATGATATTTTACCAATGTTTTTGAATAGTAATTATTTAATTTGTTGTGCTGCTTGACTGGCGGTTATTGGAGGGAAACGATTTCCTCAACATCAACGCCATAGTAAAACGCTGTTTTTGGATATAAATATGAACGTGATAGCACAAAAAATGCATGCATTGTCTAACATAATGTCCTAGGAGTGTCATCTGATGGAGATTGTCAAAGGTTAGTGCATCATTTTAGCTGGTTTTCTGCTTTTGGTGATGCCTTTCTTTGAATTGACAAAACATTACACACAGCTATTGTCAATGTACTCTCCTAACATAATCTAACTTTATGCTTTTGCCGTAAAGCCTTTTTGAAATCGGACAACGTGGTTAGATTAAGGCGATTTTTATCTTTCAAAGGGTGTAAGATAGTTGTATGTTTGAGAAATGTGAATTATGACATTTAATTGTTTTTCAAATTTGGCGGTCTTGATATTTCACCTGTTGTTGATTGGGTGTACCAGGGGTGGGACGCTTGCGTCCCACATAGCCCATAGAGGTTAACATCTTGGAAAATTCCATAAAATGATGTAATGGCTTTAGAAGCTTCTGATAGGCTAATTGACATCATTTGAGTCAATTGGAGGTGTACCTGTGGATGTATTTCAAGGCCTACCTTCAAACTCAGTGCTTGACATCATGGGAAAATCAAAAGAAATCAGCCAAGACCTCAGAAAAAAATTGTAGACCTCCACAAGTCTGGTTCATCCTTGGGAGCAATTTCCAAACACCTGAAGGGTACCACGTTCATCTGTACAAACACTAGTACGTAAGTATAAACACCATGGGACCACGTAGCCGTCATACCGCTTAGGAAGGAGACGTGTTCTGTCTCCTAGAGATGAACGTACTTTGGTGCGAAAAGTGCAAATCAATCCCAGAACAACAGCAAAGGACCTTGTTAAGATGCTGGAGGAAACAGGTACAAAAGTATCTATATCCACATTATGACGAGTCCTATATTGACATAACCTGAAAGGCGGCTCAGCAAGGAAGAAGCCACTGCTCCAAAACCACCATAAAAAAGCCAGACAACGGTTTGCAACTGTACATGGGGACAAAGATCATACTTTTTGGAGAAATGTCCTCTGGTGTGATGAAACAAAAATAGTACTGTTTTGGTATAATGACCATCGTTATGTTTGGAGAAAAAAGAGGGAGGCTTGCAAGCCGAAAAAAACACCATCCCAATCCTGACCCCAAGCATACTTTCAAAGTTGTGGCAAAATGGCTTAACCTCTATGGGCTAGGTGGGACGCTAGCGTGCCACCCGTGGTGCACTCCATCAACAGCAGGTGCATTTCAAGAGCGGCAAATTTGAATCCAAATAAATGTCAAAATTCAAATTTTTCAAACATACAACTATTTTACACCCTTTGAAAGATAAACATCTCCTTAATCTAACCACGTTTTACGATTTCAAAAAGGTTTTACGGCGAAAGCATAAATTTAGAGTATGTTAGGACAGTACATTTACAAGAGTTGTGTGTAATGTTTTGTCAAGTCAAAGACAGGGTCACCAAAACCATAAAACCAGCTAAAATGATGCACTAACCTTTTACAATCTCCATCAGATGACACTCCTAGGACATTATGTTAGACAATGCATGCATTTTTAGTTCTATCAAGTTCATATTTATATCCAAAAACAGCGTTTTACTATGGCATTGATGTTGAGGAAATCGTTTCCCTCCAATAACCGGCAGTCAAGTCAGCGTCACAAATTAAATAATTAAAATTAGAAAACATTGGTAAAATATTATATTGTCATTTAAAGAATTATAGATGTACATCTCTTGAACGCAATCAACTTGCCAGATTTAAAAATAACCTTACTGGGAAATCACACTTTGCAATAATCTGAGCACTGCGCCCAGAAAAATACGCGTTGCGATACAGACTAGACGTCATGTTGGGGAGATCTAAAATCGAAAATACTATGTAAATAATCCATTACCTTTGATTCTCTTCATCAGATGTCACTTCCAGGTATCACAGGTCCATAACGAATGTAGTTTTGTTCAAAAAAGCTCATCATTTATGTCCAAAAATCTCCGTCTTGTTAGCACATGATCTAAGCCAGCCGGACTTCTCGTCATGAACGAGGGGAAAAAATATATTTACGTTCGTTCAAACATGTCAAACGTTGTATAGCATAAATCATTAGGGCCTTTTTTAACCAGAACATGAATAATATTCAAGGTGGACGAATGCATACTCTTTTATAACGTATTGGAACGAGGGTACCCAACATGAACTCGCGCGCCAGGTGTCTAATGGGACATCATCGTTCCATGGCTCTTGTTCGGTCAGATCTCCCTCCAGAAGACTCAAAACACTTTGTAAAGGCTGGTGACATCTAGTGGAAGCAATAGGAAGTGCCAAAATATTCCTCAGCCCCTGTGTTTTTCCATGGGATAGGTTTAAAGGTAATACAACACATCAGGTATCCACTTCCTGTCAGAAAATGTCTCAGGGTTTTGCCTGCCAAATGAGTTCTGTTATACTCACAGACACCATTCAAACAGTTTTAGAAACTTTAGAGTGTTTTCTATCCATATATAGTAAGTATATGCATATTCTAGTTACTGGGTAGGATTAGTAACCAGATTAAATCGGGTACATTTTTTTTATCCAGACGTGCAAATGCTGCCCCCTAGCCCTAACAGGTTAAGGACAACAAAGTCAAGGTGTCACAAAGCCCTGACCTCAATCCCATAGAAAATTTGTGGGCAGAACTGAAAAAGCGTGTGCGAGCACGGAGGCCTACAAACCTGACTCAGTTACACCAGCTCTGTCAGGAGGAATCGGCCAAAATTCACCCAACTTATTGTGGGAAGCTTGTGGAAGGCTACCCGAAACGTTTGACCCAAGTTAAACAATTTTAAGACAGTGCTACCAAATACTAATATAGTATTCTTATTTACAATGACAGCCTACACCAGCCAAACCCGGACGACGCTGTGCCAAGTATTTATTAACTCTATCTCTAACTTCTGAACAACTGGGAATGTGATGAAAGAAATAAAAGCTGAAATAAATCATTCTCTCTACTATTATTCTGACATTTCACATTCTTACAATAAAGTGGTGATCCTAACTGACCCAAGACAGGGAACTTTTACTAGGAATAAATGTCAGGTATTGTGAATAACTGAGTTTAAATGTATTTGGCTAAGGTGTATGCAAACTTCCGACTTCAACTGTATATATATGTGTGTGTATATATATACATGTATAAAACTTTAGAGAGCTTAAGCATCGAATACATTGCAAGTTGGGTGGAGTTTCACACCTAAAGTAGCCGGGCTATTAAACCAAATAGTTGGATATCACAGATCGGCCCTCAGAACTCATCAATATGCTTTAAATGCCACAATATCACAAGTAATTGAACACACACAACATGAGCAGATTAACTTGGTCAAAACAGTCAAAACATTTATTTATTAAACACCTGCTGCGCTCTGCGCTTGAAACCAGCTCTCTGTTTCTCTCGTGTTCATTACGGTGTGGTGTCCAGGAGTTCCCTTTTCCCGGTGCAGAATACACAAGGTTTCTCCCTCCCCAGATACAATACAATTCAATCATTAAAAAAAGACAATACAAGTAAAAGTTCTGTCTTGTAAAATTGTAATGCCGGGTGCCAGGTCTCTCTCCATTCAGAGACATCAGTTTCAAGCCCGTCTGTCAGTCTGGACTGGAGTCATCCCATCATCTTGCAAGTCTCCATGTGCTGGCTGCATATATATGTTTCTGTGAACACATACACACATAGTCACTGTTCTATTACCAATGGCAGTTAGGATAGATACCATCTGAAACACAAACAGGTACTATGTTGAAGTTTGAACAGGTCAAATAAAACCTCCCCAATGACGGTCTCCCCATCAGACTGAGTCTGCCATCTGGCAAAAAGCATCTCCAGTCCATCTGTAGAAATAGGCAGAGTTGAAGCAGAGTTCCTCAGTGACACATGGAATGAAAAGGGTGTTGTTATTACTGAACATTTGTGCTGTACTGTTTATTAATAATGACCTCATTGTGGATGTGTTGAGTTGATGTGTTGAGTGCCAGATCTCTGCATATCATGCATCGGTAAAAACATATACACAGACACTGTTCTACCAATGGCAATTAGGGATAGGTGATGTCTGACAGGTGATATATACACTATGTTGAAGTTTGAATAAGTCCGACTAAACCTACCTAATTCTGTTCCATCGATGACCATTGGTGAGCAGGCAAGAGGTGGGGCTGTAGGTGATGTCTTTGCCGGAGAATAGCGGAGTAGATGAGCTCCTGGCCCCTCAGCAGCATAGATGAGCTCCTGGCCCCTCATCAAAGATACTGGTCGGTCACACACACACACACACACACACACACACACACACACACACACACACACACACACACACAGAGCACTGATAACATTATCAATGGTGATTATGATTACCCTGGTGGAACCAACCTGATCGCTGCATTCACCTTTCTATTATTAAACTTCAGATATCATAAAATGTGAAATGAAATAGAATGGTGAACACAGTGATCAGCCGCAGCCTCTGTACCTGGCTTCCTGCAACCTGCCCGAGCTTCCCCTGGTCTGCACCCCATTTTCCCCCTGTGTTTCAATAAATACCTTGGTTACCTCATCCCAGTCTCCTCAGTCTGTTCTGCTCCGTGCGACAACTACTGTAACACCTCAGCAGAGCTCGACGGTGAAACCTGCATTGTAGAAGTCCATTCAGCTCAGCTCCACTTCCCTCCTGCAGATTGTTTGGCTCTGTCAGCAGTCACCCAAAAAGAACTGAAGTCAATAAACATGGATTGGAATAGAAAGGAATAATCAGAGAGAGGGAGAAAAAGGTTGAATGAACAGGCGATGTTAATGAGACAACAAAACAGATAAGGTAAATGAGAGAGAGAGAAAGAGAGAGAGAGAGAGAGAGAGAGAGAGAGAGAGAGAGAAAGAGAGAGAAAAGAAGGTAAAATTAGAAGAACGTGTGAATAATAGAGAGATCAGGAAAAGGGAAACAGAGGGATGAAGAGGAGTGCATCAATTAAAAAAATTGCGCCTGTGTGTGCGTGCTCTAGCATTCCTGAGAGCATGTGATAAGTGTTGGGGCTCCCTGGCACTAAGCGGCCCAAACAGCAGCTTTACAGAGGTCACGACTCCACAATTACCCCTGTGTAAACTCTGCTATGCAACAGCAATCAAGGGACGTTATACACACACACATGACGCACGCATGCACCCGCCCGCACACAGACAGTTGACACTGTCTTCAATTATGTATAGTTGTGGTGCCCTCACTTGGGCATGGTAGGTACTACAAGCCCCTCATAGTTGGTAGAGCAAGGCCTGTGTAATACTACAAAAAAAGCGGAAGGTGAGTTTCTCGAGTATGAGTGCCCTCAAATATCAATCTAGTCGTACAAGAGCTGGCATTGTATTATGCCATGTGCAAACCAGACAGAGAGAGAGAGGGAGAGGGAAAGTGAAATAGAGGGGAGAAGAGAGAGACAAGGGAGGGAGAATAGTTAAAGTGAGACAGAGGGAAGAGAGAATGAGGAAGGAGAGAAGAAGAAAGAAGGAGGGGAGGAAGAAAGAAAGAGGGGGTAGAGAGAGCTCTGATTCAACTTCTATGTTTATTTTTAGTTTGGGGAACTGAAAATTACTAGAGAATTTATTAAAAAAACTAATCTGACAGAGATAATGTGTCACTCGCACCCCTACACAAACTGTGTGCACACCCTTAACACAACAAGCTCTCACAGTCTCAACCGCATAATTAGACGTTTATCCACGTTTCGCCAAACGTCAAATTCCAAAGGGTTTTTCTACACCCTAGGTTGACTATTCCTGCTCAGTATCGTTTAGTTTCTCCAAACGACAAATATAGAAGGTTAATGTACAGGTAGCAGACTATGAAAAGCCAACTGACATTTACTCTTGAGGTGCTGACTTGTTGCACCCTCGACAACTACTGTGATTATTATTATTTGACCATGCTGGTCATTTATGAACATTTGAACATCTTGGCCATGTTCAGCTGGTCGATGTGCAGGGGGATGAAGTAATTGAGGTAGATATGTACTGTACATATAAGGAGGAATAAAGTGACAGATAGTAAACAGTAGCAGCAGCATATGTGATGAGTAAAAAAAGTTAGTGCAAAAAGGGTCAATGCAGATAGTCCGGGCAGCTATTTGATTAACTATTTAACCTGTTAGGGCTAGGGGGCAGCATTTGCACGTCTGGATAAAAAAAATGTACCCGATTTAATCTGGTTACTAATCCTACCCAGTAACTAGAATATGCATATACTTATTATATATGGATAGAAAACACTCTAAAGTTTCTAAAACTGTTTGAATGGTGTCTGTGAGTATAACAGAACTCATTTGGCAGGCAAAACCCTGAGACATTTTCTGACAGGAAGTGGATACCTGATGTGTTGTATTACCTTTAAACCTATCCCATTGAAAAACACAGGGGCTGAGGAATATTTTGGCACTTCCTATTGCTTCCACTAGATGTCACCAGCCTTTACAAAGTGTTTTGAGTCTTCTGGAGGGAGATCTGACCGAACAAGAGCCATGGAACGATGATGTCCCATTAGACACCTGGCGCGCGAGTTCATGTTGGGTACCCTCGTTCCAATACGTTATAAAAGAGTATGCATTCGTCCACCTTGAATATTATTCATGTTCTGGTTAAAAAAGGCCCTAATGATTTATGCTATACAACGTTTGACATGTTTGAACGAACGTAAATATATTTTTTCCCCTCGTTCATGACGAGAAGTCCGGCTGGCTTAGATCATGTGCTAACAAGACGGAGATTTTTGGACATAAATGATGAGCTTTTTTGAACAAAACTACATTCGTTATGGACCTGTGATACCTGGAAGTGACATCTGATGAAGAGAATCAAAGGTAATGGATTATTTACATAGTATTTTCGATTTTAGATCTCCCCAACATGACGTCTAGTCTGTATCGCAACGCGTATTTTTCTGGGCGCAGTGCTCAGATTATTGCAAAGTGTGATTTCCCAGTAAGGTTATTTTTAAATCTGGCAAGTTGATTGCGTTCAAGAGATGTAAATCTATAATTCTTTAAATGACAATATAATATTTTACCAATGTTTTCTAATTTTAATTATTTAATTTGTGACGCTGACTTGACTGCCGGTTATTGGAGGGAAACGATTTCCTCAACATCAATGCCATAGTAAAACGCTGTTTTTGGATATAAATATGAACTTGATAGAACTAAAAATGCATGCATTGTCTAACATAATGTCCTAGGAGTGTCATCTGATGGAGATTGTAAAAGGTTAGTGCATCATTTTAGCTGGTTTTATGGTTTTGGTGACCCTGTCTTTGACTTGACAAAACATTACACACAACTCTTGTAAATGTACTGTCCTAACATACTCTAAATTTATGCTTTCGCCGTAAAACCTTTTTGAAATCGTAAAACGTGGTTAGATTAAGGAGATGTTTATCTTTAAAATGGTGTAAAATAGTTGTATGTTTGAAAAATTTGAATTTTGACATTTATTTGGATTCAAATTTGCCGCTCTTGAAATGCACCTCCTGTTGATGGAGTGCACCACGGGTGGCACGCTAGCGTCCCACCTAGCCCATAGAGGTTAACTAACTATTTAGCAGTCTTATGGCTTGGGAGTAGAAGCTGTTCAGGGTCCTGTTGGTTCCAGAATTGGTGAATCAGTACTGCTTGCCATGCAGTAAAAGAGAGAACAGTCTGTGACTTAGGTGGCTGGTGTCTTTGACAATATTTGCGGCCTTAGGGAGCATCATGGTTTGGGGCTGCTTTGCTGCCTCAGGGCCTGGACAGCAAATCAACAATAGAATGGCTTCATGAGAAGAAAATACGCCTTCTGGAGTAGCCCAGTCAGTCCTGACCTCAACCCGATTGAGAAGCTGTGGCATGATCTCACGAGAGCGGTTCACACCAGACATCCCAAGAATATTGCTAAACTGAAACAGTTTTGTAAAGAGGAATGGTCCAAAATTCCTCCTGACCGTTGTGCAGGTCTGATCCACAACTACAGAAAATGTTTGGTTGAGGTTACTGCCAAAGGAGAGTCAAACAGTTATTAACCTGTTTGGGATAGGGGGCAGTATTTTCACGTCCGGATAAAAAACGTACCCGATTTAATCTGGTTACCACTCCTACCCAGTAACTAGAATATGCATATACTTATTACATATGGATAGAAAACACCCTAAAGTTTCTAAAACTGTTTGAATGGTGTCTGTGAGTATAACAGAACTCATTTGGCAGGCAAAAACCTGAGAAGGTTTCATTCAGGAAGTGGCCTGTGTGACAAGGTGTTGTTGTTCTTGCTTCTGTTTATTGAAGAGTCAGGATCTTAGCTGTAACGTGACATTTCCTAGGGCTCCAATAGGCTCTCAGAGCCCGGGAAAAACCTGAACGATGACGAGGCAGCCTCAGGCTGAAACACATTATCGCCTTTGCCAAGTGGCCCATCAGAGGACAATGGAATTAGGCGCGTGCCCGATTCGACCCAGTGATATATTTTCCTTCGGCTGTTTATCTAATTGCAGATTCCCGGTCGGAATATTGTCGCTTTTGTTACGAGAAAAATGGCATAAATATTGATTTTAAACAGCGGTTGACATGCTTCGAAGTACGGTAATGAAATATTTAGAAATCTTTTGTCACGAAATGCGCCGTGCGCACGACCGTTATTTACCATTGGGATAGTGTCTGGGACGCACTAACAAAACGTCGCTGTTGGAACATAACTATGGATTATTTTGGACCAAACCTACATTTGTTATTGAAGTAGAAGTCCTGGGAGTACATTCTGATGAAGAACAGGAAAGGTAAGACCATTTTTCTTATAGTAAATCTGATATTGGTGAGTGCTAAACCTGCTGGGTGTCTAAATAGCTAGCCCTGTGATGCCAGGCTATGTACTTAGAATATTGCAAAATGTGCTTTCACCGAAAAGCTATTTTAAAATCGGACATATCGAGTGCATAGAGGAGTAATGTATCTATAATTCTTAAAATAATTGTTATGCTTTTTGTGAACGTTTATCGTGAGTAATTTAGTAAATTGTTAGTAAATTCGCCGGAAGTTTGCGGGGGGTATGCTAGTTCTGAACGTCACATGCTAATGTAAAAAGCTGTTTTTTGATATAAATATGAACTTGATTGAACAAAACATGCATGTATTGTATAACATAATGTCCTAGGTGTGTCATCTGATGAAGATCATCAAAGGTTAGTGCTGCATTTAGCTGTCTTCTGGGTTTTTGTGACATTATATGCTAGCTTGAAAAATGGGTGTCTGATTATTTCTGGCTTGGTACTCTGCTGACATAATCTAATGTTTTGCTTTCGTCGTAAAGCCTTTTTGAAATCGGACAGTGTGGTTAGATTAACGAGAGTCTTGTCTTTAAATAGCTGTAAAATAGTCATATGTTTGAGAAATTGAAGTAATAGGATTTTTAAGGTATTTGAAAATCGCGCCACAGGCTTCAACTGGCTGTTACGTAGGTGGGACGAATTCGTCCCGCCTAGCCCATAGAGGTTACATCCAAGGGTTTACATACTTTTTCCACCCTGCACTGTGAATGTTTACACGATGTGTTAAAAAAAGACATGAAAACGTGTAATTCTTTGTGTGTTATTAGTTTAAGCAGACTGTGTTTGTCTATTGTTGTGACTTAGATGAAGATCAGATGAAATGTTATGACCAATTTATGCAGAAATCCAGGTAATTCCAAAGGGTTCACATACTTTTTCTTGCCACTGTATATAGTGGAAACAATAGTAGTCTTCCTGAAACGGAACATTGACGAACACCGAAACTTACAATTGATTTGTCAGAGGACAAACCATCCACAGAGATAACTGATGTCTTTCCGACAGATAAGATCTAAACCAGGCAAGAACTTATCCGTGTAGAACAATTTGGGTTTTCAACCTCTCCAAAAGAATGTGGTGATTGATGGTTTCAAAAGAGGCACTAAGGTCTAGGAACATGAGGACAGATGCAGAGCCTTGGTCTGACGCCATTAAAAGGTAATTTACCACCTTCACAAGTGTAGTCTCAGTACTATAATGGGGCTAGAACCAGACTGGAGCATTTTGTGTACATGATTTGTCATAAGGCATTGAGTTGCTGTGCAACAGCTTTTAAAAAAAATGTTAAGTTAACTTTTTTGGGATGGGGGCAGTATTCGGAAGTTTGGATGACTAAGGTGCTCAAAGTAAACTGCCTGTTACTCAGACCCAGAAGCTTGGATATGCATATAATTGGTAGATTTGGAAAGAACATTCTGAAGTTTCCAAAACTGTTAAAATAATGTCTGTGAGTATAACAGGAAGTGGGATTTTTTTATGTGGGTACCTTTCAATTGAATGCTATACAGTATGTAATGGGTTAGGACCCAGATTGCAGTTCCTATGGCTTCCACTAGATGTCAACAGTCTTTAGACATCGTTTTCTGAAAAATGAGGAAGAACGAGACCATTTTGTCAGTGGACTGTAGAAGGAAGCAGAGCTGGTTTGCGCACGTGACCGATTGCGCGCCCTTCATTGTTTTTCCTTTCTATTGAATACGCTATTGTCTGGTTGAAATACACTGCTCAAAAAAATAAAGGGAACACTAAAATAACACATCCTAGATCTGAATGAATGAAATAATCTTATTAAATACTTTTTTCTTTACATAGTTGAATGTGCTGACAACAAAATCCCACAAAAATAATCTATGGAAATCCAATTTATCAACCCATGGAGGTCTGGATTTGGAGTCACACTCAAAATTAAAGTGGAAAACCACACTACAGGCTGATCCAACTTTGATGTAATGTCCTTAACACAAGTCAAAATGAGGCTCAGAAGTGTGTGTGGCCTCCACGTGCCTGTATGACCTCCCTACAACGCCTGGGCATGCTCCTGATGAGGTGGTAGATGGTCTCCTGAGGGATCTCCTCCCAGACCTGGACTAAAGCATCCGCCAACTCCTGGACAGTCTGTGGTACAACGTGGCGTTGGTGGATGGAGCGAGACATGATTTCCCAGATGTGCTCAATTGGATTCAGGTCTGGGGAACGGGCGGGCCAGTCCATAGCATCAATGCCTTCCTCTTGCAAGAACTGCTGACACACTCCAGCCACATGAGGTCTAGCATTGTCTTGCATTAGGAGGAACCCAGGGCCAACCGCACCAGCATATGGTCTCACAAGGGGTCTGAGGATCTCATCTCGGTACCTAATGGCAGTCAGGCTACCTCTGGCGAGCACATGGAGGGCTGTGCGGCCCCCCAAAGAAATGCCACCCCACACCATGACTGACCCACCGCCAAACCGGTCATGCTGGAGGATGTTGCAGGCAGCAGAACGTTCTCCACGGCGTCTCCAGACTCTGTCACGTCTGTCACATGTGCTCATGTGCTCAGTGTGAACCTGCTTTCATCTGTGAAGAGCACAGGGCGCCAGTGGCGAATTTACCAATCTTGGTGTTCTCTGGCAAATGCGGTTACCACCTGTGGTTACCACCTGCAGAACCACTCCTTTATTGGGGGTGTCTTGCTAATTGCCTATAATTTCCACCTGTTGTCTATTCCATTTGCACAACAGCATGTGAAATGTATTGTCAATCAGTGTTGCTTCCTAAGTGGACAGTTTGATTTCACAGAAGTGTGATTGACTTGGAGTTACATTGTGTTGTTTAACCTCTATGGGCTAGGTGGGACGCTAGCGTGCCACCCGTGGTGCACTCCATCAACAGCAGGTGCATTTCAAGAGCGGCAAATTTGAATCCAAATAAATGTCAAAATTCAAATTTTTCAAATAAACAACTATTTTACACCCTTTGAAAGATAAACATCTCCTTAATCTAACCACGTTTTACGATTTCAAAAAGGTTTTATGGCGAAAGCATAAATTTAGAGTATGTTAGGACAGTACATTTACAAGAGTTGTGTGTAATGTTTTGTCAATTCAAAGACAGGGTCACCAAAACCATAAAACCAGCTAAAATGATGCACTAACCTTTTACAATCTCCATCAGATGACACTCCTAGGACATTATGTTAGACAATGCATGCATTTTTAGTTCTATCAAGTTCATATTTATATCCAAAAACAGCGTTTTACTATGGCATTGATGTTGAGGAAATCGTTTCCCTCCAATAACCGGCAGTCAAGTCAGCGTCACAAATTAAATAATTAAAATTAGAAAACATTGGTAAAATATTATATTGTCATTTAAAGAATTATAGATTTACATCTCTTGAACCCAATCAACTTGCCAGATTTAAAAATAACCTTACTGGGAAATCACACTTTGCAATAATCTGAGCACTGCGCCCAGAAAAATACGCGTTGCGATACAGACTAGACGTCATGTTGGGGAGATCTAAAATCGAAAATACTATGTAAATAATCCATTACCTTTGATTCTCTTCATCAGATGTCACTTCCAGGTATCACAGGTCCATAACGAATGTAGTTTTGTTCAAAAAAGCTCATCATTTATGTCCAAAAATCTCCGTCTTGTTAGCACATGATCTAAGCCAGCCGGACTTCTCGTCATGAACGAGGGGAAAAAATATATTTACGTTCGTTCAAACATGTCAAACGTTGTATAGCATAAATCATTAGGGCCTTTTTTAACCAGAACATGAATAATATTCAAGGTGGACGAATGCATACTCTTTTATAACGTATTGGAACGAGGGTACCCAACATGAACTCGCGCGCCAGGTGTCTAATGGGCCATCATCGTTCCATGGCTCTTGTTCGGTCAGATCTCCCTCCAGAAGACTCAAAACACTTTGTAAAGGCTGGTGACATCTAGTGGAAGCAATAGGAAGTGCCAAAATATTCCTCAGCCCCTGTGTTTTTCAATGGGATAGGTTTAAAGGTAATACAACACATCAGGTATCCACTTCCTGTCAGAAAATGTCTCAGGGTTTTGCCTGCCAAATGAGTTCTGTTATACTCACAGACACCATTCAAACAGTTTTAGAAAATTTAGGGTGTTTTCTATCCATATGTAATAAGTATATGCATATTCTAGTTACTGGGTAGGAGTGGTAACCAGATTAAATCGGGTATGTTTTTTTATCCAGCCGTGTCAATACTGCCCCCTAGCCCTAACAGGTTAAGTGTTCCCTTTATTTTTTTGAGCAGTATATTATCGATTATTTAGAAAATAGACAACCTGAGGATTAATTATAAACATCGTTTGACATGTTTAGACGAACTTTAGCAGTACTATTAGGATGTATTCGTCTGCATGTTGTGACTGCCTTTGAGCCAGTGGATTACTGAACAAAACACGCCAACAAAACCAAGTTTTTGGGATATAAAGAGGGATTTTACGAACAAAACCAACATTTATTGTGTAACAGGGACTCTTGTGACTGCAACCAGATGAAGATCATCAAAGGTAAGTGATTAATTTTATCGCTATTTCTGACTTCCGTGACTCCTCTACTTGGCTTGAAAATGTTTGTATGCTTTTGTAAGCGGGGCGCTGTCCTCAGATAATTGCATGGTATGCTTTCGCCTGTAAAGAATTTTTGAAATCTGACACAGCGGCTGGATTAACAAGAAGTTAATCTTTAAGCCGATGTATAACACTTGTATCTTTTATGAATGTTTATTATGAGTATTTCTGTATTTCGAATTTGGCGCTCTGCAATTTCACCGGATGTTGTCGAGGTGGGTCGCTAGCAGAACGCCTATCCCTAAAAATTAAAAGGGAGATCCAATATACAGTACCAGTCAAAAGTTTGGATACACCTGCAGTGGTTCTTCCTTTAAAAGTTGAGTCGTACTACAGCACAGCTTGTGGGCTGCCGCAGAATTATATGGCACGTTATTTAACCTGTTAGGGCTAGGGGGCAGTATTGACACAGCCGGATAAAAAACGTTCCCGATTTAATCTGGTTACTACTCCTGCCCAGTAACTAGAATATGCATATAATAATTGGCTTTGGATAGAAAACACCCTAAAGTTTCTAAAACTGTTTGAATGGTGTCTGTGAGTATAACAGAACTCATATAGCAGGCCAAAACCTGAGAAGATTTCAGCAAGAGTACCCAGCCAGAAATAATCAGACACCCATTTTTCAAGCTAGCATATAATGTCACATATACCCAAACCACAGCTAAATGCAGCACTAACCTTTGATGATCTTCATCAGATGACAACCCTAGGACATTATGTTATACAATACATGCATGTTTTGTTCAATCAAGTTCATATTTATATCAAAAACCAGCTTTTTAAATTAGCATGTGACTAGCATGTGACTAGCATTCCCACCGAACACTGCCGGTGAATTTACTAAATTACTCACGATAAACGTTCACAAAAAGCATAACAATTATTTTAAGAATTATAGATACAGAACTCCTCTATGCACTCGATATGTCCGATTTTAAAATAGCTTTTTGGTGAAAGCACATTTTACAATATTCTCAGTAGATAGCCCGGCATCACAGGGCTAGCTATTTAGACACCCAGCAAGTTTAGCCTTCACCAAACTCCGATTTACTATTAGAAAAGTTTGATTACCTTTGGTGTTCTTTGTCAGAATGCACTCCCAGGACTGCTACTTCAATAACAAATGTTGGTTTGGTCCCAAATAATCCATAGTTATATCCAAACAGCGGCGTTTTGTTCGTGCGTTCAAGACACTATCCGAAGTGTAAATAAGGGTGGCGAGCATGGCGCATTTCGTGACAAAAAAATTCTAAATATTCCATTACCGTACTTCGAAGCATGTCAACCGCTGTTTAAAATCAATTTTTATGCAATTTTTCTCGTAAAAAAGCGATACTATTCCGACCGGGAAAGCCTGTATACATACAAAGAGAGAGACAATAAATATATCTCATGCCCTCGTGCACGAGCGTGAGTCTCAGAGTACTCTGACCAGCCACTATCCAAACGCGACAATGTGTTTCAGCCAGAGGCTGCCTCGATATCATTCAGCTTTTTCCCGGGTTCTGAGAGCCTATGGGAGCCGTAGGAAATGTCACGTTACGGCAAAGATCCTCAGTCTTCAATAAAAAGAGCCAAGATGAACAACAACTTGTCAGAGAGGGCGCTTCCTGTTTGGAATCTTCTCAGGTTTTTGCCTGCCATATGAGTTCTGTTATACTCACAGACACCATTCAAACAGTTTTAGAAACTTTAGGGTGTTTTCTATCCAAAGCCAATAATTATATGCATATTCTAGTTACTGGGCAGGAGTAGTAACCAGAATAAATCGGGTACGTTTTTTATCCGGCCGTGTCAATACTGCCCCCTAGCCCTAACAGGTTAACCGCCATCAATAAGAGACAATACTGTGCAGCTGTATTCATCGAACTGGCCAAGGCTTTCGACTCTGTCAATCACCACATTCTTATCAGCAGACTCAACAGCCTTGGTTTCTCAAAGGACTACCTCGCCTGGTTCACCAACTACTTCTCAGACAGAGTTCAGTGTGTCAAATCAGAGGCCCTGTTGTCCAGACCTCTGGCAGTCTCTATGGGGGTGCCACAGGGTTCAATCCTCGGGAGCTCTTGCTGCTGGTGATTCTCTGATTAACCTTTATGCAGACAACACCATTCTGTATACTTCTGTCCCTTCTTTGGACACTGTGTTAACTAACGTCCAGACGTGCTTCAATGCCATACAACTCTCCTTCCATGGCCTCCAACTGCTCTTAAATGCAAGTAAAACTAAATAAATGCTTTTCAACCGATCGCTGCCCACACCTGCCGGCCCATCCAGCATCACTAATCTGGACGGTTCTGACTTAGAATATGTGGACAACTACAAATACCTGGGTGCCTGGTTAGACTGTAAACTCTCCTTCCAGACTCACATTAACCTGTTAGGGCAAGGGGGCAGTATTTACACGGCCGGATAAAAAACGTACCCGATTTAATCTGGTTATTACTACTGCCCAGAAACTAGAATATGCATATAATTATTGGCTTTGGATAGAAAACACCCTAAAGTTTCTAAAACTGTTTGAGTGGTGTCTGTGAGTATAACAGAACTCATATGGCAGGCAAAAACCTGAGAAGATTCTGTACAGGAAGTGCCCTCTCTGACCATTCCTTGGGCTTCTTCACTCTCTTTATTGAAAATTTAGGATCTCTGCTTTAACATGACACTTCTTAGGGCTCCCATAGGCTCTCAGAACCCGGGAAAAAACTGAATGATGTCGAGGCAGCCCCTGGCTGAAAAACATTAGCGCCTTTGGTAAGTGGTCTATCAGAGGACAATGAGACTGAGGCGCGTGCACAAGGCGACCCCATGTTTTTATTTTCTCTCTCTTTGAACTAAAACACGGTTTCCCGGTCGGAATATTATCGCTTTTTTACGAGAAAAATGGCATAAAAATGTATTTTAAACAGCGGTTGACATGCTTCGAAGTACGGTAATGGAATATTTCGAATTTTTTTGTCACGAAACGCGTCGGGCGCGTCACCCTTCTTTACCCTTTCGGATAGTGTCTTGAACGCACAAACAAAACAGAGGATATTTGAACATAACTTTGGATTATTTTGAACCAAAACAACATTTGTTATTGAAGTAGAAGTCCTGGGAGTGCATTCTGACGAAGAACAGCAAAGGTAATAACATTTTTCTTATAGTAAATCTGACTTTTGTGAGGGCTAAACTTGGTGGGTGTCTAAATAGCTAGCCCTGTGATGCTGGGCTATCTACTCAGAATATTGCAAAATGTGCTTTCACCGAAAAGCTATTTTAAAATCGGACACCTCGATTGCACAAAGGAGTTCTGTATCTATAATTCTTAAAATAATTGTTATGTTTTTTGTGAACGTTTATCGTGAGTAATTTAGTAAATTCACCGGAAGTTTGCGGGGGGTATGCTAGTTCTGAACGTCACATGCTAATGTAAAAAGCTGTTTTTTGATATAAATATGAACTTGATTGAACAAAACATGCATGTATTGTATAACATAGTGTCCTAGGATTGTCATCTGATGAAGATCATCAAAGGTTAGTGCTGCATTTAGCTGTGGTTTGGGTTCATGTGACATTATATGCTAGCTTAAAAAATGGGTGTCTGATTATTTCTGGCTGGGTACTCTGCTGACATAATCTAATGTTTTGCTTTCGTTGTAAAGCCTTTTTGAAATCGGACAGTGTGGTTAGATTAACGAGAGTCTTGTCTATAACCTGTTAGGGCTAGGGGGCAGTATTGACACGGCTGGATAAAAAACGTACCCGATTTAATCTGGTTACTACTCCTGCCCAGTAACTAGAATATGCATATAATTATTGGCTTTGGATAGAAAACACCCTAAAGTTTCTAAAACTGTTTGAATGGTGTCTGTGAGTATAACAGAACTCATATGGCAAGCCAAAACCTGAGAAGATTCCATGCAGGAAGTGGCCTGTCTGACAATTTCTTGCCCTTCTTGATTATCTCTATCCATTACAGAGGATCTCTGCTGTTACGTGACACTTCCTACGGCTCCCATGGGCTTTCAGAAGGCGGCAAAAAGTTGAATCGTGGCTTTGCAGGCTCTGGTTGAAAAAAAGTAGCGCGTTTGGGTAGTGGCTGGTTACAGTACTGTGAGACTCAGGCGCGTGCCTGCGTCGACCGAATGCTTTGTTTTCTTTCCTCTGTTTACCTAAACGCAGATTCCCGGTCGGAATATTATCGCTTTTTTACGAGAAAAATGGCATAAAAATGGATTTTAAACAGCGGTTGACATGCTTCGAAGTACGGTAATGGAATATTTAGACATTTTTTGTCACGAATTGCGCCATGCTCGTGACCCTTATTTACACTTCGGATAGTGTCTTGAACGCACGAACAAAACGCTGCTATTTGGATATAACGATGGATTATTTTGGACCAAACCAACATTTGTTATTGAAGTAGCAGTCCTGGGAGTGCATTCTGACAAAGAACATCAAAGGTAATCAAACTTTTGTAATAGTAAATCGGAGTTTGGTCAGGGCTAAACTTGGTGGGTGTCTAAATAGCTAGCCGTGATGGCTGGGCTATGTACTCAGAATATTGCAAAATGTGCTTCACCGAAAAGCTATTTTAAAATCGGACACCTCGATTGCACAAAGGAGTTCTGTATCTATAATTCTTAAAATAATTGTTATGCTTTTTGTGAACGTTAATCGTGAGTAATTTAGTAAATTCACCGGAAGTTTGCGGGGGGGGGGTATGCTAGTTCTGAATGTCACATGCTAATGTAAAAAGCTGTTTTTTGTTATAAATATGAACTTGATTGAACAAAACATGCATGTATTGTATAACATAATGTCCTAGGTGTGTCATCTGATGAAGATCATCAAAGGTTAGTGCTGCATTTAGCTGTCTTCTGGGTTTTTGTGACATTATATGCTAGCTTGAAAAATGGGTGTCTGATTATTTCTGGCTGGGTACTCTGCTGACATAATCTAATGTTTTGCTTTCGTTGTAAAGCCTTTTTGAAATCGGACAGTGTGGTTAGATTAACGAGAGTCTTGTCTTTAAAATGGTGTAAAATAGTCATATGTTTGAGAAATTGAAGTAATAGCATTTCTAAGGTATTTGAATAACGCGCCACAGGATTCCACTGGCTGTTACGTAGGTTGGACGATTTCGTCCCGCCGGCCCTAGAGAAGTTAAGAAAATGTGGAGGTCCTGTGAAAAATACTATGCAAATCAAATGCCCATCCAACTGATTCATTTTGGCGCCGGCCTTGTGTGCACACCGTGCACCAAACCGGAGGGTTTTCCTCTAAAAATATTTGGTTGACGAGAATCACTACAACACCCTCACACGTCACAACTTTAAAGATCCTAATCTCAGATGGAACTGTGGTGAAAGTGCACGCATGCACGCACGCACGCACACACACACACACACACACACACACTATGAACCTATAAAAACATAATGTCGTAGTGGGACGTGCGGAGTTCTCTTTGAACAAAAGACCCATTGACATTGAATATGTGAATGATGATTTAATGTGTGTGTGTATGTGTGTGTGTGTGTGTGTGTGTGTGTGTGTGTGTGTGTGTGTGTGTGTGTGTGTGTGTGTGTGTGTGTGTGTGAGTGTGTGTGTGTGTGTTTGGGGTCAGTAGTTAGTTCTCTAGTTCCACCCATCTAAAATAAACCTCATAAGGTTGAGACAGAAACTGTACTGTGAGAGATAAAAGATAAAAGGCCTCATGTGGGCATGTTTCCTCAAAAGCTTGTTTGACTTGCAAATGAATCTATGTATGACACAAGTGTTGAATGTCAAAGAAGAGAAAATTATAGATATAGAAAATATTGAATGGAAAATGTAATAATATATGTATTTATTATCTGATGTGAATATGAATATTGTACCTGCTGTAACCATGACCAAAAAAGGAAAAAAAGAAAGAAATATTGGTCATAAAAAAAGAAAGTAAGGAGAGATGACATAGATGTTTGATAGAGGGGAGTATGGGGTGGGTGTAGGGAGTGCCCCAAACTGGAGGGTTTTCTTCTGAAAATATTTTGTTGACGACCATCGCTACAACACCCTCACACGTCACACCATTAAAGATTCTAATCTCAAATGGAACTGTGGTGCATGTGTACGCACACACAAACAAACACACACACACACACACACACACATGCACACACAGTACTACTACTACTAATAGTTTACTTATGAATTGCACCCAACTCCATCCTCCCCCAACCCCCCACCCACCCTCTCATCTTCCAAAAGTCCGTGGCAAAGATGTGTGGGCAGAGGCTGAATAGCACACAGTAGCCAAACATATAAAACAGAAGGACTTTCAGAAAATAAGAGAAACTCAAGTTGACTCTTTGTTACAAGCTTGACCGAGCTGACTGCCAACAATCAATCAACGTGACCAGCGCAACTTCAGCATAACGGTAAGCGCAAGACCTGTGCAAATTCAGCAACACTTATGGGCTGAACCTATTCAATGGGAAATGTATTAATTAGAACTGAAAAGTAACATAGGTTATTACATTTCAGTAAATACTTTTTTTGCATTCAATGAATAACTAATTTTCTGTGTTCATGTAGACTCATCAAAGGCTATGGCAGGACGTACTGTAGTTTGCATTTACATTTTTATTGAAATTCTATATTCTATGTTTAATTAGGCTAAATTCCCCTTTAGGAAAAAAGCAGCTACAAACTTTTGACATGGTGCAAACCTTTAGTGGGCTAAATCCTACCCAAAGATTATATCACCACATGATATATTTTATACACTGAGTATACAAACATTAACCTGTTATGGCTAGGGGGCAGTATTTTCACGGCTGGATAAAAAACGTACCCGATTTAATCTGGTTACCACTCCTACCCAGTAACTAGAATATGCATATACTTATTACATATGGATAGAAAACACCCTAAAGTTTCTAAAACTGTTTGAATGGTGTCTGTCAGTATAACAGAACTCATTTGGCAGGCAAAAACCTGACAAGGTTTCATGCAGGAAGTGGCCTGTCTGACAAGGTGTCGTTCTTCTTGTCTCTGTTTATTGAAGAGTGAGGATCTTAGCTGTCCCGTGACACTTCCTACGGCTGCCATAGGGTCTCAGAAGGCGGTAAAAAGCTGAATCGTGGCTTTGCAGGCTCTGGCTGAAACAAAGTAGCGCGTTTGGGTAGTGGCTGGTTACAGTACTGTGAGACTCAGGCTCGTGCCCGCGTCGACCGAAAGCTTTGTTTACTTTCCTCTGTTTAGCTAAAAGGAGATTCCCGGTCGGAATATTATCGCTTTTTTACGAGAAAAATGGCATAAAAATTGATTTTAAACAGCGGTTGACATGCTTCGAAGTACGGTAATGGAATATTTAGATTTTTTTTGTCACGAATTGCGCCATGCGCACGACCCTGATTTACCATTTCAGATAGTGTCTGGGACGCACGAACAAAACGCCGCTATTCGGATATAACGATGGATTATTTTGGACCAAACCAACATTTGTTATTGAAGTAGCAGTCCTGGGAGTGCATTCTGACGAAGACAACAAAAGGTAATCAATATTTTATAATAGTAAATCTGATATTGGTGAGTGCTAAACTTGCCGGGTGTCTAAATAGCTAGCCCGTGATGCCTGGGCTATGTACTTAGAATATTGCAAAATGTGCTTTCACCAAAAAGCTATTTTAAAATCGGACATATCGAGTGCATAGAGGAGTTCTTTATCTATAATTCTTAAAATAATTGTTATGCTTTTTGTGAACGTTTATCATGAGTAATTTAGTAAATTCACTGGCAGTGTTCGGTGGGAATGCTAGTCACATGCTAGTCACATGCTAATGTAAAAAGCTGGTTTTTGACATAAATATGAACTTGATTGAACAAAACATGCATGTATTGTATAACATAATGTCCTAGGGTTGTCATCTGATGAAGATCATCAAAGGTTAGTGCTGCATTTAGCTGTCTTCTGGGTTTTTGTGACATTATATGCTAGCTTGAAAAATGGGTGTCTGATTATTTCTGGCTTGGTACTCTGCTGACATAATCTAATGTTTTGCTTTCGTTGTAAAGCCTTTTTGAAATCGGACAGTGTGGTTAGATAAAGGAGAGTCTTATCTTTAAAATGCTGTGAAATAGTCATATTTTTGAAAAATTTAAATGTTTGTATTTTTGAGGAATTTGTCATTCGCGCCACGCCTATCATTGGATATTGGAGCAGGTGTTCTGCTAGCGGAACGTCTAGATGTAAGAGGTTACACCTGCTCTTTCCATGATATAGACTAACCAGGTGAATCCAGGTGAAAGCTAAGATTCCTTATTGATGTCACTTGTTAAATTCACTTCAATCAGTGTACATGAAGGGGAAGAGACAAGTAAAAGAAGCCTTGAAACAATTGAGACATGGATTGTGTATGTTTGCTATTCAGAGGGTGAATGGGCAACACAAAAATGTAAGTGCCTTTGAACGCGTATGGTAGTAGGTGCCAGGCGTACTGGTTTGTGTCAAAAACTGCAACACTGCTGGGCTTTTCATGCTGAACAGTTTCCCATGTGTATCAGTAATGGTCCACCACCCAAATGACATCCAGCCAACTTGACACAACATTGGGAAGCATTGGAGTCAACATGGGCCAGCATCCCTGTGGAATGCTTTTGACACCTTGTAGAGTCCATGCCCCGACGAATTGAGGATGTTTTCAATAAAGATGAATTGAGGATGTTTTCAATATTAATATTTATATCCAAAAACAGCATTTTACATTGGCGCGTGATGTTCAGAAAATGTATTCCCACCAAAACTTCCGATGAATGTGCACATCAATTTACAAAAATACTCATCATAAACGTTGACAAAATAAATAACAATTATTTAAAGAATTATAGATAGACTACTCCTGGATGGAACCGCTGTGTCAGATTTTAAAATAGCTTTACGGAGAAAGCACATTTTTCAATATTCTGAGTACATAGCTCGCCATCACAGCAAGCTATACAGAAACCCGCCAAGTTTGGGGTCACCTAAACTCAGAATTAGTATTATAAATATTCTCTTATCTTTGCTGATCTTCGTCAGAATGCACTCCCAGGACTGCTACTTCCACAAGAAATGTTGTTTTTGTTTGAAATAATCCATATTTATGTCCAAATACCTCCGTTTTGTTCGTGCGAACAGATCACTTATCCAAAGTCATAACGCGCAAGCGTGGTACCAGAGACGAAAAGTCAAAATGTTCCATTACCGTACTTAGCCTCTCTGGGCTAGGCGGGACGAATTCGTCCCACCTACGTAACAGCCAGTTGAAGCCTGTGGCGCGATTTTCAAAACCTTAAAAATCCTATTACTATTTCTCAAACATATGACTATTTTACAGCTATTTAAAGACAAGACTCTCGTTAATCTAACCACACTGTCCGATTTCAAAAAGGCTTTACAACGAAAGCAAAACATTAGATTATGTCAGCAGAGTACCAAGCCAGAAATAATCAGACACCCATTTTTCAAGCTAGCATATAATGTCACAAAAACCCAGAAGACAGCTAAATGCAGCACTAACCTTTGATGATCTTCATCAGATGACAACCCTAGGACATTATGTTATACAATACATGCATGTTTTGTTCAATCAAGTTCATATTTATATCAAAAACCAGCTTTTTACATTAGCATGTGACGTTGAGAACTAGCAAACTTCCGGGGAATTCGCTAACATTTTACTAAATTACTCACGATAAACGTTCACAAAAAGCATAACAATTATTTTAAGAATTATAGATACAGACCTCCTCTATGCACTCGATATGTCCGATTTTAAAATAGCTTGTTGGTGAAAGCACATTTTGCAATATTCTAAGTACATAGCCCAGGCATCACGGGCTAGCTATTTAGACACCCGGCAAGTTTAGCACTCACCATAATCATATTTACTATTATAAAAGTTTGATTACCTTTTGTTGTCTTCGTCAGAATGCACTCCCAGGACTGCTACTTCAATAACAAATGTTGGTTTGGTCCAAAATAATCCATCGTTATATCCGAATAGCGGCGTTTTGTTCGTGCGTTCCAGACACTATCCGAAATGGTAAAGAAGGGTCGTGCGCATGGCGCAATTAGTGACAAAAAAATTCTAAATATTCCATTACCGTACTTCGAAGCATGTCAACCGCTGTTTAAAATAAATTTTTATGCCATTTTTCTCGTAGAAAAGCGATAATATTCCGACCGGGAATCTCCTTTTCGGCAAACAGAGGAAAAAATCACAAAGACGGGGGCAGCCAGGTCACGCGCCTAAGCCCAGAGTCCCTTGATCGGCCACTTGAGAAAGGCGATAATGTGTTTCAGCCTGGGGCTGGGATGACGACATTCAGGTTTTTCCCGGGCTCTGAGCGCCTATGGACGACGTAGGAAGTGTCACGTTAGAGCAGAGATCCTTAGTAAAAGATAGAGATGGCAAAGAAGTTCCAGAAATGGTCAGACAGGCCACTTCCTGTAAAGGAATCTCTCAGGTTTTGACCTGCCATTTGAGTTCTGTTATACTCACAGACACCATTCAAACAGTTTTAGAAACTTTAGGGTGTTTTCTATCCATATGTAATAAGTATATGCATATTCTAGTTACTGGGTAGGAGTGGTAACCAGATTAAATCGGGTATGTTTTTTATCCAGCCGTGTCAATACTGCCCCCTAGCCCTAACAGGTTAAAAGCATGTCAAACGCTGTTTAAAATCAATCTTTATGGTATTTTTTACGTAAAATTGCGATAATATTCCAACCGGACAATAGCATATTCATTCAAAAAGAAAAATAAGGAACGGCGCGCTCGCGGGATCGCTCTTATCCAATCCCTTTGTCCACAGGCAGTCCATTGATTGACTGAGCTCCTATTATCTGCCCAGTGACAGGAGAATGCTGAAAGAACTTTCTGAAGGCTGTTGACAGCCAATGGAAGCCTTAGGAAGTGCAACGTGACCCCACAGAAACTGTAGTTTCGATAGAGAATCAAAAGAAGGAGTACAATTCTCAGACTTTCCACTTCCTGGTTGGATTTATCTCAGGTTTTTTCCTGCCGTATGAGTTCTGTTATACTCACAGACACCATTCAAACAGTTTTAGAAACCCCAGAGTGTCTTCTATCCAAATCTACTAATAATATACATATTCTAGTTTCTGGGCCAGAGTAGTAACCAGTTTAATTTGGGTGCGTTTTTCATCCGGCCATGAAAATACTGCCCCCTACACCCCAACAGGTTAATTTAACTAAGCAAGTCAGTTAATGGGGCTAGGCATCCCGCTACCGGGACAACTTCTGGTGAAACTGGAGGGCGTGCAATTCAAATAAATAATTATAAACATTATGGCTATTAAACATTTAGGTACTTATAAGTGTCTTATATTGGTTGAAAGCTTCAATTCTTGTTAACCTCCATGGGCTAGGTCAACAGCCAGTGTAATCCCGTGGCGCGTTATTCAAATTCCTCAAAAATGCAAAAACTTCAATTTTTCAAACATATGACTATTTTACACCATTTTAAAGACAAGACTCTCGTTAATCTAACCACACTGTCTGATTTCAAAAAGGCTTTACAACGAAAGCAAAACATTAGATTATGTCAGCAGAGTACCCAGCCAGAAATAATCAGACACCCATTTTTCAAGCTAGCATATAATCACATAAACCCAAACCACAGCTAAATGTAGCACTAACCTTTGATGATCTTCATCAGATGACACTCCTAGGACATTATGTTATACAATACATGCATGTTTTGTTCAATCAAGTTCATATTTATATCAAAAACCAGCTTTTTACATTAGCATGTGACTAGCATGTGGCTAGCATTCCCACCTAACACTGCCGGTGAATTTACTAAATTACTCACGATAAACGTTCACGAAAAGCTTAACAATTATTTTAAGAATTATAGATAAAGAACTCCTCTATGCACTCGATATGTCCGATTTTAAAATAGCTTTTCGGTGAAAGCACATTTTGCAATATTCTAAGTAGATAGCCCGTCATCACAGGGCTAGCTATTTAGACACCCAGCAAGTTTAGCACTCACCAAAGTCAGATTTACTATAAGAAAAATGTTATTACCTTTGCTGTCTTCGTCAGAATGCACTCCCAGGACTTCTACTTCAATAACAAATGTTGGTTTGGTTCAAAGTAATCCATAGTTATATCCAAATAGCGGTGTTTTGTTAGTGCGTTCAAGACACTATCCGAAAGGGTACCTCAGACACCCTAAAATGTAATCAAAATATAATATTTCTTACAGATAGAAGTATGTTCAATAGGAAACCGATTTTAGCAGGTGCGTCCTGTCTTCATGGCACACGCAAACATGAATTTCCAAGACTGTGTCCTCCTACTGAAACTGCTGACACCTTGTGGAAGCCATAGGAATTGCATCCAGGGAGCTAATTTTCAGTATGCCCTTATTTACTTGCCATTGTAAGAGGATGGTCTCTCTCCAAAACAAAATCAGGTTGGATTTTCTCCTACCATATCTATTGTGTTATATTTTCCTACATTATTTTAACATTTCTACAAACTTCAAAGTGTTTTCTTTCCAATGGTACCGATGCATATCCTGGCTTCAGGGCCTGAGCAACAGGCAGTTTACTTTGGGCACGTCATTCAGGCGGAAATTGAGAAAAAAGGGGTTTTAAGCCCTAAGAAGTTTTAATAACAAATTCAACAGATTTTTACCTTGTCAGCTCGGGGATTCAACCTTTCGGTTACAAGTCCAACGCTCTAACCACTAGTCTACCTGCCGCCTCAATGTGTTCTCCAAGCTCATAAAACATTTTAGAAAAAGGCTCAGTGTCTTTATCCTCACAAGGGTAGTGTGCTAGAGAATTGAATACAGGGATGCCAATAAGTTTGACTCCTATCTTTTTTAGATATTTTATTACTTGTTAAACAAAATGTCTTTCTTTGAGCAATTGTATTAGTATAATAACATAATTTACCATTTTATTTTTTTCGAGCATACAATATAGCTCAGTATTTGTATTATTTATTTCATACAGTCTTTTTTGCTCATCTTTATACAGTCTCAGCTCATTATCCATAATTATGGACCTGGCTATACATTATCCAATCTAAATAATCTCACAGGGTTTATAGAGATATGCCTATGTTTTATTTGACAGTCCTGTGTAGTCCTGTTTGTTGGCTATTATTTACTTAAGAATTATAATGCGGTAACAATAAACTTTCTTGTACTTCCTTTCAATAATTAATCACATTGAGTAACTGGTATAAATAATGCCATATCTAGGCCAATTGGAGCAAATTGCTTTAATGAATTCCCAAAAAATAATTATGATTAGAATAGGATAACTCCATGTAACTCCAGGTAAAGGTTTTCCATAGGCACAGATCTGTAATCTGCTTACTCTCCAGAAGTCCTAACCCTAACCATTAGGGTGAAACAGTAAACTGATGTTAGATCAGTATCTCTACGGTCATCTTCACCCTACTCCTGTATATGGTGTGACTTTCTCTCGCCCCTGTACTCTCTTTCCTCTCCAGATGACTGTAGTACCATGGGTCATCATGCTCCTCTGTGTTATTCTACCGAGAGTGAATGGTCTCACCTCCTTCCATGAATTCTGTGAGTGTGTGTTTGTATGTGTGTGTGTTTCTCTCTTTATCTCTGAGCTGTGTGTGTTCCTGATTGTAAGTATCAATGGTTTCTGCCTGTATCACTTTATGTATACTGTGCTCTCAGTGTTTTATTGTGGATCTAATTGAAGTGTGTGTGTGTGTGTGTGTGTGTGTGTGTGTGTGTGTGTGTGTGTGTGTGTGTGTGTGTGTGTGTGTGTGTGTGTGTGTGTGTGTGTGTGTGTGTGTGTGTAGACATGGTTGATAAGGGGGACAGTTTGGTGACTCTGACATGTCCCACGGCATTCTCTGGCGCTATGACGTGGAAGTACGAGGCTGAGGATTTAGACAAAACTCAGGTCCAAGGCCATAACCTGATACTGAATGAGGTGGACTGGTATGGAGAATACAGCTGCTGGGATCGAGACAGGAAACTAGGATCCATCTATCTACTGGAGGAGCTGAAGGACCCGGAGGAACAGGACGGTGTGTGTGTTTGTGACAGAGAGATAGTTTATTGCCCACATGTCTCTACCACATATCTGGTTGTTCATGTTTGTATGTGTGTGTGTGTGTGTGTGCTCTGCCTCTCTCTGTAGATTATTTAATCAGCTGTCGAGCCAAGTCTTATGGCTGCACCTTTAACTGTAGCTGGACCCGCAGTGAATTCACAGCTGTCCGTCTTGGGTTGGGCCATGACTGGTAAGTAACACATACACACACACGCGCACACACACACGCACACACACACACACAAACACATACAAACGTAGCCTTTTTCATCGTTTTTATTCAGACACAGACAGACATTCTTATTTAATCTGATGTGTACTGGACAGATGTAGGATATTAATTTGAGCACTCTTTTGTTGCTGAGAATTGCAAACTTAAAGTCTACTAGTTTTATCAAGGCTTCTAAAGTTTGTAATTTCCACTTTGAAATTAAAATGTCCATTAATTAGAATCCACATAAAAATTCCCATTTCCTGTCGCAGCAGAATTATTTTCCTGCTGTAGCAAACTCCCTCAAATTAAGACTCCACATCTGTATGTGTCTCCAGTACTGACAGCCAGGAATCTTGCACCTGGGTGTACCCAACGACCAGCCTCCAAGATGGAGGGTTGGAGTTTGAACTGACACATTCACTTTCACCCTACACTGAGGAGACTGCTCCCCTAGTGGTCACTGTTGAGGCCATCACCAGGCAGGAGTACCTCAGGAAGACTAAGAGGTTCTACCTACACGACATTGGTGAGTGTATCCACCTACATAACAGGTGGTATTAAAACCATGCACTTCCATGGTACTTCTTTCCAGAGTAAGGAAAGGCTTAAAACACAATACATTTCCGTTTGTTTGCAAATCTCATGTGTGCAAGAATGTTATGTGTGATTACGCAAACCAAAAACAAGTATCACAGGTCTATGTAACAACGTTGTATTCACAAGGAAGCTAACGGAAGCAAATGGACCTGAAACCTACATGAATTTGTCCTATATGCTTTTGTTTTTCCAATGAAAAAATGTTTTGCTTCGGGGCAACCTTTTTGCTACATTGTGCACTAATGAATACACCCCTGCCTGTTATATACATGTCCACAGTCCAGCCAGACAGTCCTGCAGGGATGAAGTGCCAGGTGATGGATCAGAGATTGAAGGTGAAAGTAGAACCACCAGCCACCTGGAACTGTCCGCCCAGCTACTTCCCTCTGGAGCACCAGATAGGATACATTTTTAAAGACAACGGAAAGGTACAACACACACACACACACACACACACACACACACACACACACACACACACACACACACACACACACACACACACACACACACACACACACACACACACACACACATACACACACACACATGCAAGCTTATGCACACATTGACACACACTGGAATTTTGGAATGAAACCATAACTCTCTCTCCTTTGCCTTTCTCTCTTTAGGAGGAGCACTCTATGAATCCTCTCATACCGAGAGGGGTCAGTAAGCTGAGGGTCCGCTCCAGAGACCCCCTGGTCCCTTCCCCCTGGAGCCAGTGGACCCCCTGGAAAAATGTAACCAACTAAGATATAGTAATAATAGAATAATATATGACATTTAGCAGACGCTTTTTACAGTATCACTTCATTTCAACTATCGCCCTCCACCGTAAGCTACCATTATTTCTTCAGGCACTGGTTATCATGGGACTAGTGCCTTCTAACAAATATGTAAATCTGCAAAATGGTAACTATTGACATATTTATTGAATTATATTATCTTTTTCATAATAACTATCTGAAAAAAGCTACAAAAGGGTTAACAGCAACCTCTATCCTGAGCACCATTGCAACCCTGGTTTACAGTGTACAAGTGTGTGATGTGATATCAGTCCCTTTATCAATGTATCTTTGTGGTGGTGTTTCTGTGTAGGCTGATGGTTTGGCTCTGTCTCTTTGTACGTCACAACTATTGCTATTAAAAGAGCTGTTTCCTGCCTCATACTTCTGTTTCCTTGTTTGTATACTGTATACTATGTTATGTATATATATATGTGTTGGGAGGTGTACATACCGTATGTGTTTTTGTTGATGTTTGGTATCATTGTAACATATTAAAGGTGAACTTGATGATTGTATAGTAATTAAGAAATGGAAGAAAGCAAAAATACTCTATATAATTTAACCACAAAACATTTTACACTAGCCTCATGGATAAGCTTGCTACATAGACACTGATGTAGCATCTGAGTCATTTCTGGGCTAATGTGTTGTGTACTGTGGCTCAATGTGAAGGGCAGCCTATACCATTCACACTTATTCCATCACATCCTGTTAGACCAAGAAACACAAACACACACACACAGGCACCCACAGACATGTCCACAGAGACTCACAACACACACAGACACGCATGTACACACACACACACGCACGCACGCACGCACACACGCACGCACGCACACACACACACACACACACACACACACACACACACACACACGCACACACACACACACACACACACACACACACACACACACACACACACACACACACACACACAGAGGTGCTAGTGGCCAGAGTAATAGAAGGATGGATTGGTATAAAACACAAGTCGATGTGTTTGATACCTTTACATTCATTCCATTCCAGCCATTACATTGAGCCCATCCTGCTATATTCTTCGCCCACCATCCTCCTCTGCCGCACGCACAAAACACTCACACACACATCAGGTGAAATATTTCCTACAAGTTTTGTAGTGTAAGTGATCTCTGTTGTGTTTCTTGAATGAGGTGCCCAAACAAAATAACCATCTGGTTGGCTTATGGATAGGAAACACTCTACCATTTACCTTATTACAGGTGGTTACGGGAGGCAAAAAGGAGGAGAAATGCAAAGAGAAACGCAAAGGAAAAGATAGCATCTGCTGCAAGACAGGAGAAAAGAAGGGGACCAAGACTAAGTCGAGATCTGCATTCACTGCTAATGAATAACGGACATCGTGCTCCCTATTGTCGTATCACTATGTGTTTCTGGGATCTAGACAGTTAAATATGCCAATAAAATGTAATATGTAACATTTTCCCAAAAAGTAGTGATAATTATTGACTTTCCACATGCATGTAGTTGGTCTATAAAGTGGATGGTCCTCATGCAGACATTGTTTTACTTGTGCAAATTTCAGATGAAAATGCTAATCTGATGAATATGACCAGAAATTATTTTTATCTATTGTGGAAATTAGATCACAACATCAATGCATCAACATATACAGGTTGTTAAAGGGGCATGCTGCAGTTCAAACAAAAACAAACTGGACACATGCCACTGTCTTGGTATAAAGGCTGACCGATGGGGCTGGAGAAATGTAAAATATGTATTTTGTTTTCGGTTTTGCCTTCTTATCCAGTAATAAAGAAGATGAGTACACATAACCCCGCTGCGTATTGGTCCACTTTCTCCGACGATGATTTCTCTATATCTTCAGACGAAGAAGAGTGTTATAGAATCTCCCACCAACCAAGGACCAAGCAGCGGGGTAAGGAGCAATGGGAGAGTAATATGGACTATCGGGAAAAGTGGACGTGGGAGGAGATTATGGCCAGAGAAGGTCCATGGAGAAAATGGAGCGAAGATCGGGAACGCTACAGGGGAACACGACTGGCGTTTAAGCCGGAGAGGCACCCCCAATAATTTTTTTGGGGGGGGCACATGGGTAGTTTGGCTAGGCCAGGCAGTAGACCTAAGCCAGCTCCCCGTGCTTTTTTTGGGAAGCGTTGAGTGGAGAGCGCCAAGGTATGCGGAAGTGCGCACGATCTCGCCCATACGCACGCACAGTCCGGTGCGAGTTATTCCAGCCCCTCGCAGATGCCGTGCTAGAGTGGGCATCCAGCCTGGTAGGAGGATGCCTGCGCAGCGCGTCTGGTCGCCGGTGCGCCTCCTAGGACCAGGCTACCCTACGCCCGCTCTACGCACAGTAACCATCAGGCCCCTGCACAGCCCAGTTCGCCCTGTACTAGCACCCCGCTCGTACAGGGCTACTAGTTCCATCCAGCCAGGACGGGTTGTGCAGGAGGTGCGATCGAGACCGCCAGTGCTTCTTCACGGCCCGGTATATCCAGTACCACGTACCAGGCCTCCAATACGTCAGCCCAGTCCAACTCAGCCCGTTCCTGCTCCCCGCACTAGCCATGAGGTGCGTGTCCCCAAACTGGCACTTCCAGTACCAGCACCACGCATCAGGCTTCCAGTGCGTAATACCAGTTCCACTCGACCGGTTCCTGCTTCATGCACTAGCCCTGAGGTGCGTGTCCCCAGGCTGGTACCTCCACTACCAGTCCCACGCATAAGGCTTCCAGTGCGTCAGCCCAGCCTCGAGTGTCCGGAAACAGTGCCCCGTCCAGAGTATTCGGCAACAGTGCCCCGTCCAGAGTATCCGACAACAGTACCCCGTCATGAGTATCCGGTAAGAGTGTTAAGCCCGGAACCGAGTGAGACGGCCTACAGTTCGGAACTGAGTGAGACGGCCCACTGTGCAGAACCGAGTGAGACGGCTTACAGTTCGGAACCAAGGGAGACGGCCCACTGTGCAGAACCGAGTGAGACGGCCCACAGTTCGGAGAGGGGTGAATGGGTCTACAGTCCAGAACCGAGTGAGCCTGTCAACGGTCTGGAACCGAGTGAGTCTGCATGCAGTCCGGAACCGAGTGAGCCTGTCAACGGTCTGGAACCGAGTGAGTCTGCATGCAGTCCGGAACCGAGTGAGCCTGTCAACGGTCCGGAACCGAGTGAGTCTGCCTGCGATCCGGAACCGAGTGAGTCTGCCTGCGATCCGGAACCGAGTGAGTCTGCCTGCGATCCGGAACCGAGTGAGTCTGACTATAACTTTGAACTGTGTGAGTCTGCCTACAGCTCGGAACCGAGTAAGTCTGCCTGCGGCCCGGAATCGAGTGAGTCTGCCTATGGTCCGCAACCAAGCGAGTATGCCTACAGTCTGGGTGGCTGTAGACCAGAACCTCAGCCACCTCCAGTATAGGTGGGTTGGGGGGGGGGGGTGTGTCGTTGACGGCATCCACCCTCCCTTCCCTCCCTTTACTTAGGTTATTTTTTTGGGGGGGGGGTTGTTTTTCTTTTTGTTGTTTCGGTGCATTCGGGGTGTGCACCTTTGGGGGGGGGGGGGGGGTAATGTCACGTCCTGACCAGTATTTAGGTATTATTTGTATTGTAGTTTGGTCAGGACGTGGCAGAGGGTATTTGTTTTGGTTGGTTCAGGGTGGTTGGTTGTGTTTAGGGTGTGTGATTTGTTAGTTCTGGGTGTTGGGTATGTTCTAGGTTGTATTTTCTACATTCTGTCTAGTTTAGTTTTTCTATGTTTAGGTTTGGGTGTGGACTCTCAATTGGAGGCAGGTGTTTCTATTTTCCTCTGATTGAGAGTCCTATATATAGGTATGTGTGTGGGTTTGTTTAGTGTGGGAGATTATATGCTTTGTATAGCGGTGTGCCATACAAGCCTAATAAAGAATAAAGAAGATGAGTACACATAACCCCGCTGCGTATTGGTCCACTTTCTCCGACGATGATTTCTCTATATCTTCAGACGAAGAGTGTTACACCAGATCAGAGGCAGTAGGGATGACCAGGGATTTTCTCTTGATACGTGCCTGAATTGGACCATTTTCCTGTCCTGCTAAGCATTCAAAATGTAATGAGTACTTTAGGGTGTCAGGGAAAATGTATGGAGTAAAAAGTACATTATTTTCTTTAGGAATGTAGTGAAGTAAAAGTTGTCAAGAATATAAATAGAAAACGAAAGTACAGACACCCAAAAAAAATACACAAGTAATACTTTAAAGTATTTTTATATAAGTACTTTACACCATTGCAAGCTATCACACTCGCACGCACACGCACGCACACACACACACACACACACACGCACACACACGCACACACACGCACACACACACACACACACACACACACACACACACACACACACACACACACACACACACACACACACACACACACACACACACACACACACGCACACACACACACACACACACACACACACACACACACTGCCAATGCATGTTATAGAGACTTTCAACCACTGTACACTTCCTGTTTCACACTGTGTATTTAAATAAGTCACACATAAGGAGCATGTTTTTCCTTTGGGTTTTGTGGGTAATTGTTTCTGTTAGTGTTTTGCACCTGACAGGACTGTTTGGCTGTCAGTTTTCTTATTTTTATGTAGTGTTCTTTCAGCTATTAAATATTCAATGATGAACACTAACTCCGCTGCACCTTGGTCTACTCTCTCTCACAACAGCCGTTACAGTGTCTCTAGCTTGAACAGTTCTAGAGTTAACAATGGTGAGTTATTTTATGCAAATGTGGCACATTTATAGTTATAGTTGATAAAAAAATGTAAGAATTTGAAATTAGGATAGCCTGAACATGATGGTTTGGTTTCTCTAGCTTGAATGGATCAAGAGCTACTGTTATTGAGTTATTTATGCAAATGTCTGTACATTTGTATTTTTATAGTTGTTAAAAAAAAATGAAGACTTTGAAGTTATGATAGCCTGCACGTGTCACGACTTCCGCCGAAGTCGGTCCCTCTCCTTGTTCGGGCGGCATTCAGCGGTCGACGTCACCGGCCTTCTAGCCATCGCCAATCCACTTTTCATTTTCCATTTGTTTTGTCTTTGTCTTACACGCCTGGTTTCAATCCCCCAGTTCATTATTTAACCCTCTGTTCCCCCATGTTTGTTTGTGAGTGATTGTTTCTATGTAGGTAGGTCCGTTATTGTGGGCTCTGTTTTTGTATTACATTTATTATATGTTGAGTAAAATACGTTTATTTACTCTTATCTACTGTCCTTGCCTGACTCCTATACACCAGCTACACATAGACCTCCTGACAGAATCTCTCACCCGAAAGAATGGAGTCAGTAGGAGCAGACGCCCTCCCTTCAGAGATAGAGGAGCGCGTCCAGCAGCACGCGACCATATTGCAACATCTGGGCACCACCATGGATCGCTTGCTGCAGAAGATGGATCGTTGGAAGAGAGGAGGAGGTCGTCCAGCGCCTCCATCAGCCCCACTACAGCAGGTCCCACTGTCCACCACTCCCACTCCACACCCGGTTCCAGCGGGATCTGGCTCGGACTCCCGAGGGAGTATGATGGGACGGCTGCCGGATGCCAGGGGTTCCTACTCCAGCTTGAGCTCTACCTAGCGACCGTCCACCCGGTTCCTTTGGGACGTGAGAACATGTCCGCCCTCGTCTCTTGCCTCTCAGGCAAAGCCCTGGAGTGAGCCAACGCCGTATGGAGTGAGGGAGACGCGACGTTGGACCATTACGCAGAGTTCACCTGCCGCTTTCGGGCAGTGTTCGAACAACTGTTCCACCTAATGCAGGGGACGAGGAGCACACAGGATTTTGCATTGGACTTGCGGACCCTGGCTGCCAGCGCGGGATGGAACGACAGGGCCCTGATCGATCACTACCGGTGCAGTCTCCGCGAGGACATCCGTCGGGAGTTGGCCTGCCGAGACACCACCCTCACATTGGACCAGCTGGTGTACATGTCCATCCGGCTGGACAACCTGCTGACTGCCCGCGGACGTCCGGATCGGGGCCTGTCAGTTCCATCCCCCAGCACCTTCGCTCCGACGCCCATGGAGCTGGGAGGTGCTGCACTTAGGGCGACCGGAGGATGGGCCATTCCCTGCACCATCTGTGGCCGCAGAGGGCACACTGCTGGTCGGTGCTGGGGGGGTTTCTCAGGGAGTCGAGGCAGCAGGCAGGGCACTATCGTGTCACCATAGGTGAGTCGGCACCAGGCTCACCCAGAGCCCCCTGTTGCTCACATCTTTGTGTTTATTTCATTTCCTGAGTTTTCCCCATATTCCCAGCATAAGGCGTACGTAGATTGAGGTGCAGCTGGGAATTTTATTGACCGTTCATTTGCCCTTAGTTTAGGGATCCCCCTTGTTCCTATGGATATGCCCTTCCCTGTGCACGCCCTAGATAGTCGACCATTAGGGTCAGGGCTGATTAGGGAGGCCACCGCTCCTTATGATGCAGGAGGGTCATAAGGAGAGAATCAGTCTCTTCCTTATTGATTCTCCTGTGTTTCCCGTGGTGCTGGGCCTACCCTGGTTGGCCTGTCACAACCCCACTATTTCGTTGCATCAGAGGGCTCTCAAGGGGTGGTCATGAGAGTTCTCAGGGAGGTGTGTGGGGGTTTCAATCGGTGCGACTACGGTGGAAAGTCCAGACCAGGTCTCCACCGTGCGCATCCCCTCAGAATATGCCGATTTGGCTCTCGCCTTCTGTAAGAAGAGGGCGACTAAATTACCACCTCTTTGACGGGGGGATTGTGCGATAAATCTCCTGGTAGACGCAGCACTTCCCAGGAGTCACATGTATCCTCTGTCACAGGAGGAGACGGTGGCTATGGAAACATATGTCTCCCCGAATCCCTGGTGCAGGGATACATTCGGCCCTCCACTTCACCTGCCTCCTTGAGTTTCTTTTCTGTGAAGAAGAAGGATGGGGGTTGGCGCCCGTGTATTGACTATCAAGGGAATCAATCAGATCACTGTGAAGAACAGCTACCCGCTGCCTCTCATCGCCAGTGCGAATCGAGTCAATGCACGGGGCGCGCTTCTTCACAATATTTGATCTCAGGAGTGCTTACAACCTGGTGCGTATCCGAGAGGGGGACGAGTGGAAGACGGCATTTAGTACCACCTCAGGGCACTATGAGTACCTCGTCATGCCGTACGAGTTGATGAATGCTCCATCAGTCTTCCAGGCCTTTGTTGACAAGATTTTCTGGGACCTGCACGGGCAGGGTGTAGTGGTGTATATCAACGACATTCTGATATACTCTGCTACACGCGCCGAACATGTGTCCCTGGTGCGCAGGGTGCTTGGTCGACTGTTGGAGCATGACCTGTACGTCAAGGCTGAGAAATGTCTGTTCTTCCAACAGTCCGTCTCCTTCCTAGGGTATCACATTTCCACGTCAGGGGTGGAGATGGAGAATGACCGCATTTCAGCGGTGCGTAATTGGCCAACTCCCACCACGGTAAAGGAAGTGTAACGGTTTCTAGGGTTTGCCAACTACTACCGGAGGTTTATCCAGGGTTTTGGTCAGGTAGCAGCTCCCATTACCTCACTGCTGAAGGGGGGACCGGTGCGGCTGCAGTGGTCAGCTGAGGCGGACAGGGCTTTTGGTCATCTGAAGGCTCTGTTTACCTCGGCTCCCGTGCTGGCTCATCCGGATCCCTCTTTGGCGTTCATAGTGGAGGTGGATGCGTCCGAGGCTAGGATAGGAGCCGTGCTCTCTCAGCGCTCGGGTACGCCACCGAAGCTCCGCCCCTGTGCTTTCTTCTCGAAGAAGCTCAGCCCGGCGGAGCAAAACTCTGATGTGGGGGACCGGGAGCTGTTGGCTGTGGTTAAAGCTTTGAAGGCGTGGAGACATTGGCTTGAGGGGGCTAAACACCCTTTCCTCATCTGGACTGACCACTGCAACCTGGAGTACGTCCGGGCAGCGAGGAGACTGAATCCTCATCAGGCAAGGTGGGCCATGTTTTTTTAATCTGTTTTGTGTTTACCCTGTCCTACAGACCAGGTTCCCAAAATGTTAAGGCAGACGCACTGTCCTGGCTGTATGACACAGAGGAGCGGCCCATGGATCAGACTCCCATACTCCTGGCTTCCTGCCTGTTAGCGCCGGTCGTGTGGGAGCAGGACGCAGACATTGAGCAGGCATTACGTACAGAGCCTGCTCCCCTCCAGTGACACGTTGGGCGTCTGTACGTTCCGTCTGCTGTCCGTGACCAGTTGATCTATTGGGCCCACACGTCACCCTCCTCTGGTCATCCGGGGATCGGACGGACAGTGCGCTGTCTGAGTGGGAAGTACTGGTGGCCTACCTTGGCAAAGGACGTGAGGGTTTATGTTTCCTCCTGCTCGGTGTGCGCCCAGTGTAAGGCTCCTAGACACCTGCCCAGAGGTAAGCTACATCCCTTACCCGTTCCACAACAGCCTTGGTCACACCTGTCGCTGGATTTTCTGACCGATCTTCCTCCCTCACAGGGAAACACCACGATCCTGGTCGTTGTGGATCATTTCTCTAAGTTCTGTCATCTCCTCCCTCTGCCCAGTCTCCCTATGGCCCTACAGACTGAGGAGGCCTTGTTTACACACATCTTCCGGCACTACGGGGTGCGTGAGGATATAGTGTCTGATCGAGGTCCCCAGTTCACTTCGAGAGTCTGGAGGGCGTTTATGAAACGTCTCGGGGTCTCGATCAGCCTCACCTCAGGTTTTCACCCTGAGAGTAATGGGCAGGTGGAGAGAGTGAACCAGGATGTGGGCAGGTTTCTGCGGTCTTATTGTCAAGACCAGCCGGGGGAGTGGGCGGCGTTCGTACCCTGGGCCGAGATGGCGCAGAACTCACTCCGCCACTCCTCCACTAACCTCTCCCCCTTTCAGTGCGTATTGGGGTACCAGCCGGTTCTGTCGCCATGGCATCAGAGTCAGACTGAGGCTCCTGCGGTGGAAGACTGGTTCAGGTGTGCGGAAGAGACATGAGAAGCCGCCCATGTTCACCTCCAGCAGGCCGCGCTGCACCCAAAAAACCAGCGCAGACCGTCACCGCAGTGAGGCCCCGATGTTCGCACTGGGGGACTGGGTCTGGCTCTCGACCCGAAACCTGCCACTCCGCCTGCCCTGCCGGAAGCTGGGTTCGCGATTTGTGGGGCCATTCAAAGTGCTGAGGAGAGTGAACGAGGTGTGTTACAGGATACAGCCTCCCCCCGATTACCGCATTAACCCCTCGTTCCATGTGTCTCTCCTCAGGCTGGTGGTGGTTGGTCCGCTCCAGGAGTCTGAGGTGCGGGAGGTTCCTCCGCCCCCTCTGGACATCGAGGGGGTCCCGGCGTACTCCGTCCGTTCCATCCTGGATTCGAGGCTTCAGGCGAGGGGCCTTCAGTACCTCGTGGAGTGGGAGGGGTACGGTCCAGAGGAGAGGTGCTCTGTTCCGGTGGCGGACGTGCTGGACCCTGAAATGCTGCCGGATTTCCACCGTCTCCGGACGGATTTCCCGGCGCCTCGCCCTCTGGGTCGTCCCCGAGGCCGGTGTCGGCGCGCTGCTGGAGCCGCGCGTCAAGGGGGGGGTACTGTCATGACTTCCGCCGAAGTCGGCTCCCCTCTTTGTTCGGGCGGCATTCGGCGGTCAACGTCACCAACCTTCTAGCCATCGCCGCTCCATTTTTCATTGTTCCATTTGTTTTGTTTTGTTCCCCGCACACCTGGTTTGCATTCCCTAATCACACTGCATATATATATATTCCTCTGTTCCCCCCATGTCTTTGTGTGTAATTGTTTTTGTTACGTGTTTAGTGTTACGCGCAAGACTGGTTTTTCCCCGGGTATCGTATTTTGACCCGTAGTATGTTTATTGCCATACATTTGCATTATTGTGAGTGTTTTCGCACTTATTCACTTTTGCCATTGGCTGGAGGTTTTTTGACCCAGTTGCATCTGTCTTTTGTGCTTCTGCCAAATAAAGTGCGCCTGATCACAACTCTCTTCGCTCCTGCCACTGACTTCTTACCAGTAGCGCACAACCTTGACAGTTGGTTTGTTGTCTCTAGCTTGAATGGTTCAAGAGTTACTGTTGGTGAGTTATATTATGCTAATGCAGGCAATCGTATATCGTTATAATTGAGAGTTTGTTTGAGTATGTGTAACAAAAAATAAGGACATAAAGCTTGCAGAGCTGTCTAATGGGAAAATACATTTTAGCTAATTGGGTTAGAAAGGAGACATCCTCTGGCCATATACTGGTTCAGCGATAATTGCATTTGTTCTATTAGTTCATATCCCTTGCCATTGTGATATATATAGGCCTAAGGCCGAAACAATCACACCTTTGTTTCATCAGAAAACTGGAAAGCAACAATCTGTCCGGTGAAATCCACAGTTACATGACCTACCACAGCATGGTGAAGCAATTGAATGTTTTCAAAATGTTCTTATTACTTAATTAATTGGTTGGTTAATTAGTTAATTAGTTGGTTTAGAACTACGGAGAGTTTGTATTTGTATTTATTAGGGATCGCCATTAGCTGCTCTCCCCCAAGGCAGCAACTGCTCTTCCTTGCGTCCAAACACACCAAAGCACCTACATTACATATAAAACAGTGAACTATGTTTGTACTGAATGAGCTAAAGATAAAACAGTACAACATCCCTACACCACCACATATCCATAAAATGTCCAATACCACCATACAACAATATCACAATGTGTGCGTATGCATGTTACTGTACCTTTGTGTGTGTCTCTTCACAGTCCCCATTGTTCCATAAGGTGTATTTTTACATTTACATTATTTACATTTATATTTTTACCTGCTTTTTAAATCTGATTCCACTGCTTGCATCAGTTACCTGATGTGGAATAGAGTTCTATGTAGTCATGGCTCTATGTAGTACTGTGTGCCTCCCATAGTCTGTTCTGGACTGTGAAGAGACCTCTGGTGGCATGTCTTGTGGGGTATGCATGGGTGTCCGAGCCATGTGATAGTATTTCAAACAGACAGCTCGGTACATTCAGCTTGTCAACACCTCTTACAAATACATGTAATGATGAAGTCAATCTCTCTTCCACTTTGAGCCAGGAGAGATTGACATGCATGTCATTAATGTTAGCTCTCCGTGTACTATTAAGAGCCAGCCGTACTGCCCTGTTCTGAGCCAACTGCAATTTTCCCAAGTCCCTTTTTGTGGCACCTGACCACACTACTGAACACTATATTAGGCCTAGCCTTTGGGACTTTGGTTTTCCTAGATATGGCTATTATACTGTGATCACAAAATCCTATGGATTTGGATACTGCTCTAAAGCAAATTTCTGCAGCATTAGTAAAGATGTGATCAATACATGTTGATGATTTCATTCCTGTGCTGTTTGTAAATACCCTGGTAGGTTGACTGATGACCTGAACCAGGTTGCAGGTACTGGTTACATTTTTTTTATTGAGTGGGCAGCTTGATGAGAGCTAGTCAATATTTCAATAACCCAGAAAATATACTTCTCTGTTAATATCACATACATTATCAAGCATTTCACACATATTATCCAGACTGTTAGCACGTGGTGGTCTATAGCATCTTCCCACAAGAATGGGCTTTAGGTGAGGCAGATGAACCTGTAGCTAGATTACTTCAACAGTATTGAACATTAGATAGTCTCTAAGCTTCACAGGAATGTGGTTCTTTATATAAACCGCAATTCTGCCCCCGTTGGCATTTCTGTCTTTTCGGTAGATGTTATAACCATATAGACCATGGAGAGTTACCACAAGTCACAATGGAAGCATGAGATGCCTCCACTATTCCAGCACCATTTCAACTTCAATATTTCAACATAATCAAATCACCTATGCTTAGTCTAATACAGTGACAACTAAGATACCAAAAACGATTTAGTCCAATCAACATAAGCTAAATATGACATGGCTGTCCATGGTACTGTTGACCCAGAAAATGCCAATGCCGTCCTCCTCTCTTTTATGACTCATACAGTACACACTTTTAGTTTTGTCCTAAGCTACCTGGCTAAAATACTTGCTCGGTAGCCTAACTTCCTTTGGCGGGCAACAATGCGCCAGCCCCGCTAGTTAACCTGTTAGGGCTAGGGGGCAGTATTGACACGGCTGGATAAAAAACGTACCCGATTTAATCTGGTTACCACTCCTGCCCAGTAACTAGAATATGCATATAATTATTGGCTTTGGATAGAAAACACTCCAAAGTTTCTAAAACTGTTTGAATGGTGTCTGTGAGTATAACAGAACTCAAATGGCAGGTCAAAACCTGAGAAGATTCTGTACAGGAAGTACCCTGTCTGACCATTTCTTGGCCTTCTTTGCCATCTCTATCCATTACAAAGGATCTCTGCTGTTACGTCACACTTCCTACGGCTGCCATAGGCTCTCAGAAGGCGGCAAAAAGCTGAATCGTGGCTTTGCAGGCTCTGGCTGAAAAAAAGTAGCGCGTTTGGGTAGTGGCTGGTTACAGTACTGTGAGACTCAGGCTCGTGCCCGCGTCGACAGAATGCTTTGTTTTCTTTCCTCTGTTTACCTAAAAGGAGATTCCCGGTCGGAATATTATCGCTTTTTTACGAGAAAAATGGCATAAAAATGGATTTTAAACAGCGGTTGACATGCTTCGAAGTACGGTAATGGAATATTTAGAATTTTTTTGTCACGAATTGCGCCATGCTCGCGACCCTGATTTACCATTTCGGATAGTGTCTTGAACGCACGAACAAAACGCCGCTATTCGGATATAACGATGGATTATTTTGGACCAAACCAACATTTGTTATTGAACTAGCAGTCCTGGGAGTGCATTCTGACGAAGACAACAAAGGTAATCGAACTTTTGTAATAGTAAATCGGAGTTTGGTCAGGGCTAAACTTGGTCGGTGTCTAAATGGCTAGCCGTGATGGCTGGGCTATCTACTGAGAATATTGCAAAATGTGCTTTTACCGAAAAGCTATTTTAAAATCGGACACCTCGATTGCACAAAGGAGGTCTGTATCTATAATTCTTAAAATAATTGTTATGCTTTTTGTGAACGTTTATCGTGAGTAATTTAGTAAATTCACCGGAGGTTTGCGGGGGGTATGCTAGTTCTGAACGTCACATGCTAATGTAAAAAGCTGTTTTTTGATATAAATGTGAACTTGATTGAACAAAACATGCATGTATTGTATAACATAATGTCCTAGGGTTGTCATCTGATGAAGATCATCAAAGGTTAGTGCTGCATTTAGCTGTCTTCTGGGTTTTTGTGACATTATATGCTAGCTTGAAAAATGGGTGTCTGATTATTTCTGGCTGGGTACTCTGCTGACATAATCTAATGTTTTGCTTTCGTTGTAAAGCCTTTTTGAAATCGGACAGTGTGGTTAGATTAACTTACATCTAGACGTTCCGCTAGCGGAACACCTGCTCCAATATCCAATGATAGGCGTGGCGCGAATTACAAATTCCTCAAAAATACAAAAACTTCAATTTTTCAAACATATGACTATTTCACAGCATTTTAAAGACAAGACTCTCCTTTATCTAACCACACTGTCCGATTTCAAAAAGGCTTTACAACGAAAGCAAAACATTAGATTATGTCAGCAGAGTACCAAGCCAGAAATAATCAGACACCCATTTTTCAAGCTAGCATATAATGTCACAAAAACCCAGAAGACAGCTAAATGCAGCACTAACCTTTGATGATCTTCATCAGATGACACACCTAGGACATTATGTTATACAATACATGCATGTTTTGTTCAATCAAGTTCATATTTATATCAAAAACCAGCTTTTTACATTAGCATGTGACGTTCAGAACTAGCATACCACCCGCAAACTTCCGGGGAATTTGCTAACAATTTACTAAATTACTCACGATAAACGTTCACAAAAAGCATAACAATTATTTTAAGAATGATAGATACAGAACTCCTCTATGCACTCGATATGTCCGATTTTAAAGTAGCTTTTTGGTGAAAGCACATTTTGCAATATTCTAAGTACATAGCCCAGGCATCACGAGCTAGCTATTTAGACACCCGGCAAGTTTAGCACTCACCAATATCAGATTTACTATTATAAAAGTTTCATTACCTTTTGTTGTCTTCGTCAGAATGCACTCCCAGGACTGCTACTTCAATAACAAATGTTGGTTTGGTCCAAAATAATCCATCGTTATATCCGAATAGCGGCGTTTTGTTCGTGCGTCCCAGACACTATCCGAATGGTAAAGAAGGGTCGCGCGCATGGCGCAATTCTTGACAAAAAAAATCTAAATATTCCATTACCGTACTTCGAAGCATGTCAACCGCTGTTTAAAATCCATTTTTATGCAATTTTTCTCGTAAAAAAGCGATAATATTCCGACCGGGAATGTCCATTTAGCTAAACAGAGGAAAGAAAGCAAAGCTTTCGGTCGACGCGGGCACGAGCCTGAGTCTCACAGTACTGTAACCAGCCACTATCCAAACTCGCTACTTTGTTTCAGCCAGAGCCTGCAAAGCCACGATCCAGCATTTTGCCGCCTTCTGAGAACCTATGGCAGCCGTAGGAAGTGTCACGGGACAGCTAAGATCCTCACTCTTCAATAAACAGAGACAAGAAGAACGACACCTTGTCAGACAGGCCACTTCCTGCATGAAATCTTCTCAGGTTTTTGCCTGCCATAGGAGTTCTGTTATACTCACAGACACCATTCAAACAGTTTTAGAAACTTTAGGGTGTTTTCTATCCAAAGGCAATAATTATATGCATATTCTAGTTACTGGGCAGGAGTAGTAACCAGATTAAATCGGGTACGTTTTTTATCCAGCCGTGAAAATACTGCCCCCTAGCCATAACAGGTTAACGAGAGTCTTGTCTTTAAAATGCTGTAAAATAGTCATATGTTTGAGAAATTGAAGTAATAGCATTTCTAAGGTATTTGAAAATCGCGCCACTGGATTAGACTGGCTGTTGCGTAGGTGGGACGAATTCGTCCCGCCTAGCCCAGAGAGGTTAACATTAGCCTACTACATCTAGCTGCATATTGAACTTCCATCCTCTCAGGCCAGGGGCACAATGTATGAATTCATGGTTAAATCAGAATTGCTGTTAAATTGACCAGTACGGAGAATTAAGTAAAACCACAAGTCCAAATCCTTATCTCCGTCCATGGCTAATTTGGGAAAGGGACGATTTCACAAGATCCAACAATTCAAGATTTTCCTGTAAATGACATTTGGCTTGTGAATGATGTGAAACCAAATCCAATCTGGCTTTCCTTGACACTTTTTTTGGAATGACATGTTCGACAAGCAGGTGCCTACATACTTCTGGTAATGTAGTGTATGCCAATTTTTAAGTCATTCTAAGATTTGTATCATTCGCAACTAAAGTTGCCAAATAACTCTAAATCTAGCATATAGGACCTGTTTCAAATGATTATTTTACGCTCAACATAGACACCTAATTTGCACATTCACTCCATATTAGAAAAATATCCTTTCTATTTTATTCAGCTAAGTTCAATTATATTCTTCTTACTATAAAGTCATATAAAATACAATAATGGCACAGGACTTATTAGCATATCTTGTCAGCTAAATGAACAAGCCTACTCCCGCTCCCCCTCCCTGATGCTCGAAGGCGCCAGGCTCCCCAGCATTACGCACTCCTGCCACCATCAGTACGCACACCTGCCTTCCCCCATGACGCGCATCAGCGATTATTGGACTCACCTTGACTCAATCACCTGTTTATTACCTCCCCTATAGTTATCAGTTCCCCAGCTCTGTTCCCCGCTGCTGCATTAATGTTTGTATGTCATTGTTACCCGTGTGCTGAAACTGTTCCTGTCTGTTCCGCAATAAATGTTCAACTCCCCGTACCTGCTTCTCATCTCCAGCATCGGTCCTTTCACTATGGCATGGAGCATAGCCAGATAACATACAGTGGGGAGAACAAGTATTTGATACACTGACGATTTTGCAGGTTTTCCTACTTACAAAGCATGTAGAGGTCTGTAATTTCTATCATAGGTACACTTCAACTGTGAGAGACGGAATCTAAAACAAAAATCCAGAAAATCACATTGTATGATTTTTTATTAATTAATTAGCATTCTATTGCATGACATAAGTATTTGATACATCAGAAAAGCAGAACTTAATATTTGGTACAGAAACCTTTGTTTGCAATTACAGCGATCATACGTTTCCTGTAGTTCTTGACCAGGTTTGCACACACTGCAGCAAGGATTATGGCCCACTCCTCCATACAGACCTTCTCCAGATCCTTCAGGTTTCGGGGCTGTCGCTGGGCAATACGGACTTTCAGCTCCCTCCAAAGATTTTCTATTGGGTTCAGGTCTGGAGACTGGCTAGGCCACTCCAGGACCTTGAGATGCTTCTTACGGAGCCACTCCTTAGTTGCCCTGGCTGTGTGTTTTGGGTCATTGTCATGTTGGAAGACCCAACCACGACCCATCTTCAATGCTCTTACTGAGGGAAGGAGGTTGTTGGCCAAGATCTCGCAATACATGGCCCCATCCATTCTCCCCTCAATACGGTGCAGTCGTCCTGTCCCCTTTGCAGAAAAGCATCCCCAAAGAATGATGTTTCCACCTCCATGCTTCACGGTTGGGATGGTGTTCTTGGGGTTGTACTCATCCTTCTTCTTCCTCCAAACACGGCGAGTGGAGTTTAGACCAAAAAGCTCTATTTTTGTCTCATCAGACCACATGACCTTCTCCCATTCCTCCTCTCGATCATCCAGATGGTCATTGGCAAACTTCAGACGGGCCTGGACATGTGCTGGCTTGAGCAGGGGGACCTTGCGTGCGCTGCAGGATTTTAATCCATGACGGCGTAGTGTGTTACTAATGGTTTTCTTTGAGAATGTGGTCCCAGCTCTCTTCAGGTCATTGACCAGGTCCTGCCGTGTAGTTCCGGGCTGATCCCTCACCTTCCTCATGATCATTGATGCCCCACAAGGTGAGATCTTGCATGGAGCCCCAGACCGAGGGGGATTGACCGTCATCTTGAACTTCCATTTTCTAATAATTGCGCCAACAGTTGTTGCCTTCTCACCAAGCTGCTTGCCTATTGTCCTGTAGCCCATCCCAGCCTTGTGCAGGTCTACAATTCTATCCCTGATGTCCTTACACAGCTCTCTGGTCTTGGCCATTGTGGAGAGGTTGGAGTCTGTTTGATTGAGTGTGTGGACAGGTGTCTTTTATACAGGTAACGAGTTCAAACAGGTGCAGTTAATACAGGTAATGAGTGGAGAACAGGAGGGCTTCTTAACCTCTTGGGGCTAGGTGGGACGCTAGCGTGCCACCCGTGGTGCACTCCATCAACAGCAGGTGCATTTCAAGAGCGGCAAATTTGAATCCAAATAAATGTCAAAATTCAAATTTTTCAAAAATACAACTATTTTACACCATTTGAAAGATAAACATCTCCTTAATCTAACCACGTTTTACGATTTCAAAAAGGTTTTACGGCGAAAGCATAAATTTAGAGTATGTTAGGACAGTACATTTACAAGAGTTGTGTGTAATGTTTTGTCAAGTCAAAGACAGGGTCACCAAAACCATAAAACCAGCTAAAATGATGCACTAACCTTTTACAATCTCCATCAGATGACACTCCTAGGACATTATGTTAGACAATGCATGCATTTTTAGTTCTATCAAGTTCATATTTATATCCAAAAACAGCGTTTTACTATGGCATTGATGTTGAGGAAATCGTTTCCCTCCAATAACCGGCAGTCAAGTCAGCGTCACAAATTAAATAATTAAAATTAGAAAACATTGGTAAAATATTATATTGTCATTTAAAGAATTATAGATTTACATCTCTTGAACGCAATCAACTTGCCAGATTTAAAAATAACCTTACTGGGAAATCACACTTTGCAATAATCTGAGCACTGCGCCCAGAAAAATACGCGTTGCGATACAGACTAGACGTCATGTTGGGGAGATCTAAAATCGAAAATACTATGTAAATAATCCATTACCTTTGATTCTCTTCATCAGATGTCACTTCCAGGTATCACAGGTCCATAACGAATGTAGTTTTGTTCAAAAAAGCTCATCATTTATGTCCAAAAATCTCCGTCTCGTTAGCACATGATGTAAGCCAGCCGGACTTCTCGTCATGAACGAGGGGAAAAAATATATTTCCGTTCGTTCAAACATGTCAAACGTTGTATAGCATAAATCATTAGGGCCTTTTTTAACCAGAACATGAATAATATTAAAGGTGGACGAATGCATACTCTTTTATAACGTATTGGAACGAGGGTACCCAACATGAACTCGCGCGCCAGGTGTCTAATGGGACATCATCGTTCCATGGCTCTTGTTCGGTCAGATCTCCCTCCAGAAGACTCAAAACACTTTGTAAAGGCTGGTGACATCTAGTGGAAGCAATAGGAAGTGCCAAAATATTCCTAAGCCCCTGTGTTTTTCAATGGGATAGGTTTAAAGTCAATACAACACATCAGGTATCCACTTCCTGTCAGAAAATGTCTCAGGGTTTTGCCTGCCAAATGAGTTCTGTTATACTCACAGACACCATTCAAACAGTTTTAGAAACTTTAGAGTGTTTTCTATCCATATATAATAAGTATATGCATATTCTAGTTACTGGGTAGGATTAGTAACCAGATTAAATCGGGTACATTTTTTTTATCCAGACGTGCAAATGCTGCCCCCTAGCCCCAACAGGTTAAAGAAAAACTAACAGGTCTGTGAGAGCCGGAATTCTTACTGGTTGGTAGGTGATCAAATACTTATGTCATGAAATAAAATGCAAATTAATTACTTAAAAATCATACAATGTGATTTTCTGTATTTTTGTTTTAGATTCCGTCTCTCACAGTTGAAGTGTACCTATGATAAAAATTACGGACCTCTACATGCTTTGTAAGTAGGAAAACCTGCAAAATCGGCAGTGTATCAAATACTTGTTCTCCCCACTGTAGGCCTACAGTAGGCCAACTCATATATGACTAATTTAGGGACACTAGGTGAATGTCGCATGCCACTACTTCACAGGAGAAGCATTTGAACATAAACATTTGTTTTTAATCAAAATACGTTTTTTGGGGGGGCAGAAATGTCTTCTGGAACATATGAACTTTCATGTGCCTTAATTACATTATTCTATGCCATCTGTAAATATGAATATAATTTTTACATTACAAGTCTAGTTGGTTTAGCCATGGAAAAAGCCAGGAACCTTCCCGCTAGTCATGATTGGCAGAGATAATGGATGGGCTGGACATGCCAAGAGATGGGTTCAGATTGGTCTACCATGTAGCATGCTACTGTCTATAACATGAGCTGTTCACTATCTGTAGGTAATCCTTTCTACCACAGCTTTTTTGAAAGATTGTCACGGTTCCTTTACTTGTTATGGATAGGGCGCAGTATTTTCACGGCCGGATAAAAAACGTACCCGATTTAATCTGGTTATTACTCCAGCCCAGAAACTAGAATATGCATATAATTAGTAGCTTTGGATAGAAAACACTCCAAAGTTTCTAAAACTGTTTGAATGGTGTCTGTGAGTATAACAGAACTCAAATGGCAGGCCAAAACCTGAGAAGATTCTGAACAGGAAGTACCCTGTCTGACCATTTCTTGGCCTTCTTTGCCATCTCTATCCAAAACAAAGGATCTCTGCTGTAACGTGACACTTTCTACTGCTCCCATAGGCTCTCAGAAGGCGGCAGAACGTTGAATGATGACTTTGCAGTCTATGGCTGAAAAACAGTAGCGCATTTGGAAAGTGGTCGATCTGAGAACAATGAGACGGGGGCGCGCGTGCACGAGACGACTCCATGTTTACATTTTCAGTCTTTGAACGAAAACAACGACTCCCGGTCGGAATATTATCGCTATTTTACGAGAAAAATCGCATAAAAAATGATTTTAAACAGCGTTTGACATGCTTCGAAGTACGGTAATGGAATATTTTGAATTTTTTTGTCATGATACGCGCCGGGCGCGTCACCCTTCGTTACCCTTCGGATAGTGTCTTGGACGCACAACAAAACACCGCTATTTGGATATAACTATGGATTATTTGGAACCAAAACAACATTGGGTGATGAAGTAGAAGTCCTGGGAGTGCATTCTGACGAAGAACAGCAAAGGTAATCCAATTTTTCTTATAGTTAATCTGAGTTTGGTGAGTACCAAACTTGATGGGTGTCAAAATAGCTAGCCATGATGGCCGGGCTATCTACTCAGAATATTGCAAAATGTGCTTTCACCGAAAAGCTATTTTAAAATCAGACAACGCGATTGCATAAAGGAGTTCTGTATCTATAATTCTTAAAATAATTGTTATGTTTTTTGTGAACGTTTATCGTGAGTAATTTAGTAAATTCACCGGAAGTGTTCGGTGGGTATGCTAGTTCTGAACATCACATGCTAATGTAAAAAGCTGGTTTTTGATATAAATATGAACTTGATTGAACAAAACATCCATGTATTGAATAACATAATGTCCTAGGAGTGTCATCTGATGAAGATCATCAAAGGTTAGTGCTGCATTTAGCTGTGGTTTTGTTTTTTGTGACATTATATGCTAGCTTGAAAAATGGGTGTCTGATTATTTCTGGCTGGGTACTCTGCTGACATAATCTAATGTTTTGCTTTCGCTGTAAAGCCTTTTTGAAATCGGACAGTGTGGTTAGATAAATGAGAGTCTTGTCTTTAAAATGGTGTAAAATAGTCATATGTTTGAAAAATGGAAGTTTTCGGATTTTCGAGGAGTTTGTATTTCGCGCCACGCCCATCATTGGATATTGGAGCAGGTGTTCCGCTTGCGGAACGTCTAGATGTAAGAGGTTTAACTTCTCTAGGGCCGGCGGGACGAAATCGTCCCACCTACGTAACAGCCAGTGGAATCCTGTGCCGCGTTATTCAAATACCTTAGAAATGCTATTACTTCAATTTCTCAAACATATGACTATTTTACACCATTTTAAAGACAAGACTCTCGTTAATCTAACCACACTGTCCGATTTCAAAAAGGCTCTACAACAAAAGCAAAACATTAGATTATGTCAGCAGAGTACCCAGCCAGAAATAATCAGACACCCATTTTTCAAGCTAGCATATAATGTCACAAAAACCCAGAAGACAGCTAAATGCAGCACTAACCTTTGATGATCTTCATCAGATGACACACCTAGGACATTATGTTATACAATACATGCATGTTTTGTTCAATCAAGTTCATATTTATATCAAAAAATTGCTTTTTACATTAGCATGTGACGTTCAGAACTAGCATACCCCCCGCAAACTTCCGGTGAATTTACTAAATTACTCACGATAAACGTTCACAAAAAGCATAACAATTATTTTAAGAATTATAGATACAGAACTCCTCTATGCACTCGATATGTCCGATTTTAAAATAGCTTTTCGCTGAAAGCACATTTTGCAATATTCTAAGTAGATAGCCCGGCATCACAGGGCTAGCTATTTAGACACCCAGCATGTTTAGCACTCACCAAAGTCAGATTTACTATAAGAAAAATGTTATTACCTTTGGTGTTCTTCGTCAGAATGCACTCCCAGGACTTCTACTTCAATAACAAATGTTGGTTTGGTCCCAAATAATCCATAGTTATATCCAAATAGCGGCGTTTTGTTCGTGCGTTCAAGACACTATCCGAAAGGGTAAATATAGGTTACGAGCATGGCGCATTTCGTGACAAAGAAATTCTAAATATTCCATTACCGTACTTCGAAGCATGTCAACCGCTGTTTAAAATCCATTTTTATGCCATTTTTCTCGTAAAAAAGCGATAATATTCCGACTGGGAATCTGCATTTAGGTAAACAGACGAAAGAAAATAAAGCATGGGGTCGACTCGGGCACGTGCCTAAGCCCATAGTACTCTGATCGGCCACTTGCCAAAAGCGATAATGTGTTTCAGCCAGAGGCTGCCTCGATATCGTTCAGCTTTTTCCCGGGCTCTGAGAGCCTATGGGAGCCGTAGGAAGTGTCACGTTAGAGCAAAGATCCTCAGTCTTCAATAAAAAGAGCCAAGATGAAGAACAACTTGTCAGACAGGCCACTTCCCATATAGAATCCTCTCAGGTTTTTGCCTGCCATATGAGTTCTGTTATACTCACAGACACCATTCAAACAGTTTTAGAAACTTTAGGGTGTTTTCTATCCAAAGCCAATAATTATATGCATATTCTAGTTACTGGGCAGGAGTAGTAACCAGATTAAATCGGGTACGTTTTTTATCCGGCCGTGTAAATACTGCCCCCTACCCCCAACAGGTTAAGGCAGGAGGAAAGGGCAGAGTCAAACGCAGGAGACATAGTCCAGTAGTGTCGTAGAATGATATATTTATTGCACCGAAAAACCACTCGGCGTAACAAAAGGGCATAGGGTGCGCCCAGAGACCACACGGGAACACAGTAAACCCTGAGAAAACCAAAATACGCACGGGGCGCAGCCCGGCAAATGCAATATTCATCCAGCGAGAACTCGCTGGGGAAAAATGTGCAAAAAGCACAGAACGTACACAGACCTGCCCGCTGACAAACAAACAATCCCCCACAAAGACGAACCCAAAGAAACAAACTAAATACCTCCCCACTAATGACAGACAAGAGACAGGTGCGGGCTAGAGCAGACAAAAACCAAAGAACACAGAAACATAGATCGGTGGCAGCTAGTAGACCCGCGACGACGACTGCCGAGCGCCGCCCGACCAAGGAGGGGCGCCATCCTCGGTGGATACTGTGACAAAGATATCATGAAGAACTGGAAAAGTGTTGCTAATGCTCTCCACTTTCTGGAGGACGATCGTGCCATGCTGACTCTAACAATGAATCAGATGATGAGGAAATTGTGATTTAGGTAAAAACATTTCCATTGAACCAGACATTGTAGAGTCTTCTGAAACGGTGATCAACAGTGTTGTTGTCACCAAAAAAGTTGACCAAGTTTTAAAATCAGTGGAATGCCTTGTGGAACCAGAGTATGATAGCTAAGGAGCTGGAAATAATTCTGGCGTTTGATTGCAAATATGCGGAGGGAGTCAAAAAGAGAACACACAGAAGCTGTTGTATAAAATACCTGTCTCCGGATTATATCTTCAAACTAAGGGCAACCGTGGCAGCCGTGACAGAGAGGGTGAGGTGTTCATCCATGCATATTGGTAATAGAGTCTAGCTAGCTATATTTTCAGATATTATACGTTCCTAATTTTGTCAGAAAGTTGTTTTCATTTCATAAAGCATACTGTTAGCTTGTTAGCTAATGTGAGCTGACTGGCTCACTAGCTAACGTTACATGTATGATCAGTGTAGTAAGATTATTTGTATCTCAAAAATCCATTTGCATTGCTAGTTATAGCTTAATGATAACTTTAGCTACCTGGAGATTCATGCATGTTGGCTAGCTATGAGAATCGATCTGTATTGCTAGTAGTCTATGGGTTGGGATTATTTCCACATTCAAAACAACTGGGAAGTCAGAACTGGGAACTCGGAAATCTCCAACTTCCAACTTCAGTGCACTCAAAACAACTGACAACTCTGAAAAAAACTATCTCCGACTGGGATAAATCGTTTTCAACGGTCATCCAACTCGGAATTCCAACTCAGCAACGCAGGCCTCTTTCTAGACCACCGACTCTCCGACCTGAAGATTACTGACATCATGATTTGACCTGGTATTTTTCCAAGTTCCCAGTTGTCTTGAAAGCACCATTAGGTTCAATGTTTAGTTAGCTAGCTACATGTCTAAACAAAAGACTCCACTTTGTCAGATGATTACACGACACATCAAGTTAGCCAGGTGTGTCTGGGGGTGATTATGGTCATCTATTGTATTCATGAACATGTGAACATGTCTAGAAAACCCATCCACTTAGCTAGATGTAGCTGGGGGGTGGTTATAGCATTTCAGTCACATGACCCATCAATTTAGACCACTGTGTCTGGGTAAGAATATTTCTAAATATTTCATTACCGTACTTCAAAGCATGTCAACCGCTGTTTAAAATCCATTTTTATGCCATTTTTCTCGTAAAAAAGCGATAATATTCCGACCGGGAATCTGCAATTAGATAAACAGCTGAAGGAAAATATATCAATGGGTCGAATCGGGCACGCGCCTAATTCCATTGTCCTCTGATGGGCCACTTGGAAAAGGCGATAATGTGTTTCAGCCTGAGGCTGCCTCGTCATCGTTCAGGTTTTTCCCGGGCTCTGAGAGCCTATTGGAGCCGTGGGAAATGTCACGTTACAGCTAAGATCCTGACTCTTCAATAAACAGAAGCAAGAACAACAACACCTTGTCAGACAGGCCACTTCCTGCATGAAACCTTCTCAGATTTTTGCCTGCCAAATGAGTTCTGTTATACTCACAGACACCATTCAAACAGTTTTAGAAAATTTAGGGTGTTTTCTATCCATATGTAATAAGTATATGCATATTCTAGTTACTGGGTAGGAGTAGTAACCAGATTAAATCAGGTACTTTTTTTATCCGGACGTGAAAATACTGCCCCCTATCCCAAACAGGTTAAGGTTAAGTGAATGATTTGTCCCAAATACAATACTTTTAGCTTTACAGGACTAATTTAGGACTAACCACAGACCAACACATACTCTTTACATCAACAAGATAGGAATCACTACAAAACGTATTGAATGACCTCTTATACGCTAGATTAGGCCCAGCCTTTGGGACTTTGGTTTTCCTAGATATGGCTCCTATCTTGTGATCACTACATCCAATGGATCTGGATATTGCTTTAAAGCAAATTACTAGTTATAGTTTACTTGTTACAGCAGTTAGAGAAAATTCATAGTTACAGTTTGAAGCATTCTCTTGAGTGGGCAACCTGTTGAAAGCCAGTCAATATTAACCTCTCTGTTGATATCACATATATTATCAAGCATTTAACACATGTTATCAAATGGCTACCCTGACTGTTTGCATTGTCCCCCCCGACCCACATGTTTACGCTGCAGCTACTCTCTGTTCATTATCCATGCATAGTTAATTTACCTCTACCTACATGTACATATTACCTCGAATAATCGGTGCCGCCGCGCATTGACTGTATATAGCCTCACTGTTATTTTATTTTTACACCTTAATTATTTGTTATTTTAGTATTTTTCATATTTCTTTTATTTTTTTAGTTATGTTTTATTTCAGTTTATTTTAGTAAATACTTTAAGACTTTTTTTCTTAAAACTGCATTGTTGGTTAAGTGCTTGTAAGTAAGCATTTTGAAGGTCTACACCTGTTGTATTCGGGGCATGTGACAAATAAAATTTGATTTGATTTGAGTATTTAACATGAGGTCCACTCTAAGCTTCACAGGAATGTGGTTCTGAATATAAACTGCAACACCTCCACCTTTGGCATTTCTGTTTTTTCTGTAGATGTTATAACCATGTATCACTACCACTGTATTAAAGGTATTATTTAAGTGAGTTTGAGACTGTCAGAATATGAATGTCATCTGTTACTAGCAAATTATTATTTCATGAACAAAAATGTGCTTTTTGGTCTTTATTTAAGGTTAGGGTTAGGCATAAGGTTAGCAGTGGTTAATGAGAAAGTCCATATTGCAAATGTACGGTCCCTTACTAGATGTCCGCGAACGTTTGTAAAATTCGCGGTCGGCGTCGGGCCGTGCACCGGGGCCGGATCTTCCGGGAAGTCATCGAACGGAGTCTCTCGGACATTCGGTTTCCGTTTTATGAAAATTTCAAATTTTGGTCATTTCTCACCTGTCCCGGATTCTACCACAACTTGCAGACTTTTTTACGCTGCTGTGCGTTTTTGTTGCCGATCTTACTTTGATACCTGACGGTTTTTTACTTTTTCATTACCATATATTTTTACTTTTTCCCTCACTCAACTTTTTTCATTCAACTTTTTCACCCCGGAGGTTTTATCTGGACATGGTTCGTCAGGACTTCAAACAGCCGAAGCTAAGTAACATTAACATGATGCCTTCTAATTGCAGTCGTTGTACTTATAATATACAGGAGAACGATCGCGTTACGGCAAGGATAGCTGTGCTGCAAGCCCAGCTTCAGACGCGATCGTTAGGCAAGGGTAATTTCAGTGTAGGAAAGGATGAAACAGCGTCTGTGCCACCAGTAAGTACAGATAGTAACGTTAGTATAAACCCCCTCGCACGGTCCCCGCAGCCGGACATCTTTCTCATGGCTTCTGGAGGGAAACGCTGTAGGAATGCTCAACCGGTGTCGCTTATTCAGCCGACAGAAACTTTCAACCGGTTCTCCCCATTAAGCGAGTCGGAGTCGGAGGCTGAGACTTCTCTGGTCTCTACTCCTCCCGTTGTGGGGTCTGAGACGCCGACGGCTCCCACCATTAGCTCTGACAAATTGAAAACCCTAGTCATTGGCGACTCCATTACCCGCAGTATTAGACTTAAAACTAATCATCCAGCGATCATACACTGTTTACCAGGGGGCAGGGCTACCGACGTTAAGGCTAATCTAAAGACGGTGCTGGCTAAAGCTAAAACTGGCGAGTGTAGAGAGTATAGAGATATTGTTATCCACGTCGGCACCAACGATGTTAGGATGAAACAGTCAGAGGTCACCAAGCGCAACATAGCTTCAGCGTGTAAATCAGCTAGAAAGATGTGTCGGCATCGATTAATTGTCTCTGGCCCCCTCCCAGTTAGGGGGAGTGATGAGCTCTACAGCAGAGTCTCACAACTCAATCGCTGGTTGAAAACTGTTTTCTGCCCCTCCCAAAAGATAGAATTTGTAGATAATTGGCCCTCTTTCTGGGACTCACCCACAAACAGGACCAAGCCTGGCCTGTTGAGGAGTGACGGACTCCATCCTAGCTGGAGGGGTGCTCTCATCTTATCTACGAACATAGACAGGGCTCTAACTCCTCTAGCTCCACAATGAAATAGGGTGCAGGCAGCTCAGCTTTCCCCATTGAGACCGTGTCTGTGCCTCGATCTAGGTTGGGCAAAATTAAAAATGGCGGTGTTTGCTTTAGCAATCTCACTAGTATAAAGACCTCCTCCATTCCTGCCATTATTGAAAGAGATTGTGATACCTCACATCTCAAAATTGGGTTACTTAATGTTAGATCCCTCACTTCCAAGGCAGTTATAGTCAATGAACTAATCACTGATAATAATCTTGATATGATTGGCCTGACTGAAACATGGCTTAAGCCTGATGAATTTACTGTGTTAAATGAGGCCTCACCCCCTGGTTACATTAGTGACCATACCCCCCGTGCATCCGGCAAAGGCGGAGGTGTTGCTAACATTTACGATAGCAAATTTCAATTTACAAAAAAAAAAACAACAATGACGTTTTCGTCTTTTGAGCTTCTAGTCATGAAATCTATGCAGCCTACTCACTCACTTTTTATAGCTACTGTTTATAGGCCTCCTGGGCCATATGCAGTGTTCCTCACTGAGTTCCCTGAATTCCTATCGGATCTTGTAGTCATAGCAGATAATATTCTAATTTTTGGTGACTTTAACATTCACATGGAAAAGTCCACAGACCCACTCCAAAAGGCTTTCGGAGCCATCATCGACTCAGTGGGTTTTGTCCAACATGTCTCTGGACCTACTCACTGCCACAGTCATACTCTGGACCTAGTTTTGTCCCATGGAATAAATGTTGTGGATCTAAATGTTTTTCCTCATAATCCTGGACTATCGGACCACCATTTTATTACGTTTGCAATTGCAACAAATAATCTGCTCAGACCCCAACCAAGGAGCATTAAAAGTCGTGCTATAAATTCTCAGACAACCCAAAGATTCCTTGATGCCCTTCCAGACTGCCTCTGCCTACCCAAGGACGTCAGAGGACAAAAATCAGTTAACCACCTAACCGAGGAACTCAATTTAACCTTGCGCAATACCCTAGATGCAGTTGCACCCCTAAAAACTAAAAACATCTGTCATAAGAAACTAGCTCCCTGGTATACAGAAAATACACGAGCTCTGAAGCAAGCTTCCAGAAAATTGGAACGGAAATGGCGCCACACCAAACTGGAAGTCTTCCGACTAGCTTGGAAAGACAGTACCGTGCAGTATCGAAGAGCCCTTACTGCTGCTCGATCATCCTATTTTTCCAACTTAATTGAGGAAAATAAGAACAATCCGAAATTTATTTTTGATACTGTCGCAAAGCTAACTAAAAAGCAGCCTTCGCAAATGGAGGATGGCTTTCACTTCAGCAGTAATACATTTATGAACTTCTTTGAGGAAAAGATCATGATCATTAGAAAGCAAATTACAGACTCCTCTTTAAATCTGGGTATTCCTCCAAAGCTCCATTGTCCTGAGTCTGCACAACTCTGCCAGGACCTAGGATCAAGGGAGATACTAAAGTGTTTTAGTACTATATCTCTTGACGCAATGATGAAAATAATCATGGCCTCCAAACCCTCAAGCTGCATACTGGACCCTATTCCAACTAAACTACTGAAAGAGCTGCTTCCTGTGCTTGGCCCTCCTATGTTGAACATAATAAACGGCTCTCTATCCACCGGATGTGTACCAAGCTCACTAAAAGTGGCAGTAATAAAGCCTCTCTTGAAAAAGCCGAATCTTGATCCAGAAATTATAAAAAACTATCGGCCTATATCGAATCTTCCATTCCTCTCAAAATTTTTTTGAAAAAGCTGTTGCACAGCAACTCACTGCCTTCCTGAAGACAAACAATGTATACGAAACGCTTCAGTCTGGTTTTAGACCCCATCATAGCACTGAGACTGCACTTGTGAAGGTGGTAAATGACCTTTTAATGACGTCAGACCGAGGCTCTGCATCTGTCCTCGTGCTCCTAGATCTTAGTGCCGCTTTTGATACCATCGATCACCACATTCTTTTGGAGAGATTGGAAACCCAAATTGGTCTACATGGACAAGTTCTGGCCTGGTTTAGATCTTATCTGTCGGAAAGATATCAGTTTGTCTCTGTGAATGGTTTGTCCTCTGACAAATCAATTGTAAATTTCGGTGTTCCTCAAGGTTCCGTTTTAGGACCACTATTGTTTTCACTATATATTTTACCTCTTGGGGATGTCATTCGAAAACATAATGTTAAATTTCACTGCTATGCGGACGACACACAGCTGTACATTTCAATGAAACATGGTGAAGCCCCAAAATTGCCCTCGCTAGAAGCCTGTGTTTCAGACATAAAGAAGTGGATGGCTGCAAACTTTCTACTTTTAAACTCGGACAAAACAGAGATGCTTGTTCTAGGTCCCAAGAAACAAAGAGATCTTCTGTTGAATCTGACAATTAATCTGGATGGTTGTACAGTCGTCTCAAATAAAACTGTGAAGGACCTCGGCGTTACTCTGGACCCTGATCTCTCTTTTGAAGAACATATCAAGACTGTTTCAAGGACAGCTTTTTTCCATCTACGTAACATTGCAAAAATCAGAAATTTTCTGTCCAAAAATGACGCAGAAAAATTAATCCATGCTTTTGTTACTTCTAGGCTGGACTACTGCAATGCTCTACTTTCCGGCTACCCGGATAAAGCACTAAATAAACTTCAGTTAGTGCTAAATATGGCTGCTAGAATCCTGACTAGAACCTAAAAATTTGATCATATTACTCCAGTGCTAGCCTCCCTACACTGGCTTCCTGTTAACCTCTTGGGGCTAGGTGGGACGCTAGCGTGCCACCCGTGGTGCACTCCATCAACAGCAGGTGCATTTCAAGAGCGGCAAATTTGAATCCAAATAAATGTCAAAATTCAAATTTTTCAAAAATACAACTATTTTACACCATTTGAAAGATAAACATCTCCTTAATCTAACCACGTTTTACGATTTCAAAAAGGTTTTACGGCGAAAGCATAAATTTAGAGTATGTTAGGACAGTACATTTACAAGAGTTGTGTGTAATGTTTTGTCAAGTCAAAGACAGGGTCACCAAAACCATAAAACCAGCTAAAATGATGCACTAACCTTTTACAATCTCCATCAGATGACACTCCTAGGACATTATGTTAGACAATGCATGCATTTTTAGTTCTATCAAGTTCATATTTATATCCAAAAACAGCGTTTTACTATGGCATTGATGTTGAGGAAATCGTTTCCCTCCAATAACCGGCAGTCAAGTCAGCGTAACAAATTAAATAATTAAAATTAGAAAACATTGGTAAAATATTATATTGTCATTTAAAGAATTATAGATTTACATCTCTTGAACGCAATCAACTTGCCAGATTTAAAAATAACCTTACTGGGAAATCACACTTTGCAATAATCTGAGCACTGCGCCCAGAAAAATACGCGTTGCGATACAGACTAGACGTCATGTTGGGGAGATCTAAAATCGAAAATACTATGTAAATAATCCATTACCTTTGATTCTCTTCATCAGATGTCACTTCCAGGTATCACAGGTCCATAACGAATGTAGTTTTGTTCAAAAAAGCTCATCATTTATGTCCAAAAATCTCCGTCTCGTTAGCACATGATGTAAGCCAGCCGGACTTCTCGTCATGAACGAGGGGAAAAAATATATTTCCGTTCGTTCAAACATGTCAAACGTTGTATAGCATAAATCATTAGGGCCTTTTTTAACCAGAACATGAATAATATTCAAGGTGGACGAATGCATACTCTTTTATAACGTATTGGAACGAGGGTACCCAACATGAACTAGCGCGCCAGGTGTCTAATGGGACATCATCGTTCCATGGCTCTTGTTCGGTCAGATCTCCCTCCAGAAGACTCAAAACACTTTGTAAAGGCTGGTGACATCTAGTGGAAGCAATAGGAAGTGCCAAAATATTCCTAAACCCCTGTGTTTTTCAATGGGATAGGTTTAAAGTCAATACAACACATCAGGTATCCACTTCCTGTCAGAAAATGTCTCAGGGTTTTGCCTGCCAAATGAGTTCTGTTATACTCACAGACACCATTCAAACAGTTTTGGAAACTTTAGAGTGTTTTCTATCCATATATAATAAGTATATGCATATTCTAGTTACTGGGTAGGATTAGTAACCAGATTAAATCGGGTACATTTTTTTTATCCAGACGTGCAAATGCTGCCCCCTAGACCCAACAGGTTAAGGCAAGGGCTGATTTCAAGGTTTTACTGCTAACCTACAAAGCATTACATGGGCTTGCTCCTACCTATCTTTCCGATTTGGTCCTGCCGTACATACCTACACGTACGCTACGGTCACAAGACGCAGGCCTCCAAATTGTCCCTAGAATTTCTAAGCAAACGGCTGGAGGTAGGGCTTTCTCCTATAGAGCTCCATTTTTATGGAATGGTCTGCCTACCAATGTGAGAGACGCAGACTCAGTCTCAACCTTTAAGTCTTTACTGAAGACTTATCTCTTCAGTAGGTCCTATGATTAAGTATAGTCTGGCCCAGGAGTGTGAAGGTGAACGGAAAGGCTGGAGCAACGAACCGCCCTTGCTGTCTCTGCCTTGCCGGTTCCCCTCTTTCCACTGGGATTCTCTGCCTCTAACCCTTTTACAGGGGCTGAGTCACTGGCCTACTGGTGTTCTTCCATGCCGTCCATGGGAGGGGTGCATCACTTGAGTGGGTTGAGTCACTGACGTGGTCTTCCTGTCTGGGTTGGCGCCCCCCCCTTGGGTTGTGCCATGGCGGAGATCGTTGTGGGCTATACTCGGCCTTGTCTTAGGACGGTAAGTTGGTGGTTGGAGACATCCCTCTAGTGGTGTGGGGGCTGTGCTTTGGCAAAGTGGGTGGGGTTATATCCTGCCTGTTTGGCCCTGTCCGGGGGTATCATCGGATGGGGCCACAGTGTCTTCTGATCCCTCCTGTCTCAGCCTCCAGTATTTATGCTGCAGTAGTTTATGTGTCGGGGGGCTAGGGTCAGTCTGTTACATCTGGAGTATTTCTCTTGTCTTATCCGGTGTCCTGTGTGAATTTAAATATGCTCTCTCTAATTCTCTCTTTCTCTCTTTCTGTCTTTCTCTCGGAGGACCTGAGCCCTAGGACCATGCCTCAGGACTACCTGGTATGATGACTCCTTGCTGTCCCCAGTCCACCTGGCCGTGCTGCTGCTCCAGTTTCAACTGTTCTGCCTGCGGCTATGGAACCCTGACCTGTTCACCGGACGTGCTTGTTGCACCCTCGACAACTACTATGATTATTATTATTTGACCATGCTGGTCATTTATGAACATTTTAACATTTTAACATTTTGACCATGTTCTGTTATAATATCCACCCTGCACAGCCAGAAGAGGACTGGCCACCCCTCATAGCCTGGTTCCTCTCTAGGTTTCTTCCTAGGTTTTTGGCCTTTCTAGGGAGTTTTTCCTAGGGAGTTTTTCCTAGCCACCGTGCTTCTTTCACATGCTTTGCTTGCTGTTTGTGGTTTTAGGCTGGGTTTCTGTACAGCACTTTGAGAATATCAGCTGATGTACGAAGGGCTATATAAAAATACATTTGTTTGATTTGAATTTGATTGAGGGCGAATGGAATCATATTGCAAATGTAACAAACATCACCAATCACAACGTGGCCTTTTCTCCTAAACGGAAAAGACTTCGAAGACAAAACTTGGTGAGCATTGGTTTGGCATAATGGGCAGTTGGCCCCGAACAAGATGGAGTCGAGTCCTCAATGCTTTTTGAGTTAAGGCCATTTTTCTGGGATTAAAGGTCAAAAATGAAAATAGAGCGTAATTTGACCGCTTCACGTCAAAGTACATGAGCCTACGGTGTCAGGAAAAAAAGAACCAGACATTTATCTATCGTCATTTAACCTGTTGGGGCTAGGGGGCAGTATTTTCATGGCTGGATAAAAAACGTACCCGATTTAATCTGGTTACTAATCCTACCCAGTAACTAGAATATGCTTATTATATATGGATAGAAAACACCCTAAAGTTTCTAAAACTGTTTGAATGGTGTCTGTGAGTATAACAGAACTCAAATGGCAGGTCAAAACCTGAGAGATTCCTTTACAGGAAGTGGCCTGTCTGACCATTTCTGGAACTTCTTTGCCATCTCTATCTTTTACAAAGGATCTCTGCTCTAACGTGACACTTCCTACGTCATCCATGGGCGCTCAGAGCCCGGGAAAAAACAGAATGTCGTCATCCCAGCCCCAGGCTGAAACACATTATCGCCTTTCTCAAGTGGCCGATCAAGGGACTGTGGGCTTAGGCGCGTGACCTGGCCGCCCCCGTCTTTGTGATTTTTTCCTCTGTTTGCCGAAAAGGAGATTCCCAGTCGGAATATTATCGCTTTTCTACGAGAAAAATGGCATAAAAATTGATTTTAAACAGCGGTTGACATGCATCGAAGTACGGTAAAGGAATATTTAGAATTTTTTTGTCACGAAATGCACCATGCGCACGACCGTTATTTACCATTTCGGATAGTTTCTGGAACGCACGGACAAAACGACGCTATTCGGATATAACGATGAATTATTTGGGACCAAACCAACATTTGTTATTGAAGTAGAAGTCCTGGGAGTGCATTCTGACGAAGAACAGGAAAGGTAAGACCATTTTTCTTATAGTAAATCTGATTATGGTGAATGCTAAACTTGCCGGGTGTCTAAATAGCTAGCCCTGTGATGCCGGGCTATGTACTTAGAATATTGCAAAATGTGCTTCATCCGAAAAACTATTTTAAAATCGGACATATCGAGTGCATAGAGGAGTTCTGTATCTATAATTCTTAAAATAATTGTTATGCTTTTTGTGAACGTTTATCGTGAGTAATTTAGTAAATTCACCGGAGGTTTGCGGGGGGTATGCTAGTTCTGAACGTCACATGCGAATGTAAAAATATGTATGCGAATGTAAAATAGTCATATGTTTGAGAAATTGAAGTAATAGCATTTCAAACGTTTTGAAAATCGCGCCACAGGATTCAACTGGCTGTTACGTAGGTGGGACGAATTCGTCCCACCTAGCCCAGAGAGGTTAAGAGAAATCGTACAATGACAAATTGGTGATATTCAAAAAAAGGAGTTTTTTTTTCAAAAAAATTACAGATCCTGTTGCAGCATGTTCAGATGAATCCGTTAAGGTGGGTTTCGGAGCTCTGTGAGATTTCTGTGATTTTCTGAAATAACACACACTCGTTCAACCCTCTGTAAAGAAGTCAGTTCTTAACGTAAAGACTTAAAACTCAATATTCTATAAGAGCCTAACCCAAGGAGGATATGTGTTCACTTTCAGCTTCCCGTGTCAAAGCAAACAACCAAAAAGCCACAACTATCACAACCAAAAACAACAAGGTGTCTGCATGGAGAGAGTCTCTCCAATGAATGTGGAAGAGGTGCCTTTATCCTGGGACACACCCGGGCCCAGGTGTTTCCCATGTAGCTGACGACCCTCCCAACTCTGCCCACCGGCTTCCTAATAAGGAACAAGAGCAAAGAGAGAAAATACGGCAGACAGAGTGGGAGGGTCGTCACATTTGGAATATGATTTCATAGGAAGTCAAAAATGACATTATTTTCTTTTTTTTGCCAAATGCCATTAGAAATGTCCAAATGAAATGTCCAATTATTTTTTGTCAATTATACATGTATGAAAGTATTGAATGTGCCAAATCACAGCAAATATCCAATAGATGGCGAGCGCGCTCCACAGTGAATTTTCTTATTGCAAATGTAACACAAGTCAAGACCCAAGAGTCAAATTTGGAAAAAATGAAATTTCTTTAGAAAACATATCACCCCTTTAAATAAGTGCTTTCTGGACCGTTTTTGAAATTCTTTAGATTTTTTGGGTCAATTACACATGTATAAGAGCTGTATGAACGTACCTTTGACATATTTTATTGACGTATTTTTTTTGGGCTTGTACATAAGGCATATGTTTTGTCCATTTGCAATATGATTTCATAGGAAGTCAAAAGTGATATTTTTTTCTTTTTTTTGCCAAATGCCATAAGAAATGTCCACATGAAATGTCCAATTATTTTTTTTCAATTATACATATATGAAAGTATTGAATGTGCCAAATCAGGATGTTTGTCCATTTGCCATGTACGATCATAAGGAAGTCGGTTTCCAAACCCAAAAGTCAGTGAACCATGTCGAAATGGCATTTATACTGCCCAAATCATATATAGCCCTATGTTAAGCCATGAATCAACCTAGATGGTCTATTTGTCATGTATGATGATGGAGAAGTGGGACTCTGTTGTTTTTTAACGATTTTTTGAAAAATGTCCAAAATGACCATTACATCACGAATTTGACATGCTCAAAAATACTGCAGAAATGCATAATTGACTGGCTTGATGAACACGGGATGGCCCGGGCAGTGACTCTGGTTCCTCTCCATCGCTCGTCACCCAGCAAGTCAGCATCCATCAGTCAATTAGATGTAATTCAGACACCAAACTGATACCATCTGACACCAAATCCACATTTTCCAACTCGTTTAGAATCACATATATCAGAGCAGGCCCATAATTCACAGCGCCTTCAGTTTAAACCATAAAAAAAACATAAAACATGTTGTTACGTTCTAGCTGCGGGTCCAGCTCTGACACTATGTGTAGGCCTATGTGACGCGACCCCGAATCCCAAGTTTTGGCTCGATAGGTCATTCGGTGCCCGAGCAACGACCTTAATTGGTGCTGACAATCCACTTTTTCAGGGCATTGCTACGGGGTCCTTGAATGAGCTATCAGACAGAAACGTTGGGGTCCGTCTCTATAGGCCGAGGCGGTTTCAAAGCACCTAGTCTTGCGACTCTGGGAAATTTCTAAATGTCGTCATTTTCGTGATGAATCAAAATGAATTGAACATATTGCAAATGTACGAGGCTGTTTCTCATTCTGAGAACCTTCTAGAGCCACATAACTCACCATGCACTATCGACTTGAGCTCTAGAACAGGTTTCTACAGTTTCAGAGCTCTAGGTCTGATGGTTCTTTGATTGTTCGAACGAAGGTAACTATTGCAGGTACTGTATGTCTCTAAGCCCCACACTGTATTACTATGTCCTAGCTGTGTGTGTGTGTGTGAGTTTTTTGCAAATCTGATGGGATAAATGACTGATTTACAGTTCATGAGGGTTATCTAGTCACACATATGAAGTTTTGAAATGATCTGACTTTTTTAACCCTTCGAAACAGCCCCTTTGACCCATATTTAAGGCACTTCCGGTTAGCACAGGAAGCTATAAGTAAACACATATCCTTATTGGGGTATGCTCTTACAGAATCCCGAGTTTAACCTCTATGGGCTAGGTGGGACGCTAGCGTGCCACCCGTGGTGCACTCCATCAACAGCAGGTGCATTTCAAGAGCGGCAAATTTGAATCCAAATAAATGTCAAAATTCAAATTTTTCAAACATACAACTATTTTACACCCTTTGAAAGATAAACATCTCCTTAATCTAACCACGTTTTACGATTTCAAAAAGGTTTTACGGCGAAAGCATAAATTTAGAGTATGTTAGGACAGTACATTTACAAGAGTTGTGTGTAATGTTTTGTCAATTCAAAGACTGGGTCACCAAAACCATAAAACCAGCTAAAATGATGCACTAACCTTTTACAATCTCCATCAGATGACACTCCTAGGACATTATGTTAGACAATGCATGCATTTTTAGTTCTATCAAGTTCATATTTATATCCAAAAACAGCGTTTTACTATGGCATTGATGTTGAGGAAATCGTTTCCCTCCAATAACCGGCAGTCAAGTCAGCGTCACAAATTAAATAATTAAAATTAGAAAACAATGGTAAAATATTATATTGTCATTTAAAGAATTATAGATTTAAATCTCTTGAACGCAATCAACTTGCCAGATTTAAAAAGAACCTTACTGGGAAATCACACTTTGCAATAATCTGAGCACTGCGCCCAGAAAAATACGCGTTGCGATACAGACTAGACGTCATGTTGGGGAGATCTAAAATCGAAAATACTATGTAAATAATCCATTACCTTTGATTCTCTTCATCAGATGTCACTTCCAGGTATCACAGGTCCATAACGAATGTAGTTTTGTTCAAAAAAGCTCATCATTTATGTCCAAAAATCTCCGTCTTGTTAGCACATGATCTAAGCCAGCCGGACTTCTCGTCATGAATTAGGGGAAAAAAATATATTTACGTTCGTTCAAACATGTCAAACGTTGTATAGCATAAATCATTAGGGCCTTTTTTAACCAGAACATGAATAATATTCAAGGTGGACGAATGCATACTCTTTTATAACGTATTGGAACGAGGGTACCCAACATGAACTTGCGTGCCAGGTGTCTAATGGGACATCATCGTTCCATGGCTCTTGTTCGGTCAGATCTCCCTCCAGAAGACTCAAAACACTTTGTAAAGGCTGGTGACATCTAGTGGAAGCAATAGGAAGTGCCAAAATATTCCTCAGCCCCTGTGTTTTTCAATGGGATAGGTTTAAAGGCAATACAACACATCAGGTATCCACTTCCTGTCAGAAAATGTCTCAGGGTTTTGCCTGCCAAATGAGTTCTGTTATACTCACAGACACCATTCAAACAGTTTTAGAAAATTGAGGGTGTTTTCTATCCATATGTAATAAGTATATGCATATTCTAGTTACTGGGTAGGAGTGGTAACCAGATTAAATCGGGTATGTTTTTTTATCCAGCCGTGTCAATACTGCCCCCTAGCCCTAACAGGTTAACCTCTATGGGCTAGGTGGGACGCTGGCGTCCCACCTACGTAACAGCCACTTGCAGCCTGTGGCGCGATTTTCAAAATCTTAAAAATCCTATTACTTCAATTTCTCAAACATATGACTATTTTACAGCTATTTAAAGACAAGACTCTCGTTAATTTAACCACACTGTCCGATTTCAAAAAGGCTTTACAACGAAAGCAAAACATTAGATTATGTCAGCAGAGTACCAAGCCAGAAATAATCAGACACCCATTTTTCAAGCCAGCATATAATGTCACCAAAACCCAGAAGACAGCTAAATGCAGCACTCACCTTTGATGATCTTCATCAGATGACAACCCTAGGACATTATGTTATACAATACATGCATGTTTTGTTCAATCAAGTTCATATTTATATCAAAAACCAGCTTTTTACATTAGCATGTGACGTTCAGAACTAGCAACTTCCGGGGAATTCGCTAACATTTTACTAAATTACTCACGATAAACGTTCACAAAAAGCATAACAATTATTTTAAGAATTATAGATACATTACTCCTCTATGCACTCGATATGTCCGATTTTAAAATAGCTTTTTGGTGAAAGCACATTTTGCAATATTCTAAGTACATAGCCCAGGCATCACGGGCTCGCTATTTAGACACCCGGCAAGTTTAGCACTCACCAGAATCATATTTACTATTATAAAAGTTTGATTACCTTTTGTTGTCTTCGTCAGAATGCACTCCCAGGACGTCTACTTCAATAACAAATGTTGGTTTGGTCCAAAATAATCCATTGTTAAATCCGAATAGCGGCGTTTTGTTCGTGCGTTCCAGACACTATCCGAAATGGTAAAGAAGTGTCGCGCGCATGGCGCAATTCGTTACAATAAAATAATAAATATTCCATTACCGTACTTAGAAGCATGACAACCGCTTTTTATAATCAATTTTTACGCCATTTTTCTCGTAGAAAAGCGATAATATTCCGACAGGGAATCTCCTTTTCGGCAAACAGAGGAAAAAATCACAAAGGCGGGGGCGGTCGGGTCACGCGCATAAGGCTAGAGTCCCTTGATCGGCCACTTGAGAAAGGCGATAATGTGTTTCAGCCTGGGGCTGGAATGACGACATTCTGTTTTTTCCCGGGCTCTGAGCGCCTATGGACGACGTGGGAAGTGTCACGTTAGCCTGTTTGGGCTAGGGGGCAGTATTGAGAATTTTGGAAAAAATATGTGCCCATTTTTAACTGCCTCCTACACCAACTCAGAAGCTAGAATATGCATATTATTGTTCAGGTTTGGATAGAAAACACCCTGAAGTTTCTAAAACTGTTTGAATGGTGTCTGTGAGTATAACAGAACTCCTATGGCAGGCAAAAACCTGACAAGGTTTCATGCAGGAAGAGGCCTGTCTGACAAGGAGTTGTGCGTCTTGCATCTGTTTATTGAAAAGTAAGGATCTTAGCTGTAACGTGACAATTCCCAGGGCTCCAATAGGCTCTCAGGACGCGGGAAAATCATGAAGGTTGACGAGGCAGCCTCAGGCTGAAACAGATTATCATCTTATTCAAGTGTCCCATTAGGTGACAATGGAGTGAGGCGCGTGCGCGATTAGCCCCCGTGGAGTATTTTAATTCGGCTGTTTAGTTTATTGCAGATTCCCGGTCGGAATATTATCGCTTTTCTAAAAATCATTGTCATCCACTGGATGGAACTGGCCATGACCTGACTGCCTTGACCTTTCATACAAGAAGGGAACTCACGTGCGTAAGCCATATGGTCAGTGAGAAAGTCCATATTGCAAATGTACGCTCCCTTACTAGACGTCCGACTACGTCCGATAAATCTGCGGACGGCGTCGGGCCGCTCACAGGGGCCGGATCTTCCAGGAAGTCATCGAACGGAGTCTCTCGGTTTCCGTTTAATAAAATTTTCAAATTTTGGTCATTTCTTTGCAGTTCCGGATAATTCCACGGGAGGGCGAACGGAATGATATTGCAAACGTAACGTATATCACCGACCACGACACGGCTTTTTCTCCTAAACGGAAAAGAATTCGAAGACGAAACTCGGTCAGCGTGGGTTTGGCATAATGGGCAGTTGGCCCCGAACAGGATGGAGTCGAGGCCTTGACGCTTTTCGAGTTAAGGCTATTTTTCTGGGATTGAAAGTCAAACAGGAAAATAGAGTGCTGATTTGACCGCTTCACATCAAACTACATGAGCCTACGGTGTCAGGAGAAAAGGAACCATGCATTTACCAATGTTCATTTCAGAGAAATTGTACAATGGCACATTGGTGATATTCAACAATAGGAGTTATTTTTTCTCAAAAAAGTCACAGATTCAGTTGCAGCGTGTTCAGATGAGTCCGTTAAGGCGGGTTTCGGAGCTCTGTGAGATTTCTGTGATTTTCTGAAACAACACACACTTGTTCAACCCTCTGTAAATAAGTCAGTTCTTAACAGAAAGACCTAAAACTCAATATTCTATAAGAGCCTAACGTTCAGCTTCCTGTGTCAACCAGAAGTGCCTTAACCTCTCTGGGCTAGGCGGGACGAATTCGTCCCACCTACTCAACAGCCAGTTGAATCCTGTGGCGCGTTATTCAAATACCTTAGAAATGCTATTACTTCAATTTCTCAAACATATGACTATTTTACACCATTTTAGAGCAGAGATCCTTAGTAAAAGATAGAGATGGAAAAGAAGTTCAAGAAATGGTCAGAGAGGCCACTTCCTGTAAAGGAATCTCTCAGGTTTTGACCTGCTATTTGAGTTCTGTTATACTCACAGACACCATTCAAACAGTTTTAGAAACTTTAGGGTGTTTTCTATCCATATGTAATAAGTATATGCATATTCTAGTTACTGGGTAGGAGTGGTAACCAGATTAAATCGGGTATGTTTTTTATCCAGCCGTGTCAATACTGCCCCCTAGCCCTAACAGGTTTTTAAAGACAAGACTCTCGTTAATCTAACCACACTGTCCGATTTCAAAAAGGCTTTACAGCGAAAGCAAAACATTAGATTATGTCAGCAGAGTACCCAGCCAGAAATAATCAGACACCCATTTTTCAAGCTAGCATATAATGTCACAAAAACCCAGAAGACAGCTAAATGCAGCACTAACCTTTGATGATCTTCATCAGATGACACACCTAGGACATTATGTTATACAATACATGCATGTTTTGTTCAATCAAGTTCATATTTATATTAAAAACAGCTTTTTACATTAGCATGTGACGTTCAGAACTAGCATACCCCCGCAAACTTCCGGGGAATTTACTAACAATTTACTAAATTACTCACGATAAATGTTCACAAAAAGCATAACAATTATTTAAAGAATTATAGATACAGAACTCCTCTATGCACTCGATATGTTCGATTTTAAAATAGCTTTTTGGTGAAAGCACATTTTGCAATATTCTAAATACATAGCCCAGCCATCACGGGCTAGCTATTTAGACACCCGGCAAGTTTAGCCTTCACCAAAATCAGATTTACTATAAGAAAAATGTTATTACCTTTCCTGTTCTTAGTCAGAATGCACTCCCAGGACTTCTACTTCAATAACAAATGTTGGTTTGGTCCAAAATAATCCATCGTTATATCCAAATAGCGGCGTTTTGTTCGTGCGTTCTAGACACTATCCGAAATGGTAAATCAGGGTCGCGCGCATGGCGCATTTCGTGACAAAAAATGTCTAAATATTCCATTACCGTACAATCTTCATCAGATGACACTCCTAGGACATCATGTTACACAATACATGCATTTTTTGTTCGATAAAGTTCATATTTATATATAAAAACAGCAATTTACATCGGCGCGTGACTTTCAGAAAATATTTTCCCTCAAATGCTTCCGGTGAATCAGCGCCACAATTTACAAAATTACTATTCGAAAACATTTTTAAAATGTAATATTGTCATTCAAAGAATTATAGATTAACAACCTCTCCCTCAACGTGATCAAGACAACGGAGATACACTGGGGCCAAGTTTCATGCCTGCAAGGACCTCTAACCAGGTGGTGTCAGAGGAAGGCCCTAACAATTGACAAAGACTCCCTAGGAATAGACTTTTCTTTCTGCTACCACACGGCAAGCGGTACCAGAGTGCAAAGTCTAGGTCCAAAAGGCTTCTTCACAGCTTCTACCCCCAAACCATGACTCCTGACCCCACTCACATTGTTACACTGCTGCTTCTCTCTGTTTATTTCCTATACATAGTCACTTTACCTCTACCTACATGTACATATTACCTCAATTATCTCTGCTTAACCTGTGCCCCAGCACATTGACTCTGTACCGGTAGCCTCGTTACTGTAATTTTATTGTTATTATTTGTTATTTTTCTACTTTCTTATTTTTTTTCAATTTTCATTTGTATTTATTCATTATTTACTTCAGTTTATTTAGTAAATACTTTCTTAACACTTATTTTTTCTTAAAACTGCATTGTTGGTTAAGGGCTTGTAAGTAAGCATTTCACTGTAAGGTTGTATTCGGCGCATGTGAAAAATAACATTTGATTTGATTTGAACTACTGCTCTAGAGTACATATCAGAATATACATTGTTTTAAAAAGGAAATCCTGATACATTTTTAACTTTGTTTGACCAGTGGTTCTGAAAAGTCAAAAAATATTCATAATATAACCAACTTTGAAAGCATTAGTTACAACTACTGTTCAAAAATCACGCATACTGTGCCATTGCCATTAGAATTTTAGAAGCTTACCATGCAATGGGGCAGCTATGTTTTTGGATTCAGAATTTGGTTAGATAGAGGCACCACATTTCACTCACACCACATTTCACTCACAGCTAGAACAGGATTTTAAAAGGATGTGTATATACAGGGACATCACAGAACTCAAGCATCAACCCCACAGAAGCCTTTATCCAATATGGCCGCCAAACAACTCAATGGGTCTTATTGGACAATTTCACATGATCATACCTGTATGAAATATAATTGTATTATTCTCAAAAATATCTTAAAATAGTGATGTAGAATACACAACCAAATGAGCCAGGTGTGCCAGATATATAGAGATGTTAAATTATTCACAGAATTGTGGTACGAATGTGCCCAAAAAGCTGTCCGAATCACTAATTTGTGAAGTTGATATGATTTGCTATATTTCATCTTCAAACATGTACAATGGATGTGAGCTGATTTAACATGATATTAACAGTTAATAGGATAACACTGTATAAAACAGAGAACTAGAAATGTACAATGTAAAATTCCATAAGAATGGCAATACGTTTTGACCTAATGATGAGAGTAGCAAACCATTACACATAGGCCTATAAGGACACAAGGCAAGACCCAAATGTAGACACAGGAGGCAGATGGTAGCGCTCCAATATTTATTATAACAAAGAGAGTAGGCAAAGGCAGGTCAGTGACAGGCCAGAGTTCATAAACCAGGCCAGAGTCCAAACAGTACCAGACGAAAGTCTCGAGGTCAGGCCAGGCAGGGGTCAGAAACCAGATCCGAGTCCAAAAACAGTAGAAGGGGATAGGCAGGCTGGTAGTCAGAACAGGCAGAGTGGTCAGGCAGGCGGGTTCGGAGTAAGGACAGGCAGGGTCGAAAACAGGAGGACTAGAAACAAACAGAGACTGGGAAAAATAGGAGCAAGGAAAACCGCTGGTTGACTTGGAAAACAAGACGAACCTGCACAGAGAGACAGGAAACACAGGGATATATACACCGGGGATAATAACTGACACCTGGAGGGGGTGGAGGCAATCACAAGGACAGGTGAACCAGATGAGGGTGTGATAAGGCCTAGTTAATCTAAATGAAGATCTATTCTTACTATGGGGCCATAGCAGATTGGTCTGTTACTAGAATACTAAAAGTAATATAATTGGCCTCAAACGGCCCAACATTTGTTTTTACTACATTGTAATTGGGCAGGTTTATCGTTCCCATAATGACAACGGCTACAAGGATAACATTGTATATCATTTTAATCAGCCCACTTATATAACTATTTTCATGTGCATATCTATTTTACATGATTGAAGATGAAATATTGCAATTATTGAACATATAATTCCTCTTATCATAGTCTATAAGTGAAATGGGTTTAGCATAGGCTATCTAAAAATGAAGATAGGCCAATTGATAATATTGAGACTGTGATTTTGCAATCCTCTTTGTGTCTGCATGTTTTAGGCCTATCAGCTTCTCAGAGTAGGAGTGCTGATCTCCCCTTTACAATTTTTTAAATTGTGATCTAAAAGGCTAATCTGATCGTGGATCAGCACTCTTAGTTAGGGACCTCAATTGAGAATGGCGCTCAAGACCAAAAATGTAAAAGTAGGCTATAAAAAAGTAGACTAAAAACATTCCAATCCCGATTAAAATGCAACAGCTATTTAGGGTATTGGTTGAATGGCTTGCTGTAGGACCATGTGGAGCATCGCTCTGAGAGGAGCTGCCAGCCTGCCTGCCTTTCTCTCACTTTAAGAAAGCAGAGAGCAGAGACAGTGCCAGGCAGTTTGCTTTGCAGGTCAGTCGTTTAGGCAGTGCGCCGATTGCTTTGAATTTGATGTCTGGATTTGAACTCGGCCTTGTAAGCCTCACAGCTAGCAGTTTTATGCACCGGTTACTTTCACATTGATGTCGGCATAGGCGGCGCGTCCAATAGGCTAAAGGAAGATAAGCTTCCCCTAAAGTAAATGTAATTAAATTTGCCAAAATGAACTATTTGATTACTTGTGCCTATGCATAAATAAATACAATCATTCAAAATACTACACCAGAGAACATGATTTGGCCACAGAGGACATTAGCTTCTTTTAAAAAATGAGCAGTGGATTGTTTTAAACATGCAATTTGAGACGTGCTTGCGGCAAATAACCTACCCAGTGGTGTAAGGTACTTAAGTAAAAATTGTTTAAAGTACCACATAAGTAGGTTTTTTTGGGTATCTGTATTTTACTTTACTATTTATATTTTTGACAACTTTTACTTTTACTTCACTACATTCCTAAGTAAAATAGTGTACTTTTTAATCCATACATGTCACTCAAAAGTACTCGTTAGATTTGAATGCTTAGCAGGACAGGAAAATGGTCCAATTCACACACTTATCAAGAGAACATTCCTGGTCATCCCTACTGCCTCTGATCTAATGTCTGTGTGTTGCCCCTGGCTATCCATAAGTAAATAATATATATATATATATATATATATATTGTGCCTTCTGGTATGCTTAATATAAGGAATTTGAAATGAATAATAATTTTACTTTTGATACTTTGATACTTACGTATATTTAAAAACAAATACCTTTAGACTTATACTCAAGTAGTATTTTACTGAGTGACTTTCACTTTTACTTGAGTCATTTCTACTAAGGTATCTTTACTTTTACTCAAGTATGACAATTTGGTAGTTTTTCGACTACTGAGCCCCAGGGGCGAAAATCTGATATCAACTTTGGAGGGGACAATTACATTAAATTTTCTCAAGAGCAATTCCTGAGGGGGACACCAAAAGTAGTGCTGTAACACATAGCCTACATTGTAATATGGTAAATGTATATTGAGGAACCAAAGAAATAAGGTGTTTGCCGTACTCCTAACTACCGGTACCAAAAACTACACAACTAATCACAACAGCAATACCATTGCCTTTAACAAATCTTAGTTCAGTCACCAGTTTAAGTTGAGAGTGGGGGTATCCATGGCATCTTCCAATTATGTTCCTATTTTAAAAGTAAAAAAAATGGAGAACCTTTCATAATGTTGCCAAACAAAGACTCAACAAACTTACCTGAGACTCCCTGTCTCTGCCAGTCTGTCCCTGCATATCTGTCCCCAACTCTGCTGTCTGTGTGCCATCTGTTGCCTGCTCTGCCTAATGACATCATTGTGAAACATTTCCATTAGAATTTCATTTCTTTCTTATGAACATTTTATCAACTAGTCTTTGAGATATTAGGCTACTAGGGTTCTTACTATGCGTTTTGGTGTATTGAAAAATACTCTGATGTCCGTCTTTTATTTTTCTGCCATTTTTCTACCTGGCTGGCTACACACACTGTGTGTAGGTTATTTACAGTAGGAGATGGGCTTCTATCATCTTCAATCATTCTATTTGGGCTTCGATCTAAAAGGTAGCTAGCAAATGTGAAACGGTTAAAATGACAAGAGTTGACAGCTGTATGAGTTCCCCATTTACACAACATATGCTGCAACCTTTTGTAATTTTAATAGTTTGTTTCATATTGGCTGGCTTCCAACAATAGCTGAATTTGCAAAGCTAGCGAGCACCAATTCAGTTTCAGTGGTGTTTGCTATAATCTTTGCTACCCGGGTTAAATAAAGGTGAAATAAAATAAATAAATAAAAGTTCACTTGCGACAATTTAGCTTTTGCAACGAGACCATTAAATATATTTAAGACAATGGTAGAAGAGAGTGTAGTTCTGTTCAGTTTGGATTTCAGTTTATCGTTAACCTTATCACAGGGACTTTCAAGCACTAACTTACATCAGCTGCATGCTGATTCCATCTTTGACGACACCACATAAATGGAATAGGTACTAGCTAGCTTAATAGTTAATATTTGCGTGATAGCGCTGCATATTCAGCTAGTGTGTGTGCGCGATTGACTGGATTAACCTCACGTCAGTTACGTGCATTGAGTGCCTTTCAGACAGTAGATACGACCTCTCTGTTACCTAGCAAGCTAAGGAACTGGCAGTGGATCAAACCATTGTGAGGCAAAGGGTGGGGGGGTTGCAATCTTTTGAAACTTAAAAACACGCTATTAAGTGTCTATAATCAGCACAATTGCTTTCATTGCGTATTATTAATATTATTTAAATTACATAGTTATGTTTCAGTGATATATTGGGGGGGACAAATCATATTTTTCCCAGGATGGGGGGGTCGTGCCCCCCCCGTCCCCCCCGGGATTTCCGCCCCTGCTGAGCCCACCAAGTAGCTAATTATTGCATTGCAGTGGTCAGTGAAAAACAGTTAAATACTGTAGGTCTAGGTCTATCGCAATATTTCAAAATACAATCGTAGGAAAAACAGTTTAGAAAGCAAATGGCTATTGATAAAAAGAGAAGACAAAGAAAACACTCTAAACTGTTTCTAGTTATCAGAATTCTCAACTCCCAGTTGAGAAAACAGTAGCCTATCATATTGGCACCAGAGGAGTCCATCCACCGTATCCCGGTGAATGCAATCATATTCACGGTATTTATCATCATTATCTTCCTCAGTTGTTTTAGGAAACTACTCCGACAGGAGGTCGTGTCCTGTCATCAGTGCTTCGTTCGTGGGACTATATAGTTGGATGCAGTTTTAATGGCAACCGTAGAGTGTCAGGAGAGCTTATTGCCTCCGAGCCATAAAATGGGCTAGGCCTGCATGAAAGGCCCTGTTCACTAGGCTACTCCCAAAATGACATTATTGCGGCACCTTCCAAACTTAAAGTCCTTTAAAGTAGCCAATTTTTTCTTTAGGCTACAATACCTATACAGGTCATAAACCAGGACTAAAATTATGAAATGTCTGCAGCTATTCTAAGCAATCACTTATTTCAAACAGCAATGCCACTTTTGGTTTCAGTGTGGCGCAAGACATGTTTTTTCAGGGTGCTTCAGTAATCTGAAGTGGCCATTTGATGTTTTATTTTTCTTTATTTAAAAAAAAAAAACACTTTCAAATTACAATACAATAACAAACAAAAAACATAGGACATCACTACACATATATATTTCTCTAAAGAAACATAAAATAACATTAAAATAAACAAAATCAAGAAATGTTTAAAGTTTCAAAAGTTAAAGTACCTAAAATAATATAAAATCAGGTCAAGGGTTGCAATTGTATAAAACTATGATAGAGTTGTAGTTATTTTTTTGTTATTGACTAATTCTAGAGATTATATATATATTTTACATATATTGCATTTGGGGACAGATTAAAAATATTTGTTTTTGTGTATGTAAACTTTACCAGAGAGAAATTAACGACTAATTCAGTAGTTTTGTTTTCATTTGAATAATAACATATTACATATACATGGGTCTTATTAACGAAAAAAAAAGATTAAGTCACAGTCATTTGATGGCCATTTGATGTGTGCTATGAGGTGAGGCCAATAGATTACCTCACTTCCGTTCAGAACATCTGGTGTCAGGGATTTCCATTGTTGGCTAAAATATTATGTAAGGGACCCTTTACAGACTAAATACTCAATGCGCACGCTATTAAAAAAAACATGCAAAATCAAGGCAAAGTGTCACAATGTTAGAGTAGGCGTAAACTTTGCCTATTGCAATGGCCATTACTATTATATTGGATTATAGGCCTATTTCGGCCATAGTTATGTTATTCTTGGTTTTGTATAATTGCAGGCTATTCTCTGGGTGCTGAAATTTGTGAGCAGTTTGTGATAAAACATAATTTCATGTGACGTTGGAGCTCCAGTCCGCCCACACTAGTGACGCTCAACTCCATTTTAAATCGTGGAGTTGAGTTTAGTCGGCTATCGTTATGTTGGCCTACTATACGAGCTGATATTATTATTGTCTGCAGGCCTACAATATCTCAATAGTGATAAAGAAATTAAACCACACACTCACCAGAGCGGTCTCCTAATCCCAAGCATTCATTCGCTTTTGTCTTGCTGTGTGAAATTGCCCACAAAGCCTGCCACGTTTCCCCTGAAATTGAAAATAACCTAATTTAAACCAACCATGATGACAATATGCATTGATCTATTGGAGACGTTATAGGCCACTAGTCATGCCCTGTCAATATAACACTATTAACGTCTTAATACACATGTACGTTAATTTGCAATTAGGCCTACAAACTATTGCAAAACACAAAAGTATGAAATTGCTTAATGTAAATTGTCTACGGCCTTAGTGTGAGAAATAGAAGACTTGTATTGCTAATCAAGGTGACTACAAGTCGACAGATGTGATACAAAGAAGCGCTGCACCATGGTGGGTGATATGCCTAGACCAGGTTCACAGTATCTTATCGCATGCATATCGGAAACAATTATTAGGCTACGCCGAGCTGCACTGCGAAGGGGCTTCGTGTTGAAAAATCCGACACTCCGCAAACCGCCATGTAACACCGAAGAGGAAAGAGCCCGATGTTGTCTCCTTTCCTCCGCTCTTATTTGGCTTCTATTCAAATTTGGGTCAGGGGTGAGAAAGCCCAACGTCACAAGCTTGCAACATGGCGTCCCGAAGGCTGTGAGATGAGCAAGAGGATGGTAAATTGAGAACGATTCTACCGATGTAAAAAGGTATCTAAGCGTTATTTATCTTATTATCCGATGCGTGGGATAGCATGCTAGTGCAGGTTTATTTTCTGTTGTGAACGGATTGATTGATTGCGCACAGGGGGATGAATCACAAATGATCTTCGCTGTGGTGGTGGCTTTCTATCGCGTGCCAACAAAAAGGGCTTCGCTTATGGTGCCTATACTGGCTCTACCAGCTTGGCAAGATGTCAGCTCCCTTTTTGTCTGCATGAACATCTTTGAAAACCCGCTGTCGATCACAGCATGCATTTTATAACGTTTTTGGTTTTGTAGATACGATAACATTGTTTATATTTATGTTATTTCGCAATGTTGGTTGCACCCGATGATAGCCTGCCACTGTTTAATGCTTGGGTAAACTAGCTGGCAACCTGAAAGAAAGGAGCGATCTCAATGCAATTAGTTTAGCTTGCGCACTACGATTCTCCCTCATTTTAAAAAACATTTGTCTTTATTTAATAATTAAAGGATTTCGATTGTACATGCCATTTAATAGGCATTGGGTTTCTCATGGGAATGCCTTTTTCATATTTGGACTTCGAGTCTATGTTGATCACAACACATTTTATGGTTGCAATTATTTGATTAAGGTAGGCTTCAGTATACATTCATGGTCACGTTCATTTCCTAAATCTTACAATATCGAATTTGGCCAAAATCGAATTGGGGGCAGATTTTTATTTTGACGAGCTTTCTCATTCCTGTTTACATTGTACATTTTATGTAGGCGCATGCCTTACATGATGCTAAACACAGCATTGTTTACCGTATCTATCTTATAGCGCATTTATAGATACAACATTGCACTTTAATTGATGAACGAGAACACATAGTACTCGCAGTGTTGTCTATATAAATAGGCTACACTAGTGAAGCTTTTATGATGATGTGACGGCTCTACAGCTGCATACATCGACTAGCTTTGTGGCAGTCCGCGAATGTATATCGTTACATTGTAGCCAAGCAGGTTCAGTCGTTTTACCGTAGCCAGGCTTATGTTGCATAATGTGTAACCACCCTTTCAGTCAATTAAGTCATTTGAAAAAATGTAAAAAATAAGTAAACAAAACGGGTTGTTTACTTTTTAAATGTTGTTTAATCATAGCCAATGTATCTAGGCTATGTTACCAGTTCTTCTGAGCTGTTTTTGAGGTGAGTAGGCTAATACGTGTACACCGTGAGCCCTGCCTGCTCAGGTGACTTGTGTTGTTAAAGTACCAAGGGGCACAGAGATAATCAATAGCTGGAATGTCAGCTATTGAGTTCTGGTAGCTGTTTTCATTTTAAGCAAACTAAGATTTTGCCTGTCCCAGGTAGACTATACATGGTGTATAGTTGCAACGAGGTATACATGATGTGATCATCTAAAGCTGCATTTTCTGAACAAGAAAATACAATGTAGCTGATGATGCATCTATTCTACAGGCTTACATGCTGATTCTTCATTGATAGTGAGTGGACAGGAAGTTAGGTCATCTCTCCTGAGTAACATAGGGTTATTACTGTGTAGTTATACAGAGGCCCATGAAGTGGCTTTGGTGGGTGGGTGTTGCGTGCGCAAACTCTTCTTGACCTGCTACTGCTGCTAGTACTTTCTGTTTTACCTTACCTTACCTTACCTTACCTTACCTTACCTTACCTTACCTTACCTTACCACAGACAGACAGACAGACAGACAGACAGACAGACAGACAGACAGACAGACAGACAGACAGACAGACAGACAGACAGACAGACAGACAGACAGACAGACAGACAGAGTGTTCGGTGTACATTGTGGTCATGGTTTACAGTGTGGGGGCTATAAGAAGGGGACTTAGGCTATATGTTCTGCTGACATGTTGGCCTGGGACTTATGGATTGTGCTTAGCTGGTGCGTGCAGCACTGTATTTGTTCCTGGCTGGGTCGTGTGGTTTGTTCAGTGGCTAAACCTCCTCAGGGAAGGGTTGTTGTTTAAGGAGAGGAAACAGTCCTTGGAATGTTGTGCTGATTGCCTGCAGGGTGTGCAGTCTTTGAATGCAGGTGAAGGGGAGAGGAATCTGTTAGTGGGACCATAAGAATCTTTACCCTAACATGCCCTCTGTCCCTTACTGTGGATATATCGCAGCGCTGGTCATGCGGGTCAATACACACACACACACGCACACACACACACACACACACACACACACACACACACACACACACACACACACACACACACACACACACACACACACACACACACACACACACACACACACACACACACACACACACACACACATACACAGGCATTAATGTGTAGCGAATACACTGTAGGTATAACGTATGTGAGTAGGTGATCATCCTTTGTCAACTGATTGCAACACTGCATGGATACGCATCAGCTGTCCATTAAATGCATCTCTACTACCTGAATTATTTCTGACAAACTTAAAGGAATACTACACAAAAAGTATATGTTATACAATTCCTAAGAATTGTGTATGTCAGCAGTCAAGTTTTCAAGATAGAGTGAAAACCACCTCAATTATGTGTTTTGCATCATGTGCTATTTACTGTTCTGTGCTTTGTAATAAGTGCGATAGGGCTGAATCTGGCATTATGGTTTTCAGTCTGAGGGATGGCATTCTGCTGAAGACTGGATTCTGAAGCATCAATGTTTTAACTAAGGATTCAGACACACAGAAATCTGACTGCCGACAAGTACTTAGCACCTCTGCCCAGTGTCAGCAGTTAATTGTTGTTGTTCACAATGGTTTTACATCCGATTTGCTTCATTTAAATCAGAGATGTGCAACTGGCACAAAGTTGGAACCCAGACTGAGTTCCTAAAAAAATATTTAAAAAAAATATTTTTTAAAGATGTAAAAAGTGGCGATGTTAAGCGTTTAACCTGTTAGGGCTAGGGGGCAGTATTTACACGTCCGGATAAAAAACGTACCCGATTTAATCTGGTTATTACTACTGCCCAGAAACTAGAATATGCATATAATTATTGGCTTTGGATAGAAAACACCCTAAAGTTTCTAAAACTGTTTGAATGGTGTCTGTGAGTATAACAGAACTCATATGGCAGGCAAAAACCTGAGAAGATTCTGTACAGGAAGTACCCTCTCTGACCATTCCTTGGGCTTCTTGGCTCTGTTTATTGAAAATTTAGGATCTTTGCTGTAACGTGACACTTCCTACGGCTCCCATAGGCTCTCAGAACCCGGGAAAAAGCTGAATGATGTAATTCCAGCCGCTGGCTGAAAAACTTTAGTGCCTTTGGTAAGTGGTCTGTCAGAGGACAATCAGACTGAGGCTCGTGCACGAGGGGATCCCATGTTTTTATTTTCTCTCTCTTTGAACGTAAACACGCTTTCCCGGTCGGAATATTATCGCTTTTTTATGAGAAAAATGGCATAAAAATTGAAAAAAAAAAAAATGTCTGCTGACATAATCTAATGTTTTGCTTTCGTTGTAAAGCCTTTTTGAAATCGGACAGTGTGGTTAGATTAACGAGAGTCTTGTCTTTAAATTGGTGTAAAATAGTCATATGTTTGAGAAATTGAAGTAATAGCATTTCTAAGGTATTTGAAAAACGCGCCACAGTATTCCCCTGGCTGTTACATAGGTGGGACGAAATCGTCCCACTGGCCTTAGAGAAGTTAACTAACTGGCCCTGGCAGTATGGGCTAATGGAGAGTTAATTCAATTATTTCTTCATCTTGCTAGATAGCTAGCTTGGTAAAGCAATTAGTGTTGTGTGCATTGTGCTGCACTTAACACTCCAGTCGTTTCATATGAAGTGTGTGTGACTATCTGGCTCAGTTAGCAAGTTAACATTAACTAGCTAGAAAACTAAAGAGTAGGTGCACATGATCAAAGTGAACCTAACAAAAAAATCCTTCTTCATGAACAAAACTCCTTAGTGCCTTCAGAAAGTCCTCTTGACTTTTTCCAAATGTTGTGTTACAGCCTGAATTTAAAATTGATTAAATTGAGATGTTGTGTCACTGGCCTACACACAATATCCCACAATGTCAAAGTGGAATTATGTTTTTAGAAATGTTTTACAAATTAATTAAAAATGAAATGTCTTGAGTCAATAAGTATTCAAACAATTTGTTATGGTAAGCCTAAATATATTCAGAGGTAGAAATTAGCTTAACATGTCACATAATAAGTTGCATAGACTCACTCTGTGTTGACTAATAGTGTTTAACATGATTTTTTAATGACTACCTCATCTCTGTGCCCCACTTATAAAAATATCTGTAAGGCCCCTCAGTCGAGTAGTGAATTTCAAACCACGAAGACCAGGGAGGTTTAATGCCTCACAAAGAAGGGAACCTATTGGTAGATACCCCAGTATCTCTACTTGCACATTCATCTTCTGCACATCTACCATTCCAGTGTTTAATTGCTATATTGTAATTACTTCGCCACCATGGCCTATTTATTGCCTTAACTCCCTTATCTTACCTTATTTGCACTCACTGTATATAGACTTTTTGTGTTATTTATTTTCTACTGTATTATTATTATTATTATTGACTGTATGTTTTGTTTATTCCATGTGTAACTCTGTGTTGTTGTATGTGTCGAATTGCTATGCTTTATCTTGGCTAGGTCGCAGTTGCAAATGAGAACTTGTTCTCAACTAGCCTACCTGGTTAACCTGTCTGGGCTAGGGGGCAGTATTTTCATGGCCGGATGAAAATTGAAACAGGTTACTACTCTGGCCCAGAAACTAGAATATGCATAGTATTAGTAGATGTGGATAGAAAACACTCTGAAGTTTCTAAAACTGTTTGAATGGTGTCTGTGAGTATAACAGAACTCATATGGCAGGCAAAAACCTGAGAAAAATCCAAGCAGGAAGTGGAAAGTCTGAGAATTGTAGTTCTTCTTTTGATTCTCTATCGAAGCTACAGTGTCTGTGGGGTGACGTTGCACTTCCTAAGGCTTCCATTGGCTGTCAACAGCCTTCAGAAAGTGGTTTGAGCATTCTCCTGTTAATGGGCAGATAATAGGAGCTCAGTTACTGAGTGGTCTGCCTGGCAACAAAGGGATTGGATATGCGCGGTCACAAGAGTGCGCCGTTCCTTCTTTTTCTTCTTGAATGACTATGCTATTGTCCGGTTGGAATATTATCGCAAATTTATGTTAAAAATACCATAAAGATTGATTTTAAACAGCGTTTGACATGCTTCTAAGTACGGTAATGGAACATTTTGACTTTTCGTGTCTGGTTCCGCGCTCGCTCGGTATGCCTTTGGATAAGTGATCTGTACGCACGAACAAAACGGAGGTATTTGGACATAAATATGGATTATTTCGAACAAAAACAACATTTCTTGTGGAAGTAGCAGTCCTGGGAGTGCATTCTGACGAAGATCAGCAAAGGTAAGAGAATATTTCTAATACTAATTCTGAGTTTAGGTTGCCCCGAACTTGGCGGGTGTCTGAATAGCTCACCATGATGGCTGAGCTATGTACTTAGAATATTGAAAAATGTGCTTTCTCCGTAAAGCTATTTTAAAATCTGACACAGCGGTTGCATCCAGGAGGAGTCTATCTATATTTTTTTTAATAATTGTTATATATTTTGTCAACGTTTATGATATACATTTTCTGAACATCACGCGCCAATGTAAAATGCTGTTTTTGGATATAAATATGAACTTTATCGAACAAAACATACATGTATTGTGTAACTTAATGTCCTAGGAGGGTCATCTGATGAAGATCGTCAAAGGTTAGTGCTTCATTTAGCTGTGTTTTGGATTTTATTGACACATGTCCTTGCTTGGAAAATGGCAGTGTGATTATTTTTGTCTATGTACTCTCCTAACATAATCTAATGTTTTGCTTTCGCTGTAAAGCCTTTTTGAAATCGGACAATGTGGTTACATCAAGGAGAAGTGTATCTTTAAAATGATGTAAAATAGTTGTATGTTTGAGAAAGTTGAATTATGACATTTTGTTGTTTTGGAATTTGCCGCGCTGATATTTCACTGGCTGTGTCCCACAGGTGGGACGCTAGCGTCCCACGTAGCCCATAGAAGTTAAATATAGGTGAAATAAATAAAATTTAAAAAAGTAGATGGGTAAAATAAAAAAAGCAGACATTGAATATCCCTTTGAGCATGATGAAGTTATTCATTACACTTCGGATGGTGTATCAATACACCCAGTCACATCAAAGATACAGGCGTCGTTCCTAACTCAGTTTCCGGAGAGGAAGGAAACTGCTCAGGGATTTCACCATGAGGCCAATGGTGACTTTAAAACAGTTACAGAGTTGAATGGCTGTGATAGGAGAAAACTGAGGATGGATCAACAACATTGTAGTTACTCCACAATACTAACCTAATGTACAGAATAAAAATATTCCAAAATATGCATCCTGTTTGCAACAAGGCACTAAAGCAGGGTTTCCCAAACTCTGACCTCGGGACCCCAAGGGGTGCACATTTTGGTTTTTGCCCTAGCACTACATAGCTAATTCAAATAACCAGCTAATCATCAAGCTTTGATTATTTGAATCAGCTGTGGAGTCCTAGGGCAAAAACCCCTTGGGATCCCGGGGACCGAGTTTGGGAAAAACTGCACTAATGTAATACTGCAAAAAATGTGGGAAAGCAATTCACTTTTTGTCCTGAATACATGTTATGTTTGGAGCAAATCCAATAAAACACATTACTGAGTACCACTCTCCATATTTTCAAGCATAGTGGTGGCTGCATCATGTTATGGGTATGTTTGTAATCGTTGAGGACTGGGGAGTTCATCAGGATAAAAAACAAGCTGAATGGAGCTAAGCACAGGCATAATCCTAGAGGAAAATCTGGTTCAGTCTGCTGGGAGATAGGAGATGAATTCACCTTTCAACCGGACAATAACCTAAAACACAACGCAAAATCTACACTGGAGTTGTTTACCAGGAAGACTGGTAAACTGTTCCTGATTGGCCGAGTTAGATGTAGGCACATGCCTTTTTGAGGCATGAACATTTCTTCCAAACTGATTTTGGGGTCAATCAAACAGTCACATACCCCCACATCTCAGATCTGGGTCACCCCTCTGTGTGTGTGAGATAAAAATGGGAGGGGACACACATATTCTTTATTTTCTCGCTGAACCACGTGGCACATCTGTCTGGGGTTACTGATAAGCGGTGATGAAATGGATGGGGCTCTTTTCTTTGCCTGCTCCACCCCGGGCAAGGCTCTGTTTGTGGTGGGCTTCTCTCTATTTGTGTTCATCGTGGCTGACCATATTGAAAACGGGGGCTTAATTGGAGGGGTGTCACCCGGACCAGCGCAGGGGCACTGTAAATGAAGTGATCCCCCCCAGGAGTAAAACACTGAGGTCACTGCACCTGTTCACTAGTATTTATTCTCCCAAATTCTATACAATTCCTCTTAAGGATTTGGATTTTATGAGGGATTTTATAGCCCGTTTACAATAGCCCTCAAATCAAATCAGATTTCATTGGTCACATACACATATTTAGCAGATGTTATTGTAGGTGTAGCAAAATGCTTGTGTTTCTAGCTCCAACAGTGCAGTAGTATCTAACAATTCACAACAATACACACAAATCTAAAAGTAAAAGAATGGAATTAAGAAATATATAAATATTAGGATGAGCAATGTCAGAGTGGCATTGACTAGAATACAGTTGAATACAGTATATACATATGAAATGAGTAAAACAGTATGTAAACATTATTAAAGTGACCAGTATTCCATTATTAAAGTGACCAGGGGTTCTTCTGAACTGAGGTTCAGGACAAGAAGGAAACTGCTCAGGGATGTCACCATGTGGCCATTGGTGATTTTTAAAACAACTACAGAGTTTAATGGCTGTGATAGGAGAAAACTGAGGATGGATCAACAACATTGTAGTGATTCCACAATAATGACCTAAATGAAAAGAACAACACAATTTGGAATAAGTCAAGGGGAATGAATGCTTTCTGAAAGCACTGTATGTACAGTGCTGTGAAAAAGTATTTGCCCCCTTTCAAATTTTACATATTCTATAATAATAGTGAAGACATCAAAACTATGCAATAACACATATGGAATCATGTAGTAACCAAAAAAGTGTAAAACAAATCAAAATCTATTTTATATTTGAGATTCATCAAATAGCCAACCTTTCCCCGATGACATCTTTCTCTCAACCAGCTTCACCTGGAATGCTTTCCAACCATCTTGAAGGAGTTCCCACACAGAGTTGCACATTTTGGGGAATATTCAGAGGTGGAAACTTTCCGTGGGAATTAACAGGAATATATGGGAATTAACAGAAATATATGCTAATTAATATTAATACCATTTACATGCAGATGTTTTTTGCATTGGATATATTTACCATATCATATGGAGACAGAAACATAAACCTTTTACCTTATCATAAGTAGACATAATTGCAAATGATTAAATCCTTCAAATAGAAAAAAAATGTAGTAATGCATTTAACTTTAATTAAATGAGTTGACTCTTCACATGGGATGATTTCACTGAACAACAAAAGAAAGGGAAAATTAAATGATCCCCAATTATCCATCGCATCTCCCAAAAACTTTTTCTACATACATCTGTAAAATGATAGTCCAGAAACAAAAGCTTTGGTTGTCTTCCTCTCAGGCTTCCATGTCTTCTCCCTGGACCTCCTCAATGGCCACCTCTTGAACATCAGACTCTGAGGCCTCATCTTCACTGTCACTTTCCAACCTTGTTGAAGATTTAATTTTTTTATTTGTTATTTTTTTAACCTTTATTTAACAAGGTAGGCTAGTTGAGAACAAGTTCTCATTTGCAACTGCGACCTGGCCAAGGTAAAGCATAGCAATTCGACACATACAACAACACAGAGTTACACATGGAATAAACAAAACATACAGTAAATAATACAGTAGAAGAAAATAAAATAAAAAGTCTATATACAGTGAGTGCAAATGAGGTAAGTTAAGGCAATAAATAGGCCATGGTGGCAAAGTAATTACAATATAGCAATTAAACACAGGAATGGTAGATGTGCAGAAGATGAATGTGCAAGTAGAGATACTGGGGTGCAAAGGAGCAACATAAATAAATAAATAAATACAGTATGGGGATGAGGTAGGTAGATAGATGGGCTGTTTACAGATAGGCTATGTACAGGTGCAGTGATCTGTGAGCTGCTCTGACAGCTGGTGCTTAAAGCTAGTGAGGGAGATATGAGTCTCCAGCTTCAGTGATTTTTGCAGTTCGTTCCAGTCATTGGCAGCAGAGAACTGGAAGGAAAGACGACCAAAGGAGAAATTGGCTTTGGGGGTGACCAGCGAGATATACCTGCTGGAGCGCGTGCTACGAGTGGGTGCTGCTATGGTGACCAGTGAGCTGAGATAAGGAGGGGCTTTACCTAGCAGAGACTTCTAGATAACCTGTAGCCAGTGGGTTTGGCGACGAGTATGAAGTGAGGGCCAACCAACGAGAGCGTACAGGTTGCAATGGTGGGTAGTGTATGGGGCTTTGGTGACAAAATGGATGGCACTGTGATAGACTGCATGCGGTTTGTTGAGTAGAGTGTTGGAGGCTATTTTATAGATGACATCACCGAAGTCGAGGATTGGTAGGATGGTCAGTTTTACGAGGGTATGTTTGGCAGCATGAGTGAAGGATGCTTTGTTTTGCGATATAGGAAGCCGATTCTAGATTTAATTTTGGATTGGAGATACTTAATGTGAGTCTGGAAGGAGAGTTTACAGTCTAACCAGGCACCCAGGTATTTGTAGTTGTCCACGTATTCTAAGTCAGAGCCGTCCAGAGTAGTGATGCTGGACGGGCGAGCAGATGCGGGCAGTGATCGATTGAATAGCATGCATTTAGTTTTACTTGCGTTTAAGAGCAGTTGGAGGCCACGGAAGTAGAGTTGTATGGCATTGAAGCTCGTCTGGAGGTTAGTTAACACAGTGTCCAAAGAGGGGCCAGAAGTATACAGAATGGTGTCGTCTGCGTAGAGGTGGATCAGAGAATCACCAGCAGCAAGAGCAACATCATTGATGTATACAGAGAAGAGAATCGGTCCGAGAATTGAACCCTGTGGCTCACCCATAGAGACTGCCAGAGTTTGGACAACAGTCCCCTCCGATTTGACACACTGGACTCTATCAGAGAATTAGTTGGTGAACCAGGCGAGGCAATCATTTGAGAAACCAAGGCTGTCAGGTCTGCCAATAAGAATGTGGTGATTGACAGAGTCGAAAGCCTTGGCCAGGTCGATGAATACGGCTGCACAGTAATGTCTGTTATCGATGGCGGTTATGATGTCGTTTAGGACCTTGAGCGTGGCTGAGGTGCACCCATGACCAGCTCTGAAACCAGATTGCATAGCGGAGAAGGTACGGTGGGATTCGAAATGGTCGGTAATCTGTTTGTTAACTTGGCTTTCGATAACCTTAGAAAGACAGGGTATGTTTTTGTGCTGGTCAAGGGCAGACAGGTCTGGAGTGAACCAAGGACTATATCTATTCATAGTTCCAAATTTTTTGAGTGGGGCATGCTTATTTAAGATGGGGAGGAAGGCACTTTTAAAGAATAGCCAGGCATCATCTACTGACGGGATGAGGTCAATGTCATTCCAGGATACCTCGGCCAGGTCGATTAGAAAGGCCTGCTCGCAGAACTGTTTTAGGGAGCGTTTGACAGTGATGAGGGGTGGTCGTTTGGTCGCAGACCCATTACGGACGCAGGCAATGAGGCAGTGATCGCTGAGATCTTGATTGAAAACAGCAGAGGTGTATTTGGAGGGCGAGTTAGTTAGAATGACATCTATGAGGGTGCCCGTGTTTACAGATTTGGTGTTGTACCTGGTAGGTTCATTGATAATTTGTGTGAGATTGAGAGCATCAAGGTTAGATTGAAGGATGGCCGGGGTGTTAAGCATGTCCCAGTTTAGGTCACCTAGTAGCACGAGCTCAGAAGATAGATGGGGGGCAATCAATTCACATATGGTATCGAGGGCACAGCTGGGGGAAGAGGGTGGTCTATAGCAAGTGGCAACAGTTAGAGACTTGTTTCTGGAAAGGTGAGTTTTTAGAAGTAGAAGCTCAAATTGTTTGGGTACAGACTTGGATAGTAATACAGAACTCTGCAGGCTATCTTTGCAGTAGATTGCAACACCGCCCCCTTTGGCAGTTCTATCTTGGCGGAAAATGTTTTAGTTAGCAATGGAGATTTCAGGGTTTTTGGTGGTTTTCCTAAGCCAGGATTCAGACATGGCTAAGACATCCGGGTTGGCAGAGTGTGCTAAAGCAGTGAATAAAACAAACTTAGGGAGTAGGCTTCTAATGTTAACATGCATGAAACCAAGGTTTTTATGGTTACAGAAGTCAACAAATGAGAGCACCTGGGGAGTGGGAGTGGAGCTAGGCACTGCAGGACCTGGATTAAACTCCGCATCACCAGAGGAACAGAGGAGAAGTAGGATAAGGGTACGGCTAAAGGCTATAATACCTGGCCCCGTCTAGCACTTTCGGAACAGAGAGTAAAAGGAGCAGGTTTCTGGGCACGATAGCATAGATTCAAGGCATAGTGTACAGACAAAGGTAAGGCAGGATGTGAGTACATTGGAGGTAAACCTAGGCATTGAGTAATGATGAGAGAGATATAGTCTCTAGAGACGTTTAAACCAGGTGATATCATCGCATATGTAGGAGGTGGAACAACATTGTTGGTTAAGGCATATTGAGCAGGGCTAGAGGCTCTACAGTGAAATAAGACAGTAATCACTAACCAGGACAGTAATGGACGAGGCATATTGATATTAGAGAGAGGCATGCGTAGCCAAGTGAACATATGGGGATGGCTTGTTGTCAGGCTCAAAAAGCCTCAAATTTGCCCGGACGTCCACCAATTTTTCAACTCTTGTTCTGGTCAGGCTGTTGAGTGGTTTGGTGTGTGTTCCCAAACAAGGACCAGTTGCGCTCTGAGGCGGCTGGTATTGGTGAGATTTGGAGGATGATGGAGGCAACAGGGGAAAGAGCCTCAGATCCACAAAGTCCCTTCCAGATATGTTGGCACGACTGCCATATTGCATCTCCATCCCAAAGCTCTTGCTTGGAAGTGTACTTCCCTAGACTACCAAGAACCTTGCCCTCATCCAAGCCAAGGTGGCGAGACACAGTGGTGATGACACCATAGGCCTTGTTGATCTCTGCACCAGACAGGATGCTCTTGCCAGCATACTTGGAGTCCAACATGTACGCTGCGGCGTGTATGGGCTTCAGGCAGAAGTCTTCACGCTTTTTGATGTATTTCGGAACTGCAGTTTCCTCTGCTTGGAGCAACAGTGAAGTGGGCAGGGCAGTACAGATTTCTTCTCTTACATCTGTAAGCAGAGTCTGAACATCTGACAGGATTGCATTGTCTCCCTCAATCCGTGCAATGGCTGCTGCTATAGGTTTCAGGAATTTCATGCTGCTTACCACTCTCTCCCAAAATACATAATCCAGGAGGATCCTCTTGATGGGGCTGTTCATATCGGCAGACTGTGATATGGCCATTTCTTGGCGAGACTCCTTCCTCTCCAGGAGACTGTCAAACATGATGACAACGCCACCCCAATGGGTGTTGATGGGCAGCTTCAATGTTGTGCTCTTATTCTTCTCACCTTGCTTGGTGAGGTAGATTGCTGCTATAACTTGATGACCCTTCACATACCTAAACATTTCCTTGTCTCTCTTGTAGAGTGTATCCATTGTTTTCAGTGCCATGATGTCCTTGAGGAGCAGATTGAATGCATGAGCAGCACAGCCAATGGGTGTGATGTGAGGGTAGGACTCCTCCACTTTAGACCAAGCAGCCTTCATGTTCGCAGCATTGTCTGTCACCAGTGAAAATACCTTCTGTGGTCCAAGGTCATTGATGACTGCCTTCAGCTCATCTGCAGTGTAGAGACAGGTGTGTCTGTTGTCTCTTGTGTCTGTGCTCTTTTAGAATACTGGTTGAGATGTGGAGATGATGTAGTTAATTATTCCTTGCCCACGAACATTCGACCACCCATCAGAGATGTTTCCAATACAGTCTGCTTTCTCTATGATTTGCTTGACCTTCACTTGAACTCTGTTGAACTCTGCATCCAGCAAATTAGTAGATAAAGCAAGTCTGGTTGGAGGGGTGTATGCTGGGTGAAGAACATTCAGAAATCTCTTCCAATTAAGGGCTGGGCGATATAAAGAGGTTTTACGATAACGAGTTTGTGTTTTAAAATGCCTGTATCGCAGGAATCAAGGTTCTGTTATAATGTTGTAATGTTTTACATATGCAGCGTCTCACTGTCTCTTCTCTCTTAGCCAAATGTCGAATCATGTCCCAATTGCGTGCCAACACGTGCACAGAGGTTATCCACCAATCACAACCCTAGACAGCCTTTCACAAATTGTAACCATGGCAGAGAAGTGTAGCGGCGGTAAGAGTTTCACCAAAATGGAAAGTGAGGAAGCCAGCTCAAATCAAATCAAATTGTATTGGTCACATACACATGGTTAGCAGATGTTAATGCGAGTGTAGCGAAATGCTTGCAGCTCAGCCTCTCTTGAGGATGAAATCACCCACAAAAAGGGCAGCAATGTTTTTTCAGTAATATGGAAGTGGTTCGGGTTTAAGAGGTATGATGTTCAGCAAACGAATGTCATGTGCAAAATGTGTCGAAAGACAATTGCTATGAAAAGCAGCAGCACAACCAACCTCTTCCATCACCTGCAACTGAAACATGCGGTGGAAAGAGAGGAATGCATGAGACTGCCCGATTCCCAAAACGTCTGCTAAAAGATAAACTACCATAGCCGCGTCCTTTTCAAATGTAATCCCTTATGACAAGAAAAGTTTGAGGTGGAAGGAGCTAACGGATGCAGTGACCTATTACATAGCGAAAGGTATGGTCCCAATCTTTACAGTAGAAAAGCCAGGCTTTAAAGAGCTGCTAGGTACAGTTGACCACAAATATCAGCTGCCAAGCCGCAAGTATTTCACGGAGGAAGCCCTGCCGCGATTATACACTGCTACCCACAAAACAGTCCCAGAGAAGCTGGCAAGTGTTTCTTATTTTTCCACCACAGCCGATCTATGGTCTAGCAGAACGGCAGAGCCATACCTAAGTTTGACAGTCTACTACATAAATGAAGACTGGGAATTGCAAAATGTGTGCCTCCAGACGTCTTACTTCCCCGATGATCATACGGGTGAAGTAATAGCCCAGGGTCTCAATGACTCTCTGGCATCGTGGAAGATGAGGTGTGCATGACTACTGACAGCGGGAGCAACATGATAAAAGCATTGCACTTGAACAACTGGACCCGCCTGCAGTGCTTTGGGTACAGGCTTCACCTCGCCATCGGTAAGTGTGACATTGGATGAATAAAGTGCCTTCAAAAAAGTTATGTTCAGGCCAGCTGTAGACTAATGTGTTAGTAGTTGTGTCATTCTGCCAATCCAATAGCAAATAACCACAGGCAGTTTTAGTTATAATAACAAATTAACTAAATTAATACATTTTCAATCAAAATGATTACATATTCAAACAGCTAGTGGTCAAACATTCCTAAATAATAGAATAGACGTGTGGGTATGTGGTGTTCATTTGTGTTGTTCATATGTTTTGCACAAATAGGCCTCGAGGCCTTGTATATTTTTTTATTTAATAAAGAACATTCAATTAAGAATGACGTCCTAGCCTTTTTTTAATTTGTTTAGAGTAAAACAAGAAATTGAGATATATATATATATTGTGAATCGTCCAAACCCCTAACAATACACATTCCAATACACATTGCCCGAGGTGAACCAGTTGCATACACAGCTCGAGCAAGACATTAATCAGCATTTCTCTGACTACGTTCCTCCAAGAAAACTACTGATTCCAGGAGGACCAATACTTTATGCACTTGGCCAGATGATTCTGCATCGTTGCTATCGATAAGGTGTCTGATTCATCATTTTCACCTCAAATAGAAGTAGAGGGACTTTTGTCAGAGGTTGCTTGTTGTGAGCACTGAGGGAACTTTATGCACTTGGCCAGATGATTCTGCATCTTTGTTGAAATCTTCACATATGATTTGGCACAGTATTTTCAAATGTACACAGCTTTTCCTCCTACATTAGCTGCAGTGAAATATCTCCACACATCAGATAGTGCCCGTGGCATTATCCTGTAAAGATTAGATTTTTTTATTTTTTATAAACCAAATACAATTCCATGTACAGATAAATAGTTAAGCAGTTAGATTAAACACCTCCTTTGTAATATAGAATGTTTTAAAATGAAACATTTATGGAAACAGGTGAATTAACACTCCTCAGTTAGCAGGCTCAAGCAAGGTAAAACCCACATGGTAGCAAAAACTAACTAGTAGAAATTGTTAACAAGTTAGAGATGATTTATACACACTTTGCTGTAGGCTACTATTTACTAGTTAACCTGTTAGGGCTAGGGGGCAGTATTGACACAGCCGGATAAAAAACGTACCCGATTTAATCTGGTTACTACTCCTGCCCAGTAACTAGAATATGCATATAATTATTGGCTTTGGATAGAAAACACCCTAAAGTTTCTAAAACTGTTTGAATGGTGTCTGTGAGTATAACAGAACTCATATGGCAGGCCAAAACCTGAGAAGATTCCATGCAGGAAGTGGCCTGTCTGAGAAGTAGTGTTTCATCTTGGCTCTTTTTATTGAAAACTGAGGATCTGTGCAATAACGTGACACTTCCTACGGCTTCCATAGGCTCTCAGAGCCCGGGAAAAAGCTGAACGATATCGAGGCAGGCTCTGGCTGAAACACTTTATCGCTTTTGGCAAGTGGCCACTCAGAGTACTATGGGCTTAGGCGCGTGCCCGCGTCGACCGAATGCTTTCTTTTCTTTTGTCTGTTTACCTAAACGCAGATTCCTCTGTCGGAATATTATCGCTTTTTTATGAGAAAAATGGCATAAAAATTGATTTTAAACAGCGGTTGACATGCTTCGAAGTACGGTAATGGAATATTTCGAATTTTTTTGTCACGAATTGCGCCATGCTCGCCACCCTTATTTACCCTTTAGGATAGTGTCTTGAACGCACGAACAAACGCCGCTATTTAGATATAACGATGGATTATTTTGGACCAAACCAACATTTGTTATTGAAGTAGAAGTCCTGGGAGTGCATTCTGACGAAGACAACAAAGGTAATAACATTTTTCTTATAGTAAATCTGACTTTGATGAGTGCTAAACTTGCTGGGTGTCTAAATAGCTAGCCCTGTGATGCCGGGCTATCTACTGAGAATATTGCAAAATGTGCTTTCACCGAAAAGCTATTTTAAAATCGGACATATCGAGTGCATAGAGGAGTTCTGTATCTATAATTCTTAAAATAATTGTTATGCTTTTTGTGAACGTTTATCGTGAGTAATTTAGTAAATTCACCGGCAGTGTTCGGTGGGAATGCTAGTCACATGCTAGTCACATGCTAATGTAAAAAGCTGTTTTTTGATATAAATATGAACTTGATTGAACAAAACATGCATGTATTGTATAACATAATGTCCTAGGGTTGTCATCTGATGAAGATCATCAAAGGTTAGTGCTACATTTAGCTGTGGTTTGGGTTTATGTGACATTATATGCTAGCTTGAAAAATGGGTGTCTGATTATTTCTGGCTGGGTACTCTGCTGACATAATCTAATGTTTTGCTTTCGTTGTAAAGCCTTTTTGAAATCGGACAGTGTGGTTAGGTTAACGAGAGTCTTATCTTTAAAATGGTGTAAAATAGTCATATTTTTGAAAAATTGAAGTAATAGCATTTCTAAAGTATTTGAATAACGCGCCACAGGATTCAACTGGCTGTTGAGTAGGTGGGACGCAAGCGTCCCACCTAGCCCATAGAGGTTAACAAAAAATCATGTATGTCATATAAAATATATTCACCCCACCCAGTATTGTAATCAGAACTTACCAGGATGCATGTAGTCCTTGGCTAGTAGTAGTCCAGTGTAGTAGTGTGGGCTCAATAGCGTCTCATTAGTGTGCAAGATATTGAGAATCAGCTGTACATGTGATGGAAGAGTGCAATGCACATGTGATGGAAGAGTGCACTGCACATGTGATGGAAGAATGCACTGTGCATGCAGAGAGAGGGTTGCAATTCCATTGAATTGGGGATAGTTTAACCAAAATATGCCACAAGACCTAGAATTGCCTTATGTGTATCCCACAAAAAAAGTTTCACTGTTATAAGCTAACTTTTTTGATGAATTTAAGCCAAATTCCCCAAATTCCCGAGCTTAACTTCCCATGGAAAATTTCCGGAAAGTTTACGACCCTTTGCAGCCCTATTCCCACATATGCGGAGCACTTGTTGGCTGCTTTTCCTTCACTCTGCGGTCCAACTCATCCCAAACAATGTCAATTCGGTTGAGGTCGGCTGATTGTGGAGGCCAGGTCATCTGATGCAACACTCCATCACTCTCCTTCTTGCTCAAATAGCCCTTACACAGCCTGGATGTGTGTTGGGCCATTGTCCTGTTGAAAAACAAATAATATTCCCACTAATCGCAAACCAGATGGGATGGTGTATCACTGCAGAATGCAGTGGTAGCCATGCTGGTTACAGACAGTGTCACCAGCAAAGCACCCCCACATCATCACACCTCCTCCTCCATGCTTCACGGTGGGAACCACACATGCGAAGATCATCCGTTCACCTACTCTGCATCTCACAAAGGCACTGTGGTTGGAACCAAAAATCTGAAATTTGGACTCATCAGACCAAAGGACAGATTTCCACCGGTCTAATGTCCATTTCTTGTTTTTCTTGGCCCGAGAAAGTCTCTTCTTCTTATTGGTGTCCTTTATTCGTTTTTTGTTGTTGCAGCAATTTGACCATGAAGGCCTGATTCACGCAGTCTCCTCTGAACAGTTGATGTTGAGATGTGTCTTTTTCTTGAAGTCTGTGAAGCATTTATTTGAGTTGCAATTTTTGAGGCTGGTAACTTATCAACTTATCCTCTACAGCAGAGGTAACTATGGGTCTTCCTTTCCTCTGGCGATCCTCATGAGAGCCAGTTTCATCATAGCGCTTGATGGTTTTTGTGACTGGACTTGAAGAAACTTTAAAATGTCTTGAAACTTTCCGCATTGACTGACCTTTATGTCTTAAAGTAATGATGGACTGTCATTTCTCTTTGCTTATTTGAGCTGTTCTTTCCATAAAATGGACTTGGTCTTTTACCAAATAGGGCTATCTTCTGTATACCAACCCTACCTTGTCAAAACACAACTGATTGGCTTAAACGCATTAAGAAGGAAAGAAATTCCACAAATGAACTTTTAAGAAGGCACACCTGTTAATTGAAAAGCATTCCAGGTGACTGCCTCATGAAACTGGTTGATCATGTGTTTTTATGTATATGTTTATTTATTATTTTTTATTAACCCCTCCACCACCCCTCGTTGGAGAACAAAAATATATATTTTTTTACAGCTTTTCTGCTACATATAACATATATTTTACATATACATTTTACATATACATTTTGCATACACATTTTACATACATGGTACTTTTATAGAAAGCAGTCACATAACAATAATTCATTACAAAACATAAGCTCTTTAATTCCAACCCTTAGCCACTCACAGCCCATCCCACCTATCACCATAGACCACCCTTGTGTGGTTTCCATGTTCCATATACTTTTCAATTGTGCTGTTAAGTTTTACATAATTGTTTAACCTTTCTAATCATATAGCATCCACAGATTGTGAGCTAAAGATGAAAACCTTTCCTACGTGTATTATTATGTTATTTATTGACTGACTATGGCTTTCCAAATCGCCCAACACTGCTATTTGTAAGGTTAATTTGAAGTGCATGTTATGATTTTTTAATCCATTCCTGAACCTGTGACCAGAAACAAGCTACGTAGGGGCAATACCAGAATAAATGATCTATTGATTCTGTCTCTTCGCAGCAAAATCTACAGAGCTGAGATTGTTGTACGCCCCATATATATAGCATTCTGTTATTGGCAAGAATTTTATATAATAATTTAAATTTAAAACTGTAAGTGTTGAATTAAGTGTAGTTTTTTTGTACCAGTTCATAAACCTTGTGCCATGGAATTGTAGTGCTGCAATCAGTTGGTTGTAAGTTTGGATTGAGCAGATATTCCCATATATTTTCGATAGCTGCATATGTGACATAACTCCAAGGTTTCTATTCATAATATCATTAATAAATATAATACATTTTTTGTAAAATAAAAATTAGATAAATGTTTTTTTAAATTAATTAGTATATTTGAGTTGAACCATAACATTTGTTGTAATATTTGTTCTATCTTTTCTGAAATGAGAAGTTGTAATCTGTATAAAGACAAAAATGCATTTTTTTAACAAAGGATGAGCCTTTCTTAATAATCTACTGGAGAACCATTTTGGGTTTAAGTATAACTTATGTATGAGTGAAGGGAGAGGTTTAAAGCTTTAATATTTAATAATTTTAGCCCCCCCAATCTCATATTCATTATATAAATATGAGATTGGCTTAGCATTCCAAATAAAATGATTTGCTCATATGATTTAAAAAACGACTCATCTGGAGTAGGCAGTGCCATTAGTAAGTAAGTATACTGTGATTTTTCCCCATAAATAGACAAGTATTTATCTCTCCATGGTTGCAGAATCTTATCTATTTTTGCTAACTTTCTATTGAAATTGATTGTGGTTAGTTCATTTACATTTTTTGAGATGTGAATACCAAGTATGTCTACTTCACCATCCGCCCATTTTATTGGTAAACTACAAGGTAGTGTAAACACTATATTTTTTTACGATCCAATACGTAATATGGTACACTTTTCATAGTTAGGTTTAAGTCCAAGATCTTCAATGAGACTCTGCAGGGATCCAGATTGTGGACTTAAGAAAAAACTACAGTCATCGGCATACATTGACACTTTTGTTTTTATCCCCTGGATTTCTAACCCCTTGATGTTCTTGTTGGATCTATTTTTAATAGCTAACATTTCAATGGCCATATTAAGTAGATATAGAGACAACGGACAGCCTTGTTTTACTCCTCTTAATAGCTCAATACTTTCTGTGAAGTAACCCATTTTTACTATTTTACATCTGGGGTTGCTGTACATAACTTTGACCCATTGCATAAGAGATTCACCAAAATTAAATTAATCCAGGCATTTATATATAAATTCCAGTCGTACTTTATCAAACGCCTATTCAAAATCTGCTATGACGACCAGGCCTGGTATCTTTGATGTTTCATAACGTTCAATTGTTTCAAGTAATTGTCGTATATTATCTTCAATATATCGTCCATGTAAAAAACCTGTCTGATCAGGATGAACAATTTTGTGTATTTTTCACAATTTTACGTCCAATTCGCTTTATTTTTGTAATACATTACACTTCCGAGTCTCAATCTTGCTGGCATCAATAGTAAAAAAAGTATTAATAGGAGACAGAATGCGATTGGACCACCATCTAATTTAAAAAAAAAAAAAAAATATTTAACCTTTATTTAAACTGGGAGTCACACTGAGATTAAAAATCTATTTTACAAGAGAGTCCTGTACACATTACAATAACCTGTTGGGGATCTTATCCCGATATCGGGATTCATTGTCAAGAGACCACGGCGGGAAATTCAAAAACTGCAAGAATCTAATAATTTCAATTTCTCAAACAATCAACTATTTCTCACAATTTGAAAGATAAACATCTCCTAAATCCAACCACATTGTCCGATTTCAAAGAGGCTTTACGGCGAAAGCATAAAGTTAGGTTATGTTAGGAGAGTACATTGAAAATAGCTGTGTGTAATGTTTTGTCAATTCAAACACAGGCGTCACCATAAGCGGATAACCAGCTAGAATTATACACCAACCTTTGACAATCTTCCTCAGATGACACTCCTAAGACATTATGTTACACAATACATGCATTTTTTGTTCCATCAAGTTGATATTTATATCCAAAAACAGCATTTTACCGAAGCGGTGAAAATCAGATTTTTTTTTCTCTCAAATGCTTCCGGTGAACAACGTTACAAATCACAAAATTACTATTCGATAACATTGGTAAATTATATTATTGTCATTCAAATATTCATAGTTTAACATTTCGTAAATGCTACTGCAATGCCAGATTTCAAAATAACTTTACTGGGAAATCACAATTTGCAATAAACCGGGTGCTGTGCTAAGAACAATAGGCTAGGCTATACAGGTTAGCACCATATGTAACCATGTAATATCAAAATTACTATTGTCAATATTCCCTTACCTTTGATTATCTTCATCCATTGGCACTTCTAGAAATCCCAGGTCCACTACAAATGTGGTTTCTTTTGACAAAGTTCATAATTGATGTCCAAATAACTCCAAGTTGTTCCATGTTGTTAGCGCTTCGGTAGGCTACTAAAAAGTAGCGCGGGGGGGGGGGAGTCACGGCGAAAAGTAAAAAAAATAATCTATTTACATTGTTCAAACATGTCAAACGTTGTTTAGCATCAATCTTTAGAGCCATTTTTAACGTGAAACATCAGTAATGTTTCAACCCGACCTCTCCTGTGTCTTGAAAAACGTCTTTGAAAAATGTATCGCATCACATGATTGCGCAGGTGCAGCCAATAATGAAGTGACGACATCCCAGGGAGGTCAACTTCTCTTCATTGCCATCCGGTCTCTGTTCATCATAGACGCTTCAAACAACTTTATAAAGATCGTTGACATCTAGTGGAAGCCGTAGGAGTTGCGAAATGAATCCTTTCTCACTATGGTATCTATAAAACAATGACACTAAATAGTACAGTCACAAAATTCAATTTTTTTTTTTATCTATTTTTCACAGGTTTTTGCCTGCAATATGAGTTTTGTTATACTTACAGACACCATTCAAACTGTTTTAGAAAATTCAGAGTGTTTTCTATCCGAATGTGTTAATAATATGCATATCCTAGCTTCTGAGTTGGTGTAGGAGGCAGTTAAAAATGGGCACATATTTTTTTCAAAATTTCTCAATACTGCCCCCGAGCCTCAACAGGATAAAAACAGAATATTAAAACATACACGTGTATAAAACAATATAATTCAGCACACAATTAACAAAAATAAACATTTAATAAAAGCAATCACATTCAACTACATAGAGGTCCTCAATCAATAATTTAAACTGCCTGAGTGGCACCAGTACATCTAGCTGCAGTGAACTCTGCATATTGTTTCACAAACTGTGGGGCAAAAAAACTAAATGCAGATTTTCCTAAATCTGTGGGGACTGAAGGGATCTCTAGTGTTATCCATTCTTGTGAACGGGTTTGGTAACTAATTATTCTTATCTTAATTAAGGAAGTTACATATGGAGGGAGTTTCTGTAAGATTGCTTTGTAAACATATAAAACAGAATGCAGCTCTCTTCTTACAGACAGAGAGGTCCATCCCACATTTTTATACAGACTACAATGATGAGTCCTAAAATTGTCCCCTGTGATAAAACGTATTGCGGAATGGTAGACTGCGTCCAAGGGTTTTAAAACAGAGGTTGCCGCATGAATGTAAACAATTTCACCAAAATCCAATACAGGGAGAAGCATTGCTTGAACGATCTTTCTCCTATTTTTAATACTAAGGCGTGATTTATTTCGATATAAAAAACAATCTTGGATCTTAGCTTCTTAGTCAGATGTTGTATATGCATTACGAAGGATAACTTGCCATCAATCCAGACACCCAGGTACTTATATTGAGAAACAAGCTCAACTTGAGCTACATTTATAGCGCAAATATGCCGGTTCCCAGGGTCAACATTTTGTGACCTAGGGAACAGCATGAGCTTGTTTTTACTTGAATTTAACACTAATTCAATTCAGAAATCACTTACAGATCTTAAATTAAAGTCATGCTGAAGTTCACGAATGGCCTGCTGCGCTGAGGTGGCACAGAAATACAAAACAGTGTCATCTGCATAGAGATGAATGCTACAAGAATTGACAGTGTTTTCTATTTCATTAATATACAAAGTGAACAATAATGGACCCAAAATCGAACCCTGAGGAACACCTTTTTGAATCTCAAGAAATTCTGATTCAACCCCATCTATCAAGATGACCTGTGTTCTGTTGCTAAGATAATTCTGAAACCATAAAGAGGCTGTATATCCCAGGCCTACTCTTGATAATTTCTTCAGCCAAATAGAATGATCAACAGTGTTGAACGCCTTTGACAGATCAATAAACAAGGCAGCACAGCTCTTATTTAGCATCCAAGGCATTGACAAGATCATTAACAACTAGCGTGGTTGCTGTGGCAGTACTATGCCCAGGCCTAAACCCTGATTGGTTTATATTAAGAATACAATTATCAGATAAAAAGGAATGAAGTTGTACATTAACCAAGGATTCAAGAATTTTAGCTAAACAAGGTATTCTTGAAATGGGCCGATAGTTGTCAAGATCATTTGTATCCCCGCCCTTATGGATTGGCAGCACATATGCAGATTTCCAAGCTTTTGTAATACTTCCTGATAACAATGTTAAATAAAAAATGTGGGTTACTGAGCCAGTAATAAGGGGAGCTGTACACTTAATCTTACATCTAGACGTTCCGCTAGCGGAACACCTGCTCCAATATCCAATGATAGGCGTGGCGCGAATTACAAATTCCTCAAAAATACAAAAACTTCCATTTTTCAAACATATGACTATTTTACACCATTTTAAAGACAAGACTCTCCTTTATCTAACCACACTCTCTGATTTCAAAAAGGCTTTACAGCGAAAGCAAAACATTAGATTATGTCAGCAGAGTACCCAGCCAGAAATAATCAGACACCCATTTTTCAAGCTAGCATATAATGTCACAAAAAACAAAACCACAGCTAAATGCAGCACTAACCTTTGATGATCTTCATCAGATGACACGCCTAGGACATTATGTTATACAATACATGCATGTTTTGTTCAATCAAGTTCACATTTATATCAAAAAACAGCTTTTTACATTAGCATGTGACGTTCCGAACTAGCATTCCCACCGAACACTTCCGGTGAATTTACTAAATTACTCACGATAAACGTTCACAAAAAACATAACAATTATTTTAAGAATTATAGATACAGAACTCCTTTATGCACTCGCTATGTCCGATTTTAAAATAGCTTTTCGGTGAAAGCACATTTTGCAATATTCTGAGTAGATAGCACGCCATCACAGGCTAGCTATTTTGACACCCACCAAGTTTGACCCTCACCAAACTCCGATTTACTATTAGAAAAGTTTGATTACCTTTAACCTCTATGGGACCGGCGGGACGAATTCGTCCCACCTACGTAACAGCCACTGCCAGCCTGTGGCGCGATTTTCAAAATCTTCAAAATCCTATTACTTCAATTTCTCAAACATATGACTATTTTACAGCCATTTAAAGATAAGACTCTCGTTAATCTAACCACACTGTCCGATTTCAAAAAGGCTTTACAACGAAAGCAAAACATTAGATTATGTCAGCAGAGTACCAAGCCAGAAATAATCAGACACCCATTTTTCAAGCCAGCATATAATGTCACCAAAACCCAGAAGACAGCTAAATGCAGCACTCACCTTTGATGATCTTCATCAGATGACAACCCTAGGACATTATGTTATACAATACATGCATGTTTTGTTCAATCAAGTTCATATTTATATCAAAAACCAGCTTTTTACATTAGCATGTGACGTTCAGAACTAGCATACCCCCCGCAAACTTACGGGGAATTCGCTAACATTTTACTAAATTACTCACGATAAACGTTCACAAAAAGCATAACAATTATTTTAAGAATTATAGATACAGACCTCCTCTATGCACTCGATATGTCCGATTTTAAAATAGCTTTTTGGTGAAAGCACATTTTGCAATATTCTAAGTACATAGCCCAGGCATCACGGGCTCGCTATTTAGACACCCGGCAAGTTTAGCACTCACCATAATCATATTTACTATTATAAAAATGTCATTACCTTTTGTTGTCTTCGTCAGAATGCACACCCAGGACGTCTACTTCAATAACAAATGTTGGTTTGGTCCAAAATAATCCATCGTTATATCCGAATAGCGGCGTTTTGTTCGTGCGTTCCAGACACTATCCGAAATAGTAAAGAAGTGTCGCGCGCTTGGCGCAATTCCTGACAATAAAATTCAAAGTATTCCATTGCCGTACGTCGAAGCATGTCAACCGCTGTTTAAAATCAATTTTTACGTCATTTTTCTCGTAGAAAAGCGATAATATTCCGACAGGGAATCTCCTTTTCGGCAAACAGAGGAAAAAATCCCAAAGGCGGGGGCGGTCGGGGTCACGCGCATAAGCTAGTGTCTCTTGATGGGCCACTTGAGAAAGGCGATAATGTGTTTCAGCCTGGGGCTGGAATGACGACATTCTCTTTTTTCCCGGGCTATGAGAGCCTATGGAAGACGTGGGAAGTGTCACGTTAGAGCAGAGATCCTTAGTAAATGATAGAGATGGCAAAGAAGTTCCAGAAATGGTCAGACAGGCCACTTCCTGTAAAGGAATCTCTCAGGTTTTGACCTGCCATTTGAGTTCTGTTATACTCACAGACACCATTCAAACAGTTTTAGAAAATTTAGGGTGTTTTCTATCCATATGTAATAAGTATATGCATATTCTAGTTACTGAGTAGGAGTGGTAACCAGATTAAATCGGGTATGTTTTTTATCCAGCCGTGTCAATGCTGCCCCCTAGCCCTAACAGGTTAAAGTTCTTCATCAGAATGCACTCCCAGGACTTCTACTTCAATAACAAATCTTGTTTTGGTTCCAAATAATCCATAGTTATATCCAAATAGCGGCGTTTTGTTCGTGCGTTCAAGACACTATCCAAGGGTGACGAAGGGTTACACGCCCGAAGCGTTTCGTGACAAAAAAATTCTAAATATTCCATTACCGTACTTCGAAGCATGTCAACCGCTGTTTAAAATCAATTTTTATGCTATTTTTCTCGTAAAAAAGCCATAATTTTCCGACTAGGAGTCGTTGTTTTCGTTCAAAGACGAAATAATAAAAACATGGGGTCGCCTCGTGCACGCGCCTCCAGTCTCTGTTCTCTGATCGACCACTATCAAAATGAGCTAATGTTTTTCAGCCAGGGCCTGCAAAGCCACCATTCAGCTTTTTGCCGCCTTCTGAGAGCCTATGGGAGCCGTAGGAAGTGTCACGTAACAGCAGAGATCCCCTGTTTTGGATAGAGATGATCAAGAAGGCCAAGAAATGGTCAGACAGGGTACTTCCTGTACAGAATCTTCTCAGGTTTTGGCCTGCCAAATGAGTTCTGTTATACTCACAGACACCATTCAAACAGTTTTAGAAACTTTGGAGTGTTTTCTATCCAAAGCTAATAATTATATGCATATTCTAGTTTCTGGGCAGAAGTAATAATCAGATTAAATCGGGTACGTTTTTTATCCGGCCGTGAAAAAACTGCCCCCTATCCATAACAGGTTAAGCAGACCAGGATCCAAATGATCAGCCCCTGTGTATTTGTTTTGTCTAATGTTAACCTGTTATGGCTAGGGGGCAGTATTTTCACGGCTGGATAAAAAACGTACCTGATTTAATCTGGTTACTACTCCTGCCCAGTAACTAGAATATGCATATAATTATTGGCTTTGGATAGAAAACACTCCAAAGTTTCTAAAACTGTTTGAATGGTGTCTGTGAGTATAACAGAACTCAAATGGCAGGTCAAAACCTGAGAGATTCTGTACAGGAAGTGGCCTGTCTGACCATTTCTTGAACTTCTTTGCCATCTCTATATTTTACAAAGGATCTCTGCTGTTACGTGACACTTCCTACATCTTCCATCGGCGCTCAGAGCCCGGGAAAAAACAGAATGTCGTCATCCCAGCCCCAGGCTGAAACACATTATCGCCTTTCTCAAGTGGCCGATCAAGGGACTGTGGGCTTAGGCGCGTGACCTGGCCGCCCCCGTCTTTGTGATTTTTCCTCTGTTTGCCGAAAAGGAGATTCCCGGTCGGAATATTATCGCTTTTTTACGAGATAAATTGCATAAAAAATGATTTTAAACAGCGGTTGACATGCTTCGAAGTACGGTAATGGAATATTTAGACATTTTTTGTCACGAATTGCGCCATGCGCTCGACCCTTCTTTACCATTCGGATAGTGTCTGGGACGCACGAACAAAACGCCGCTATTCGGATATAACGATGGATTATTTTGGACCAAACCAACATTTGTTATTGAAGTAGCAGTCCTGGGAGTGCATTCTGACGAAGACAACAAAAGGTAATCAAACTTTTATAATAGTAAATCTGATATTGGTGAGTGCTAAACTTGCCGGGTGTCTAAATAGCTAGCCTGTGATGGCTGGGCTATGTACTTAGAATATTGCAAAATGTGCTTTCACCAAAAAGCTATTTTAAAATCGGACATATCGAGTGCATAGAGGAGTTCTGTATCTATAATTCTTAAAATAATTGTTATGCTTTTTGTGAACGTTTATCGTGAGTAATTTAGTAAATTGTTAGCTTGTTAGCAAATTCCCCGGAAGTTTGCGGGGGGTATGCTAGTTCTGAACGTCACATGCTAATGTAAAAAGCTGTTTTTTGATATAAATATGAACTTGATTGAACAAAACATGCATGTATTGTATAACATAATGTCCTAGGTGTGTCATCTGATGAAGATCATCAAAGGTTAGTGCTGCATTTAGCTGTCTTCTGGGTTTTTGTGACATTATATGCTAGCTTGAAAAATGGGTGTCTGATTATTTCTGGCTTGGTACTCTGCTGACATAATCTAATGTTTTGCTTTCGCTGTAAAGCCTTTTTGAAATCGGAGAGTGTGGTTAGATAAAGGAGAGTCTTGTCTTTAAAATGCTGTGAAATAGTCATATGTTTGAAAAATTGAAGTTTTTGTATTTTTGAGGAATTTGTAATTCGCGCCACGCCTATCATTGGATATTGGAGCAGGTGTTCCGCTAGCGGAACATCTAGATGTAAGAGGTTAACCTCTCTAGGGGAGGTGGGATGAAATCGTCCCACACTATTCAACAGCCAGTGACAATTCAGAGCGCCAAATTTAAAACCACAAAATGTCATAATTCAAAGTTCTCAAACATAGGACTATTTTACACCATTTTATAGATACACTTCTCTTGAATCAAACCACGTTGTCCGATTTCTAAAAGGCTTTAGAGCGAAAGCAAAACATTAGATTATGTTAGGAGAGTACATAGACACAAAAAACACAGCCATTTCCAAGCAACTAGCAAGCATCACAAATACCCAAAACACAGCTAAATGCAGCACTAACCTTTGATGACCTTCATCAGATGACACTCCTAGGACATTATGTTATACAATACATGCATGTTTTGTTCAATCAAGTTCATATTTATATAAAAAAACAGCTTTTAACATTAGCATGTGATGTTCAGAACTAGCATACCCACCGAAAACTTCCGGTGAATTTACTAAATTACTCACGATAAATGTTGACAAAATACATAACAATTATTTAAAGAATTATAGATACAGAACTCCTTTATGCAATCGCTATGTCCGATTTTAAAATAGCTTTTCGGCGAAAGCACATTTTGCAATATTCTGAGTACATAGCTCGGCCATCACGTCTAGCTAATTTGACACCCACCAAGTTTGGGACAACCTAAACTCATAATTACTATTAGAAAAATGTTATTACCTTTGCTGTTCTTCGTCAGAATGCACTCCCAGGTCTTCTACTTCAACAACAAATGTTGTTTTGGTTCCAAATAATCCATAGTTATATTCAAATAGCTCCATTTTGTTCGTGCGTTCAGGTCACTTTCCGGAGGGTGACGCGCGAGCGCATTTTGTGACAAAAAAATTCGAAATATTCCATTACCGTACTTAGAAGCATGTCAAACGCTGTTTAAAATCAATTTTTATGCGATTTTTCTCGTAAAATAGCGATAATATTCCGACCGGGCAACGTTGTATTCATTCAAATGCTGAAAGAAAAAAATTGAGTAGTCTCGTGACTGCGCATCTCAGTCTCACTGTCCCCAGGCTGACCACTAACAAATTCTGCTGCTGTTCTTTGCCCAGAGACAGCAGACACCCCATTCCACTTTCTGGCGGCTTTAGAGAGCCAATGGAAGCCTTAGAAAATGTCACGTTACAGCACAGATGCTGTATTTTCGATAGAGATGCAACAGAATGACAACAAATTGTCAGACAGGGCACTTCCTGTATGGAATCTTCTCAGGTTTTGGCCTTCCATATGAGTTATGTTATACTCACAGACACCATTCAAACAGTTTTAGAAACTTTAGAGTGTTTTTTATCCAAATCTACTAATTATATGCATATTCTAGTTTCTGGGCAGGAGTAGTAAGCAGATTAAATCGGTTACGTTTTTTATCCGGCCGAGAAAATACTGCCCCCTATCCCAAAGAAGTTAATGAAGCATCCAGGACTTCTTTATCAGTGAATTTCCAAAAAGAAAACACCTGACTAGCATTTTCAGGATCATTCAAAAGATTTTCACCATCTACATCTAAACTACTCTTTTCAGGAGCTGGCTTTGAAATTCATTTAAATATAAAGCCTGCAGAGATAAAATGGTGATTAAATGCATTAATGATATACATTTTGTCAGTAATAGGGTCATAATCTACATTTATTTATTGTGGGAGAGAAGAGGAGATACAACCCTTCAGTGATTTAACAGCTTTCCAAAATTCTGCTGGGTTCCCTGTACATTGTGTATTAACATAATAATCAGATTTTGCTTTTTTTAACTGGTTTTATACACATATTTCTAAACCACCTGAAAGACTGCCAGTCTGGGCCCGAGTCTGTGAATCTAGCTTTGGCCCAGGCAGCTTCTCTGTTGTGTATGCCTTCAGATAGCTCTGGACTGAACCAAGGGCAAGACCGATTTTTAATGGGAGCATGTTTATCTAGAATACACCTGACTAGTATGCCTAATACAATTGAAAACATTTGAGAAGTGGTTCAGAGCCAACTCTGGGTCAGGTATAGATGGAATACAATCAATGTCACCAAAATAAAGGTCACAAAAATAGGCTTGTTCATTGAAATGTTACAAATGTAAAGTGTTGATAAAACAAGGTTTGGATCGAGGCATCCGTATATCCCTGACACATGCAATGGGACAGTGGTCACTAATATCCAAAGCAAATACCCCACTCCCAGCATATTTCTCTAGAGTATTTGTAAATATGACGTCAATCAAAGTCGATTTTGTAGGGTCCTTTAAGTTTGGACGAGTGGGTTTGTAATCAGCTGGGTCACATTTAGTACAAAAATTATTTAGACAAACCAGCGTCCTGCATTCCCCATGTAAGATTAAAATCTCCAGCGATCAACACCTCTGTGGTAATAAAAATGGCAATTAAATCAGTGAGGTCGTTTAGTACACACTTCTTGGTGGAAGGTGCATGATAGATTCCTATAATTGTTATTCTTGAGTTTGAAAACAACTGAAGACTTAACGCCAACAATTCAAATGGTTTAGGACTGGAAGTAGCCTTTAACAGAGACACAGAAAGAGGATTCTTTGTGTAAATAGCAACACCACCAACTTTGCCTTTCCTATCAGCGCTTAACACATTGTAACCATCCATAACAACATTAGAGTCCAGGGTTTTATCATTTATCCAGGTCTCAGATACAATAACAATATCAGGGTCTGCTTGAGAGGCACATGATCAATTTTAGGTAATAAACTACAAATATTAAGAAGTAAAAATGTCAAAATATTTCTGCATTTAAAATCATACAGAGTTTCAATACTTTCAGATTGCAGAACAACAGGATACTCAAAGATTGGATTATACCTATTAGGAAAAGAAAACAAAGTAGGAATAGCAATGACATTTCTCCGGTTAGCACCACTAGTCATGTCACCACTTTCAGATACAACATGTGGAACTCTCACAGTGACCAAAGAGTAGATGGTAAAAATTGACTTACATGTAATACTAATATTGTCCTCATATCAATTTAGTTTACCAACAACCTTTCCAAAGTTTGATGACAACAGCCGGGAGCCATTTTCACCCAGGTGAATTCCGTCTTCCACAAAGTAGCCAGGCCTATTGCAGAAGGAGTCAAAATTGTTGACGAAGGACATGCCCAAGTCCTTGGTCAGACACATTAACCACTGGTCTAGACCAAAGATGGCTAAAACACTCCTTCTAATTTCTGAGCATTCTCCAAGAGTTGTAAAAAATTGTCTCTTAGCTTTACAGATTTCACACGCATAAAATCATTAGACCAAATATGCAACACAACTGTTTTCAGAGCAGGAATATGTTTCTTGATGGTGGACATGACTTCTAATAAATCCAATACCCTAGCTCCAGGAAAACAAAGTGTACAGGTATTTCGGACTTCCACCGATCTAACCATGGTGCTTCCCCTAATAATGGTTGATGGCTGCTGTCCATTTCGAGCCGGAGCCCTCAGCCAACCTTAGCCCCACTAGGGGCTCCTCTAACTCGCCTCCCACAAATGATAGGAATAGCAGAGCCCATTGTAGGCCCTGGTGAAGCAGAACCCACCTTAGTCCCCGGCGATACCATCACAATGTGCTAATACCGAAGGAACCTCCGATGCTTCATGAGAAGATGGGTCCGGGACATCTGGCTCCAGAACAGCGAAGCTATTCGATGTCAGCAGCCCATTCATGAAACCCGTCACCACAGAGGGCTCAGAAAGTGGAGGATGCCGCCCTCAACTTCCGTGATGAACGGCAACGTATCTCCCTGTCCAGCCAGCCAGGTCCAGGAGAGGATCATCCTGCGATTCAGCAACAAAGGTCCCGCGGACTCCATTTTCCATCGGTGAGCGATCACTTCTGAGCAGCGGCCAGTCCACCGAAGATAACCTGCCCGAAGGCGAGACTGCAATCAGCCCAGCGTGATGCATGGCCCTCAGAGTGGAGGAAAATGAGAAAATCGCAGGTCTTGGCTTTCCCAGTGGCCTGTGCATATCAGCTATTTGTATTCCCAGCGTAGCGACTTCTTCTCTGTAGCCCTCCGTGAGCAGGCAATTTTCGCACTGAAAGTCAGGGTGTTCGACTTCATCCCGGAACAAGGCAAAGTATATACAGCTCCTGCAGCGTTGATAGCACAACGAGTCCTCCATCTTACTATACAATTAAACAAATAACCTATTTTATGAAAACATTTTTTTTTAAACAACAAACTGAGTGAAGGCAGGTCACTGTTCTGTTGCAGGTCACTGTTCTGATAATGTCATCAATGATGAGCCTGGTTAGGGAGTGTGTTAGGGAGGGTGCATGCGACTGCCTGTTAGCAACCACAGCTAATTGGCCTTCATATAACTCTTACAGAATTTCCACGTGGACAGGGATATTGGAAATTTAATCAAAGCCTATTTGATGACAATTTGTTCTTAACTAAGACAAAATAATTCATAATTTACTTTTTTTTTGCACAACATAGGTACAGCAGATTCCCTCATTTTATAGGACACTTTTAAATGTACTTTTGGAGGCCATTCAATACAATACTCATCATTAAAACAAAAGCAGTTTAGGTCAAAAGAGACTAATAAAGGAAATAGCGGAAGTAATGACGCAGGTAGATGGTAATGGAAACAATGTTAGAATATTTGCCTACATTTACTTTTCCTCAGCCAACAAGACGAGTAACAAACAGCAAAATCACTAGCCTATTTGAATCTACTATCCCCCTATTCTATTGGTCAGCTTGTTGTTCTGGATGAGCCTATTCCAAACTGACTCTGGGACAGTTGTGGGATGATATATCCCAAATTCATACAACCATTAGGCTTAGGCTACATCCAAAAAACATTAAAAACCAATGAGGCTTATGTAACAGATCAGAACGTTTAGCATAAAATGTTGGTCAACTATTATTTCTTCACATTATAAGCGCAGCAATGCGCACAATGTAATTAGTGGGAAACCACCATTGTTGATTTCATCTGACAGAATGTTAGTTAGACATTTTGAAAAAGGGGAGATCTAAATACAGTGAGGGAAAAAAGTATTTGATCTCCTGCTGATTTTGTATGTTTGCCCACTGACAAAAAAATGATCAGTCTATAATTTTAATGGTAGGTTGATTAGAACAGTGAGAGACAAAATAACAACAAAAAAATCCAGAAAAACGCATGTCAAAAATGTTATAAATTAATGAGGGAAATAACTATTTGACCCCTCTGCAAAACATACTTGGTGGCAAAACCCTTGTTGGCAATCACAGAGGTCAGACGTTTCTTGTAGTTGGCCACCAGGTTTGCACACATCTCAGGAGGGATTTTGTACCACTCCTCTTTGCAAATCTTCTCCAAGTCATTAAGATTTCGAGGCTGACGTTTGGCAACTCAAACCTTCAGCTCCCTCCACAGATTTTCTATGGGATTAAGGTCTTGAGAGATGATTAAGAGATGATCAAGAAGGCCAAGAAATGGTCAGACAGGGTACTTCCTGTACAGAATCTTCTCAGGTTTTGGCCTGCCAAATGAGTTCTGTTATACTCACAGACACCATTCAAACAGTTTTAGAAACTTTGGAGTGTTTTCTATCCAAAGCTAATAATTATATGCATATTCTAGTTTCTGGGCAGAAGTAATAATCAGATTAAATCGGGTACGTTTTTTATCCGGCCGTGAAAAAACTGCCCCCTATCCATAACAGGTTAAGCAGACCAGGATCCAAATGATCAGCCCCTGTGTATTTGTTTTGTCTAATGTTAACCTGTTATGGCTAGGGGGCAGTATTTTCACGGCTGGATAAAAAACGTACCTGATTTAATCTGGTTACTACTCCTGCCCAGTAACTAGAATATGCATATAATTATTGGCTTTGGATAGAAAACACTCCAAAGTTTCTAAAACTGTTTGAATGGTGTCTGTGAGTATAACAGAACTCAAATGGCAGGTCAAAACCTGAGAGATTCTGTACAGGAAGTGGCCTGTCTGACCATTTCTTGAACTTCTTTGCCATCTCTATATTTTACAAAGGATCTCTGCTGTTACGTGACACTTCCTACATCTTCCATCGGCGCTCAGAGCCCGGGAAAAAACAGAATGTCGTCATCCCAGCCCCAGGCTGAAACACATTATCGCCTTTCTCAAGTGGCCGATCAAGGGACTGTGGGCTTAGGCGCGTGACCTGGCCGCCCCCGTCTTTGTGATTTTTCCTCTGTTTGCCGAAAAGGAGATTCCCGGTCGGAATATTATCGCTTTTTTACGAGATAAATTGCATAAAAAATGATTTTAAACAGCGGTTGACATGCTTCGAAGTACGGTAATGGAATATTTAGACATTTTTTGTCACGAATTGCGCCATGCGCTCGACCCTTCTTTACCATTCGGATAGTGTCTGGGACGCACGAACAAAACGCCGCTATTCGGATATAACGATGGATTATTTTGGACCAAACCAACATTTGTTATTGAAGTAGCAGTCCTGGGAGTGCATTCTGACGAAGACAACAAAAGGTAATCAAACTTTTATAATAGTAAATCTGATATTGGTGAGTGCTAAACTTGCCGGGTGTCTAAATAGCTAGCCTGTGATGGCTGGGCTATGTACTTAGAATATTGCAAAATGTGCTTTCACCAAAAAGCTATTTTAAAATCGGACATATCGAGTGCATAGAGGAGTTCTGTATCTATAATTCTTAAAATAATTGTTATGCTTTTTGTGAACGTTTATCGTGAGTAATTTAGTAAATTGTTAGCTTGTTAGCAAATTCCCCGGAAGTTTGCGGGGGGTATGCTAGTTCTGAACGTCACATGCTAATGTAAAAAGCTGTTTTTTGATATAAATATGAACTTGATTGAACAAAACATGCATGTATTGTATAACATAATGTCCTAGGTGTGTCATCTGATGAAGATCATCAAAGGTTAGTGCTGCATTTAGCTGTCTTCTGGGTTTTTGTGACATTATATGCTAGCTTGAAAAATGGGTGTCTGATTATTTCTGGCTTGGTACTCTGCTGACATAATCTAATGTTTTGCTTTCGCTGTAAAGCCTTTTTGAAATCGGAGAGTGTGGTTAGATAAAGGAGAGTCTTGTCTTTAAAATGCTGTGAAATAGTCATATGTTTGAAAAATTGAAGTTTTTGTATTTTTGAGGAATTTGTAATTCGCGCCACGCCTATCATTGGATATTGGAGCAGGTGTTCCGCTAGCGGAACATCTAGATGTAAGAGGTTAACCTCTCTAGGGGAGGTGGGATGAAATCGTCCCACACTATTCAACAGCCAGTGACAATTCAGAGCGCCAAATTTAAAACCACAAAATGTCATAATTCAAAGTTCTCAAACATAGGACTATTTTACACCATTTTATAGATACACTTCTCTTGAATCAAACCACGTTGTCCGATTTCTAAAAGGCTTTAGAGCGAAAGCAAAACATTAGATTATGTTAGGAGAGTACATAGACACAAAAAACACAGCCATTTCCAAGCAACTAGCAAGCATCACAAATACCCAAAACACAGCTAAATGCAGCACTAACCTTTGATGACCTTCATCAGATGACACTCCTAGGACATTATGTTATACAATACATGCATGTTTTGTTCAATCAAGTTCATATTTATATAAAAAAACAGCTTTTAACATTAGCATGTGATGTTCAGAACTAGCATACCCACCGAAAACTTCCGGTGAATTTACTAAATTACTCACGATAAATGTTGACAAAATACATAACAATTATTTAAAGAATTATAGATACAGAACTCCTTTATGCAATCGCTATGTCCGATTTTAAAATAGCTTTTCGGCGAAAGCACATTTTGCAATATTCTGAGTACATAGCTCGGCCATCACGTCTAGCTAATTTGACACCCACCAAGTTTGGGACAACCTAAACTCATAATTACTATTAGAAAAATGTTATTACCTTTGCTGTTCTTCGTCAGAATGCACTCCCAGGTCTTCTACTTCAACAACAAATGTTGTTTTGGTTCCAAATAATCCATAGTTATATTCAAATAGCTCCATTTTGTTCGTGCGTTCAGGTCACTTTCCGGAGGGTGACGCGCGAGCGCATTTTGTGACAAAAAAATTCGAAATATTCCATTACCGTACTTAGAAGCATGTCAAACGCTGTTTAAAATCAATTTTTATGCGATTTTTCTCGTAAAATAGCGATAATATTCCGACCGGGCAACGTTGTATTCATTCAAATGCTGAAAGAAAAAAATTGAGTAGTCTCGTGACTGCGCATCTCAGTCTCACTGTCCCCAGGCTGACCACTAACAAATTCTGCTGCTGTTCTTTGCCCAGAGACAGCAGACACCCCATTCCACTTTCTGGCGGCTTTAGAGAGCCAATGGAAGCCTTAGAAAATGTCACGTTACAGCACAGATGCTGTATTTTCGATAGAGATGCAACAGAATGACAACAAATTGTCAGACAGGGCACTTCCTGTATGGAATCTTCTCAGGTTTTGGCCTTCCATATGAGTTATGTTATACTCACAGACACCATTCAAACAGTTTTAGAAACTTTAGAGTGTTTTTTATCCAAATCTACTAATTATATGCATATTCTAGTTTCTGGGCAGGAGTAGTAAGCAGATTAAATCGGTTACGTTTTTTATCCGGCCGAGAAAATACTGCCCCCTATCCCAAAGAAGTTAATGAAGCATCCAGGACTTCTTTATCAGTGAATTTCCAAAAAGAAAACACCTGACTAGCATTTTCAGGATCATTCAAAAGATTTTCACCATCTACATCTAAACTACTCTTTTCAGGAGCTGGCTTTGAAATTCATTTAAATATAAAGCCTGCAGAGATAAAATGGTGATTAAATGCATTAATGATATACATTTTGTCAGTAATAGGGTCATAATCTACATTTATTTATTGTGGGAGAGAAGAGGAGATACAACCCTTCAGTGATTTAACAGCTTTCCAAAATTCTGCTGGGTTCCCTGTACATTGTGTATTAACATAATAATCAGATTTTGCTTTTTTTAACTGGTTTTATACACATATTTCTAAACCACCTGAAAGACTGCCAGTCTGGGCCCGAGTCTGTGAATCTAGCTTTGGCCCAGGCAGCTTCTCTGTTGTGTATGCCTTCAGATAGCTCTGGACTGAACCAAGGGCAAGACCGATTTTTAATGGGAGCATGTTTATCTAGAATACACCTGACTAGTATGCCTAATACAATTGAAAACATTTGAGAAGTGGTTCAGAGCCAACTCTGGGTCAGGTATAGATGGAATACAATCAATGTCACCAAAATAAAGGTCACAAAAATAGGCTTGTTCATTGAAATGTTACAAATGTAAAGTGTTGATAAAACAAGGTTTGGATCGAGGCATCCGTATATCCCTGACACATGCAATGGGACAGTGGTCACTAATATCCAAAGCAAATACCCCACTCCCAGCATATTTCTCTAGAGTATTTGTAAATATGACGTCAATCAAAGTCGATTTTGTAGGGTCCTTTAAGTTTGGACGAGTGGGTTTGTAATCAGCTGGGTCACATTTAGTACAAAAATTATTTAGACAAACCAGCGTCCTGCATTCCCCATGTAAGATTAAAATCTCCAGCGATCAACACCTCTGTGGTAATAAAAATGGCAATTAAATCAGTGAGGTCGTTTAGTACACACTTCTTGGTGGAAGGTGCATGATAGATTCCTATAATTGTTATTCTTGAGTTTGAAAACAACTGAAGACTTAACGCCAACAATTCAAATGGTTTAGGACTGGAAGTAGCCTTTAACAGAGACACAGAAAGAGGATTCTTTGTGTAAATAGCAACACCACCAACTTTGCCTTTCCTATCAGCGCTTAACACATTGTAACCATCCATAACAACATTAGAGTCCAGGGTTTTATCATTTATCCAGGTCTCAGATACAATAACAATATCAGGGTCTGCTTGAGAGGCACATGATCAATTTTAGGTAATAAACTACAAATATTAAGAAGTAAAAATGTCAAAATATTTCTGCATTTAAAATCATACAGAGTTTCAATACTTTCAGATTGCAGAACAACAGGATACTCAAAGATTGGATTATACCTATTAGGAAAAGAAAACAAAGTAGGAATAGCAATGACATTTCTCCGGTTAGCACCACTAGTCATGTCACCACTTTCAGATACAACATGTGGAACTCTCACAGTGACCAAAGAGTAGATGGTAAAAATTGACTTACATGTAATACTAATATTGTCCTCATATCAATTTAGTTTACCAACAACCTTTCCAAAGTTTGATGACAACAGCCGGGAGCCATTTTCACCCAGGTGAATTCCGTCTTCCACAAAGTAGCCAGGCCTATTGCAGAAGGAGTCAAAATTGTTGACGAAGGACATGCCCAAGTCCTTGGTCAGACACATTAACCACTGGTCTAGACCAAAGATGGCTAAAACACTCCTTCTAATTTCTGAGCATTCTCCAAGAGTTGTAAAAAATTGTCTCTTAGCTTTACAGATTTCACACGCATAAAATCATTAGACCAAATATGCAACACAACTGTTTTCAGAGCAGGAATATGTTTCTTGATGGTGGACATGACTTCTAATAAATCCAATACCCTAGCTCCAGGAAAACAAAGTGTACAGGTATTTCGGACTTCCACCGATCTAACCATGGTGCTTCCCCTAATAATGGTTGATGGCTGCTGTCCATTTCGAGCCGGAGCCCTCAGCCAACCTTAGCCCCACTAGGGGCTCCTCTAACTCGCCTCCCACAAATGATAGGAATAGCAGAGCCCATTGTAGGCCCTGGTGAAGCAGAACCCACCTTAGTCCCCGGCGATACCATCACAATGTGCTAATACCGAAGGAACCTCCGATGCTTCATGAGAAGATGGGTCCGGGACATCTGGCTCCAGAACAGCGAAGCTATTCGATGTCAGCAGCCCATTCATGAAACCCGTCACCACAGAGGGCTCAGAAAGTGGAGGATGCCGCCCTCAACTTCCGTGATGAACGGCAACGTATCTCCCTGTCCAGCCAGCCAGGTCCAGGAGAGGATCATCCTGCGATTCAGCAACAAAGGTCCCGCGGACTCCATTTTCCATCGGTGAGCGATCACTTCTGAGCAGCGGCCAGTCCACCGAAGATAACCTGCCCGAAGGCGAGACTGCAATCAGCCCAGCGTGATGCATGGCCCTCAGAGTGGAGGAAAATGAGAAAATCGCAGGTCTTGGCTTTCCCAGTGGCCTGTGCATATCAGCTATTTGTATTCCCAGCGTAGCGACTTCTTCTCTGTAGCCCTCCGTGAGCAGGCAATTTTCGCACTGAAAGTCAGGGTGTTCGACTTCATCCCGGAACAAGGCAAAGTATATACAGCTCCTGCAGCGTTGATAGCACAACGAGTCCTCCATCTTACTATACAATTAAACAAATAACCTATTTTATGAAAACATTTTTTTTTAAACAACAAACTGAGTGAAGGCAGGTCACTGTTCTGTTGCAGGTCACTGTTCTGATAATGTCATCAATGATGAGCCTGGTTAGGGAGTGTGTTAGGGAGGGTGCATGCGACTGCCTGTTAGCAACCACAGCTAATTGGCCTTCATATAACTCTTACAGAATTTCCACGTGGACAGGGATATTGGAAATTTAATCAAAGCCTATTTGATGACAATTTGTTCTTAACTAAGACAAAATAATTCATAATTTACTTTTTTTTTGCACAACATAGGTACAGCAGATTCCCTCATTTTATAGGACACTTTTAAATGTACTTTTGGAGGCCATTCAATACAATACTCATCATTAAAACAAAAGCAGTTTAGGTCAAAAGAGACTAATAAAGGAAATAGCGGAAGTAATGACGCAGGTAGATGGTAATGGAAACAATGTTAGAATATTTGCCTACATTTACTTTTCCTCAGCCAACAAGACGAGTAACAAACAGCAAAATCACTAGCCTATTTGAATCTACTATCCCCCTATTCTATTGGTCAGCTTGTTGTTCTGGATGAGCCTATTCCAAACTGACTCTGGGACAGTTGTGGGATGATATATCCCAAATTCATACAACCATTAGGCTTAGGCTACATCCAAAAAACATTAAAAACCAATGAGGCTTATGTAACAGATCAGAACGTTTAGCATAAAATGTTGGTCAACTATTATTTCTTCACATTATAAGCGCAGCAATGCGCACAATGTAATTAGTGGGAAACCACCATTGTTGATTTCATCTGACAGAATGTTAGTTAGACATTTTGAAAAAGGGGAGATCTAAATACAGTGAGGGAAAAAAGTATTTGATCTCCTGCTGATTTTGTATGTTTGCCCACTGACAAAAAAATGATCAGTCTATAATTTTAATGGTAGGTTGATTAGAACAGTGAGAGACAAAATAACAACAAAAAAATCCAGAAAAACGCATGTCAAAAATGTTATAAATTAATGAGGGAAATAACTATTTGACCCCTCTGCAAAACATACTTGGTGGCAAAACCCTTGTTGGCAATCACAGAGGTCAGACGTTTCTTGTAGTTGGCCACCAGGTTTGCACACATCTCAGGAGGGATTTTGTACCACTCCTCTTTGCAAATCTTCTCCAAGTCATTAAGATTTCGAGGCTGACGTTTGGCAACTCAAACCTTCAGCTCCCTCCACAGATTTTCTATGGGATTAAGGTCTGGAAACTGGCTAGGCCACTCCAGGACCTTAATGTGCTTCTTCTTGAGCCACTCCTTTGTTGCCTTGGCCATGTGTTTTGGGTCATTGTCATGCTGGAATACCCATGCACGACCCATTTTCAATGCCCTGGCTAAGGGAAGGAGGTTCTCACCCAAGATTTGACGGTACATGGCCCTGTCCATCGTCCCTTTGATGCGGTGAAGTTGTCATGTCCCCTTAGCAGAAAAACACACCCAAAGCATAATGTTTCCACCTCTATGTTTGATGGTGGGGATGGTGTTCTTGGGGCCATAGGAATCATTCCTCCTCCTACAAACACGACGAGTTGAGTTGATGTCAAAGAGCTCCATTTTGGTCTCATCTGACCACAACACTTTCATCCAGTTGTCCTCAATCATTCAGATGTTCATTGGAAAACTTCAGACGGGCATGCATATGTGCTTTCTTGAGCAGGGGGACCTTGTGGGCGCTGCGTGATTTCAGTCCTTCACGGCGTAGTGTGTTACCAATTGTTTTCTTGGTGACTATGGTCCCAGCTGCCTTGAGATCATTGACAAGATCCTCCCGTGTAGTTCTGGGCTGATTCCCCAACGTTCTCATGATCATTGCAACTCCACAAGGTGAGATCTTGCATGGAGCCCCAGGCCGAGGGAGAATGACAGTTCTTTTGTGTTTCTTCCATTTGCGAATAATCGCACCAACTGTTGTCACCTTCTCACCAAGCTGCTTGGCGATGGTCTTGTAGCCCATTCCAGCCTTGTGTAGGTCTACAATCTTGTCCCTGACATCCTTGGAGAGCTCTTTGGTCTTGGCCATGGTGGAGAGTTTGGAAACTGATTGATTGATTGCTTCTGTGGACAGGTGTCTTTTATACAGGTTACACGCTGAGATTAGGAGCACTCCCTTTAAGAGTGTGCTCCTAATCTCAGCTCGTCACCTGTATAAAAGACACCTGGGAGCCAGAAATCTTTCTGATTGAGAGGGGGTCAAATACTTATTTCCCTCATTAAAATGCAAATCGATTTATAACATTTTTGACATGCGTTTTTCTGGATATTTTTGTTGTTATTCTGTCTCTCACTGTTCAAATAAACCTACCATTAAAATTATATATTAATCATTTATTTGTCAGTGGGCAAATGTACAAAATCAGCAGGGGATGAAATACTTTTTTCCCTCACTGTATCCAACAACTAGCATGGGTTACTAATATGACTAGGATTGTGCCTTTGGCTACTGGACAATGAAAGAAATTTGATTTGAAAACCTCTTTATAAAATAGTTGCCTGCTACTTTGGTTGGATTTTGGCTAGGCTACTTTGAAGCAAGATAAGACATGCCTCATAATAAACTACATATACAAAAGTATGTGGACACCCCTTCAAATTAGTGGATTCGGCTATTTCAGCCACACCCGTTGCTGACAGGTGTATAAAATTGATGCCACCTTTCAAAACAAGTCAGTTCGTCACATTACTGCCCTGCTAGAGCTGCCCCGGTTAACTGTAAGTGCTGTTATTGCGAAGTGGAAACGTCTAGGAGCAAAAACGGCTCAGCTGCGAAGTGGTAGGACGCGAAAGATCACAGAACGGGAACAGCAAGTGCTGAAGCGTGTGGTGCGTAAAAATAGTCTGTCCTCAGTTTCAACACTCACTAATGAGTTCCAAACTGCCTCTGGAAGCAAAGTCAGCACAATAACTGTTCGTTGGGAGCTTCATGAAATGGGTTTCCATGGCCGAGCAGCCACACACAAGCCTAAGATCACCTTGCGCAATGCCAAGTGTCGGCTGGAGTGGTGTCAAGCTTGCTGCCATTGCAGTGGAAACACGTTATCTGGAGTGATGAATCACGCTTCACCATGTGGCAGTCTGACTGACAAATCTGGGTTTGGCGGATGCCAGGAGAACGCTACTTGCCCGAATGCATAGTGCCAACTGTAAAGATTTGTGGAGGAGGAATAATGGTCTGGGGCTGATTTTCATGGTTCGGGCTAAGCCCCTTAGTTCCAGTGAAGGGAAATCTTAACGCTACAGCATACAATGGCATTCTAGATGATTCTGTGCCTACGTCTTTGTGGCAACAGTTTGGGGAAGGCCCTTTCCTGTTTCAGCATGACAATGCCCCCGTGCACAAAGCGAGGTCCCTACATAAATGGTTTGTCGAGATTAGTGTGGAAGAACTTGACTGGCCTGCACAGAGCCCTGACCTCAACCCCATCGAACACCTTTGGGATGAATTGGAACGCTGACTGCGAGCCAGGCCTAATCTCCCAACATCAGTGCCCGACCTCACTAATGCTCTTGTGACCGAATGGAAGCAAGTCCCCGCAGGGGTAGACCAACTCAATATTAATTCCCATGATTTATTTATTAGATGTTCGACTAGCAGGTGTCCACATACTTTTGTTCATATAGTGTATATAATAAAACTTTCAGGTTTCAAACAATTAAGTATATGTTTATTTTTACCCCCTTTTTCATGTTATCCAATTGGTAGTTACAGTCTTGTCCCATCGCTGCAACTCCTGTACGGACTCGGGAGAGGCAACGCTTCCTCCGAAACACGACCCCGCCATGCTGCACTACTTCTTGACACACTGCTCGCTTAACCCGGAAGCCAGCCGCACCAATAGTCAGCATGCATGCGCCCGGCCAGTCTCAAGGAGTCGCTAGAGCACAATGGGACAAGGACATCCCGGCCGGCCAAACCCTCCCTTAACCCGGCCAATTGTGCACCACCTCATGGGTCTCCTGGTCGCGGCTGGCTGCGACACAGCCTAGGATATAACCAGGGACCTGTAGTGACGCCTCTAGCACTGTGATACAGTGCCTTAGACCGCTGAGCCACTCAGGAGGCCAAGTATATGTTTTCAAAGTGCATACTGCCTCCAGCTCATTGCAAAGTGGTTTGTAAAGCGCTGAAGACTACCTATTTGCCTATGCAATTTTTTATTTTATTTAATTTTTTATTTATTTCACCTTTATTTAACCAGGTAGGCTAGTTGAAAACAAGTTCTCATTTACAACTGCGACCTGGCCAAGACTAAAGCAAAGCAGTTTGACACATACAACAACACAGAGTTACACTTGGAATAAACAAACATACAGTCAATAATACAGTAGAAAAAGTCTATATACAGTGTGTGCAAATGAGGTAAGAAACGGGAGGTAAGGCAATAAATAGGCCATGGTGGCGACGTAATTACGATATACCAATTAAACACTGGAGTGATTGAACTGCAGAAGATGAATGTGCAAGTAGAGATACTGGGGTGCAAAGGAGCAAGATAAATAAATAAATATAGTATGGGGATGAAATAGTTGGAAGGACTATTTACAGATGGGCTATGTACAGGTGCAGTGATATGTGAGCTGCTCTGACAGCTGGTGCTTAAAGCTAGTGAGGGAAATATGAGTCTCCAGCTTCAGTGATTTTTGCAGTTCATTCCAGTCATTGGCAGCAGTGAACTGGAAGGAAAGGCGGCCAAAAGAGGAATTGGCTTTGGGGGTGACTAGTGAGATATACCTACTGGAGCGCATGCTACGGGAGGGTGCTGCTATGATGACCAGTGAGCTGAGATAAGGCGGGGGCTTTACCTAGCAAAGGCTTATAGATGACCTGGAGCCAGTGGGTTTGGCAACGAGTATGAAGTGAGGGCCAGCCAACGAGAGCGTACAGGCAGGGGCGAAAATCTGATATCAACTTTGGAGGGGACAATTACATTAAATTTTCTCAAGAGCAATTCCTGAGGGGGACACCAAAAGTAGTGCTGTAACACATAGCCTACATTGTAATATGGTAAATGTATATTGAGGAACCAAAGAAATAAGGTGTTTGCCGTACTCCTAACTACCGGTACCCAAAACTACACAACTAATCACATCAGCAATACCATTGCCTTTAACAAATCTTAGTTCAGTCACCAGTTTAAGTTGAGAGTGGGGGTATCCATGGCATTTTCCAATTATGTTCCTATTTTACAAGTAAAAAAATGGAGAACCTTTCATAATGTTGCCAAACAAAGACTCAACAAACTTACCTGAGACTCCCTGTCTCTGCCAGTCTGTCCCTCATATCTGTCCCCAACTCTGCTGTCTGTGTGCCATCTGTTGCCTGCTCTGCCTAATGACATCATTGTGAAACATTTCCATTAGAATTTCATTTCTTTCTTATGAACATTTTATCAACTAGTCTTTGAGATATTAGGGTACTAGGGTTCTTACTTTGCGTTTTGGTGTACTGAAAAATACTCTGATGTCTGTCTTTTATTTTTCTGCCATTTTTCTACCTGGCTGGCTGGCTACACACACACACACACACAGTGTGTAGGTTATTTACAGTAGGAGATGGGCTTCTATCATCTTATCTTTTATCATTCTATTTGGGCTTCGATCTAAAAGGTAGCTAGCAAATGTGAAACGGATTAAAATGACAAGAGTTGACAGCTGTATGAGTTCACCATTTATACAACATATGCTGCAACCTTTTGTAATTTTAATAGTTTGTTTCATATTGGCTGGCTTCCAACAATAGCTGAATTTGCAAAGCTAGCGAGCACCAATTCCGTTTCAGTGGTGTTTGCTATAATCTTTGCTACCCGGGTTAAATAAAGGTGAAATAAAATAAATAAATAAAAGTTCCCTTGCGACAATTTAGCTTTTGTACCGAGACCATTAAATATATTTAAGACAATGGTAGAAGAGAGTGTAGTTCTGTTCAGTTTGGACTTCAGTTTATCGCTAACCTTATCACAGGGACTTTGAAGCACTAATTTACATCATCTGCATGCTGATCTTGGAATACATTGACGATAGCAAAGATTTCACCTTTGACGAGGCCACATAAATGGAATAGGTACTAGCTAGCTTAATAGTTAATATTTGCGCGCTAGCTCTGCATATTCAGCTAGTGTGTGTGCGCGATTGACTGGATTAACCTCACGTCAGTTACGTTCATTGAGTGCCTTTCAGACAGTAGACACGACCCCTCTGTTACCTTGCCAACTAAGGAACTGGCAGTGGATCAAACCATGTTGAGGCAAAGGGTGGGGGGTGTCGCAATCTTTTGAAACTTAAAAACGCGTTATTAAGTGTCTATAATCAGCACAATTGCTTTCATTGCGTATTATTAATATTATTTAAATTACATAGTTATGTTTCAGTGATATATTGGGGGGGACAAATCATATTTTTCCCAGGATGGGGGGGGTCGTGTCCCCCCCGTCCCCCCCGGGATTTCCGCCCCTGCGTACAGGTCGCAATGGTGGGTGGTATATGGGGCTTTGGTGACAAAACAGATAGCACTGTGATAGACTGCATCCAATTTGTTGAGTAGAGTGTTGGAGGCTATTTTGTAAATGACATCGCCGAAGTCGAGGATCGGTAGGATGGTCAGTTTTACGAGGGTATGATTGGCAGCATGATTGAAGGATGCTTTGTTGCAAAATAGGAAGCCGATTCTAGATTTCATTTTGGATTGGAGATGCTTAATGTGAGTCTGGAAGGAGAGTTTACAGTCTAACCAGACATCAAGGTATTTGTAGTTGTCCACATATTCTAAGTCAGAACCGTCCAGAGTAGTGATGCTGGACGGGCAGGCTGGTGCAGGCAGCAATCGGTTGAAGAGCATGCATTTAGTTTTACTTGCATTTAAGAGCAGTTGGAGGCAAAAGAAGGAGAGTTGTATGGCATTGAAGCTTGTCTGGAGGTTAGTTAACACTGTGTCCAAAGAAGGGCCAGAGGTATACAGAATGGTGTCGTCTGCATAGAGGTGGATCAGAGAATCACTAGCAGCAAGAGCGACATCATTGATGTATACAGAGAAGAGAGCCGGCCCAAGAATTGAACCCTGTGGCACCCCCATTGAGACTGCCAGAGGTCCAGACAACAGGCCCTCCGATTTGACACACTGAACTCTCAGAGAAGTAGTTGGTGAACCAGGCGAGGCAGTCATTTGAGAAACCAAGGCTGTTTAGTCTGCCGATAAGAATGTGGTGATTGACAGAGTCGAAAGCTTTGGCCAGGCCGATGAATATGGCTGCAAAGTAATGTCTGTTATTGATGGCGGTTATGATATCGTTTAGGACCTTGAGGTACACCCATGACCAGCTCTGAAACCAGATTGCATAGAGGAGAAGGTGCGGTGGGATTGGAAATGGTCGGTAATCTGTTTGTTGACTTGGCCTTCGAAGACCTTAGAAAGGCAGGGTAGGATAGATATAGGTCTGTAGCAGTTTGGGTCAAGAGTGTCCCCCCCTTTGAAGAGGGGGATGATCGCGGAAGCTTTACAATCTTTGGGAATCTCAGACGACACGAAAGAGAGGTTGAACAGGCTAGTAATAGGGGTTGCAACAATTTCGGCAGATCATTTTAGAAAGAGAGAGTCTAGGTTGTCTAGCCCGGCTGATTTATAGGGGTCCAGATTTTGCAGCTCTTTCAGAACATCAGCTATCTGGATTTGGGTGAAGGAGAAATGGGGGAGGCTTGGGCGAGTTGCTGTGGGGGGTGCTGGGCAGTCGATCGGGGTAAGGGTAGCCAGGTGGAAAGCATGGCCAGCCATAGAAAAATGCTTATTGAAATCCTCAATTATAGTGGATTTATCGGTGGTGACAGTGTTTCCTAGCCTCAGTGCAGTGGGCAGCTGGGAGGAGGTGCTCTTATTCTCCATGGACTTTACAGTGTCCCAGAACAGGATATTTTAATGGCAAATGGGAAGCATTTTTCAATTACCAGTTGAGAAATACAAATAGTAGCTCTTTTTAATCAGGACCATTATTATGATTATTTATTTTATTATAATTTTTTTTTACAGGTGATTGCCTTTAGAATTATTGCTCAATGATTGGGCTTATGTAAGCACATGTATCACTCCAGCAGCAACAAACAGTTGTTTGAACTGTATCAGCTACGTCGACTGGTATTCCAATCAATGAATAGGGAAAAATGCATTTTTTTGCAATGTGATTTTTCTTTTCTCCCGGACATTTGGCTGGCTTTTCATTTTCGGCCAAATTCCATCTATTACCAGCTAACGGAAACCCTGCTTGACTGGTTGCAAGGCGCTAAAGAGGGTAATGAGTATGGCCCAGTGGGGTCAAGCTCCCTGCCATCCAGGACCTCTATAACAGGCAGTGTCAGAGGAAGTCCAAACATATTTTCAAGAACTCCATCCACTCAAGCCATTGACTGTTCTCTCTGCTACCACACGGCAAGTGGTACCAGTGCAAGGCTGGAACCGACAGGACCCTGAACAGCTTATACAAGGCTTGGGTGGTATATTATATATACTATATCCTGGGGTATTTGAAGTTTTTCAATACATTTTAATATTTGTAGCTATTCTTCAAGTAAATACCAGCAGTCAACTTGTGCAATGCGCTAGGAGATAAAGCAGATCACGTTGTTCATTTCCCCTGTCACATTAGTTTACATTATGAAGCTTAAGTACTTTTCCAGAACAGTTTAGCCAGTCACATGTTTGTTTGTAAATAGCACAATGGAAAAAAGCCAGAGCAGGTGAGTCCAGCTGTGTACGGACATGTTTTATATTAAAAATCAACAGGTTTTTTTCTTAAATCGAGTGGTCAGTGACGTGCAACTGTAGCTTTCCTTCACAGAAAATACATTAGTGCAACACATTCGACAGAAAATAGCTTAATTTTCATCAGATGACAGCAGAAATACAACACTATTTTGCTGGCAGCCACACAAGTAAATGAGCTTACAATGAAAAAGCAAGGTATTTTAAAATTAAAATTATCACGGTTAACAGTATTATCACGGTATTTTAAAAATGTGCTGGAAATGTTCAAAAAGTACTGATACACACACTGAAATCATTTCACCAAGTTTTATATCGAAAACCAACAAACAACAAATAAAATTAGCAGCACTATGCACTTTTTGTGTGCATGAACATTAAAATAATAACATTAACGTTAAAGTTGGCACCATGTGGCCATGAGAGGTAAAAGTTTCCCTAGTGCAGGTTTTAATGAACACAACCTTACCTTAAGTAAGCAAATCAAATGTGCATATAAAATCAACACAAGTAAAGCAATGTGCATGTAAGAACAATGCAACCATATGTAAACAATTCCAATGTGCAGGTGTTGACATTAAAATAACAACACAAAATATGTAAACAAATCCAATGAACAGCACTGATTCTATGTCCGCTCTCTCCTTCATAAAGAAATAAGATGCTGCTGGCCTAACATCCTGTATGTATGCATCTTTGTTTACTTGAGATTGAAATGTAAAAATGTCAGCATCTTTACTTTGTCTGAATTAAGTAGTGATATACTAGGGGAGACAATGTGCCCGCTGGCACTGAACACTCTCGCTGAAGGCACTCTGGTTGCTGGGATGCACAAAAGCTTCCTGGCAACCCTGGCAAGGTGAGGCAGCTCTGATGCATGGCCCCTCCACCACACCAGTAGATCCTCCTCTGCTGGAATGGGTGGCAGAGACAGGTAGACCTTGATCTCTTCTTTCACTCTGTCTTCTGGGGTGGTCGGAATCTGACCTTCTTCACCTTTCTGCTGCCTTGTTGAGGTAATCTTTCTCAGCAACCCAGCCAGGCCTTTCCCCACCGATGCCGCTGTGGGCTTGTTGGTGCTGCTGGTGCTTTGTGGTTCTTCCCTGTCTTGTGGAGCTGCCAGCTTTAAGGCCTCCTGGACACAGCTGTCAGTGTCAACCTTTGCAGCCTCAGGCTCATCTAAAAAGCTCCTTTTGAAGTGGGGGTCAATGAAACAAGCCATGTGCATGACTCTCTTTGCTTTCTCCGTGTATCTGTTGTTAAGGTCTTCTTTGATTTCCCTTTTCATCTCCTTTGTCAGGGATGGCTCCGTATCCTTTTCCACCAGAACATCACTGGTGATGAGGTCCAGGACAGGCTTGATGGCTGACAGTGTCACTCATGTCTCTGAGGCAAGTGCATCTGTAAAGTTGCTCAGAGGTTAAAGGAGCTGGCACAGTTTCTCCATGACACTTATGTCGGCATCCTTGAGCATCAGATGCCATGTTCCTCTTTCTCCAGCCAATGTCGCACAGACTGGCAGCTGTTGGCTGAGGAAATGCTCAAGTATCTTGTGTGTAGATCCCTATCGGGTCTCCACATCATGGATAAGAGCCTTTTGTGGCATGTTGAGAGCAGCTTGCTTTTCTCTCAGTTTTCTCCTTCTCTTCCAGCTCCGTGAGAAGCCTTGGACCAGATCACGGCAGGCCTTGACTGCTGTGTCAACTCTCTGAATTGTCAGAGCCTTTGAGATGGCCAGGTTAAAATGATGGCAAAGTACCCAAGCCACAGATCTGGGAACTCTTCAAAAGCCTTGATTTGTTTGTTGCGTTGTCTGTGGTTATGCAGACCAGGTCTTTCTTGTTGATCCCCCATTCTTCCATCATATTCTCAAAAAACTCTCTGGTGTTGTGAGCCGAGTGACCTTCTGGGAAGAACTGTGTTTCCAGGCAGTTTGATTCCAGTTGCCAGTCTGGGGTGAGATAATGGATAGTAAAGCTGTAGGGTTCGGTTGACCGCCCCCGCTTTCACTGGTCCAGAGGTCAGTACTTGCAACAAACCATGTGCCTTGAACCAAACTTTTTCCAACATCAGCTTTAACCTGGTTGTACAGGTTTGGGATTTCAGTCTTGAAAATAATATTTGCGATGGCACTTTGTAGTGAGGCACGGCAACCTTCACCAGCCTCAGAAAACCAGGCCTCTCAACAATTTGAAATGGAATCATGTCCTTTGCAATGTAATATGAAAAGGCTGCAGTGAGGTCTTGAGCATTTTTTGATGTGGGTGCAAAATCAGCCTGCCTTTTAAATGCTTGCTCGAGTGTCTGTGTCACAACTGTAAATGAGGAGGGACCAGTAGCATCACTGGGTTTGCCTGCTGCACGCCCACTCTGTAAACAAGAGAATAGCATATGTATTATTATTATTATTGGTGTTGTTACATTATAATAGAAATTATTCTCTCTCTCACTCACTTGCATGCACACACGCACGCACGCACGTGCACACACACACACACACACATACACACACACACACACACAGTCTATCTTCTGTGTTGCATTTGAGTATATGCAATGACCCCATGCACAATTTACATAAATACAAATGAGTCTTAAGAAGACAGTGATAGTAATTGCAATGAGCCCAACAATTGACATAAATACAGGAGACTTGTATCGCAGTCTATAGTGTTTCTCCTGTTGGAACACTTTTACAACCGGATTAACCTCCCTAGTCAACAGCCAGTGGAATCGCGTGGCACGAAATACAATTACCTCAAAAATGCTATAACTTCAATTTCTCAAACATATGATTATTTTACACCATTTTAAAGACAAGACTCTCGTTAATCTAACCACATGTCCGATTTCAAAAAGGCTTTACAGCGAAAGCAAAACATTAGATTATGTCAGGAGAGTACCCTGCCAAAAATAATCACACAGCCATTTTCAAAGCAAGCATATATGTCACAAAAACCAAAACCATAGCTAAATGCAGCACTAACCTTTGATGATCTTCATCAGATGACACTCCTAGGACATTATGTTATACAATACATGCATGTTTTGTTCAATCAAGTTCATATTTATATCAAAAAACAGCTTTTTACATTAGCATGTGATGTTTAGAACTAGCATATCCACAGCAAACTTCCAGTGAATTTACTAAATTACTCATGATTAACGTTGACAAAATACATAACAATTATTTTAAGAATTATAGATAAAGAACTCCTTTATGCAATCGCGGTGTCAGATTTTAAAATAGCTTTTCGGCGAAAGCACTTTTTGCAATATTCTGAGTACATAGCCCGGCCATCACGGCGAGCTACTTTGACACCCACCAAGTTTGGCACTCACCAAACTCAGATTTACTATAAGAAAAATTGGATTACCTTTGCTGTTCTTCATCAGAATGCACTCCCAGGACTTCTACTTCAACAACAAATGTTGTTTTGGTTCCAAATAATCCATAGTTATATTCAAATACCTTTTGTTTGTGCGTTCAGGTCACTATCCGAAGGGTGACGCGCGAGCGCATTTCGTGACAAAAAATGTAAAAATATTTCATTACCGTACTTCGAAGCATGTCAAACACTGTTTAAAATTACAAATTCTATGCTATTTTTCTCGTAAAATACCGATAATATTCCAACCGGGCGATGTTGTATTCATTCAAAGGCTGAAAGAATTTTTTTTAGAATTCTCATGAACGCGCTTCTCAGTCTCACTGTTCCCAGGCTGACCACTCACAAACAGAGCTGCTGTACTTCGCCCAGAGACTGCAGACACCCCATTACACTTTCTGGCGCCTTCTGAGAGCCAATGGAAGCCTTAGAAAATGTCATGTTACAGCAGAGATGCTGTATTTTCGATAGAGATGCAACAGAAGGACAACAAATTGTCAGAGAGGGCACTTCCTGTATGGGATCTCAGGTTTTGGCCTGCCATATGAGTTCTGTTATACTCACAGACACCATTCAAACAGTTTTAGAAACTTTAGAGTGTTTCCTATCCAAATCCACTAATTATATGCATATTCTCGTTTCTGGGCAGAAGTAGTAACCAGTTTAAATCGGGTACGTTTTTTATCCGGCCGTGCAAATACTGCCCCCTAGCCCCAACAGGTTAATATATTTAAAAATATATGTTGGCTGGGTGACTAAACTATATAATGTGTTATAGTGTGCAATGGGCAAATAGAGTCTGCAGACTAGAGGTTGACCGATTATGATTTTTCAACGCCGATACCGATTATTGGAGGGCCAAAAACCGTTACCGATTAATCGGCCGATTTTTTTGTATATATTATTTGTAATAATGACACTTACAACAATACTGAATGAACACTTATTTTAACTTAATTCAATACATCAATAAAATCAATTTAGCCTCAAATAAATAATTAAATATGTTCAATTTGGTTTAAATAATGCAAAAACTAAGTGTTGGAGAAGAAAGAAAAAGTGCATTATGTGCCATGTGAGAAAGCTAACGTTTAAGTTTCTTGCTCAGAACATGAGAACATATGAAAGCTGGTGGTTCCTTTTAACACGAGTCTTCAATATTCACAGGTAAGAAGTTTTAGGTTGTAGTTATTATAGGAATTTTAGGACTATTTCTCTCTATATGATTTGTATTTCATATACCTTTGACTATTGGATGTTCTTATAGGCACTTTAGTATTGCCAGTGTAACAGTATAGCTTCCGTCCCTCTCCTCGCTCCTACTTGGGCTCGAACCAGGAACACATCGACAACAGCTACCCTCGAAGCAGCGTTACCCATGTAGAGGAAGGGGAACAACTACTCCAAGTCTCAGAGCGAGTGACGTTTGAAACGCTATTAGCGCGCACCCGCTAACTAGCTAGCCATTTCACATCGGTTACACCAGACTAATCTTGTGAGTTGATAGGCTTGAAGTCATAAACAGCGCAATGCTTGAAGCACAGCGAAGAGCTGCTGGCAAAACGAAAGTGAGGTTTTGAATGAATGCTTACGAGCCTGATGCTGCCTACCACCGCTCAGTCAGACTACTCTATCAAATCATAGACTTGATTATAACATAATAACACACAGAAATACGAGCCTTAGGTCATTAATATGGGTGAATCTGGAAACTATCACGTTTATTCTTTCAGTGAAATACGGAACCGTTCTGTATTTTATCTAACGGGTGGCATCCCTAAATCTAAATATTCCTGTTACATTGCACAACCTTCAATGTTATGTCATAATTACTTAAAATTCTGGAAAATTAGTTTACAACGAGCCTGGCGGCCTAAACTGTTGCATATACCCTGACTCTGCATGCAATGAACGGAAGAGAAGTGACACAATTTCACCTGGTTAATATTGCCTGCTAACCTGGATTTCTTTTAGCTAAATATGCAGGTTTAAAAATATATACTTCTGTGTATTGATTTTAAGAAAGGCATTGATGTTTATGGTTAGGTACAGTCGTGCAACGATTGTGCTTTTTTCGCAAATGCGCTTTTGTTAAATCATCCCCCGTTTGGCGAAGTTGGCTGTCTTTGTTAGGTAAGAAATAGTCTTCACAGTTCGCAACGAGCCAGGCGGCCTAAACTGCTGCATATAGCCTGACTCTGTTGCAGAGGTGACACATTTTCCCTAGTTAAAAGAAATTCATGTTAGCAAGCAATTTTAACTAAATATGCAGGTTTAAAAATAAATACTTCTGTATTGATTTTAAGAAAGACATTGATGTTTATGTTTAGGTACAAGTTGGCGCAACGAGTGTCCTTTTTCGCGATTGCGCACCGCATCGATTATATGCAACGCAGGACAGGCTAGATAAACTAGTAATATCATCAACCATGTGTAGTTAACTAGTGATTATGAATGATTGATTGATTGTTTTTTATAAGATAAGTTTAATGCTAGCTAGCAACTTACCTTGGCTTCTTACTGCATTCGTGTAACAGGCAGGCTCCTCGTGGAGTGCAATGTAAAGCAGGTGGTTAGAGCATTGGACTAGTTAACCGTAAGGTTTGAAGATTAAATCCCCAAGCTGACAAGGTAAAAATCTGTCGTTCTGCCCCTGAACAAGGCAGTTAACCCACCGTTCCTAGGCCGTCATTGAAAGTAAGAATGTGTTAACTGACTTGCCTGGTTCAAAAATATTTATTTAAAAAAAAATATTAAATCGGCAAATCTGTGGCCCAAAATACCGATTACCGATTGTTATGGAAACTTGAAATCGGCCCTAATTAATCGGCCATTCCGATTAATCGGTCGACCTCTACTGCAGACACACGACGCATACAGCAGCAGAACAACATGTAGTGATTTTATTGACAAGCTATTAGCAAGTTAGACAGACAAACAATGACATTTCCCCCATTCCGATTTCACCACATCATGCATTGAGCTAAAAGTTAACTTACCTTGCATTCACTATAAAGTAGTTGGTGGTAGTCACGAAGATGACTCAAGAGTTTTGAAGTGTTGGGCCCTTTCGTAGCATTTTTTTTGCATGTTCTGCACACAGGGTGACCATCTTCGATTAAGTTTCCCTCAGAACTCTTATAAAACCCAAAATACAACCACACTTCAGATTTGATCCTCTTAGAAGGAGGCATGGCAACCTTCACCAGCCTCAGGCAACAGTCTGTCGCTGCCTTCCGCCATGTTTTCACACAATACAAAACCCACGTTGCATGCTGCGTCAGCGTCAGACTGTTGCTAACTTTGGTTGATGCTGGACAGTATTTACCGTGAGTAATCAAACGTGGTTTTAATGAAAGTTAAAATTTGAAACAGTAATACCAACCTTCGGGAATTTTACTGTGGTTTATCGTGAAACCGTTAACTTCTATGAGCTACGTGTCCCGCATAGTGCTGCGGGACACAGCCAGTGAAATATCAGGGCGGCAAATTCAAAAACAACAAAATGTCATAATTCAACTTTCTCAAACATACACTTCTCCTTGATGTAACCACATTGTCCGATTTCAAAAAGGCTTTACAGCGAAAGCAAAACATTAGATTATGTTAGGAGAGTACATAGACAAAAATAATCACACTGCCATTTTCCAAGCAAGGACATGTGTCAATAAAACCCAAAACACAGCTAAATGAAGCATTTTTTTTACATTTTAGTCATTTAGCAGACGCTCTTATCCAGAGCAACTTACAGTAGTGAATGCATACATTTCATTTCATAAATTTTTTTCTGTGCTGGCCCCCCATGGGAATCGAACCCACAACCCTGGTGTTGCAAACACCATGCTCTACCAACTGAGCTACAGGGAAGGCCTGACCTTTGACGATCTTCATCAGATGACACTCCTAGGACATTATATTACACAATACATGTATGTTTTGTTCGATAAAGTTCATATTTATATCCAAAAACAGCATTTTACATTGACGCGTGATGTTCAGAAAATGTATTCCCACCAAAACGTCCGGTGAATGTGCACATCAATTTACAAAAATTCTCATCACAAACGTTGACAAAATATATAACAATTATTTAAAGAATTATAGATAGACTACTCCTGGATGCAACCGCTGTGTCAGATTTTAAAATAGCTTTACGGAGAAAGCACATTTTTCAATATTCTGAGTACATAGTTCAGCCATCACAGCAAGCTATACAGACCCGCGCCAAGTTCAATCTTTATGGTATTTTTAACGTAAAATTGCGCTAATATTCCAACTGGACAATAGCATATTAATTCAAGAAGAAAAAGAAGGAACGGCGCGTTCGCGGGATCGAGCATATCCAATCCCTTTGTTGCCAGGCAATCCACTCAGTAACTGAGCTCCTATACTCTGCCCAGTGACAGGAGAATGCTCAAACCACTTTCTGAAGGCTGTTGACAGCCAATGGAAGCCTTAGGAAGTGCAACGTGACCCCACAGAAACTGTAGTTTTGATAGAGAATCAAAAGAAGAACTACAATTCTGACCTTCCACTTTCTCAGGATTTTTCTCAGGTTTCTGCCTGCCATATGAGTTCTGTTATACTCACAGACACCATTCAAACAGTTTTAGAAACTTCAGAGTGTTTTCTATCCAAATCTACTAATAATATGCATATTCTAGTTTCCTGGCAAGATTAGTAACCAGTTTAATTTGGGTATGTTTTTTCATCCGGCTGTGAAAATATTGCCCCCTACACCCCAACAGGTTAACCGTTTCATCCCTACTGGCTACACTGAGAAAAGTACTGGAGAAAAGTAGCTGCACATCAGTCAGAGCGCAGTCTGCTGATAGATTGCTCATTCTGATGCTGAGCAGAAATTACAATAAGAAGCATTTTAGATCTGTGTTTACAAAACGCAGCAAGATATTTCTAATGCGTTTTATCTGTTTTTCCTGCCTGAAAAACACAGAATTCTGCTTTAACTTGCTATCTAAGTAAGTCTGATAGCCTAGTGGGTAGAGCGTTGAGCCAGCAACTAAAAGGTTGGTGAATCAAATCCCCCAGCTGACAAGGTAAAAATCTGTTGCTCTACCTGTGAACAAGACATTTAACTCACTGTTCCTAGGCTGTCATTGTAAATAAGAATTTGTTCTTAACTTACTTGCCTAGTTAAATAAAAATGTATAAGGTATCATATGTGACCCGTTTCAGGAAACTAGGCGTTTGTTGCTGATCACTACTTCACAAGAGAGCCGTTTGAACCTAGACTTGTATTTTTTATCAAAATGCGTTTTTTTTGGCAGAATTGCCTTCTCGAACGTGTGAACTTTCATGTGCCTTAATAACAAACTTGTATGCAATCTGTAAATATTAATAAAATGGTTAAATTACGAGTGTAGTTGGTTTAGCCACAGAAAAAGCAGGCAACCTTCCCGCTAGCCATGATTGGTTGAGATAATGTGTTGGCTGGACGTGCCGAGAGATGAGTTTGGATTGGTCTGCCATATAGCACACTTCTGTCTATTTCAGCTGGTCAGTATGTGTTGGTAATCCTGTCTAACGCTGCTTTTTTTATGTATCGCGTAGTACAACTGCATAAGTGTTGCTCTCCACTTTCTGGAGGCCAGAGTTCAGTGGAATTTGAGTATGATAGCTAAGGAAATGGAAAAAACACCTGTCTCCAGATTACATCTTCAAACTAAGGGCAACCATGGCATCCATGACAGGAGACGCATCGATCTATGATGTACATGGGTAAGAAAGTGGTTTAATTTCAAGTTAAAGTGTACTGTTAGCTAGCTAACATTAGCTAGCTGGCTTGCTAGCTAACGTTACGTGTATGATCTCATTATTCGTATCTCAGAGCCATTTGCTTGCCTATCTTACATTGAGTTGTGATTATGGTTAATTGTTTCGCTAGCTCGTTACATGTCTTAACAAAAGACTCCACTTTGCAAGTATCCATTTCAATAGAATGTCACTTTGACAACTGTTGATCTGCAGGGTAGTAATGTCATGAGTTGTGAATATGGTTAGTTGTTTAGCTAGCTAGCTACATGTCTTAACAAAAGACTGCACTATGCAAGTAACCGTTTCGGGTGCGTTCGTAAATTCAGTCTGGCCATCTACACCGATTTCAGAGCACTCTCGTCTGAGTGTGCCAGAGCGCAGAATAACTGATGAATTTACAAATACTCAACACCAGTTGAATATGGCCGGTGTCAGCTCAACACCAGTTGAATATGGCCGGTGTCAGTAAACGTCGGCAAAAAAGCATAATGAAATTGTTGCCATTAGCACAGTTACAGTCACCAATGCTCTGGATAACATGAAAACATCCTAAACAGCTCTGCTAGGGCGAGTAAAATGGTCAGGGTGGGGTGTTCTCTCATTATGTGTCTGGAAGTAGCTAGCAAGCTAGCCTAGGGCTGGGCGATATGGCCAAAATATAACATTACGGTATTTAAAAAAAAATTGCGGTATGAAGGTATTTGACAGTATTTTTAGTTTTTGAATAATAAAAGTTCTACATTTGCTTTATGAGTAGTGAGTGATCCTAGGGTGGCAACACATACACATACATACTAAGTGATTTCAATGAGTCTTTCTCTGTTCTGATTGTTTTATACTGTTCAATTCAACTTCAACCAAAACAAATTTCAGCACTTTTATCATTTCTGCATTTCCTGCACTTAACTGCAGTGGTGGAAAAAGTACCCAATTGTTATACTTGGGTAAAAGTAAAGATAAGTTAATAGAAAATGACTCAAGTAAATGTGAAAGTCGCCCAGTAAAATACTACTTGAGTAAAATTCTAAAAGTATTTGGTTTTAAATATCCTTACGTATCAAAAGTAAATGTAAATGATCAAATGTACTTAAGTGTCAATAGTAAAAGTATAAATAATTTAAAATTCCTTATATTAAGCAAATCAGATGGCACCATTTTCTTGTTTTTTTATTTACAACTAGCCAGGGGCACACTCCAACACGCAGACATAATTTACAAACAAAGCACTTGTGTTTAGTGAGTCCACCAGATCAGAGGCAGTAGATGACCAGGGATGTTCTCTTGACAAGTGCGTGACTTGGACCATTTTCCTATCCTGCTAAGCATTCAAAATGTAACGAGTACTTTTAGGTGTCAGGGAAAAGTACAGTATTTTCTTTAGGAATTTAGTGTAGTAAAAGTAAAAGTTGTCAAAAATACAAATAGTAAAGTACAGATACCCAAAAAACGAGTAGTACTTGAAAGTATTTACACCACTGCTCAATTTAGATAATTTCCACACTGCCACGTAGGGCTGTATGATATGAGCAAATAATCTGGGACTTATTTTTGACCAAATGTTGCAATTGCGATTTGACTTGCAAATTAGAGCAAAACTGTTGGAATCATGGAAATAGAATGAATATTCTAATTCTGTAGTTAGAATATAATAGTGGGCACTTTGAATACAGTGTTGTTTGAGATGACAACGAATTAAAATGCCAGGGAGGAGTAATTGTCACATGGTAGGAACTAAATTGTTGATAAGTGTTTCCTAGGAGAACCTATAAGCTATGACTAAATTGCATGTTCTCTCTTATCTACTTCATGTAGCTAACATATTCTTGCTTTCCATATTCCTCTTTGATACTGAAGATACTGTTGCACAAACAACATGCTGATTTAGGTCTACACCAACACTGGTATTATCAGGCTGTATTAGCTTGCTACGTTTGCTCTTACTCAGTACATTTATTAGCTAGCTAGCTATTAGCATGAACGGCTAACAATTAGCGTCTCACAAGATTTAGGGCAACTTGCTAAGAAAAGACAAACTAGCTGTTTGCTGATGTAAGAAACACAAACTAATAGTGTCATTATTGAACGCTAGTGGATTTATATTAAGAAGCAAAGAGAACAGCATTGTTGTCATCAACATTGTTGCATGTGCTGCATTGACCATGCAGACTGAACGCAAGTGTCTCATGGTTGAAGAACATCAAATGCACTCCTTGAGTGAAAGGGGGCGTGGCTAGGTCTGTGTGGAAAGTGGCACGGAGAGAAAGAGCGGAGAGAGATGACTCAAGTAGTGAAGTAAACTATAAAAATTGACATTACACATGGCGTATCACATTTAACAAACCAAACATTCAAATACCGGTATAGAAGGTAAAGTAAAAACCCAAACCGGTCCCTGCATCAATACCGGTATATCATAAAATACGGTATACGGCCTAGCCCTAAGCTAGCCAATGTTAGCCAGTTAGCTTGGGTGCTTGACTGCCATTGTGAGGTCAGAACTTTCGGATCAACCAGTGAACGCTCCGAGAGCGAAACGCTCTGAATTTAAGAACGGACAATCTGACAGCACAGTTGCAGTCACCAACGCTCTGGATAGCATAACAGCCTAACCAGGTCTGTTAGGGCGAGTAATGCTCAGTGAGCTGTTCTCTCATTTGTGTCTGGAAGTAGTAGCTAGCAAGTTAGATTGGGTGCTTGACTGCTTTTTTAATGATTATTATTATTATATGAACAAATCAAATACAAAAACAGAAATATACAAACAAGAGTACATAAACCTAATAGACAGGGGTATTACATATCGAGATACATTTTCAATTTGTCAAAGTTTTATGGTACGTATTTCTTTTTTGTTTTTACAATTACTGATAATTTCAAAATAATATTTCAATTCTATCTTAAACAATGTGAAAAGGGGTTTGTTCTCCACCCACTTAATTTTATGGAAAAAGAATCTGCCATGAAAATAAACAAATTAACAATGAAAGTTAAATCAGGGTCCATATAATTTGGATCAAAATAAAACATAATATCAGAGTCTTTCAAATTAACATAAGAACAGTCCCAAAATAAATGGTCAAGAGTCCCTGGGTCACAACCACAAAATACACATTTGTTATCAAAAGCTATTTTGAATCTGTGTATAATAAAGGGGTGCTTAACTGTTGTTGTTAGGACAGAACGCTCAGATCAACCCTTAAAGAGATGGGTGGGGCTAAAGCTTAAGAGGGTATGAATGATGCTGAATGGGTGTAGACAAAGAAGGGCTCTGCAGTAGTAGTACCAAAACATTCAAAGGCAATTTTTTGAGTTTACAACTTTCAAAGCAAAATTACTTTCCCATTGTTCCTCAAATGCAGTGTATGATATACCATTATGTAGCTCTGAGTCCCTACTTTTATCCAATGTAAAAAACACAATTTGGTGAAGTAGACATACTTGGTATTCACATCTCAAAAAATATAAACTTACCACAATCAATTTCAATAGAAAGTTACCAAAAATAGACAAGTTTCTGCAACCATGGAGAGGTAAATACTTGTCTATTTATGTAAAAATCACATTGATTAACTCTTTGGTCCTATCACAGTTTACTTTCTAATGGCACTGCCTACTCCAGACGACAATTTTTTTTAATCATATGAGCAAAAAAGATTTCATTTTATTTGGAATGCTGAGCCAGACAAAATTAAACGTGCCTATTTATATAATGAATATGAGTTTGGGGGGCTAAAATTATTAAATATTAAAGCTTTAAACCTCTCACTAAAAGCGTCACTCATACTTAAACTCAAAATTGTTCTCCAGTAGATTTTTAAGAAAGCCGCATCCTTTGTTCAAAAATGGCATTTTTGCCTTTATACAGATTACAACTTCTAATTTCCGACTAATTGAAAATGAAATGTTGTTTAAAGTATCGCCCTTTCTTAAACAAGCCATACAAAGCTGGTTACATTTTTAGTTTTATCCTCCAGAAAAGATAGAACAAATAATAAAAAAAATGTATGGTTAAACTCAAATATTCTGATTAATAAAAAAAACTTTCTTTATGGATTTTTTTATTTTTTAAACTATATTTATTAATGAAATTATGAATAGAAACGGAGGAGTTATGTCACATACGCAGCTAGAGCTGGGTGATATGGCCAAAATCTCATATCCCAATATAGGTAATTTCATATCCCAATAACGATACATATCACAATATTAAGCATGTAACAAAATATAAAATATTAATGTATAAAATTTAAAAAGGTAAATAGAAAACATCTCAACTATAATGGAATACAAAATAAATATAGGCCTAATATATATATATAGATATCTATATATATATAGATACCAAATGCAAATTGATATGTGACACGTATTAATGTCAAAATAACATGCAAAACAGGCAAGCCCCCATATATATACATTGGGGAGAACAAGTATTTGATACACTGCCGATTTTGCAGGTTTTCCTACTTACAAAGCATGCAGAGGTCTGTAATTTCTATCATAGGTACACTTCAACTGTGAGAGACGGAATCTAAAACAAAAATCCAGAAAATCCATTGTATGATTTTTAAGTAATTAATTTGCATTTTATTGCATGACATAAGTATTTGATCACCTACCAACCAGTAAGAATTCCGGCTCTCACAGACCTGTTAGTTTTTCTTTAAGAAGCCCTCCTGTTCTCCACTCATTACCTGTATTAACTGCACCTGTTTGAACTCGTTACCTGTATAAAAGACACCTGTCCACACACTCACTCAGACTCCAACCTCTCCACAATGGCCAAGACCAGAGAGCTGTGTAAGGACATCAGGGATAAAATTGTAGACCTGCACAAGGCTGGGATGGGCTACAGGACAACAGGCAAGCAGCTTGGTGAGAAGGCAACAACTGTTGGCGCAATTATTAGAAAATGGAAGAAGTTCAAGATGATGGTCAATCACCCTCGGTCTGGGGCTCCATGCAAGATCTCACCTCGTGGGGCGTCAATGATCATGAGGAAGGTGCGGGATCAGCCCAGAACTACACGGCAGGACCTGGTCAATGACCTGAAGAGAGCTGGGACCACAGTCTCAAAGAAAACCATTAGTAACACACTACGCTGTCATGGATTAAAATCCTGCAGCGCACGCAATGTCCCCCTGCTCAAGCCAGCGCATGTCCAGGCCCGTCTGAAGTTTGCCAATGATCATCTGGATGGTCCAGAGGAGGAATGGGAGAAGGTCATGTGGTCTGATGAGACAAAAATAGAGCTTTTTGGTCTAAACTCCACTCGCCGTGTTTGGAGGAAGAAGGATGAGTACAACCCCAAGAACACCATCCCAACCGTAAAGCATGGAGGTGGAAACATCATTCTTTGGGGATGCTTTTCTGCAAAGGGGACAGGACGACTGCACCGTATTGAGGGTAGGATGGATGGGGCCATGTATCGCGAGATCTTGGCCAACAACCTCCTTCCCTCAGTAAGAGCATTGAAGATGGGTCGTGGCTGGGTCTTCCAGCATGACAACGACCCAAAACACACAGCCAGGGCAACTAAGGAGTGGCTCCGTAAGAAGCATCTCAAGGCCCTGGAGTGGCCTAGCCAGTCTCCAGACCTGAACCCAATAGAAAATCTTTGGAGGGAGCTGAAAGTCCGTATTGCCCAGCGACAGCCCCGAAACCTGAAGGATCTGGAGAAGGTCTATATGGAGGAGTGGGCCAAAATCCCTGCTGCAGTGTGTGCAAACCTGTGGTCAAGAACTACAGGAAACGTATGATCACAATAATTGCAAACAAAGGTTTCTGTACCAAATATTAAGTTCTGCTTTTCTGATGTATCAAATACTTATGTCATGCAATAAAATGCTAATTAATTACTTATAAATCATACAATGTGATTTTCTGGATTTTTGTTTTAGATTCCGTCTCTCACAGTTGAAGTGTACCTATGATAAAAATTACAGACCTCTACATGCTTTGTAAGTAGGAAAACCTGCAAAATCGGCAGTGTATCAAATACTTGTTCTCCCCACTGTATATATATGGGGGCTTGCCTGTTTTGCATGTTATTTTGACATTAATACGTGTCACATATCAATTTGCATTTGGTACCTTGGGTTGAGTGTTAGCACCAACTCACGAAACCCCCATTTCTCGACCATGTAAATTGGGGCCATGTTGTTGCAGATGTAAGTTGTAACGGCAGCTGTTATCTCCTTCCATCTTTGTGATTCTTTGCTATATGGTGTGCCACGGGCAAAAGCCTCTTGCAACGTCTGAGTCGGGGGTTTGTTTTGAGCACTCGACTGTACTTTTTTGGGTCTCATCCGTAGACTCTCTCTGTACTGTTTCACATGGTTCTTCCGTAGGTGGTGAAAGAGGTTAGTGGTGTTTGAGCCTGTTGTCAGGACAGGATGGCGGTATATTTTGCAGAGGACGGTTTTCTGGTCCGTGTCAGACTTTTCATAACCAAACCACGTCCATGCGACCTAAGTAGCCCCTCTTTTAGGTATGAGCTCTGTATCTCCGTGCTCTTTGTCATGTTCACTCTCCTCCATGTTTGTTTGTGTTGCAAATTTCCTTCCACATGGCATGTGTGCTCAATCCAAACTTACAACCAATTGATTGCAGAATTACCACAAAAATGGCATAGGCAAGTGGAAAATGGAGAAGGTAGGGAACTTGTTTGCCTGCCATATATCAAAGACACAAATTGGCTGAAAAAAACTGTCATGAATAGAAAAATATACCAGTTTCATTTGACGACAAAAATGTTGATAGCTGCGCCATACAGGTTGGAAAATAAATGGGAAAAGATTTTCAAAGTACCAATTCCATGGCACAAGATTTATGAAGACGGTACAAAAAAACGACACTTTATTCAACACTTAGAGTTTTTCAATTATTATATAAAATTCTTGCCACTAACAGAACATTATATATTTGGGGCATACAACAGTCTCAGCTCTGTAGATTTTTCTGCGAAGAGACAGAATCAATAGATAATTTATTCTGGTATTTCCCCTATGTAGCTTGTTTCTGGTCACAGGTTCAGGAAAGGTTAAAAAGTCACAACATGTACTTAAAATTAACCTTAATAATAGGAAGTGTTGGGCGATTTGGAAAGCCATAGTCAGTCAATAAATAAAATAATAATACTTGTAGGAAAGGTTTTCATCTTTAGCTCACAATCTGTGGATGCTATATGATTAGAAAGGTTAAAAAAGTATGTAAAACATCACAGCACAATTGAAATATTTATGGCACATGGAAACCAAACGAGGGTGGTCTATGGTGATAGGTGGGATGGGCATGAGAGTGGTTGAGGGTTGGGATTAAAGAGTTTATGTTTGGTAATGTATTATTGTTATGTGACTGCTTTATATAAAAGTAACATGTATGTAAAATTTGTATGCAAAATAGTACACTACCGTTCAAAGGTTTGGGGTCACTTAAAAATGTCCTTGTTTTTGAAAGAAAAGCACCTTTTTTGTCCATTAAAATAACATGAAATTCATCAGAAATACAGTAATACAGTGTAGACATTGTTAATGTTGTAAATGACTGTTGTATGATCACCCTGTCTAGCTCCTTGCCAACTTAGTAGTATTTCTGGGGTGTTATTTCTTACGGTATTTGCCCAGAACTTTTCTTTGTATTATTATCTAGAGCCGGACATAACTTTTGGATAGGGGATTGGCTCGTAATCCATGATCGGATCTTTTATTTCTGATGCTATTCATGAGTGTGCAAATTCTCTCTATCTTGCGGGAATTTGGGACTTCACTCATGTTCTTATGCCAGAACTGGATGACATACATATTGGTAGTTAAATCAAAGTCACTAAGCAAAAAAACAACAACCAAACATCAATAGCCATTACAATGTCAAAACATGATTTCAGTACCATTTGCTTGATTTTTTCAGGACCCATGACTATGATGTATCAACAATAGCTAGCTAACGCTTGCAATGCTAGTCAATATAGGCTGCTACCTAGCTAGCCAGCCTAGCAAGCTCTATTCTAAGAAACTGATGCAACCCTGTGGTCTAACAGCTACCTAGGTGACCAGTGGTGACAGTCCTGTCCCTATAAGATTCAAGGCTTTAATAAGTGCCTTTGTGCATAAATAGCAAATCAAATACTGATTGATAAGCTAGCTAAGTTAGCTAGCAAGATAGCTGTGACAGTTACCAGCGTGCATGCACAAATACATGCCGACACATTGTATCAAAGTCAGGAGGACATGCAGAATGAACTGCCTCTCTGGGACTGGACTGCCCTAGAGGGCTACAAAAATGCTGGTACACAGATTTATAGCTCATACAATTATATTTTGTTCTAGTCAATGACAGTCTATGTTGCAAATTAAATACCCGTGTCAAATGCCTTCAAAAAGTATCCACACCCCTTGACGTTTTCCACATTTTGTTGTGTTACAGACTGAAATTAAAATGGATTCAATTGAGATTGTGTGTCACTGGCCCACTCACAATAATGTCAAAGTGTAATTAAGTTTTTGGACAGTTTTTCAAATTATTTAAATTAAAAGCTGAAATGTCTTGAGTCAATAAGTATTTATGGCATGCCTAAATAAGTTCAGGAGTAAAAATGTGCTTAACAAGTTACATGGACTCACTCTGTGTGCAATAATAGTGTTTAACCCATAAGACTCTAAGCCTTGTCTAAGCCGGGGGAGGGGCGTTCTACTAAGCTATATGGAATTGTTTTTCTAAGGTCATACCAAGGATAATTTTGTTATTTAATTTAGAATATATATATATATATATAATTTTTTTTACATGCATTTAACCCTTTAATTTTTTACTATAAACAGCCTCCATATATATACTGAACAAAAATATAAACGCAACATGTAAAGTGTTTCATGTTTCATGAGCTGAAATAAAAGATCCCAGAAATGTTCCATATGCACAAAAAGCTTATTTTCTCTCAAATGTTGTGCACAAATTTGTTTACATCCCTGTTAGTGAGCATTTCTTCTTTGCCAAGATAATCCATCCACCTGACAGGTGTGGGATATCAAGAAGCTGATTAAACAGCATGATCATTACACAGGTGCACCTTGTGCTGGGGACAATAAAAGGCCACTCTAAAATATGCAGTTTTGTCACACACAACACAATGCCACCAATGTCTTAAGTTTTGAGAGAGCGTGCAATTGGCATGCTGACTGCATGAATGTCCACCAGACATGTTTCCAGATAATTGTTAATTTCTCTACCATAAGCCATCTCCAATGTCTTTTTAGAGGATTTGTCAGTACGTCCAACTGTGCTCACAACCGCAGACCCACGTGTATGGCGTTGTGTGGGCGAGCGGTTTGCTGATGTCAACATTGTGAACAGAGTGCCCCATGGTGGCGGTGGGGTTATGGTATGGGCAAGCAAGCATAAGCTATGGACAGCGAACACAATTGCATTTTATTGATGGTAATTTCAATGCACAGAGATACCATGACGAGGTCCTGAGGCTCAATGTCGTGTCATTAATTCGCCCTTGTCACCTCATGTTTCAGCATGATAATGCACAGGCCCATGTCGCAAGGATCTGTACACAATTCCTGGAAACTGAAAATGTCCCAGTTCTTCCATGGCCTGCATACTCACCAGACATGTCACCCTTTGAGCAAGTTTGGGATGCTCAGGACGGACATGTACAAAAGAGTTTTCCAGTTCCCACAAATATCCAGCAACTTCACACAGCCATTGAAGAGGAGTGGAACAGCATTGAATAGGCCACAATTAACAGCCTGATCAACTCTATGCGAAGGAAATGTGTAGCACTGCATGAGGCAAATGGTGGTCACACCAGATACTGACTAGGTTTTCTGATCCACACCCCTACCTTTTTTTTAAGGTATATGTGACCAACAGATGCATATCTGTTTTCCCAGTCATGTGAAATCTACAGATTATGACCTAATTTATTTATTTCAATTTACAGATTTCCTTATATGAACTGTAACTCAGTAAAATATTTGAAATTGTTGCATGTTGTGTGTATATTTTTGTTCTGTGAATATTTGAAGGGTTTAGTTCCTAACCAACATAAATTAAAATGTCAAACATTTACAGTGGGGGAAAAAAGTATTTGATCCCCTGCCGATTTTGTACGTTTTCCCACTGATAAAGAAAGGATCAGCCTATAATTTTAATGGTAGGTTTATTTGAAAAGTGAGAGACAGAATAATAACAAAAATATCCAGAAAAACGCATGTCAAAAATGTTATAAATTGATTTGCATTTTAATGAGGGAAATAAGTATTTGACCCCCTCTCAATCAGAAAGATTTCTGGCTCCCAGGTGTCTTTTATACAGGTAACGAGCTGAGATTAGGAGCACACTCTTAAAGGGAGTGCTCCTAACCGCAGCTTGTTACCTCTAAAAAAGACACCTGTCCACAGAAGCAATCAATCAATCAGATTCCAAACTCTCCACCATGGCCAAGACCAAAGAGCTCTCCAAGGATGTCAGGGACAAGATTGTAGACCTACACAAGGCTGGAATGGGCTACAAGACCATCACCAAGCAGCTTGGTGAGAAGGTGACAACATTTGGTGCGATTATTCGCAAATGGAAGAAACACAAAAGAACTGTCAATATCCCTCGGCCTGGGGCTCCATGCAAGATCTCACCTCGTGGGGTTGCAATGATCATGAGAACGGTGAGGAATCAGCCCAGAACTACACGGGAGGATCTTGTCAATGATCTCAAGGCAGCTGGGACCATAGTCACCAAGAAAACAATTGGTAACACACTACGCCGTGAAGGACTGAAATCCTGCAGTGCCCGCAAGGTCCCCCTGCACAAGAATACATATACATGCCCGTCTGAAGTTTGCCAATGAACATCTGAATGATTCAGAGGACAACTGGTGAAAGTGTTGTGGTCAGATGAGACCAAAATGGAGCTCTTTGGCATCAACTCAACTCGCCGTGTTTGGAGGAGGAGGAATGCTGCCTATGACCCCAAGAACACCATCTCCACCGTCAAACATGGAGGTGGAAACATTATGCTTTGGGGGTGTTTTTCTGCTAAGGGGACAGGACAACTTCACCGCATCAAAGGGACGATGGATGTACCATCAAATCTTGGGTGAGAACATCTTTCCCTCAGCCAGGGCATTGAAAATGGGTCGTGGATGGGTATTCCAGCATGACAATGACCCACGGCCAAGGCATCAAAGGAGTGGCTCAAGAAGAACCACATTAAGGTCCTGGAGTGGCCTAGCCAGTCTCCAGAACTTAATCCCATTGAATATCTGTGGAGGGAGCTGAAGGTTCGAGTTGCCAAATGTCAGCCTCGAAACCTTAATGACTTGGAGAAGATCTGCAAAGAGGAGTGGGACAAAATCCATCCTGAGATGTGTGCAAACCTGATGGCCAACTACAAGAAGCGTCTGACCTCTGTGATTGCCAACAAGGGTTTTGCTAAGTCATGTTTTGCAGAGGGGTCAAATACTTATTTCCCTCATTAAAATGCAAATTCTTTTATAACATTTTTGACATGCGTTTTTCTGGATTTATTTGTTGTTATTCTGTCTCTCACTGTTCAAATAAACCTACCATTAAAATTATAGACTGATCATTTCTTTGTAAGTGGGCAAACGTACGAAATCAGCAGGGGATTTAATACTTTTTCCCCCCACTGTAACTACTGATTCAAGGGTTTTTCTTTATTTTCTACATTGTAGAATAAAAGTGATGACTTTAAAACTATGAAATAACACATATGGAATCATTTAGTAACAAAAAAGTGTTGAACAAATCATAATTTTTTTTTATTTTAAATTCTTCAAAGGAGCCACCCTTTGCCTTGATGACAGTTTTGCACACCCTTGGCATTCTCTCAACCTGGAATGCTTTTCCAATAGTTTTGAAGAAGTTCCCACATATGCTGAACACTTTTTGGCTGCTTTTCCTTCCCTTTGCAGTCCAACCATCTCAATTGGTCGGGTGATTGTGGTCGGGTGATTGTGGAGGCCAGGTCATCTGATGCAGCACTCCCATCACTCTCCTTCATGGTCAAATTACCCTTACACAGCCTGGTGGTCTGTTGGGTCATTGTCCTGTTGAAAAACAAATGATAGTCCCACTAAACACAAACCAGATGGGATGGTGTATCGCTGCAGAATGTTGTGGTAGCCATGCTGGTTAAGTGTGCCTTGAATTCTAAATAAATCACAGACAGTGTCACCAGCAAAGCACCCCCACACCATCACACCTCCTCCTCCATGCTTCTCGGTGGGAACTACACATGCGGAGATCATCCATTCACCTACTCTGCGTCTCACAAAGACACGGCAGTTTGAACCAAAAATCTCAAATGTGCTCATCAGACCAAAGGACAGATTTCCACCGGTCTAATGTCATTTGCTCGTGTTTCTTGGTCCAAGTAAGTCTCTTCTTCTTATTGGTGTCTTTTAGTAGTGGTTTCTTTGCAGCAATTTCACTATGAAAGCCTTGATCGTGCAGTCTCCTCTGAACAGTTGATGTTGAGATATGTCTGTTAGAGGCAACTCTGGGTCTTCCATTCCCGTGGCGGTCCTCATGAGAGCCAGTTTCACATAGCACTTGATGGTTTTTGCGACTGCACTTAAAAAACTTTAGATATCCCAACAGACTTGCAAAAACTATAGTTTGTTAATTAACAAGAAATTTGTGGAGTGGTTGAAAAACGAGTTTTAATGACTCCAACCTAAGTGTATGTAAACTTCCGACTTGAACTGTATATAAATTACCGTTCAAAGTTTGGGGTCACTTAGAAATGTCCTTGTTTCTGAAAGAAAGGCAATTTTTTTTGTCCATTAACCTGTTATGGCTAGGGGGCAGTATTTTCACGGCCGGATAAAAAACGTACCCGATTTAATCTGATTATTACTCCTGCCCAGAAACTAGAATATGCATATAATTATTAGCTTTGGATAGAAAACACTCCAAAGTTTTTAAAACTGTTTGAATGGTGTCTGTGAGTATAACAGAACTCATTTGGCAGGCCAAAACCTGAGAAGATTCCATGTAGGAAGTGCCCTGTCTGACAATTTCTTGGCCTTCTTGATTATCTCTATCCATTACAGGGGATCTCTGCTGTTACGTGACACTTCCTACGGCTCCCATGGGCTCTCAGAAGGTGGCAAAAAGCTGAATCGTGGCTTTCCAGGCTCTGGCTGAAAAAAGTAGCGCGTTTGGATAGTGGCTGGTCACAGTACTGTGAGACTCAGGCGCGTGCCCGCGTCGACCCCATGCTTTGTTTTTTCTCGTCTGTTTACCTAAACGCAGATTCCCGGTCGGAATATTATCGCTTTTTTACGAGAAAAATTGCATAAAAATTGATTTTAAACAGCGGTTGACATGCTTCGAAGTACGGTAATGTAATATTTAGAAATCTTTTGTCACGAAATGCGCCATGCTCGTGACCCTTATTTACACTTCGGATAGTGTCTTGAACGCACGAACAAAACACCGCTATTTGGATATAACAATTGATTATTTTGAACCAAACCAACATTTGTTATTGAAGTAGCAGTCCTGGGAGTGCATTCTGACGAAGAACACCAAAGGTAATCAAACTTTTCTAGTAGTAAATCTGACTTTGGTCTGGGCTAAACTTGGTGGGTGTCTAAATAGCTAGCCGTGATGGCTGGGCTATCTACTCAGAATATTGCAAAATGTGCTTTCACCGAAAAGCTATTTTAAAATCGGACACCTCGATTGCACAAAGGAGTTCTGTATCCATAATTCTTAAAATAATTGTTATGTTTTTTGTGAACGTTTATCGTGAGTAATTTAGTAAATTCACCGGAGGTTTGCGGGGGTATGCTAGTTCTGAACGTCACATGCTAATGTAAAAAGCTGGTTTTTGATATAAATATGAACTTGATTGAACAAAACATGCATGTATTGTATAACATAATGTCCTAGGTGTGTCATCTGATGAAGATCATCAAAGGTTAGTGCTGCATTTAGCTGTGGTTTTGTTTTTTGTGACATTATATGCTAGCTTGAAAAATGGGTGTCTGATTATTTCTGGCTGGGTACTCTGCTGACATAATCTAATGTTTTGCTTTCGCTGTAAAGCCTTTTTGAAATCGGACAGTGTGGTTAGATAAAGGAGAGTCTTGTCTTTAAAATGCTGTGAAATAGTCATATGTTTGAAAAATTGAAGTTTTTGTATTTTTGAGGAATTTGTAATTCGCGCCACGCCTATCATTGGATATTGGTGCAGGTGTTCCGCTAGCGGAACATCTAGATGTAAGAGGTTATTAAAATAACATCAAATTGATCAGAAATACATTGTAGACATAGTTAATGTTGTAAATGACTATTGTAGCTGGAACTGGCTGATTTTTAATGGAATATCTACATAGGCGTAGAGGCCATTTATCAGCAACCATCACTCCTGTGATGAAATGGCATTTTGTGTTAGCCAATCCAAGTTTATCATTTTAAAAGGCTAATTGATCATTAGATAACCCTTTTGCAATTATGTTAGCACAGCTGAAAACTTGTGTTGCTGATTAAAGAAGCAATAAAACTGGCCTTTAGACTAGTTGAGTATCTGGAGCAACAGCTTTTGTGGGCTCGATTACAGGCTCAAAATTGCCAGAAAAAACGGACTTTCTTCTGAAACTCTTCAGTCTATTCTTGTTCTGAGAAATGATGGCTATTTCCATGCGAGAAATTACCAAGAAACTGAAGATCTCGTACAACGCTGTGTACTACTCCCTTTACAGAACAGAGCAAATTGGCTCTAACCAGAATAGAAAGAGGAGTGGGAGGCCCCGGTGCACAACTGAGCAAGAGGACAAGTATATTAAGTGTCTAGTTTGAGAAACAGATGCCTCACAAGTCCCCAACTGGCAGCTTCATTAACCTGTTATGGCTAGGGGGCAGTATTTTCACGGCTGGATAAAAAACGTACCCGATTTAATCTGATTATTAGTCCTGCCCAGAAACTAGAATATGCATATAATTATTAGCTTTGGATAGAAAACACTCCAAAGTTTCTAAACCTGTTTGAATGGTGTCTGTGAGTATAACAGAACTCATTTGGCAGGCCAAAACGTGAGAAGATTCTGTACAGGAAGTACCCTGTCTGACCATTTCTTGAACTTCTTTGCCATCTCTATCCATTACAAAGGATCTCTGCTCTAACGTGACACTTCCTACGTCTTCCATGGGCGCTCAGAGCCCGGGAAAAAGCTGAATGACGTAATTCAAAGCCCTGGCTGAAACACACGAGCGCTTTTGCTAAGTGGTCTATCAGAGGACAAAGGGCTTAGGCTCGTGCACTGTGCCGCCCCCGTCTTTGTGTTTTTCCCTCTATTTGCCGAAACACAGATTCCCGGTCGGAATATTATTGCTTTTTTACGAGAAAAATTGCATAAACATTTATTTTAAACAGCGGTTGACATGCTTCGAAGTACGGTAATGAAATATTTAGAAATCTTTTGTCACGAAATGCGCCATGCGCGCGACCCTTATTTACCATTCGGATAGTGTCTAGAACGCACGAACAAAACGCCGCTATTTGGATATAACAATGGATTATTTTGGACCAAACCAACATTTGTTATTGAAGTAGAAGTCCTGGGAGTGCATTCTGACGAAGAACAGGAAAGGTAATAACATTTTTGTTACAGTAAATCTGATTTTGGTGAAGGCTAAACTTGCCGGGTGTCTAAATAGCTAGCCCTGTGATGCCGGGCTATCTACTGAGAATATTGTAAAATGTGCTTTCACCCGAAAAGCTATTTTAAAATCGGACATATCGAGTGCATAGAGGAGTTCTGTATCTATAATTCTTAAAATAATTGTTCTGTTTTTTGTGAACGTTTATCGTGAGTAATTTAGTAAATTCACATGAGGTTTGCTAGTTCTGAATGTCACATGCTAATGTAAAAAAGCTGGTTTTTGATAGAAATATGAACTTGATTGAACAAAACATGCATGTATTGTATAACATAATGTCCTAGGGTTGTCATCTGATGAAGATCATCAAAGGTTAGTGCTGCATTTAGCTGTGGTTTTGTTTTTTGTGACATTATATGCTAGCTTGAAAAATGGGTAGTCTGATTATTTCTGTCTGGGTACTCTGCTGACATAATCTAATGTTTTGCTTTCGCTGTAAAGCCTTTTTGAAATCGGACAGTGTGGTTAGATTAACGAGAGTCTTGTCTTTAAAATGCTGTAAAATAGTCATATGTTTGAAAAATGGAAGTTTTCGGATTTTAGAGGAATTTGTATTTCGCGCCACGCCCATCATTGGATATTGGAGCAGGTGTTCCGCTAGCGGAACGTCTAGATGTAAGAGGTTAAGGTGCCCCAAAGCTTTTTACTATCATTCTTTATATCATTTATCTTTGTTTCATAGTGTAGTTTCTTTTTATTTAGTTAAGTCACATGATTTCTTCATTTGCAGTACGTTTGCCAATCAGTTGGGCTGCCAGACTTAATTGCCATACCCTTTGCCTCATCCCTCTCAAACATAACATTTTTCAATTCCTCATCAATCCAAGGGGATTTAACCTTTTTTACAGTCATTTTACAGCTGTTTTTACAGTTCTTATTAGTAACTGGAATAAGTAGTTTCATAAATGCATCAAGTGCAGCGTCTGGTTGCTCGTCCTTACACACCACAGACCAGCAAATATTCTTTACATCATCAACATGTGAATCACTACAAAACACTTGTATGACCTCTTATACACTATATTAGGACCAGCCTTTGGAACTTTGGTTTTCCTAGAAATGGCGATTATATTGTGATCACTACATCCTATGGATTTGGATACTGCTTTAAAGCAAATATCTGCAGCATTAGTAAAAATGTGATAATAGATGTTGATGATTTCATTCCTGTGCTGTTTGTAACTACCCTGGTAGGTTGACTGACAACCTGATCCAGGTTGCAGGCACTGGTTACAGTTTGAAGTTTTAAAAATATACTTGTCTGTTGATATCACATACATTATCAAGCATTTCACAGGCCAGGTCATCTGATGATGCACTCTATTACTTTCCTTGGTCAAATAGACCTTACACAGCCTGGAGGTGTGCTTTGGGTCATTGTCCTGTCTGACCTTTAGAGTCTCTAGTACTGAGATGCAATGCGTTAGACCACTGCGCCACTCAGGAGCCTCACATCTTTGAAGTGCGCCTTGGAATTCAATAAGGTAATAGAATAGGTAAACTTTTCTACTTTGGGGGTAGTAGATTAACATAAACTAGTTGCATCTACAATATCGGCGTTGCATCTACAATGTGTCTGTCTTTACTTGTACTTCGCCATTGTGAGGCCTGTGAGAAGGACCCAATCACGTGACTGGCATTGGTTAAAAAGAATTCAGATCGTTGTGAGAGTCTCACCTTTACACGGAGGGGTCATATTAGTGTGTAGCCCAAACTGTTCGGATGCTACAGACAGAAGTTGGCAGATCGGCTGTACCGACTTCAGACGAGTCCCAAGGCTCTTCTAGGGTCGTAGAGCAAAACGGAGAACACTACCGTGTTTGTGAGCGTCTCATCTTTCCATAGAGGGGTTGTTCATAATAGTTTGTAGGCCAAACCGTTCGGACGCTACAGACAATTTTGTGAGCAGACCGATTTTCAGGATGTCTCATGGTCTGACAAACACTGCTCTAGCTCTGTCTCCTTTCACTGCAGATGCGGAAGGTTGACATAGGTTTATGCGGTGGATTGAGACACATCCAATGCAAAAAAAAAACAGTCACAGTATCTCTAGCTTAAAATAGCAGCTTTTTGTGGGGATTTTTTTTATTATTATGCTAATTAGATTTTCCCTGGCAGCAGGTAGCCTAGTGGTTAGAGCGTTGGGTCAGTAATCAAAATGTTGGTGGATCGAATCCCCGAGCTGAAAAGGTAAGAATCTGTCGTTCTGCCCCTGAACAAAGCAGTAACCCACTGTTCCCCGGTAGGCTGTCATTGTAAATAATATTTTTTCTTAACTGACTTGCCCAGTTAAATAAAGGTAACATTTAAAACTGTAAAAATGGTGTAACTGCCTAGTTTTTCCCTCTGATGGCTACAGGAAAAAAAGCGCGTGATGATGTAGCTTATTCAATTTGTTTTATTCGGTGGGTAATGAGCACATAACATAGCAGTAGTGTTAGTTGACTTGAAGGATTCTCTCCAGCAACATAAAACAGTCTGAGGAGAAAAGTCAAGGGGTGCAATACTGCTGCAATACAAGATGTCACTAAACACACATGAATGTAAATCCAGGTCAACATGAATTCAAACATCATTTCAATAGCTAGCTATGTAGCTATGAAATCCACCTTGGGGAACTCTGTTACACTGGGTCAAAAGACAGGAGCCCTGTACCAAATAACTGGAGTAGAGAAATGTGATTCATGTAGCTAGGTAGCAACCGATGTTGGCTGTGGAAATAAGGGCTCCTTTCTGCTGGTAGTGGCTTGCCTATGCGTTTGCCTACTCCTAGCTGTCTACGACACAGTTGCCTGATGAATGTTAGCCAAGGTCTTAGCTAGCTAGTTAGCTAGCTATCTAGCTAGCTGGCTGGGGTTGTTAATTACTAGCTAGCTAGCTGGGGTTGTTAACTACTAGCTTACTCGCCAGCCATCTAGCTAATGTAAACTCACTCACTTTTGTACATCGCCTTGGTCCGTACAATTGACCTTATTTTAGCGCCCCAAAAATGTAATACTTCCAGATCAACTGTAATGTCAATACCGTTGTAAAGCACAATTTCTCCCCTTTCCAACAGAATTCATGCCGAGACCTCCACGCTGCCCATTTCATCATGATTCAAGAAGGCAATGATCTCCGTCAGATCGTTTTAAAAATGGCGGGTGGGGATGCAAAACTAATGCGTGGTAGTGAGAAGGAGAGATGTGTGGGAAAACTGTTTTTTTCACTCGATCTGTCCAACTTATCATCTTATCGCCTCTAAAAATTTAAATAAAACACTATAAAGTGTTTATATAATGTGTCATTACATACCTATTTGAAGGTTTGTGTCAAATTTGAATCGGGTTTTTAGGGCGGTGCTGAAGTGATCTTCAGTGATGATGCAAAAAAAGACTAGGTATCCCCCCCTTACCCCCGTCGCTGTCCATTTCTTGTTTTTAAATTATGAGAGAAGTGCTACACCTGGTGGAGAGAAATTGTAAGACAGAAATAGTTGCTTTATACGTGCTGTACGTTACGGCATGACACGTCACGATGTAACAGAGGGTCAGTTTTTTCAACTTTTCTCCAATACTATAGAGCCATTACCATGTCGATCAACGCTTGAATAGAAACGTAGTTCACACCCCAGATTTTGAAGTCAACACAGTCGCTACAGTCCCATTAGTTTTCTTTGCAGCCTCGTTTGGATGTTGCGATTGCGCACATTTGTACGGAATGGGGTGAGTTTACGTTAGCTAGCTTCATCAACAAATGGAACTCCCAGACAAACACTAGTTAACTAGCTAGCAACAACCCTAAACTCCTGCTAGCTATAAATACCTTTTATTCATCCCTGCTGGTTAGCTGATATTAGCTAACGTTAACTAAATCAGTAGCTAGCCAAAAGTTAGCTGGCTAGCTAGCTAGCTCTCTACATTCAGATGGAGTGCAAAACATGTAAATGTACAACAAACATTAGATGTTCAGACATTAGACTTACTGTATACATTGTTAGCTTACCTTATCAAACCATGCTGCCTGCTAATTATCTATAAGCTATGTTTCAACTTTATTTTTAAAGATTTTTTTTCATTGAACAGTTTGAAATGATGTGCGTTCTGGCTCATTAATTCACATAGAAGTAGCCCATATCACTGTGGCGAACAATTTACGTTTGAGTCATGCTATGCTATTGTACGGCGTGGATTCGCTAGATGAGCAGGAAAATCTTCGATGAGAGCCCAACCATTTTTTACATTTACATTTTAGTCATTTAGCAGACACTCTTATCCAGAGCGACTTACAGTAGTGAATGCATACATTTTTTTTTGTACTGGCCCCCCCGTGGGAATCAAACACACAACCATGGCATTGCACACACCATGCTGGCATTGCAAACACCATGCTCTACCAACTGAGCCACAGGGAAGCACTCCCCCAGTGTTTCCCAAGGTCAAGTATGCAGACATTTGCCCATCTCCAGTCAGAACAGAACAGAACAGATACTAATAATGACTTTGTACATGTGTGCGTTCCTATCAAAATAGGTGCTTTATTACCTTATCATAATACAGTTTCTGTATATCGTGTAATGTCATTTCTACTGTAGCACACCGTATTTATGGAGCCTAATGTATTTTGTGTGGCTGCCTTTACAACCACGGACACGCAAGGTACTAATTTCATAACCTTTATGGTGTTATACACAATTGTTCTTATGTAGCTACATTCTTCTATTAGTTCTGTAAAACAATGCTAATGGTGTTAGCTTGTGTTATATCTTTTGAAGCTGCCCTGGCATTATCATGATCATTGCATTAGCCTGTGTATTCATTTGGCCTGTTTAGCATACTTCTGCCCCCTTGTGGAGCTCTTCAGTTATCATTCACAAGTGTCATATTGTCAATGCAACGTATTATTTTATGTTACTTCCTTATACTATTGTTTTATTGCTATATACTGATTGTATTTTAATTACTAATAGTTTTTCTTATGTCTGTACTTTCAGATACCACACACACAAACAATATTGAACATAATTTGCCCACATCATAACTGGAACTGGATACCTTTCTTGCTGAAGATTGAAGCCATGTTTTGTATGCTAGCAACATACTGTGAGAGGGATTGGGGAGGATGAGGGAGTGGAGAGGATGATGAGGCAGTGGGGAGGTGGGTGATATATTGTCAATATAATTGCATATTGGAGCTGTATTTGATTTGTATGTAAACTGTATGTCAAATTACAAAACACCTAGTTCAGTAATCATCTCACTTGTTAGCTGGCAGTGAACTATGCGGTCATTGAGGGCAGCAGTGTTGATCAGATGGAAAAATATTTTCTTATACCACTTGGTGGTTTTCCGAGCACATACAGTTGAAGTCAGAAGTTTACATACACCTTAGCCAAATACATTTAAACTCAGTTTTTCACAATTCCTGACATTTAATCCAGTTAGGATCACCACTTTATTTTAAGAATGTGAAATGTCGGAATAATAGTAGAGAGAATGATTTATTTCAGCTTTTATTTCTTTCATCACATTCCCAGTGGGTCAGAAGTTTACATACACTCTATTAGTATTTGGTAGCATTGCCTTTAAATTGTTTAATTAACTTGGGTCAAATGTTTCGGGTAGCCTTCCACAAGCTTCCCACAATACGTTGAGTGAATTTTGGCCCATTCCTCCTGACAGTGCTGGTGTAACTGACTCAGGTTTGTAGGCCTCCTTGCTCGCACACGCTTTTTCAATTCTGCCCACAAGTTCGGCCACTCCAATACGTTTACTTTGTATCCCTTAAGCCATTTTGCCACAACTTTGGAAGTATGCTTGGGGTCATTGTCCATTTGAAAGACTCATTTGCGACCAATCGTTAACTTCCTGACTGCTGTATTGGGATGTTGCTTCAATATATCCACATAATTGTCTTGCCTCATGATGCTATCTATTTTGTGAAGTGCACCAGTTGTGAAGTGCAGCAAAGCACACCCACAACATGATGCTGCCATCCCCGTGCTTCACGGTTGGGATGGTGTTCTTCGGCTTGCAAGCATCCCCCTTTTTCCTCCAAACATAATGAAGGTCATTATGGCCAAACAGTTCTATTTTTGTTTCATCAGACCAGAGAACATTTCTCCAAAAAGTATGATCTTTGTCCCCATGTGCAGTTGCAAACCGTAGTCTGTCTTTTTTATGGCGTTTTTGAAGCAGTGACTTCTTCCTTGCTGAGCGGCCTTTCAGGTTATGTCGATATAGGACTCGTTTTTACTGTGGATATAGATACATTTGTACTTGTTTCCTCTAGCATCTTGACAAGGTCCTTTGCTGTTTTTCTAGGATTGATTTGCAATTTTCGCACCAAAGTACATTCATCTCTAAGAGACAGAACGCGTCTCCTTCCTGAGCGGAATGACGGCTGCATGGTCCCATGGTGGTTATACTTGCGTACTATTGTTTGTACAGATGAACGTGGTACCTTCAGGGTTTGGAAATTTCTCCCAAGGATGAACCAGACCTGTGGAGGTCTACAATTAATTTCTGAGGTCTTGGCTGATTTCTTTTGATTTTCCCATGATGTCAAGCAGAGGCACTGAGTTTGAAGGTAGGCCTTGCAATACATCCACAGGTACACTTCCAAGTGACTCAAATGATGTCAATTAGCCTATCAGAAGCTTCTAAAGCCATGACATAATTTTCTGGAATTTTCCATGCTGTTTAAATTCACAGTCAACTTAGTGTATTTAAACTTCTGACCCACTGGAATTGTGGTACAGTGAATTATAAGTGAAATAATTTGTCTGTAAACAATTGTTAGAAAAATTACTTGTGTCATGCACGAAGTAGATGTCCTAACCAACTTGCGAAAATTCTAGTTTGTTAACAAGAAATTTGTGGAGTGGTTGAAAAACGAGTTTTAATGACTCCAACCTAATTGTGTGTAAACTTCCGACTTCAACTGTACCATAAAGCTGTTAGTCATGTCTGCCATATCCACTGCCCCCACCAGCATCTTCAGAGGGACCTGGGACTTCGTCGGTGGGCAAGGGGTCCTCAGATTCAGGGTTCTCAATATCCACAAATTTGGAGGCAGCTCCACTGTCACTTTCAGAATCGGATTCCTCACTTTCGTATTTAGACTCATTCAGAATTTACAAAAATCTCCAGATTTTTCTGCATTTCCACTATCTACACACAGTACCAGTCAAATGTTTGGACACACCTAATCATCCCAGGTTTTTTCTTAATTTTTACTATTTTCCTCATTGTAGAATAATAGTGAAGACATCAACACAATGAAATAACACATATGGAATCATGTAGTAACCAAAAAAGTGTTAAACAAATATAAATATATTTTATCTTTGAGATTCTTTAAAGTAACCACAGCTTTGATGACAGCTTTGCACACACTTGGCATTCTCTCAACCAGCATGAGGTAGTCACCTGGAATGCAATTCCATTAACAGGTGTGCCTTGCTAAAAATTAATTTGTGGAATTTCTTTCCTTCTTAACCTGTTATGGCTAGGGGGCAGTATTTTCACATCCGGATAAAAAAACATACCCGATTTAATCTGATTATTACTCCTGCCCAGAAACTAGAATATGCATATAATTATTAGCTTTGGATAGAAAACACTCCAAAGTTTCTAAAACTGTTTGAATGGTGTCTGTGAGTATAACAGAACTCATTTGGCAGGCCAAAACCTGAGAAAATTCCATGCAGGAAGTGCCCTGTCTGACAATTTCTTGGCCTTCTTGATTATCTCTATCCATTACAGGGGATCTCTGCTGTTACGTGACACTTCCTACGGCTCCCATGGGCTCTCAGAAGGCGGCAAAAAGCTGAATCGTGCTGCATTTAGCTGTGGTTTGGGTTTATGTGACATTATATGCTAGCTTGAAAAATGGGTGTCTGATTATTTCTGGCTGGGTAGTCTGCTGACATAATCTAATGTTTTGCTTTCATTGTAAAGCCTTTTTGAAATCGGACAGTGTGGTTAGATTAACAAGAGTATGTCTTTAAAATGCTGTAAAATAGTCATATGTTTGAGAAATTGAAGTAACAGCATTTCTAAGGTATTTGAATAACGCGCCACGGGATTCCACTGGCTGTTGAGTAGCCCATAGAGGTTAATGCATTTATAGCCAATCAGTTGTGTTGTGACAAGGTAGGGGGTACACAGAAGATAGCCCTATTTGGTAAAAGACCAAGTCCATATTATGGCAAGAACAGCTCAAATAAGCAAAAAGAAATTACTGTCCATCATTAATTTAAACTCTACAGGATCAGTGTCCCCCCCCCCACGGGACGATTAAGCTAACGTTGGCTAATGTGACAAGTAACATGATTATTTCCCAGGACAGACATATCTGATATGGAGACTGGCTAGGCCACTCCAGGACCTTAATGTGCTTCTTCTTGAGCCACTCCTTTGATGCCTTGGCCGTGTGTTTTGGGTCATTGTCATGCTGGAATACCCATCCACGACCCATTTTCAATGCCCTGGCTGAGGGAAAGATGTTCTCACCCAAGATTAGATGGTACATCCATCGTCCCTTTGATGCGGTGAAGTTGTCCTGTCCCCTTAGCAGAAAAACACCCCCAAAGCATAATGTTTCCACCTCCATGTTTGACGGTGGAGATGGTATTCTTGGGGTCATAGGCAGCATTCCTCCTCCTCCAAACACGGCGAGTTGAGTTGATGTCAAAGAGCTCCATTTTGGTCTCATCTGACCACAACACTTTCACCAGTTGTCCTCTGAGTCTCTGAGATGTTCATTGGCAAACTTCAGACGGGCATGTATATGTATTCTTGAGCAGGGGGACCTTGCGGGCGCTATGGTCCCAGCTGCCTTGAGATCATTGACAAGATCCTCCCGTGTAGTTCTGGGCTGATTCCTCACCGTTCTCATAATCATTGCAACTCCACAAGGTTCTTTTGTGTTTCTTCTATTTGCAAATAATCGTACCAAATGTTGTCACCTTCTCACCAAGCTGCTTGGCGATGGTCTTGTAGCCCATTCCAGCCTTGTGTAGGTCTACAATCTTGTCCCTGACATCCTTGGAGAGCTCTTTGGTCTTGGCCATGGTGGAGAGTTTGGAATCTGATTGACTGATTGCTTCTGTGGACAGGTGTCTTTTATACAGACATTTACATTTACATTTTAGTCATTTAGCAGACGCTCTTATCCAGAGCGACTTACAGTAGTGAATGCATACATTTCATACAATTTCATAAATTTTTTTCTCCCTTTAAGAGTGTGCTCCTAATCTCAGCTCGTTACCTGTATAAAAGACACCTGGGAGCCAGAAATCTTTCTGATTGAGAGGGGGTCAAATACTTATTTCCCTCATTATAATGCAAATCTATTTATAACATTTTTGACATGCGTTTTTCTGGATTTTTTTTGTTATTCTGTCTCTCACTGTTCAAATAAAACTACCATTAAAATTATAGACTGATCCTTTCTTTGTCACTGGGCAAACGTACAAAATCAGCAGGGGATCAAATACTTTTATCCCCCACTGTATATTCAAATAGCTCCGTTTTGTTCGTGCGTTCAGGTCACTATTCGAAGGGTGAGTGCATTTCGTGACAAATAAATTCAAAATATTCCATTACCGTACTTAGAAGCATGTCAAACGCTGTTTAAAATCAATTTTATTGCTATTTTTCTCATAAAACCGGGCAACGTTGTGTTCATTCAAAGGCTGAAAGAAAAAAATGGAGAATTCTCGTGAACACGCATCTCAGTCTCACTGTCCCCAGGCTGACCACTCACAAACAGAGCTGTTGTACTTTGCCAAGAGACAGCAGACACCCCATTCCACTTTCTGGCAGCTTTAGAGAGCCAATGGAAGCCTTAGAAAGTGTCACGTTGCTGTATTTTCGATAGAGATGCAACAGAAGGACAACAAATTGTCAGACAGGGTACTTCCTGTATGGAATGTTCTCAGGTTTTGGCCTTCCATGTGAGTTCTGTTATACTCACAGACACCATTCAAACATTTTTAGAACCTTTAGAGTGTTTTCTATCCAAATCTACTAATTATTTGCATATTCTCATTTCTGGGCAAGAGTAGTAACCAGTTTAAATCGGGTACGTTTTTTATCCGGTCGTGCAAATACTGCCCCCTAGCCCCAACAGGTTAATCTAGTAGGCATTGATTACCTTTCCAATATCCTCTCCCTCGCGGAAATTCTGGAAGAGTAATGTGTTTGATGGTCCGACCGCATTCTGTCCGCTATCAACACTCTTAACTTTTGCTGCCAGCAAAAAAGGACATAAGAAAGTAGTCAAGACGACTAGCTTGATTGAGCCTCCGCCATGTATATTTCACTAGGCCAGGAAATTTAAGTCTCCATATACCCATAATATTCTGAATTTCCGTAAGTGCATGAGGGTGATCATTTGAAGCACAATTTCCTTTACTTACAACTGTATTATAATCTATCACCATAATAATTGAGTCATGTATTGCCTAAAAACTTTTCAAAGAAGCATGGATCATCATTATTTGGACCGTATATGTTAATGAGCCAATTCTGTTTATGGTTCAATAGCATATTTAAAAGGATCCACTTTTCTTGCGGATCTGTTTGAACAGTTTGCACATTCGGATGAAAATTAGTATTAATATCAGCACTCCTTTTGAGTTTCTTTGCCCATACAACTTTGTCTAAAGGTGTAGAATTAATTGCTATGTTATATTCCTTCTCTTTTAGCCAGGTAAAGACTGATCATCTTTTCTAATGATCCCCTAAGCCATTACAACTAACTATACTTATTTCACCACTACCACTATACTTATTTCGCAATACCGGCGGTCACAAGTCATGCTGTCAGTCAAATTTCACCTGACTGTTTAGTCATGGTAATTAGGCTTCTCCAAGCTCCGATGCTGCTGATGGTCATTAGTAGCCTACCAAACTTGCTAACTGCACAGTACTCAGCACCTTGTTGTCCCTCTAATCACTCTGGCATCAATGCATGTGTAATCGAAAATCTAATCAAACACTTCATGAGAGCCCATGAGCTTATGTTGAGCAACATTTCTATAAGCTATGCAATTGCGTGAGAAAACAGAGTGACGTCCTCTATTAAAAAGAGGAGGATCCCATCAGCTTTCTGTAGGCCTGGCCTACTATATTTATTTCTCAATTTTCCTAATATTAAGCACATTGCTTATCTTTACAACAGGAGTATAGCCTACCTGTCCGGCATGAAAATGAACCATGGGAAAAGTGCCGTCCATTCGCTGTTTAAGTGCATAGATGACATCTATTTTTTCCCGTTGCCCCTGTTTCCAGACAGGTGCATGATAATGGTCCATTCTAAATCAAAACAAATTTCACACATATATTATTTAGTTTATGTAAAGACAAGATTCAATTAAGAATAGTCTGATGGGTGACAATATTAGCCTATCACTTGTGAATGATATATTTTCACTTGTGAATGATGCTCAGCGTAAGGCAAGAAACAATGCCTGTTTTGTTTTACTTTTTCGAATCATAGTCGCGCACCTCATGTAAATTAGCCCATAGGTTTATATGTTTTGATAAGATTTGTATCACCACTAAAGTTCCCAAATAATTTCTTAAAATTAAGCACTTTAATCCACTTTACAAGGGGTGTAGAGCCTAAATGGCATAAATAAGCAGCACATGAGTTTCAAGTTTGGGGAAGATAATTTTCGCCATTAAAATGCACCTTTATAATAAAAGCATCACATGCATAATCGCATTTGTGAAATGCTCTGAATTTACGAAATGACAATCTGACAGCACGGTTGCAGTGTGGATAACATAACAGCCTAACCAGCTCTGCTAGGGCGAGTAATGTACAGTGAGCGGTTCTCTCATTTGTGTCTGGAAGTAGCTAGCAAGTTAGTTTGGGTGCTTGGCTACTCTCCTTTGTACAGAACGCTCGTATCTCCCCTTAATGAGATGGGTGGGGCTAAAGCTTAAGAGGGTGTGAACGATGCTGAATGGGCGCTCCAGTAGTAGTACTAAAACATTCAAAGGCTATTTTCTCAAAAGTGAGTTTACAAGTTTATCAACATTCAAAGCAGAATTACTTTCCCATTGTTCCTCAACTGTAGTGTAGGATATACCATTTTCTATCTCAGTCTCTACTTTTATCCAATGTAAAAAACACATTTTAAAATGTTCTACATAAGACCGATTTGAGCCGGTCGGTCACATATTACATGGATTTATTTGACTTTTTAAAATGTAAATGTTCCAAAGGTCTGCATCAGTGGATTGTAGTCTATGTGTGGAAGCCAGGAGAAGCCAAATGTGTTTATTTTAATTTCTGGTCAATTACCGTGAGACCGACAGTTATTTGCTTGACAATCACCGGCTGACTAAATTTCGTGACCGCCACAGCCCTAGCTACGACTAAGGAAACCTCTAATTGTCCTCCAATATTCCACCCGCTAAAACCTCCCCCCATCCCAAGTTGTTTTGTCATTCCAGTTACTGGATAACCATCCCTGTACACATGGATCCTAGGGCCTTTAAGAGATAGTAGCCCCTTTAAAAAGAGTCCATGGTGCCACCTACAGTACAGAACCAGATCCGCATCCAACATCATTTAGAGCGCTTTCGCCTCAGTTTTACTGCATCTAGTTATAAAACAAATATGCAGTACCAGTCAAAAGTTTGGGGACACATATTCATACGAGGGTTTTTCTTTAATTTTACTATTTTCCACATTGTAGATTAATAGTGAAGACATAAACTATGAAATAACACACATGGAATCATGTAGTAACCAAAAAAGTGTTAATCAAATCAAAATATATTTTATATTTTGGATTCTTCAAAGCATCCACCCTTTGCCTTGATGACAGCTTTGCACAATCTTGGTATTCTCTCAACCAGCTTCATGATGAATGCTTTTCCAGCAGTCTTGAAGGAGTTCCCACATATGCTGAGCACTTGTTGGCTGCTTTTCCTTCCCTCTGCGGTCCAACTCATCCCAATCCATTTATATTGGGTTGAGGTCTGGTGATTGTGGAGGCCAGGTCATCTGATGCAGCACTCCATCACTCTCCTTCTTGGTCAAATAGCCCTTACACAGCCTGGATGTGTGTTGGGTCATTGTCCTGTTAAAACTAATGATTGTCCCACAAAGCTCAAACCAGATGGGATGGCGTATCGCTGCAGAATGCTGTGGTAGCCATGCTGGTTAAGTGTGCCTTGAATTCTAAATACATCACAGACAGTGTCACCAGGACAGCACCCTCATGCCAGCACACCTCCACCTCCATGCTTCACAATGAGAACCACACATGCAGAGATCATCCAGATCATCCATCTCACAAAGACACAGCGGTTGGAACCAAAAATCGCAAATTTCGACTCATCAGACCGAAAGGGCAGATTTCCACTGGTCTAATGTTAATTTAAATGTTTTTTTTCTTATAATTTGTAATACAAAAATAAATAAAGGTTACATTTAAAATAATGTCCATTGCTCGTGTTTCTTGGCCCTAGCAAGTCTCTTCTTATTATTGGTGTCCTTTAGTAGTGGTTTGTTTTCAGCAATTCGACCATGAAGGCCTGATACACGCAGTCTCCTCTGAACAGTTTATGTTGAGATGTGTCTGTTACTTGAACTCTGTGAAGCATTTATTTGGGCTGCAATCTGAGGTGCAGTTAATTCTAATGAGCTTATCCTCTGCAGCAGAGATAACTCTGGGTCTTCCTTTCCTGTGACGGTCCTTGTGAGAGGAAGTTTCATCATAACACTTGATGGTTTTTGTGACTGCACTTGAAGAAACTTTCTAAGTTCTTGAAATTTTGCGGATTGACTGACCTTCATGTCTTAAAGTAATGATGGACTGTCGTTTCTCTTTGCTTATTTGAGCTGTTCTTGCCATATTATGGACTTTTACTAAATAGGGCTATCTTCTGTATACCACCCCTTCCTTGTCAAAACACAACTGATTGGCTCAAACGCATTAAGAAGGAAGGAAATTCCACAAATTAACTTTTAACATGGCACACCTGGTAATTGAAATGCATTCCAGGTGACTACCTCATGAACCTGGTTGAGAGAATGCCCCGAGTGTGCAAAGCTGTCATCAAGGCAAAGGGTGGTTAATTTGAAGAATCTCAAATGTAAAATACACTGCTCAAAAAAATAAAGGGAACACTAAAATAACACATCCTAGATCTGAATGAATGAAATAATCTTATTAAATACTTTTTTCTTTACATAGTTGAATGTGCTGACAACAAAATCACACAAAAATAATCAATGGAAATCCAATTTATCAACCCATGGAGGTCTGGATTTGGATTCACACTCAAAATTAAAGTGGAAAACCACACTACAGGCTGATCCAACTTTGATGTAATGTCCTTAAAACAAGTCAAAATGAGGCTCAGTAGTGTGTGTGGCCTCCACATGCCTGTATGACCTCCCTACAACGCCTGGGCATGCTCCTGATGAGGTGGCAGATGGTCTCCTGAGGGATCTCCTCCCAGACCTGGACTAAAGCATCCGCCAACTCCTGGACAGTCTGTGGTGCAACGTGGCATTGGTGGATGGAGCGAGACATGATGTCCCAGATGTGCTCAATTGGATTCAGGTCTGGGGAACGGGCGGGCCAGTCCATAGCATCAATGCCTTCCTCTTGCAGGAACTGCTGACACACTCCAGCCACATGAGGTCTAGCATTGTCTTGCATTAGGAGGAACCCAGGGCCAACCGCACCAGCATATGGTCTCACAAGGGGTCTGAGGATCTCATCTCGGTACCTAATGGCAGTCGGGCTACCTCTGGCGAGCACATGGAGGGCTGTGCGGCCCCCCAAAGAAATGCCACCCCACACCATGACTGACCCACCTCCAAACAGGTCATGTTGGAGGATGTTGCAGGCAGCAGAACGTTCTACACGGCGTCTCCAGACTCTGTCACGTCTGTCACATGTGCTCAGTGTGAACCTGCTTTCATCTGTGAAGAGCACAGGGCACCAGTGGCGAATTTGCCAATCTTGGTGTTCTCTGGCAAATGCCAAACGTCCTGCACGGTGTTGGGCTGTAAGCACAACCCCCACCTGTGGACGTCGGGCCCTCATACCACCCTCATGGAGTCTGTTTCTGACCGTTTGAGCAGACACATGCACATTTGTGGCCTGCTGGAGGTCATTTTGCAGGGCTCTGGCAGTGCTCCTCCTGCTCCTCCTTGCACAAAGGCGGAGGTAGCAGTCCTGCTGCTGGGTTGTTGCCCTCCTACGGCCTCCTCCACGTCTCCTGATGTACTGGCCTGTTTCCTGGTAGCGCCTCCATGCTCTGGACACTACGCTGACAGACACAGCAAACCTTCTTGCCACAGCTCGCATTGATGTGCCATCCTGGATGACCTGCACTACCTGAGCCACTTGTGTGGGTTGTAGACTCCGTCTCATGCTACCACTATAGTGAAAGCACCGCCAGCATTCAAAAGTGACCAAAACATCAGCCAGGAAGCATAGGAACTGAGAAGTGGTCTGTGGTCACCACCTGCAGAACCACTCCTTTATTGGGTGTGTCTTGCTAATTGCCTATAATTTCCACCTGTTGTCTATTCCATTTGCACAACAGCATGTGAAATTTATTGTCAATCAGTGTTGCTTCCTAAGTGGACAGTTTGATTTCACAGAAGTTTGATTGACTTGGAGTTACATTGTGTTGTTTAAGTGTTCCCTTTATTTTTTTGAGCAGTGTATATTTTGATTACTCCATGATTCCATGTGTGTTATTTCATAGTTTTGATGTCATCACTATTATTGTAGAAAATAGTAAAAATAAAGTAAATCCCTTGAATGAGTTGGTATGTCCAAACTTTTGACTGGTACTGTATGTAAATGTGATATTTCAGTTTATGTTTTAATAAATTAGCAAAAATATCTAAAAAGCTGTTTTTGCTTTGTCATTATGGGTTATTGTGTGTAGATTGATGAGGATTTTTTTTTAATCAATTTTATAATAAGGCTGTAAAGTAACAAAGACACTGTATATACATAAAAACTCTTGCATATCTTCATTTATTCCCAGAATTGACAGATAATATGTGTAATAATATAAGCACTTCTACAAGGGATTGTTACCCATAACAATGTCCGGTAGTAGGAATTCTACATTTTCTCAACATATGTGGGATGCATACGCTCACTCACCCCACCCCTGACACACACACATGCACGCACAAGCACAAGCTTAAATTTCCAACAGTTGTTCCGTCCCCGAGCCCAAGTCAAGAGAAGACTTGTTGTGTGAATGCGTATATTTTGGCTGTTTAACCTGTTGGGGGTAGGGGGCAGTATTTACACAAGGCCGGATAAAAAACCTACCCGATTTAATCTGGTTATTACTACTGCCCAGAAACTAGAATATGCATATAATTATTGGCTTTGGATAGAAAACACCCTAAAGTTTCTAAAACTGTTTGAATGGTGTCTGTGAGTATAACAGAACTCATATGGCAGGCAAAAACCTGAGAAGATTCCTTACAGGAAGTGCCCTCTCTGACCATTCCTTGAGCTTCTTGTCTCTGTTTATTGAAGACTGAGGATCTTTGCTGTAACGTGACACTTCCTACGGCTCCCATATGCTCTCAGAGCCCGGGAAAAAGCTGAATGATGTAATTCCAGCCCCTGACTGAAAAACATTATCACCTTTGGCAAGTGGCCGATCAGAGGACAATGGGCTTAGGCGCGTGCACGAGTCGCGCCATGCTTTATTTTCTTTCGTCTTTTTACCTAAACGCAGATTCCCGGTCGGAATATTATCGCTTTTTTACGAGAAAAATGGCATAAAAATAGATTTTAAACAGCGGTTGACATGCTTCGAAGTACGGTAATGGAATATTTACAATTTTTTTGTCACGAAATGCATCGTGCTCGTCACCCTTCTTTACCATTCGGATAGTGTCTTGAACGCACGAACAAAACGCCGCTATTTAGATATAACTATGGATTATTTTGAACCAAACCAACATTTGTTATTGAAGTAGAAGTCCTGGGAGTGCATTCTGACGAAGAACACCAAAGGTAATAACATTTTTCTTATAGTAAATTGGACTTTGGTGAGTGCTAAACTTGCTGGGTGTCTAAATAGCTAGCCCTGTGATGCCGGGCTATCTACTGAGAATATTGCAAAATGTGCTTTCACCGAAAAGCTATTTTAAAATCGGACATATCGAGTGCATAGAGGAGTTCTGTATCTATAATTCTTAAAATAATTGTTATGCTTTTTGTGAACGTTTATCATGAGTAATTTAGTAAATTTTTTGTAAATTCACCGGAAGTTTGCTGTATGCTAGTTCTGAACGTCACATGCTAATGTAAAAAGCTGGTTTTTGATATAAATATGAACTTGATTGAACAAAACATGCATGTATTGTATAACATAATGTCCTAGGGTTGTCATCTGATGAAGATCATCAAAGGTTAGTGCTGCATTTAGCTGTCTTCTGGGTTTATTTGAAATTATATGCTAGCTTGAAAAATGGGTGTCTGATTATTTCTGGCTGGGTACTCTGCTGACATAATCTAATGTTTTGCTTTCGTTGTAAAGCCTTTTTGAAATCGGACAGTGTGGTTAGATTAACGAGAGTCTTGTCTTTAAAATGCTGTAAAATAGTCATATGTTTGAGAAATTGAAGTAATAGCATTTCTAAGGTATTTGAGTAACGCGCCACAGGATTCCACTGGCTGTTACGTAGGTGGGACGATTTCGTCCCACCGACCCTAGAGAGGTTAAGAAGGCATGCCAAATTACCAAATTGAGCAGGAATGTGAAGATTTGATTAACCAATATCTAGTACTAGCTGATGGAGCTCCGATAACCCTCTTCACCCTAACACCCACACACGCTGGTCCCCCATTGAGACCCATCTTCCCAAGACCTCTGTGCAGTCAGACCGTTTGATTATTCTGTGCTGCCAGGGCCACAATAATATGATATGCCCCCTCTCTGATTGTCAGAGTGTGACCTCCTCCCCATGGGTTACTGCAGCCAGTGTTACCAGCACTGCCACTACCTGGGTGGGATACTCCACCGGAACTCCTACCGGCTAGGTACGAGGTCATCAAGGTTCTCATTAGCAGCTTTGAGAAAATCCTTGTATATTATGCTCACCCATCTGGGGGCTTTGGCTTTTGGACCAACCTTGCCAGGCAGGCGGTGCTGCTTTGTGGGTCCTGACCACGTTCACCTTTCTGTCATGGATGCGTAGACTACTTGCAGTAGACCTATAAAACAAACTTCTCCTTAATAGGTAGGTCGCTCAGATCGGTGTCTAGGATATGGGGTTGGCACCGTTCCATCATGATAGGACAAAAATAAACAAACTATATATTTGTATTTTAATCTGAAAATGTAATTCGCGCCGGCGCGTATCGTGACAAAAAAATTCTAAATATTCCATTACCGTACTTCGAAGCATGTCAAACGCTGTTTAAAATCAATTTTTATGCGATTGTTCTCGTAAAATAGCGATAATATTCCAACCGGGAGACGTTGTATCCGTTTTAACACTGAAAGAAGTAAAATGGAGTCGTCACATGCACGCGCGCACCAGTGTCATTGTGCTCAGAACGACCACTTTCCAAAACCCCTACTGTTTTTCGCCCAGGGACTGCAGAGTTATCATTCCACATTGTGGCGCCTTCTGAGAGCCTATGGGAGCCTTAGAAAATGTCACGTTACAGCAGAGATCCTGTATTTTCGATAAAGAGGCTATAGAAGGACAAGAAATGGTCAGACAGGGCACTTCCCATATAGAATCTTCTCAGATTTTGGCCTGCCATATGAGTTCTGTTATACTCACAGACACCATTCAAACAGTTTTAGAAACTTTAGGGTGTTTTCTATCCAAAGCCAATAATTATATGCATGTTCTAGGTTTTGGGCAGGAGTAATAACCAGATTAAATCGGGAACGTTTTTATCCGGCCGTGAAAATACTGCCCCCTATCCTAAACAAGTTAACCTCTATGGGCTAGGTGGGACGCTTGCGTCCCACCTACGTAACAGCCACTTGCAGCCTGTGGCGCGATTTTCAAAACCTTAAAAATCCTATTACTTCAATTTCTCAAACATATGACTATTTTACAGCTATTTAAAGACAAGACTCTCGTTAATCTAACCACACTGTCCGATTTCAAAAAGGCTTTACAACGAAAGCAAAACATTAGATTATGTCAGCAGAGTACCAAGCCAGAAATAATCAGACACCCATTTTTCAAGCCAGCATATAATGTCACCAAAACCCAGAAGACAGCTAAATGCAGCACTCACCTTTGATGATCTTCATCAGATGACAACCCTAGGACATTATGTTATACAATACATGCATGTTTTGTTCAATCAAGTTCATATTTATATCAAAAACCAGCTTTTTACATTAGCATGTGACGTTTAGAACTAGCATACCCCCCGCAAACTTCCGGGGAATTCGCTAACATTTTACCAAATTACTCACGATAAACGTTCACAAAAAGCATAACAATTATTTTAAGAATTATAGATACAGACCTCCTCTATGCACTCGATATGTCCGATTTTAAAATAGCTTTTTGGTGAAAGCACATTTTGCAATATTCTAAGTACATAGCCCAGGCATCACGGGCTCGCTATTTAGACACCCTGCAAGTTTAGCACTCACCATAATCATATTTACTATTATAAAAGTTTGATTACCTTTTGTTGTCTTCGTCAGAATGCACTCCCAGGACTGCTACTTCAATAACAAATGTTGGTTTGGTCCAAAATAATCCATCGTTATATCCGAATAGCGGCGTTTTGTTCGTGCGTTCCAGACACTATCCGAAATGGTAAAGAAGTGTCGCGCGCATGGCGCAATTCGTGACAATAAAATTCTAAATATTACATTACCGTACTTCGAAGCATGTCAACCGCTGTTTAAAATCAATTTTTACGCCATTTTTCTCGTAGAAAAGCGATAATATTCCGACAGGGAATCTCCTTTTTGGCAAACAGAGGAAAAAATCACAAAGGCGGGGGCGGTCGGGTCACGCGCATAAGCCCAGAGTCCCTTGATCGGCCACTTGAGAAAGGCGATAATGTGTTTCAGCCTGGGGCTGGAATGACGACATTCTGTTTTTTCCCGGGCTCTGAGAGCCTATGGAAGACGTGGGAAGTGTCACGTTAGAGCAGAGATCCTTAGTAAAAGATAGAGATGGAAAAGAAGTTCAAGAAATGGTCAGACAGGCCACTTCCTGTAAAGGAATCTCTCAGGTTTCTACCTGCCATTTGAGTTCTGTTATACTCACAGACACCATTCAAACAGTTTTAGAAACTTTAGGGTGTTTTCTATCCATATGTAATAAGTATATGCATATTCTAGTTACTGGGTAGGAGTGGTAACCAGATTAAATCGGGTATGTTTTTTATCCAGCCGTGTCAATACTGCCCCCTAGCCCTAACAGGTTAAAGGATGCAAATGTGTCAATGATTGGGCACTCGTATCGCTGTCCTCTCTGTCCAAAACAATGTATGCATTCAAGTTTAATTTGGTCAACAGTGTCGCCTGGAATCTGTAGTGCTTTAACCATGAATACTTTCACCACTCTCTCTGGATCTTCATCCTCTTTAATTCTGGAAAGCACCAGATTTTTTTTGCATTGATCTAGTCTGTATATCAAATAGGTATTCTCTTAACAACTTGTTCTCTCCTTTAACCTTTCTGGGCCCGGGGGCAGTATTGAGTAGTTTGGTGCCCAAATTAAATTGCCTATTACTCGGGCTCAGAACGTAGGATATGCATATCATTAGCAGATTTGATAGAAAACACTCTGAAGTTTTTAAAACTGTTTGAATGATGTCTGTGCGTATAACAGAACTCATATGGCAGGCAAAAACCTGAGAAAAGAATCCTACCAGGAAGTGGATTGTAGTTTTTCAAGACTGGGCCTATTCAGTATACAGTGACGTAGGGTTCAATTTGCACTTCCTAAGGCTTCCACTAGATGTCAACAGTCTTTAGAAAGTGTTTCAGGCTTTTGCAGTCACGTGAGGGGTAGCGCGTTCACGTGAGGGGTAGCTGTGTTCCATAACGTTTTTCAAGACATTGGAATCGTCCGGTTGGAATATTACTGAAGTTTTACGTTAAAAAGGCCCTAAAGATTGATGCTTTACAATGTTTGACATGTTTCAACGAACATAAATATAACTTTTTGTCTTGACATTTTCGGCGCGCTTCCTAGATTTGGAGTAGCTTACTGAACGCGCAAACAACAAGGAGGTATTTGGACATAAATTATGGACGTTTTCGAACAAAACAACATTTATTGTGGACCTGGGATACCTGGAAGTGCCTTCTGATGAAGATCATCAAAGGTAAGTGAATATTTCTAATGCTATTTATGATTTTAGATGACTCCAAAATGGCGGGTATCTGTATTGCTTGATGTCTTTTTCTGAGCGCCGTACTCAGATTATTGCAAAGTGTGCTTTCCCCGTGAAGCTTTTTTTTAAATCTGTCGTCACAGCGGTTGCATAAAGGAGATGTTCATCTATAATTCTTTGAATAACAGTTTAATATTTTATCAACGTTTATGATGAGTATTTTTGTAAATTGTTGTGCTAATTCACCGGCAGTATTGGAGGCCAAATATTTTCTGAACATCACCCGCCAATGTAAAATGGGGTTTTTGGATATAAATATGAACTTTATCGAACAAAACATACATGTATTGTGTAACATTGAGTCCTAGGAGTGTCATCTGATGAAGATCGTCAAAGGTTGGTGCTCTATTTTAGCTGTATTTCTGGTTTTTGTGAACCTTCTCCTGCTTGGAAAATGGCTGTGTGGTTTTTCTTGTGTTGGCACTGTCCTAACATAATCTAACTTTATGCTTTCGCCGTAAAGCCTTTTTGAAATCGGACAATGTGGTTGGATTAAGGACAGGTGTATCTTTAAAATGGTGTAAAATAGTTGTATGTTTGAGAAATTTGAATTATGACATTTTGTTGTTTTGAATTTGCCGCCCTGATATTTCACTGGCTGTGTCCCGCAGCTAGCGTCCCACGTAGCCCATAGAAGTTAAGTTCATTAACGTCAGTGTCGATTACATTGACTGTACCCTTCAGCTTTATTGTTTATTTTTCCTGTGTCGCGGCTTTCTCATCACTCATTTCAAGGCTTACCTTCATCTTATCTTTAAGGTCTAACTCAAGCATGCCTAAATTATAATTTATAGATTTTAGCAGTTCGGTTTCCACGCTTACTGTACAGGGTGGAGAAAATAGGTAATCCGTGTCAATCGAAAAGTCTTCGTTTTCTTTTAGAGTTCGGTTCTTCATTCTTTCTGTGTTTATTCTCTGCCATATTTTTTTTTACTGCATTGGTAGTGGTCATCTATAAAAATCTCTAGCCTTACAAGTTGTTTTGAGTTATTATCCAGTTTGAATGTTGTTGCCCACGAGTGAGCAGATCAGCGTAAATGTGCTATTATTTGGACATGTTTTGGGGACATAAATGTCTACCCTTTTTCACGAGGCATTCTGCACTGCCATTTTGTTGTTAGTGTACATGGATTTTATAATGTAATATGTTTTTATAATGTACGCCTTAATGGCATCCGAAATTATATCAGGTGTCGGCTTTTTTTTCTGTCCTCTGTCTACATTTGTAATGGTAAAGGTTTTATTTTTTCATTTACGTATTTAATACATTTTGGGTCCAGAAGATGTACTCTGTTCATTCCCCAAATTCTGTTGCTAAGTGTATTTTCTATTGGTGTAATAAAGTAATCTAATCACAGCCGTTTGAGTAGACGCTGCAGGGACCACTGTAGAATGATCACACCCATGTTCTTGTACGCGTCAAAGGGTTAAATCAGAACATGCGTAGAAGCACCTTTAGCCTTTTCTGGTTAAGTCTCTAAGAGATTTCCACGCCTGGATTGTGCAACATTTACCCGATATTCTTTAAAACATTCTTCCAGCTCTGTCAAATTGGTTGTTGATCATTGCTTGACAATCATTTTCATGTCTTGCCGTTTTCAAGTAGATTTAAGTCAAAACTGTAACTTGGCTACTCAGGGACATTCACTGTATTCTTGGTAAGTAACTCCAGTGTAGATTTGGCCTTGTCTTTAAGGTTATTGTCCTGCTGAAAGGTGAATTAATCTCCCAGTGTCTGGTGGAAAGCAAACTCAACCAGGTTTTCCTCTAGGATTTTGCCTGTGCTTAGCTTCATTCCTTTTATTGTTTATCATGAAAAACTCCCCAGTCCTTAAAGATTACAAGCAACACCCATAACAAGATGCAGTCACCACTATGAAAATATGGAGAGTGGTACTCAGTAATGTGTTGTATTAGATTTGCCCTAAACATAACACTTTGTATTCAGGATAAAAAGTTAATTCCTTTGCCACATTTTTTTCAGTATGTGCCTTGTTGCAAACAGGATGCGTTTTGGAATTGTTTTATTCTGTACAGGCTTCCTTCTTTTCTCTCTGTCATTTAGGCTATTATTGTTGAGTAACTACAATGTTGTTGATCCATCCTCAGTTTTCTCCTATTACCGCCATTAAACTCTGTAACTATTTTAAAGGGACCATTCCTCTCCGGCAACTGAGTTATGAAGGACGCCTGTATCTTTGTAGCGACTGGGTCTATTTATACACCATCCAAAGTGTAATTGATAACTTTACCATGCTCAAAGGGATATTCCATGTGTGCTTTTTTTGTTCTGTTTCTTTGGCATTGGAAAACCTCCCTGGTCTTAGGCCTATTTTTGATAACACTAACACGCCTCTCTCTCTCTCTCTCTCTCTCTCTCTCTCTCTCTCTCTACTTCAGGTGTTGCTTGTGTAGGAAGAGAGAGAAAAGGAAGGTGGAAATGGAACTGCCAAATCATGCCAAACAAATACTACTGCAACTCAACCAGCAGAGGGCTAAGGGCTTCCTGTGTGACGTCATCATCGTGGTGGAGAACGCTCTGTTCCGAGCCCACAAGAACATCCTAGCAGCCAGCAGTATCTACTTCAAGTCCCTGGTTCTCCACGACAACCTCATCAACCTGGACACAGAGATGGTGAATCCCTCTGTTTTCCGACAAGTCCTGGACTTCATCTACACGGGGAAGCTTCTGTCCTCATTGGACCAGAGTAGTGAGCAGAACTACAGTGCCCTCTTGACCGCAGCCAGCTACCTCCAGCTCCATGACCTCGCCGCGCTGTGCAGGAAGAAGCTCAAGCGAAGCGGTGGCAAGCCTCTGCCGGGTAAACTCTCTACCTCGGGTCCCCTCAGCCGACTGCGCCACAACAACGAGCGCCTCTCATCCTCCACCCTCACCGCCTCCCACAACCACTACATCCTCGCCCCCTCCGACGCAGACCAGCCCGATGACGGCCTCCGGGACAAGCTCTCGGATGATGAGATGTTCATCGGGAGCACCGCTGGGAAGAATGGGACCTGCGGGAGTGGTAGTAATGGAAACCTCAGTAATGGTTTGAGCGGCAGGGAGACAGATCTCGGGCTGGACCTGTCCAAGAAGAGCCCTCCATCGGCAGGCACCACAACAGACGCACTCAGCCCTCACAGCAACTCCCAGGGCTCCCCTCAATCTGCCTCAGTATCCACAACCAACAGTGCCTCACTGGATGATTCCACCACCACTCTGCCCAGTCTGGACACCACCGGCCCAGAGCCCATGGAGCTCATACCCACCCCCAAAGCCCCTGAAGACAGTCAGGCCCATCCAGACGCTCCCCCGCCCCGCAAGAGCTCCCGCCAGGTAGCCCGCAAGAAGGAGTGGCCCAAGAGAGAGGCCTCTGGCCTGAAGGCTGAGGATCATGACCCGCCCCTGGTCAATGGTGTGATCATGGGACCTAAAGAGGGCTGCTCATCCAGTGGCGTAGGCGGGGACAGCAGGTGCAGCTTTCCCTCAGACCAGTCCTTCCAGTGTAAAGAGGAGGAGGAAGTAGGGCAGAATGGGCAGGAGCACAGTGACCAGAGCGGGCATAGTGATGGAGAGAGTGGAGGAGGAGGGCACCACAGCGCCAACTATGTGTACCGGCAGGAAGGGTTTGAGCCAGCATTTGGGGACAACTTGTATGTGTGCATCCCCTGTGGGAAGGGCTTTCCCAGCTCGGAGCAGCTCAATGCCCATGTGGAGACGCACACAGAGGACGAGCTCTACATCAAAGAGGAGGTAGGGGCCTTTGTGAAAGAGGAAGAGGCTGAGGACCTCTCGGCCCCCGTGGCTCCCACCACATTCGGCATCTCCGAGCCACGGCCCTTCAAATGCACCGTATGCAGTAAGAGCTACAAAGACCCGGCGACCCTGAGACAGCACGAGAAGAGCCACTGGCTGACCCGACCCTTCCCATGTAACATCTGTGGGAAGATGTTCACCCAGAGAGGCACTATGACGCGCCACATGCGGAGCCACCTGGGCCTGAAACCGTTTGCATGCGATGAGTGTGGTATGCGCTTCACACGCCAGTACCGGCTGACGGAGCACATGCGTGTCCACTCGGGAGAGAAGCCGTACGAATGCCAGCTGTGCGGTGGAAAGTTCACCCAGCAACGCAACCTCATCAGCCACCTGAGAATGCACACCTCACCCTCCTAAAACACATCAAGCCAAAGAATGCTTTTTCATTTTTTCCCCACCTCACAACCAAACAAATGCACACTCATGCAGAAACACAGGTACACACTCTCTCTCTCACACACACACACACACACACACACACACACACACACACACACACACACCCACACACACACACACACACACACACACACACACACACACACACACACACACACACACACACGTAAACATAGATTTCTATACACAACCACCTGGCTTAATGTGTGTAGTGGTTGTCCAGAGTCAGCATGTGGCAGGATGGTCATGGAAAACAACCCCAGCTTGTCCACCACCTCTAGAAGTCTAGACGGGCAGTGTACCTCCCCTTCCGCCCCTCTCTCTGGAGTCACCTATGGTGGGTGTGAGGGCATGGACCGGTGGTTGTCTCTCTTATATCTTGTAAATGTGAATGGGGTACTGCTGTAACCTCAGGCCCACCTCATGCCTCTCAGTCCTAATACACCCTCAACACCTTTACTTGGTAGTATTTAGGCCTTTGACTTTTTCAAACTGATCCCTTCTGGGGGTATTCAGGGTTTCCTCTATACTCCAACCTCATTGGTCAAACAACTACGCCATTCCTCCTTTTAATTTAGACAGGTCTAATATTATTTACTCTGTCAATGATGTACACTACAGGCAATAATTTCAAAGAATGTGTTTTTGTTGTAACCAAACAGCAGCTACTGTATATGTCCAATGCTAATGTGAGTGAACTGGAGATAATGGGGATGTCTGCATTAGGGTGGAGGGATGTTGTTGGTCATATCCATGCTTTACCTAAAAGTTTGATGTCTGAGTTTCCAGATGAGGGGCTCAATTTAATTTACTCCAGATACACACTCACCTTATGGTCTCCACTCTACAGCTGGTCTCTGAGAAAGAGAAAGAGGGGAGGTGGGGTTAGTCATTTTGCCCACGAAAGCTCATCCTGGGATACAAAAAAACTAAATGGAGGTACTTGTTTTACTCAAAGAACTTGTAATGTTTCTGTGAATGTTTAAACTGGAAGGTCTTCGGATGTTTCTTCTTGGGGAAGGGGGATATGGGGTGAGGGTGGGGAAGTTAGTTGAACAGGGAAGAGACGGGAGGGAGGGGGGTCGGTGTAGGCTGAACTTCTCGTTTGGTGGGTACGTTTATGTTTTGTCAGTATAGCTCTCCTCCCCTTACAAAAAAGAAAAGCTTATTTTGATAGGCTTGTGAACTCGCTACCTCTGATTACTCTTACGAACTCTACATTGATTAGTTGAAAGTTACTAAATGTAATTAATTGTATAAAGTGTGTAGATAGTAACTTTTCCCCTAATGCTTTAACCTGCTTTAAGCTGCCCATCTCTCAACACAGGTTTTTCATGCATTTTAGATTTTTACATGTTAACATTATTTTAACTGTCTTTTTTTTTTTTTACTTCTTGTCATAAAGATAGCTTTCCGGGTGCTCTTCTCAATGAACAGGCCCCCACCTCACAATGTACTGTATTTTCTTGCAAATAGTGGTTAGTGAATTTAGATGCACAGTGTTCCAAAGATCTAATGAATGTTAAGGCGAACGGAGCTGACTAACACATTTTGCTAGACAAGTTCATAACCAAAGTTTAAAAAAAAGATGTACTTAAGATATATAGCATACTTAACTATTTCACTTTTGATTTGTCTTTTTACTGTATGAAAAAACAATTTAAGAATTGTATTCTAGGTCCAGACAATTGAAACCCACAGTTGTGTTGGACTATTGACCAATGACTCTTGAGACTCTTGAGTTTCTGTGTGGTTTGCAAGGAAAGCTTGTGCTGATTGGTGGGCTGGTGTTAACATAAACTTTACATGTAAAGTAACTGTAGAGTTTACAATGTTCCCTGAACTTTATTTTTATTTGTAACAAGGGTCCTTCTCATCACTTTATATTCCCTGACCTAAAAGCAGGACTTGATTACATTTTATGTGTTCTGTTCAGACCAAAAAAAGAAGAAAAAATGATAGAAATTATAATAATGACATTTTTTATGTGAAGTTCTAAGTTTGCTTGTTAGTTTATTGAGCCAGACTTGTGAAAGCTTGTATTGGAAGGGAGAGGCAAGGATGCACTGGACAGCTCAATTCTTCTCTCAATTGTATTCACTCATACCGCATGGTTATGAAAATGTAAATTTTAGTCATTTAGCAGTGCTCTTATCCAGAGCGAATTACAGTAGTGAGTGCATACATTTTAGTACTTTTTTTTGTACTCCCAGTTGCCTCCCATATGGGCCATTCTTATTGAATATTTATTTATTAGCATAGTACTACAAATTATAAACACTCTACAAGAGGGATGCATGTCCCTCTACTGTAATCATTCTCCACTGAAACCCAAGCTGTCTGTCTTAGCTTGTCCGGTGTGTCCCGACTCTTATGGTAAATTATGGGGAAGAGAAACCTTCAGTGCAAGTTTTTGGTATAGGCATTCCTCTATTATTTTGGTTTTACCTATCTTTTTTATTTCTATTCCTCCTTCATCCTCATGGTTGGTCTGTGAAATGTTTTGTCATCATACAGGGAGGCTGCTGCAGTCATACAAGCATCGTTATCGTTTCAAGGTAACTGCGTCTTGGACTCTGAGATGTTACTTTAAAAAAAATGTTTTGCTGTTCACGCCGAGGTAAAAGCAGTTACTGCTGAGTGAATGCATGGTACGTGTGTATTTTTAACCCCCACCACCACCACCACCACCCACCCTCCGACCTGAAATCCATCATGTAATGAATTTTTTCCTGTGACCTCTTCTTACTTATTATGGAGTCCACGATGCATTGCCTTCAGACGCTATTGTTCTTGTCAGCACTTAAGCAGTACAGCATAATGTTTGTGATGCTCAAAAGGTCTTTTTGTACAGCAAGATCTCTAGCCATCTCTGCAAATTCTTTGCAGCTGCAGCCGAACTAGCGTTTATTAGTTTGGCGAAAACAAAAAAATATTAACTTAAACTGCGATACTACTACTACTATTACTACTACTACTCAAATACTTCAGGGATTGTTCTGCATCTATGAATGTAGGACTCTCAGCTACATTTGTAAGACATAGTATTGTATCAATTTCTCTGTATTTTACTCATGGGAAAACCAAAACACTAGTTTCATATTTAAAAGATTTTAAAAAATGGGGGGTACTTTTTCAACTAACACAAAGAGCCTTAACAAAAGGCAGGGCAGCTCAATACAAAAGTCGACTTTTTAGTTAGGATCATAATATCTTTCGAAATAGTCGCAAAGTTGTACAAAGAACTAAGACCTAAAAAAAAGCTCATACCCAAATCCACGAACTATTTTTTAAACCAAAGCACATTTGAATGATTATGGAACAGTGTGTGGCAAAAAAAAATGATACATATGTATTTATCTCATTGTTTACATAAACTTTTACAGTTTTACAGACCTCAGTTGAGGCTCGGCCAGTCAGAGGTGTGGTTGTATGTGTTTTTTGCTTTTTCCACAGAGGTTTTGCTGCCAAAACAAAAGCTTCAGCATCAGCGTCAACCCTGCGGCAGACTACTTCATATTTAAATTGGGGAGGGGGTTGCAGTTTTAGGGGTGCATCGCCCCCCTCTGCCATCTGGCTTTGGGGTGACCTTGTCCCCCTGCCCTATGAACCATCTTCAGAAGATGGGACTGGGGGGATGGGATGGATGGGACAGGGGTTAGGGGGGGGGGGTGTTGCTGTTGCGCGAAGGGCTGGGATGACGTTAGAACTCTCTTAGGCTGCGTTTACACAGGGAGCCCAATTCAGTTTTTTTGGCCCAATTATTGGCAAAAGAGCTGATCTGATTGGTCAAAAGACAAATTAGTGGGAAAATTATTAGAATTGGGGTACCTGTGTAAATGCAGCTTTACTGTACCTAGGGACTTTAAAAACATGATTGAAAACTATAGTGACTGGGATTTGTTAATTGCATGTGAGCAGGTCTATTTGCTAGGAAAGATGAATCAATTTTCAATGTTATATTGTATTTGTGTACCTCTGACCGATATTCTATCGATTCCCGAGGTCATTTCATGTTTAATGTGTATCTGAGCTATTCACTGTTCAAGCAGGTAGAAATACTGCCGGTATGAATCGTTTTTCATCATATGATGCAAAACTTGAACGGCGAATAGGTCCGATACACATTAAATGACCCTGTAAATACATAGAACATTTCTCAGAGATGCACAAATATGATATAACATTCCAAATGAGTGAATCTTTCCTTTAACTGTGAATGTTCTTGATGCTTCTGCTTATTTGATGTTTGGAAAGGATGATGATGATTTCTTAGCTGCCTGTGTTCTGCCTATTTGTAAAAGCAACACAATCTTATGGCTGGCCTTGCCTCATACAAAGTTGGTGCAAACACTTATTGACAGTGTTCTTTTTTTAATCAAATGTCTATTGTTGTCAGTGATGAATGTATTTATTTCTCTGGTCCTGCATTTGCCTCCACTAAGACTTTTCTCAGTGTGTGAGACTGAGGTTCAGGCAGGACCCTTTTTGGTTGTATTTTATTTTGAGGATTTCAAGCGGAGAAACAAAAATGAGACAAAACATAGCCATCAACCACAATCTGTGAAGTTGTAGACTTTTTTGGGGTGAACAGATACATTTTTATGTCAAAATGACAACGACGTTCTCTGGCATTTTTGTATCTTCTCTCTCAGCTAAAACAAACAACATGTTTTGGGTGTCAAGAGGAGTTACTCACTGTTTGGCTGGACATAGGGGTTTAAACGATTAACTTTAACCCTCTGTGTACCTCTGTCGATGTCTGTCGGGCATCATGGCTCATCTGTGGGCCATATATTGTATCTCTTCACAAACATCCTCTGCCTGGGTGTTGCCAAGCCACTGCCATTTAGAAAATCTATTCCTCCTCATCAACCTCACCCCTTTCTTTCTCCAAACGATAGAGTCATCTCTATGATGTACATTTTTTTTGTCTTAAACCACTCGCCACTTATCATTTCTCTTGGACTTTTTTATTTGTTTGTGTCTCTGACAATTCTGTAGAGTGAGGGGGTATTAGGGCTGCTTTTTTAAAGCCCCTCGGAAGGTCCAGGCGCGCTCATATCGGTTCACATTAATTGCAGTTTACTCTTTCTCTTACCTCATCATTGTAGTGTTTCTGTGCGTTTCAAAAATATTATATCATTATGCAGTGTTACAAAGCTTTAAGAAACATTATACAAAGTTCTGGGAATTCAAACCATGATGTTTTCCCTACTCAAAGCTTGTCCGAGTTACCTCTCTTTGTATTACTGTAGTTACACCCATGCGATTGTCTAGTTTCACCTTTTTTCTCCCTGTTGTTGTTGTCCCCTGTCTATTCACCAGGTCTGGTCTGTGCTGTGTCTACGGAGTAGCTCCAATTTACTTAATCAAACTCAACCAAAGCTAGTTTTGAAATGGCGTCTGGCACACCACAGTGTGTTCTAAAGCCAAGGTGTATCTTTAACCGCTAAGCTTTACTACCACTCGCTATACCCACAATGTAGCTCACCCTACACCAACCACCCTTTGACCCCATCCTTAGCTTCCATGACTCTGCGGCTAACGAAGCTAGTGATCGTGATTTCTCCCCATATATCTGTGACTCCAGTGTGTTCCACATATTCGACATCAGTATTTACCTCCAGGGACAAAAAAAGTATTACCTCAACTCTGTGTTTACTTGCCATTTACATCTCAGCATTTCTGCAGATGCAAATGTATTTTTTACTCGTTTTTTTTTTTTTTACCGTCCAGTTGTAACCAAAATATCACTTATTTTTGAAATAGTGTTTGTTAGTCTTGTCAAATGACTCCATGTTGATGGAAAGACATTATTAGCTGCTAAACTAGTACTTGAAAACTTGATTAAAGAAGTTGTCCGTGAAGCAGGTATATCAAGCTTCTCTCGGATCCATGAATAGCCGCTGTTCAATAATGTATCAGGATCGAGGGGCTCACAGGTTCTGGAATGGACATGTAGGGTCTTTGACTATGAATAATTGAGGGCTAACATTCCCTCCCCCCTTATACACACACATACACACACTCTTCTACACTTGTTTACACACACACACACACACACGGCCTAATGCCATGACCTCCTCTTGCTAGCGGCAGCACCCAGGCTGAGCCCTTCTCTCCACTCCTCTGAGAGCTCGTATTCAGGTCAGAGCTGTCGCTACGGCGATGGGGCTCGCTAACTCAGTGTCATAAAAGTGTAATACAGCTGACCTCAGCACTCACAACCTTGCAGTCTTAATATACAGTGGTGTGAAAAATAAACTGTTATTTTATGATCTTTTCATTAAAAGCTTGATCGAAAAGCCAACCCTGTTGTTGTCGTCTGTCTTTAACTGTTGTTGTCTGTGGGCTTGTGTGTATGTGTGTGTATGTATTTTTGTGCACGTGTATGCACGCACATATCTGTGAAGTATGGACTAAACAAGTGATGGATATGTCCTATACAGTATATGTAAATCTTTCTGTTTACCTTGAAAATGATCGTTGCCTCAGGGTTTGAGGTTTGTGTGCAGTGGAAGAACCTGTGTGTATGTGTGTGTTCACTAGGAGCCATTTCTGAAAGCCCCATTATTGCTTTTGTCTATCTGACATGGAGAGAATGTTGAAATGACCTACATCTATGACAGTTATGACGTCTCCATGTCAGTTAAGAATAAGTGGCACATAAAGACCTAGTTTGCAATGGAAGCTGCTGCAGTATGTATACCTGGCCTATCTCCGTACACACACACACATTATACTTCCCAGGCAGGGTGTGGCTGTCATAGCTGAGGGCTATTGGCTGGTCTATCAGATAAAGCCAGTGGTAGGTTGATGGAAAAGGTGTGGCACATGCTCTTGACTGCCTGCATGGTGAAAAATAATGTGTATATATGTGTACGCGTATGTATCTCAGGCCATTCACTGAAGTCAAATACTCTCTTCTCTTCTACTCTTTCTGTCCCTTCCAGACTTTCATGTCTTCCTTTCTGGCTTTGGCTCTCACGTCTTTTGTTTCACTCTCTCTATCCCACTTTCCCTTCTTCCTCCCCCTTGTTCTCCTACCTTAATTTTTTCAGCTCTTTCTTTTTTCATCTCTCCTTCATCCTCTTTATTTTTTTTCTTCCCTCTTTTAATAAAAGAGGAGAGGAGGGAGCTGGCACTTTTACGGCTGTTGTATATGTGCCATTTGTAATGTGGTGCCCCTGGAGGTGTCATATGCTAAATAACCCTGAATGGGGTCAGGGAGGAACAATGACTCTGTCAATACCCCTGCACTGTCCTCCCAGCCTCCAGCCCTCTATTTTGCCCCCCCCCCCCCCCCCAGCACCAGCACCAAGCTAACACAATGTGTGTGAAGTGGAATGGGTGTGGGGAGGGGGTGGTCGGGCACTCAAGGCTTATACACAAATTATCCTCTGCATGGCAAGTGTGCGCACGTTTGGATCCCAGGCTTTTCATTTTGAGTCATGTTCCCAATTTTCAAGACGATTTCTGAAAACCGCGAAAAGCACCAAACTCTAAATGTTTTTCATTGAGTTTGGCTGAAGTGCAGGTCTAGGATCAGTATGCCCTACCTCCAATTCTGAACATGACCAATAGAGGCATCTAAAAATAACTGACTCAGTATCAGTGTTTGGGGGAAACAGGGCAACCTAATCTTCAACGTGTCTCACCAGTGTTCCCATTAGGAGGAAGCTGTGGGAATTAGTGGAATTTCCATGCCCTGCCCAGGTGGGTCAGGGCTTGCCTGTGCTCGTCTGGGAAGGCCTACAGAGGAGCTGCCAGACTGGGGAATGTGAGAGAGATGGCTGCCCTGGGTGGATAAGGAGATGGATGGCTGTTCAACACTACACTTATGCTGCTTTTTGACTATAACACCATTGCTACACTAGTGTATACACCCTTGTGTTATACTAGGGAAATTGTGTTTCCATAGCTAGGGCTGATAGTGAGGACCTGTGAAGAGCAGAATCAACAACCTTTGCATAATCAAAACAGTTGCTTTGAGAAAAAGTGTTAAAGTTCACTGTTATGTAAACTTCACTTTTTGGTAGCTGTTCAATAGACAACTTCCCAAGTCAAATAAGCTCTCATTGGTCCTGCATACAGTTACAAATGTTTTGTTGTTGATGATGTTGTGGCTATTGTAATCTCCAGTGGATTTGATATGTTTAGCCCCCCTTGCAATTATGTTCGGCCCTCCCTCAGGTTTGACTCCAAATCCAATATGGCATCTAATATGGCTGCCACATTACCATTAAATGGTGGTTTATTCACCTGTATATGTACAGGTTTTAAATTAGACATTTTTTTCAGATTTCTGGAATCCAATATGCCGACCATATACACTGAAACACCTTTGTATAGCCCGTATAAAAACTCAACAGACTGCTTGGCATGGAAACACCAAGTATTCCAAGTCACAAGCCTTTTTGAGTCTCAATGAGGCAACTGGGAGGCTCCAAAGAAAGGAAAAATAATCCAATCCTGGGCTCTGACACCTTCTCCATAGCTCTACAACTTGCTTCTCTAAGGTTGAGCTCTTAAGTAACCTCCTTATCATTTAGAAGTGAGCTTTGATTCATTGCTAGTACAATATGTCTGCCTGAATCCAACATGACCTTCATTTGTGATGAACATTCTTATCCTGTTCGGGTTGAGCTGGCACATTGCTTCTTCCAGACAATGTCCACTATCCTGGCTGTCTGCCCTGAAGTTGCTGTATATATTGACTTGGTGACAGTTATGGTGTATGGGTAGGATGCAACCACACATGACAAGTGCATAAGGCAGGTGTTCACTACAATGAACCAACACAACTTGACACTCATTGACAATAAATGCCATCAACTTAGTGGGCCTTCACATGTCAGAGGAATTGTACCTCTCCAATGTCAATGCCATCCTGAATCTCCCAGAACTGTCCTTGATAAGCCCACTCAGCCGTCAGTCCTCCCCTCAGGCAGTTACTAGAGACAGAGACACCATGGAACTAGACTGCCACATGTCAGGAGGCCAATTAACATCCAAAATGAAGTCTGGAAGGATCTAAAGGCAGGTCTGTTTGTGATAGCCCTTTCACAGACTCTCCTTCACGACCAGACAAACAACCATTCCACTACTGGAGCATCCCAAGCATAATTCAGGCTGGGATAACATTCCAGTTAGTCAATAGGTGTCTTTTGTATGCAACCTGCATCTGCTGACTTCCTGAAGTAAAAGATCCCAGAAATGTTCCATATGCACAAAATGCGTATTTCTAAATTTTTTGGGGCACAAATTTGTTTACATCCCTGTTAGTGAGCATTTCTCCTTTGCCAAGATAATCCATCCACCTGACAGGTGTGACATATCAATACGCTGATTAAACAGCACCTTGTGCTGGGGACTACAAAAGGCCACTCTAAAATTTGCTGTTTTGTCACACAACGCAATGCCACAGATGTCTGAAGTTTTGAGGGAGCATGCAGTTGGCATGCTGACTGGGTGGGCTATTTACAGATGAGCTGTGTACAGATGCATTGATCGGTAAGCTGCTATGACAGCTGATGCTTAAGTTTAGTGAGGGAGATATAAGACTCTAGCTTCAGTAATTTGTTTAATTCGTTCCAGCCACTGGCAGCAGCGAACTGGAAGGAAAGGCGGCCAAACGAGGAGTTGGCTTTGGGGATGACCAGTGAAATATACCTGCTGGAGCGGGTGCTATGGGTGGGTGCTTCTATGGTGACCAGTGAGCTTACATAAGGCAGGGCTTTACCTAGCAAAACTTATAGATGACCTGGAGCCAGTGGGTTTGGCAATGAATATGAAGCGAGGGCCATGCAACGAGAGCATACAGGTCGCAGTGGTGGGTAGTATATGGGCTTAGTGACAAAACGGATGGCACTGTGATAGACTACATCCAATTTGCTGAGTAGAGTGTTGGAGGCTATTTTGTAAATGACATTGCCGAAGTCAAGGATCGGTTGGATAGTCAGTTTTAGGGTATGTTTGGCAGGATGAGTGAAGGATGCTTTGTTTCGAAATAGGAAGCCGATTCTAGATTTAATTTTGGATTGGAGATGCTTAATGTGAGTCTGGAAGGAGGGTTTACAGTCTAACCAGACACCTAGGTATTTGTAGTTGTCCACATATACTAAGTCAGAACCATCCAGAGTAGTGATGCTGGACGGGCGGGAGGGGTGCGGGCAACGATCGGTTGAAGAGCATGCATTTAGTTTTACTTGCATTTACAGTGGGGGGAAAAAGTATTTGATCCCCTGCTGATTTTGTACATTTGCCCACTTACAAAGAAATTATCAGTCTATAATTTTAATAGTAGGTTTATTTGAACAGTGAGAGATAGAATAACAACAAAAACATCCAGAAAACATACGTCAAAAATGTGATAAAATGATTTGCATTTTAATGAGGGAAATAAGTATTTGACCCCTCTGCAAAACATGACTTAGTACTTGGTGGCAAAACCCTTGTTGGCAATCACAGAGGTCAGACGTTTCTTGTAGTTGGCCACCAGGTTTGCACACATCTCAGGACGGATTTTGTCCCACTCCTCTTTGCAGATCTTCTCCAAGTCATTAAGGTTTCGAGGCTGACGATTGGCAACTCGAACCTTCAACTCCCTCCACAGATTTTCTTTGGGATTAAGGTCTGGAGACTGGCTAGGCCACTCCGGGACCTTAATGTGCTTCTTCTTTTGATACTCCTTTGTTGCCTTAACCGTGTGTTTTGGGTCATTGTCATCCTGGAATACCCATCCACGACCCAATTTCAATGCCCTGGCTGAGGGAAGGAGGTTTTCACCCAAGATTTGACAGTACATGGCCCCGTCCATCGTCCCTTTGATGCAGTGAAGTTGTCCTGTCCCCTTAGCAGAAAAACACCCCCAAAGCATAATGTTTCCACCTCCATGTTTGACGGTGGAGATGGTGTTCTTGGGGTCATAGGCAGCATTCCTCCTCCTCCAAACACGGCGAGTTGAGTTGATGTCAAAGAGCTCCATTTTGGTCTCATCTGACCACAACACTTTCACCCAGTTGTCCTCTGAGTCATTCAGATGTTCATTGGCAGACTTCAGACGGGCCTGTATATGTATTCTTGAGCAGGGGGACCTTGCGGGCGCTGCAGGATTTCAGTCCTTCACGGCGTAGTGTGTTACCAATTGTTTTCTTGGTGACTATGGTCCCAGCTGCCTTGAGATCATTGACAAGATCCTCCCGTGCAGTTCTGGGCTGATTCCTCACAGTTCTCATGATCATTGCAACTCCACGAGGTGAGATCTTGCATGGAGCCCCAGGCCGAGGGAGATTGACAGTTCTTTTGTGTTTCTTCCATTTGTGAATAATCGCACCAACTGTTGTCACCTTCTCACCATGCTGCTTGGCGATGGTCTTGTAGCCCATTCCAGCCTTGTGTAGGTCTACAATCTTGTCCCTGACATCCTTGGAGAGCTCTTTGGTCTTGGCCATGGTGGAGAGTTTGGAATCTGATTGATTGATTGCTTCTGTGGACAGGTGTCTTTTTTAGAGGTAACAAGCTGCGGTTAGGAGCACTCCCTTTAAGAGTGTGCTCCTAATCTCAGCTCGTTACCTATATAAAAGACACCTGGGAGGCAGAAATCTTTCTGATTGAGAGGGGGTCAAATACTTATTTCCCTCATTAAAATGCAAATCATTTTATAACATTTTTGACATGCGTTTTTCTGGATATTTTTGTTATTCTGTCTCTCACTGTTCAAATATACCTACCACTACAATTATAGACTGATCCTTTCTTTGTCAGTGGGCAGATGTACAAAATCAGCAGGGGATCAAATACTTTTTTCCCCCACTGTAAGAGCAGTTGGAGGCCACGGAAGAAGTGTTGTATGGCATTGAAGCTCGTCTGGAGTTTTTTTTAACACAGTGTCCTTAGAAGGTCCAGAATTATACAGAATGGTGTCGTCTGCATAGAGGTGGATCAGAGAATCAACAGCAGCAAGAGCGACATCATTGATGTATACAGAGAAAAAAGGCGGCCCGAGAAATGAACCCTGTGGCACCCCTATAGAGACTGCCAGAGGTCCGGACAACAGGCCCTCCGATTTGACACACTGAACTCTATCTGAGAAGTAGTTGGTGAACCAGGCGAGGCAGTCATTTGAGAAACCAAGGCTGTTGAGTCTGCCGATAAGAATGCGGTGATTGACAGTCGAAAGCCTTGGCCAGGTCGATGAAGACGGCTGCACAGTATTGTCTTTAACTTCCCTGGGCTAGGTGGGATGCTTGCGTCCCACCTAGTCAACAGCTAGTGGAATCGCGTGGCGTGAAATACAATTACCTCAAAAATGCTAGAACTTCAATTTCTCAAACATATGACTATTTTACACCATTTTAAAGACAAGACTCTCGTTAATCTAACCACATTGTCCGATTTCAAAAAGGCTTTACAGCGAAAGCAAAACATTAGATTATGTCAGGAGAGTAGCCTGCCAAAAATAATCACAGCCATTTTCAAAGCAAGCATATATGTCACAAAAACCAAAACCACAGCTAAATGCAGCAGTAACCTTTGATGATCTTCATCAGATGACACTCCTAGGACATTATGTTATACAATACATGCATGTTTTGTTCAATCAAGTTAATATTTATATCAAAAACCAGCTTTTTACATTAGCATGTGATGTTCAGAACTAGTATACCCACCGCAAACTTCCAGTGAATTTACTAAATTAGTCATGATTAACGTTCACAAAATACATAACAATTATTTTAAGAATTATAGATACAGAACTCCTTTATGCAATCGCGGTGTCAGATTTTAAAATAGCTTTTTGGCGAAAGCATATTTTGCAATATTCTGAGTACATAGCCCGGCCATCACGGTTAGCTATTTTGACACCCACCAAGTTTGGCCCTCACCAAACTCAGAATTACTATTAGAAAAATTGGATTACCTTTGCTGTTCTTTGTCAGAATGCACTCCCAGGACTTCTACTTCAACAACAAATGTTGTTTTGGTTCCAAATAATCCATAGTTATATCCAAATACCTCGTGCGTTCAGGTCACTATCCGAAGGGTGACGCACGAGCGCATTTCGTGACAAAGAAATTCAAAATATTCCATTACCGTACTTTGAAGCATGTCAAACTCTGTTTAAAATCAATTTTTATGCTATTTTTCTCGTAAAATAGCGATAATATTCACATTTTTTAGAATTCTCATGAACTCGCATCTCCAGTGTCACGGTCCCCAGGCTGACCACTCACAAATTCTCCTGCTGTTCTTCGCCCAGAGACAGCAGACACCCCATTACACTTTCTGGCGCCTTCTGAGAGCCTATAGAAGCCTTAGAAAATGTCACGTTACAGCAGAGATGCTGTATTTTCGATAGAGATGCAACTGAAGGACAACAAATTGTCAGACAGGGCACTTCCTGTATGGAATCTTCTCAGGTTTTGGCCTGCCATATGAGTTCTGTTATACTCACAGACACCATTCAAACAGTTTTAGAAATGTTAGAGTGTTTTCTATCCAAATCTCCTAATCTCGTTTCTGGGCAAGAGTAGTAACCAGTTTAAATCGGGTATGTTTTTTATCCGGCCGTGCAAATACTGCCCCTTAGCCCCAACAGGTTAATTTATGGCGGTTATGATATTATTTAGGACCTTGAGCGTGGCTGAGGTGCACCCATGACCAGCTCAGAAACCAGATTGCATAGTGGATAAGGTACGGTGGGATTCGTAATGGTCCGTGATCTGTTTGTTAACTTGGCTTTCGAAGACCTTAGAAAGGCAGAATGGGATAGATATAGGTCTGTAACAGTTTGGGTCTAGAGTGTCTCCCCCTTTGAAGAGGGGGATGACCGCGGCAGCTTTCCATACATGAAGCGCACATTTCGGCACTTGCTGTATTACTGATGAGGAAGTCCATATTGCAAATGTACGGTCCCTTACTAGACGTCCGCGAATGTTTGTAAAATCAGAGGACGGTGGCGGGCCGTGCACCGGGGCCGGATCTTCCGGGAAGTCATCGAACGAAGTCTCTCGGACGTTCGGTTTCCGTTTAATAAAATGTTCACATTTTGGTCATTTTTCACCTGTCCCGGAAAATAACAGCAGAGGGCGAATGGATCATATTGTAAATGTACAAAACATCACGATTCACGACGTGGCCTTTTCTACTAAATGGAAAAGACTTCGATGACGAAACTTGGCGAGCATAGGTTTTGCATAATGGGCAGTTGGCCCCGAACAAGATGGAGTCGAGGCCTCAACACTTTTTGAGTTAAGACCATTTTTCTGGGATTAAAGGTCAAAAATGAAAATAAAGCACTAATTTGACCGCTTCACGTCAAAGTACATGAGCCTACGGTGTCAGGAAAAAAGGCCACGTCGTGAATCGTGATGTTTTGCGTTGGATTGTTCACCCACTAATAGGGAACGTGAGCTGGGTTTAGACCGTCGTGAGACAGGTTAGTTTTACCCTACTGATGATGTGTTGTTGCAATAGTAATTCTGTTCAATAGTAATAGTAATTCAATAGTAATTACTATTGCAACAACACATCATCAGTAGGGTAAACTAAAATAGATTTATCTATCGTCATTTAAGAGAAATCGTACAATGTACATTTGGTGATGTTCAACAAAATGATTTTTTTTCCCAGAAAAGTTACAGATCCAGTTGCAGCGTGTTCAGATGAATCCGTTAAGGCGGGATTTGGAGCCCTGCGAGATTTCTGTGATTTTCTGAAATAACACAAACTCATTCAACCCTCTGTAAATAAGTCAGTTCTTAACCTCTTGGGGCTATGTGGGACGCAGGTGCATTTCAAGAGCGGCAAATTTGAAACCAAATAAATGTCAAAATTCAAATTTTTCAAACATACAACTATCTTACACCCTTTGAAAGATAAACATCTCCTTAATCTAACCACGTTGTCCGATTTCAAAAAGGTTTTACGGCGAAAGCATAAAGTTAGATTATGTTAGGAGAGTACATTGACAATAGCTGTGTGTAATGTTTTGTCAATTCAAAGACAGGCGTCACCAAAACCATAAAACCAGCTAAAATGATGCACTAACCTTTGACAATCTCCATCAGATGACACTCCTAGGACATTATGTTAGACAATGCATGCATTTTTAGTTCTATCAAGTTCATATTTATATCCAAAAACAGCGTTTTACTATGGCGTTGATGTTCAGGAAATCGTTTCCCTTCAATAACCGGCAGTCAAGTCAGCACCACAAATTAAATAATTAAAATTAGAAAACATTGGTAAAATATTATATTGTCATTTAAAGAATTATAGATTTACATCTCTTGAACGCAATCGACTTGCCAGATTTAAAAATAACCTTACTGGGAAATCACACTTTGCAATAATCTGAGCACTGCGCCCAGAAAAATACGCTTTGCGATACAGACAAACGGCCATGTTGGAGAGATCTAAAATCGAAAATACTATGTAAATAATCCATTACCTTTGATTCTCTTCATCAGATGTCACTTCCAGGAATCCCAGGTCCATAACGAATGTAGTTTTGTTCAAAAAAGCTCATCATTTATGTCCAAAAAGCTCCGTGTTGTTAGCACATGATCTAAGCCCGCCGGACTTCACTTCATGAACGAGGGGAAAAAAATATATTTACGTTCGTTCAAACATGTCAAACGTTGTATAGCATAAATCATTAGTGCCTTTTTTAACCAGAACATGAATAATATTCAAGGTGGACGAATGCATTCTCTTTTAAAACGTATTGGAACGAGGGAACCCAACATGACCTCGCGCGCCAGAGTCTAATCGGCCATCACCGTTCCAAGGCTCTTGTTCGGTCAGATCTCATAGTAGAAGACTCAAAACACTTTGTAAAGGCTGGTGACATCTAGTGGAAGCAATAGGAAGTGCCAAAACATTAATCAGCCCCTGTGTGTTTCAATGGCATAGGCTTAAAGGTAATTCAACACATCAGGTATCCACTTCCTGTCAGAAAATGTCTCAGGGTTTTGCCTGCCAAATGAGTTCTGTTATACTCACAGACACCATTCAAACAGTTTTAGAAACTTTAGGGTGTTTTCTATCCATATATAATAAGTATATGCATATTATAGTTACTGGGTAGGATTAGTAACCAGATTAAATCGTGTACGTTTTTTTATCCAGCCGTGAAAATACTGCCCCCTAGCCCCAACAGGTTAACGTAAAGACTTAAACCTCAATATTCTATAAGTGCCTAACCTCAGGAGGATATGTGTTCACTTTCAGCTTCCTGTGTCAACCAGAAGTGCCTTAAAATGGTGTCATAAGGGCTGTTTTGAAGGGTTAAAAAGGTCAGATCTTTTCACAACTTCATATGTGTGACTAGGCAACCCTCATGAACTGTAAATCAGTCATTTATCCCATCAGATGTCAAAGAAAAGCTCACACACACACACACACACACACACACACACACACACACACACACACACACACACACACACACACACACACACACACACACACACACACACACACACACACACACACACACACACACACAGCAAGGATGGAGTGAAACAGTGCGGTGCTTAAAGACACACAGAGCCTGCAATGGCATTACCATTATCTCTAGGCTGTGCTGAGTTCAACGAGATGCCCCGCTTGACCGTAGCTCACTCGGTCTGAGCGCAGCAACCTTGATAAAAAGTAGGCCCAAAATGAAGCCTGGACCTAAATTTCAAGTGCTTTTGGGTGACAGCGAGAGAACCGTTAGGGTTAGAAGCACAATTCAACCCCAGGAACGTTCCTGAGGTCCTTCCGATCTGTGCAAGCCTAACATTGACCATGTGGCATTAACCCTTAACAGTGAAAAGAAGGTGTTTACATCACACAGTTTGCAAACAGTTCCCCATAGGAATACATTGCCTATTCCCCTTAATTCAACCTGAAGCCTATGTGGGTTATGAATGCCTTATGAACCTGTCTTCAATGACAATCCATCAGGCTACTGTGAGGTCTACCTGTGTCGATTCCAAGCTTCCTGGAGCAACTGGAAGGTGTTTTGATATAACCAACCTGCAGATTGTGAAAATCCCTCTATTCAACCCTGTGTAAATCAGTCAATTCTTAACGTAAAAACTTAACCTGTTGGGGCTAGGGGGCAGTATTTGCACGGCCGGATAAAAAACGTACCCAATTTAAACTGGTTACTACTCTTGCCCAGAAACGAGAATATGCATGTAATTAGTAGATTTGGATGGAAAACACTCTAAAGTTTCTAAAACTGTTTGAATGGTGTCTGTGAGTATAACAGAACTCATATGGAAGGCCAAAACCTGAGAACATTCCATACAGGAAGTACCCTGTCTGACAATTTGTTGTCCTTCTGTTGCATCTCTATCGAAAATACAGCATCTGTGCTGTAACATCAAATTTTCTAAGGCTTCCATTGGCTCTCAGAAGGCGCCAGAAAGTGGAATGACGTCTCTCCAGTCTCTGGGCGAAAAACAGCAGGAGATTTTGTGAGTGGTCAGGCTGAGAAAAGTGACACTGGAGATGCGCGTTCATGAGAATTCAAATTTTTTTTTTCAGCCTTTGGATGAATACAACATCGCCCGGTTGGAATATTATCGCTATTTTACGAGAAAAATTGCATAAAAATTGATTTTAAACAGCGTTTGACATGCTTCGAAGTACGGTAATGAAATATTTTTGCCACGAAATGCGCTCGCTCGTCACCCGTCGGATACTGACCTGAACGCACAAACAAAACGGAGGTATTTGAATATAACTATGGATTATTTGGAACAAAAACAACATTTGTTGTTGAAGTAGAAGTCCTGGGAGTGCATTCTGATGAAGAACAGCAAAGGTAATCCAATTTTTCTAATAGTAATTCTGAGTTTAGGTTGTCCCAAACTTGATGGGTGTCAAATTAGCTAGCCGTGATGGCCGAGCTATGTACTCAGAATATTGCAAAATTTGCTTTCGCCAAAAAGCTATTTTAAAATCTGACACCGCGATTGCATAAAGGAGTTCTGTATCTATAATTCTTAAAATAATTGTTATGTATTTTGTGAACGTTAATCGTGAGTAATTTAGTAAATTCACCGGAAGTTTGCGGTGGGTATACTAGTTCTGAACATCACATGCTAATGTAAAAAGCTGATTTTTGATGTAAATATTAACTTGATTGAACAAAACATACATGTATTGTATAACATGTCCTAGGAGTGTCATCTGATGAAGATCATCAAAGGTTACTGCTGCATTTAGCTGTGGTTTTGGTTTTTGTGACATATATGCTTGCTTTGAAAATGGCTGTGTGATTATTTTTGGCAGGGTACTCTCCTGACATAATCTAATGTTTTGCTTTTGCTGTAAAGCCTTTTTGAAATCGGACAATGTGGTTAGATTAACAAGAGTCTTGTCTTTAAAATGGTGTAAAATAGACATATGTTTGAGAAATTGAAGTTATAGAATTTTTGAGGTATTTGTATTTTGCACCACGCGATCCCACCTTGCCCAGGGAGGTTAAAACTTAGGATTCTGTAAAAGCCTACCCCAATGACAACATGTGTTGATTCTAAGCTTCTGTTGCCAACCGGAAGTGCCTTAAATTGGGGTCACAGCGGCTGTTTTGAAGGGTTAAAAAAGTCACATCTTTCCAAAACTTCATATGTGTGACTAGGTAACCCTCATGAACTGTAAATCAGTCATTTATCCCATCAGATTTCCAAGAAAAACTCACACACACACACAGCTAGGATGGAGTGACACAGTGTGGGGCTTAGAGACACACAGAGTGCGCAATAGTTACCTATGTTCAAACTATCAAAGAACCGTCAGGCCTAGAGCTCTGATTCTTTAGAAACCTGTTCTAGAGCTCAAGTCGATAGTGCACGGTGAGTTATGAGGCTCTAGAAGGTTCTCAGACCGAGAAACAGCCTCATACATTTGCAATATTTTCAATTCATTTTGACCATCACGAAAATGACGACATTTAGAAATGTCCCAAGGCTAGGTGCATTGAAACCACCTCAGCCCATAGAGACGGACTCCAATGTTTCTGTCCGATAGCTCATTCAAGGACCCCGTAGCAACGCCCTGAAAAATAGGATTTTCAGCACCAATTAAGGTTGCTGCTCGGGTTCCAAATGACCTATCGAGCTGAAACTTGGTATTCGGGGTCACCTCAGCTAGGCCTACACATAAAGTCAGAGCTGGACCCGCAGCTAGAACGTAACTACATGTTTTACATTTTTATTATGGTTTAATCTGAAGGCGCTGTGAATTATGGGCCTGCTCTGATATATGTGATAGTTGGCTTCTAAACGAGTTGGAAAAAGTGGGTTTGGTGTCAGAGTGATATCAAATTGACTGATGGAGTCCCACTTCTCTCATGTCACCATCGAGCGATGGAGAGGAACCACAGCATTAGCATCTCGAGTTCATCGGGCCAGTCAATTTTGCATTTCTGCAGTATTTTTGAGCATGTCAAATTTGTGATGTAATGGTCATTTTGGACGTTTTTCAAGAAATCGTTAAAAAACAAGAGTCCCACTTCTCCCTCATCATACATGACAAATAGACCATCTAGGTTGATTCATGGCTAGGGGGCAGTATTGAGAATTTTCTAAAAAATATGTGCCCATCTTTAACTGCCTCCTACAGAAGCTAGGATATGCATATTATTAATAGATTTGGATAGAAAACACTCTGAATTTTCTAAAACTGTTTGAATGGTGTCTGTAAGTATAACAGAACTCATATGGCAGTCAAAACTCTGAGACAAATTCTAACAGGAAGTGGATATCTGATGTGTTGAATTACTTTTAAGCCTATGCCATTGAAACACACAGGGACTTATTAATCATTTAGCACATCCTAGGCCCTAATGATTTATGCTATACAACGTTTAACCTGTTAGGGCTAGGGGGCAGTATTGAAACGGCTGGATAAAAAACATACCCGATTTAATCTGGTTACCACTCCTACCCAGTAACTAGAATATGCATATACTTATTACATATGGATAGAAAACACCCTAAAGTTTCTAAAACTGTTTGAATGGTGTCTGTGAGTAAAACAGAACTCAAATGGCAGGTCAAAACCTGAGAGATTCCTTTACAGGAAGTGGCCTGTCTGACCATTTCTTGAACTTCTTTTCCATCTCTATCATTTACTAAGGATCTCTGCTCTAACGTGACACTTCCCACGTCGTCCATAGGCGCTCAGAGCCCGGGAAAAAACAGAATGTCGTCATTCCAGCCCCAGGCTGAAACACATTATCGCCTTTCTCAAGTGGCCGATCAAGGGACACTGGGCTTATGCGCGTGACCCGACCGCCCCCGCCTTTGGGATTTTTTCCTCTGTTTGCCGAAAAGGAGATTCCCTGTCGGAATATTATCGCTTTTCTACGAGAAAAATGTCGTAAAAATTGATTTTAAACAGCGGTTGACATGCTTCGAAGAACGGTAATGGAATATTTAGAATTTTATTGTCACGAATTGCGCCATGCGCGCGACACTTCTTTACTATTTCGGATAGTGTCTGGAACGCACGAACAAAACGCCGCTATTCGGATATAACGATGGATTATTTTGGACCAAACCAACATTTGTTATTGAAGTAGCAGTCCTGGGTGTGCATTCTGACGAAGACAACAAAAGGTAATCAAACTTTTATAATAGTAAATATGATTATGGTGAGTGCTAAACTTGCCGGGTGTCTAAATAGCGAGCCGGTGATGCCTGGGCTATGTACTTAGAATATTGCAAAATGTGCTTTCACCAAAAAGCTATTTTAAAATCGGACATATCGAGTGCATAGAGGAGGTCTGTATCTATAATTCTTAAAATAATTGTTATGCTTTTTGTGAACGTTTATCGTGAGTAATTTAGTAAAATGTTAGCGAATTCCCCGGAAGTTTGCTAGTTCTGAACGTCACATGCTAATGTAAAAAGCTGGTTTTTGATATAAATATGAACTTGATTGAACAAAACATGCATGTATTGTATAACATAATGTCCTAGGGTTGTCATCTGATGAAGATCATCAAAGGTGAGTGCTGCATTTAGCTGTCTTCTGGGTTTTGGTGACATTATATGCTGGCTTGAAAAATGGGTGTCTGATTATTTCTGGCTTGGTACTCTGCTGACATAATCTAATGTTTTGCTTTCGTTGTAACGCCTTTTTGAAATCGGACAGTGTGGTTAGATTAACCTCTTGGGGCTAGGTGGGACGCTAGCGTGCCACCCGTTGTGCACTCCATCAACAGCAGGTGCATTTCAAGAGCGGCAAATTTGAATCCAAATAAATGTCAAAATTCAAATTTTTCAAATATACAACTATTTTACACCATTTGAAAGATAAACATCTCCTTAATCTAACCACGTTTTACGATTTCAAAAAGGTTTTACGGCGAAAGCATAAATTTAGAGTATGTTAGGACAGTACATTTACAAGAGTTGTGTGTAATGTTTTGTCAAGTCAAAGACAGGGTCACCAAAACCATAAAACCAGCTAAAATGATGCACTAACCTTTTACAATCTCCATCAGATGACACTCCTAGGACATTATGTTAGATAATGCATGCATTTTTAGTTCTATCAAGTTCATATTTATATCCAAAAACAGCGTTTTACTATGGCATTGATGTTGAGGAAATCGTTTCCCTCCAATAACCGGCAGTCAAGTCAGCGTAACAAATTAAATAATTAAAATTAGAAAACATTGGTAAAATATTATATTGTCATTTAAAGAATTATAGATTTACATCTCTTGAACGCAATCAACTTGCCAGATTTAAAAATAACCTTACTGGGAAATCACACTTTGCAATAATCTGAGCACTGCGCCCAGAAAAATACGCGTTGCGATACAGACTAGACGTCATGTTGGGGAGATCTAAAATCGAAAATACTATGTAAATAATCCATTACCTTTGATTCTCTTCATCAGATGTCACTTCCAGGTATCACAGGTCCATAACGAATGTAGTTTTGTTCAAAAAAGCTCATCATTTATGTCCAAAAATCTCCGTCTCGTTAGCACATGATGTAAGCCAGCCGGACTTCTCGTCATGAACGAGGGGAAAAAATATATTTCCGTTCGTTCAAACATGTCAAACGTTGTATAGCATAAATCATTAGGGCCTTTTTTAACCAGAACATGAATAATATTGAAGGTGGACGAATGCATACTCTTTTATAACGTATTGGAACGAGGGTACCCAACATGAACTCGCGCGCCAGGTGTCTAATGGGACATCATCGTTCCATGGCTCTTGTTCGGTCAGATCTCCCTCCAGAAGACTCAAAACACTTTGTAAAGGCTGGTGACATCTAGTGGAAGCAATAGGAAGTGCCAAAATATTCCTAAACCCCTGTGTTTTTCAATGGGATAGGTTTAAAGTCAATACAACACATCAGGTATCCACTTCCTGTCAGAAAATGTCTCAGGGTTTTGCCTGCCAAATGAGTTCTGTTATACTCACAGACACCATTCAAACAGTTTTGGAAACTTTAGAGTGTTTTCTATCCATATATAATAAGTATATGCATATTCTAGTTACTGGGTAGGATTAGTAACCAGATTAAATCAGGTACATTTTTTTTATCCAGACGTGCAAATGCTGCCCCCTAGACCCAACAGGTTAACGAGAGTCTTGTCTTTAAATAGCTGTAAAATAGTCATATGTTTGAGAAATTGAAGTAATAGGATTTTTAAGGTTTTGAAAATCGTGCCACAGGCTGCCAGTGGCTGTTACGTAGGTGGGACGCAAGCGTCCCACCTAGCCCATAGAGGTTAACATGTTTGAACGAACGTAAATCTTTTTTTCCCCCTCTTTGGTGAAGACAAGTCCGGCGGGCGATGTTCATGTTTTTGAGTAGCCTACAGGACGCGCTAACACCACGGAGCTTTTTGGACATAAATTATGAGCTTTGTCGAACAAAACTACATTTGTTATGGACCTGTGATTCCTGGAAGTGCCTTCTGATGAAGATAATCAAAGGTAAGGGAATATTTACATAGTATTTTTGATTTCAGATCTCTCCAACATGGCGCCTAGTCTGTATCGCCAAGCCTATTTTTCTGAGCACAGCACCTCGTTTATTGCAAAGTGTGATTTCCCAGTAAAGTTATTTTTAAATCTGGCAATGCGGTTGCGTTCACGAGATGTTAATCTATAATTCTTTGAATGACAATATAATATTTTACCAATGGTTTCGAATAGTAATTATTTAATTTGTTGTGCTGATTGAAAGGCGGTATTGGAGAGAAAATATTTTCTCAACATCAACGCCATTGTAAAATGCTGTTTTTGGATATAAATATGAACTTGATAGAACAAAAAATGCATGTATTGTCTAACATAATGTCCTAGGAGTGTCATCTGATGAAGATTGTCAAAGGTTAGTGCATAATTTTAGATGGTTTTCTGCTTTTGGTGACGCCTGTCTTTGCATTGACAAAACATTATACACAGCTATTTTCAATGTACTGTCCTAACATAATCTAACTTTATGCTTTCGCCGTAAAGCCTTTTTGAAATCGGACAACGTGGTTAGATTAAGGAGATGTTTATCTTTCAAAGGGTGTAAGATAGTTGTATGTTTGAGAAATTTGAATTATGACATCTAATTGTTTTCAAATTTGGCGCCCTTGATATTTCACCTGCTGTTGATAGGGTGTACCAGGGGTGGGAACACTTTTGACTTCCTATGAAATCATATTGCAAATGGACAAAACATATGCCTTATGTACAAGCAAAAAAAATAAAAAATGATGTCAATAAAATATGTCAAAAGTATGTTCATACAGTTCTTATACATGTGTAATTGACAAAAAAATCGAAAGAATTTTGAAAAACGGTCCAAAGCATTTTTTTTCTCACTTTTTCTACATTTGACTCTTGACTCTTGCACTCGCCATCTATTGGATTTTTACGGTGTGACACTTGGCATTTGCAATATGATTTGGATGAAACGGCGTCCAAATGAGTGGTATTGTACATCATGTGTATGATTCGTACAGTGCCAATATGTTCCCATTCATTTTTGTCCATTTGGAGGGGGTCTTCCCTTACAAAATTGAGGGATCTCAAACGATACGAACGAGAGGTTGAACAGGCTAGTAATAGGGGTTGCAACAATTGCAGCAGATAATTTTAGAAAGAGAGGGTCCAGATTGTCTAGCCCAGCTGATTTGTAGGGGTCCAGATTTTGCAGCTCTTTCAGAACATCAGCTATCTGGAGTTGGGTGAAGGATAAATGGGGGATGCTTGGGCAAGTTGCTGTGGGGGGTGCAGAGCTGTTGACCGGGGTAGGGGTAGCCAGGCGGAAAGCATGGCCAGCCGTAGAAAAATGCTTATTGAAATTCTCGATTATCGGAGATTAATCGGTGGTGACAGTGTTTCCTAGCCTCAGTGCAGTGGGCAGCTGGGAGGAGGTGCTCTTATTCTCCATGGACTTTACAGTGTCCCAGAACTTTTTGGAGTGCTACTGGATGCAAATATCTGTTTGAAAAAGCTAGACTTTGCTTTCCTAACTCTGTGTATATTGGTTCCTAACTTCCCTGAAAAGTTGCATATCGCGGGGGCTATTCGATGCTAATGCAATACGCCACAGGATGTTTTTGTGCTGGTCAAGGGCAGTCAAGTCTGGTGTGAATCAAGGGCTATATCTGTTCCAGTTCTACATTTTTTGAATGGGGCATGCGTTTTTAAGATGGTGAGGAAAGCACCTTTAAAGAATATCCAGGCATCCTCTACTGACGGAATGAGGTCAATATCTTTCCAGGATACCAGGCCGATTAGAAAGGCCTAATCGCTGAAGTGTTTTAGGGAGCATTTGACAGTGATGAGTGGAGGTCGTTTGACGGCGGACACCTTATGGCCGCAGGTAATGAGGCAGTGATCGCTGAGATCCTGGTTGAAGACAGCAGAGGTGTATTTAAAGGGCAGGTTGGTCAGGATGATATCTATGAGGGTGCCCGTGTTTACGGAATTAGGTTTGTACATGGTATGTTCCATGATAATTTGTGTGAGAATGAGGGCATCTAGCTTAGAATGTAGGATGGCCGGGGTGTTAAGCATATCCTTGTTTAGGTCACCTAACAGTACAAATTCTGAAGATAAATGGGGGGAAATTCATTCACATATGGTGTCCAGGGCACAGCTGGGGGCTGAGGGGGGTCTATAACGAGCGGCCCACTTTGAGAGACTTATTTCTGGAAAGGTGGATTTTTAAAAGTAGAAGCTCGAACTGTTTGGGCACAGACCTGGATTGCATGACAGAACTCTGCAGGCTATCTCTGCAGTAGATTGCAACTCCACCCCCTTTGGCAGTTCTATCTTGGCAGAAAATGTTGTAGTTGGAGATGCAAATGTCAGAATTTTTGGTGGCCTTCCTAAGCTTGGATTCAGACATGGCTAGGACATCAGGTTTGGCAGAGTGTGCTAAAGCAGTCAATAAAACAAACTTAGGGAGGAGGCTTCTGATGTTAACATGCATGAAACCAAGGCTTTTACGGTTACAGAAGTCAACAAATGATAGCGCCTGGGGAATAGGAGTTGAACTGGGGGCTACATCACCAGAGGAACAGAGGAGGAGTAGGATAAGGGTACGGCTAAAGGCTATAAGAACTGGTTGTCTAGTGCGTTGGGGACAGAGAATAAAAGGAGAATATTTCTGGGCGTGGTAGAATAGATTCAAGGCATAATGTACAGACAAGGGTATGGTAGGATGTGAGTGCAGTGGAGGTAAACCTAGGCCTTGAGTGACGATGTGAGAGGTTTTGTCTCTGGAGGCACCAGTTAACCTCTATGGGCTAGGCGGGACGAATTCGTCCCACCTACGTAACAGCCACTTGAAGCCTGTGGCGCGATTTTCAAAACCTTAAAAATCCTATTACTTCAATTTCTCAAACATATGACTATTTTACAGCTATTTAAAGACAAGACTCTCGTTAATCTAACCACACTGTCCGATTTCAAAAAGGCTTTACAACGAAAGCAAAACATTAGATTATGTCAGCAGAGTACCAAGCCAGAAATAATCAGACACCCATTTTTCAAGCTAGCATATAATGTCACCAAAACCCAGAAGACAGCTAAATGCAGCACTCACCTTTGATGATCTTCATCAGATGACAACCCTAGGACATTATGTTATACAATACATGCATGTTTTGTTCAATCAAGTTCATATTTATATCAAAAACCAGCTTTTTACATTAGCATGTGACGTTCAGAACTAGCATACCCCCCGCAAACTTCCGGGGAATTCGCTAACATTTTACTAAATTACTCACGATAAACGTTCACAAAAAGCATAACAATTATTTTAAGAATTATAGATACAGACCTCCTCTATGCACTCGATATGTCCGATTTTAAAATAGCTTTTTGGTGAAAGCACATTTTGCAATATTCTAAGTACATAGCCCAGGCATCACAGGCTCGCTATTTAGACACCCTGCAAGTTTAGCACTCACCATAATCATATTTTCTATTATAAAAGTTTGATTACCTTTTGTTGTCTTCGTCAGAATGCACTCCCAGGACTGCTACTTCAATAACAAATGTTGGTTTGGTCCAAATTAATCCATCGTTATATCCGAATAGCGGCGTTTTGTTCGTGCGTTCCAGACACTATCCGAAATGGTAAAGAAGGGTCGCCCGCATGGCCCAATTTGTGACAAAAAAATTCTAAATATTCCATTACCGTACTTCGAAGCATGTCAACCGCTGTTTAAAATCAATTTTTACGCCATTTTTCTCGTAGAAAAGCGATAATATTCCGACAGGGAATCTCCTTTTCGGCAAACAGAGGAAAAAATCCCAAAGGCGGGGGCGGTCGGGGTCACGCGCATAAGCTAGTGTCTCTTGATGGGCCACTTGAGAAAGGCGATAATGTGTTTCAGCCTGGGGCTGGAATGACGACATTCTCTTTTTTCCCGGGCTCTGAGAGCCTATGGAAGACGTAGGAAGTGTCACGTTAGAGCAGAGATCCTTAGTAAAAGATAGAGATGGAAAAGAAGTTCAAGAAATGGTCAGACAGGCCACTTCCTGTAAAGGAATCTCTCAGGTTTTGACCTGCCATTTGAGTTCTGTTATACTCACAGACACCATTCAAACAGTTTTAGAAACTTTAGGGTGTTTTCTATCCATATGTAATAAGTATATGCATATTCTAGTTACTGGGTAGGAGTGGTAACCAGATTAAATCGGGTATGTTTTTTATCCAGCCGTGTCAATACTGCCCCCTAGCCCTAACAGGTTAAGCCAGGTGAGGTCTCTGCATGTGTGTGTGGTGGGACAAAAGAGCTATCTAAGGCATTTTGAGCGGGACTGAGGGCTCTACAGTGAAATAAAACAATAAGAACTAGTCAAGACAGCAGTACGTAGACAAGGCATATTGGCATTAGAGAGAGGCATAAAGCAATCACAGGTGTTGATCAGGAGAGCTAAGACAACATTGGGTAAATTGAGATGAATGGGCAGAGCGGGTCATTTAGGTACATACAGGACCTGAGTTCGAGGCTGCGCCCGACAAACAAAATGAGGTACCGTGTTATTGAAACTGTCCAGGGAGCATCAGCTGTGTAGCCGAGTGATCATAGGGTCAGAAAAGCAGTAATAGGTGAGTCAGGGTGCCGTTCGGTAGTTACTGCTACGCTAGACGAGCAGGGGACACAGCATTCAGAAAAGCTAGCTGGCTGCGGCTAGTAGATGGTTTTTTGGCGACATTGTAACAGAATAGCTTGTTGAGACCACATCGGGCGATCACGTCGGCAGTCCAGTTGTGATGGATCGGTGAGGCTTCGTATCAACAATGAAGGGTCCAGGCCAATTGGCAAAGGAGGTATTATAGCCCTAGAATTAGCTGGTATATGGGCCTAGCTCGAGGCTAGCTCAAGGTTAGCTGGTGCTTGCTTCGGGACAGAGGCGTTAGCTAACAGTAGCCACTCGTTTGCAGCTAGCTAGCTGCGATGATCCGGTGTAATGATCCAGAGAGGCAGGAATCCGGTGATATAGTAGAGAGAAGCAGTCCGATATGCTCTGGGTTGATATCGCGCTGTGCAGACTGGCAGGTGTTGTCCGAGCTAAGACTGGCTGATGTCCGGCAAAAAGGCGAAGACCGCTAGTCGTGGCTAAAAAAGACTAGTAGCTAGTTAGCTGGCTAGCTACTAATGGAAGTTCCAATTTTAAGGAATAAAAATAGCAGATCCGTACCACATTGGGTGAGGCGGGTTGTAGGAAAGTATATTTAGTACATAGATAGAAAATGAGATTAAGATATATACGAAAAAGACTGGCTATTTACACGGGATAAGACACAGGATAAGACGAAGACAAATACACACGTCCTACTGCAACGCCATCTTGGATAATGGGCCTAATGAAATTATTTCAATTGACTGATTTACTTCTACAGTATGAACTGTAACTCAGTAAAATCTTTGAAATTGTTGCATGCTGCGTTTATATTTTTTTGTTCAGTATACATTTTGTTCAGTATACACTCTTTTCATTGGCCTATGCCATTGGTTGCATTTAAGACATGGGCCATTCGTTTTATTGATCTCAGTATGTCAATGTCGGAGCATCCTGTCATTTGGGGAATTTGTGTGGTATTAAAAAATATTCTTGTAATGTCTCCAGCCATGTAAAATGACTTAGAATTGCAGGAAATTATGTTAGAAAAGGCATTTCTGGTCTTCAGTGCTGAGACTCAAATGTTATGAAACTCTGGTGGCGTCCCTGCCTCAGAACAGCCTCAATTCAGCCACGGCATTTAACCACGGTAAGGTGACTGAGAATATGGTTGCATACAAACAGTCCATTTATGCCCTCTGTAAGGCAATCAAACAGGCAAAACATCAGTACAGAGAAGAAGTGGAGTCACAATTCAATGGCTCAGATGCGAGACGTATGTGGCAAGGACTCCAGACAATAACGGATTTCAAAGGGAAAACCAGCCACACCGATATCTTGTTCCCGGACAAGCTAAACACCTTCTTCACCCGCTTTGAGGATGACACAGTGCCGCCGACGTGGGCCGCTCCCGAGGACTACTCTTGTTCTCTGTGGCCGACATGAGTGAGACATTTAAGAGTGTTAACCCTCTCAAGGCTGCCAGCCCATATGGCATCCTTAGCCTCGCCCTCAGAGCATGCGCAAACCAGCTGACTGGAGTGTTTACTCAGCCCCCTCCTGTACTCGCTGCTCACCCAGGACTACATGGCCACACACCCCTCCAACTCAATCATCAAGTTAGCAGATGGCACAACAGTGGTAGGCCTGACTATCAACAATGACGAGACAGCCTATAGGGAGGAGGTGAGGGCTCTGGCAGAGTGGTGCCAGGAAAATAACCTCTCCCTGAGCGTCAACAAAATGAAGGAGCTGATTGTGGACTTCAGGAGACAGCAGAGGGAGCACACCCCATATCCACAGTGTGGTGAAGAAGGTGCAGCAATGCCTCTTCAACCTCAGGAGGCTGAAGAAATTTGGCTAAGACCCTCACACATTTTTACAGATGCACCGTTGAGAGCATCCTGTGGGGCGGTATCACCTTCTTGGCATTCTCTCAACCAGCTTCATGAGGTAGCCACCTAGAATGCATTAAAAGTTCATTTCCTTCTTAATGCGTTTGAGCCAATCAGTTGTGTTGTGACAAGGTAGGGGTGGTATACAGAAGATAGCCCTATTTGGTAAAAGACCAAGTCCATATTATGGCAAGAACAGCTCAAATAAGCAAAGAGAAATGACATTCCATCATTACTTTAAGACATGAAGGTCAGTCAATCCGGAAAATTTCAAGAACTTTGATAGTTTTTTCAAGTGCAGTCACAAAAACCACCAAGCGCTATGATGAAACCGCCACAGGAAAGGAAGACCCAGAGTTACCTCTACTACTGTTCATTAGAGTTACCAGCCTTAGAAATTGCAGCCCAAATAAATGCTTCACAGAGTTCAAGTAACAGACACATTTCAACATCAACTGTTCAGAGGAGACTACATTAATAAGGCCTTCATGGTCAAATTGTTGCAAAGAAACCACTACTAAAGGACACCAATAAGAAAAAGACACTTGCTTGGGCCAAGAAACACGAGCAATGGATATTAGACCGGTGAAAATCTGTCCTTTGGCCTGATGAGTCCAAATTTGAGATTTCTGGTTCCATCCCTCGTGTCTTTGTGAGATGCAGAGTAGGTGAATGGATAATCTCCGCATGTGTGGTTCCCAGGAGGATGATTTGTGATGGTGTGCTTTGCTGGTGACACTGTCTGTGATTTATTTAAAATTCAAGCCACACTTAACCAGCATGGCTACCACGGCATTCTGCAGCGATACGCCATCCCATCTGGTGCCAAGAATGTGCAAAGCTGTCATCAAGGCAAAGGGTGGCTACTTTGAAGAACCTCAAATATAAAATATATTTTGATTTGTTAAGCACTTTTTTGGTTACTACATGATTCCTTAGGTGTTATTTTATAGTTTTGATGTCTTCACTATTATTCTACAATGTAGAAAATAGTAAAAGTAAAGGAACACTCGAGTGAGTAGGTGTGTCCAAACTTTTGACTGGTACTATATATACATATGTAGGGTAGTGTAACTGTAGGCTTTGTATAGAAGTGTCTGATAATATTTAAATCCCTTACATTTTCCCAAGTACAGTTTGTTTTTGTGGACAAGAACAGCCTCAATTCGTTGGGGCATGGACTCTACAAGGTGGCGAAAGCGTTCCACAGGATGCTGGCCCATGTTGACTCCAATGCTTCCCACAGTTGTGTCAAGTTGGCTGGATGTCCTTTGAGTGGTGAACCATTCTTGATACACACAGGAAACTATTGAGTGTGAAAAACCCAGCAGGGTTGCAGTTCATGACACAAACGGGTGCACCTGGCACCTACTACCATACGCTGTTCAAGGGCACTTAAATCTTATGTCTTGCCCATTCACCCACTGAATGGCTTACATACACAATCCATGTCTCAATTGTCTCAAGGCTTAAAAATCCTTCTTTAACCTGTCTCCTCCCCTTCATCTTCAGTGATGGAAGTAGATTTAACAAGTGCCATCAATAAGGGATCATGGCTTTCACCTGGATTAATCTAAGTCATGCAAAGAGCATATAATGTTTTGTACACTCAGTGTATAGAGATCGCAAGGTTTTATCTGTCCCATTATGGCGTCTGTGACCACATGGACAGCGCCATTGAGGACATTTCCATTTTGAAGTAGTTCTTCTACTACGAGTTGGTAAACAAACTGAAAGGGTGCATACTGCCACCTGTAATATGTTGTTTGAACAGGTAAAAAGCCAAGGTTGTTTTCTGCCACTTGCAGTTATGGAATGTTTGCTCACGAGTAGACTACCATTCATTGGCTGATTCCTCCTGATGACGCGGATGGAATTATGTGATCATTCCTTAACCCATTGGAAGTCCCACCCGGATGACTACTTCAAAATGGTGAAGGTACTCAATGGCGCTGCCCATGCTAAAACGGGCTTTCGGGCACTAGAGTCCTCTGTACATCTCTATGGTCAACACAGGCTGAGTGGTCAGTAAGATGGTTCACTATTGGTTAACAGACTGAGCTGTCAGTAAGATGGTTCACTATTGGTTAACTAAGGCTGAGTCAGTTTGAGCCAGTTGCCTTTATAACTGAAGGAAAACTACTCGACAGCACCAGTCATTCACAAGTAGATGTTTGATATTCTGCTCTTGAGTACATCTTTTATGTTGTACTCTTCATCAATTATTGATTGCGGCACAAAGATGAAGCACTGCAGGCGGTGTGTTTATCTCCAGCTGGATGATATTTCATTGATTGTGTGTGTGTGTCTGTTGTGGCATTGCACAGTGTTAATTATGTAGCAGTTGAGTCTCCTCATACAGGCCTGATCTTGTGAGATTATTATATAAAAGTTGAGTCCCTCATCAATAAACCAGAGGCATGGATGGGCGGTCACAAAAATTCACTGGGTTCTCAGTCCGGAGCTGAGGGTGGATGATGGCTCAAGGTCTTTCTTCAGGCAGAGGGGGCTACAAGGCCGACACACACATACCCATCTTGGCCAAAGTCACTTTTCTCTCTACACACCACAAACAAGGTCGAAACATACTCCCTCTACACAAAACATATTTAAATACACTTATTTTACACACACAGGCACACGAATGAATTACCAACATGCCTCTTCTGGCTTTACACAACACACAAATAAGGCCTTGTGTTACACATAGAAGTTAGATGAAATGTGACACTTTACACAACACTTTCAACGGGGTATATGTTTACTGAACCCCCAAAGCACCCCCTCTAAGACACAACCAGGTGCAGCTTAACCCCCCCCCCCCCTCGTAGCCCCTTTCATTCAATGCAAAATAAAATACAGTACCTATGTCGCCATCTCTCTCTCTCCCTCTCTCCTCTTTCTTCTTTTGTCATACACTTGTTTTCTGTTGTTGCCTGAGGCCTCTGGCTGAATTGAACCCAGAGTCTGCTGACTCACGGCGCTTGACGGTGAAAGGGAGAGAAAGAGAGGAGGGAGAGAAAAGGCTCAGCAGGTGGTGGGCACCACCACGAATCTTTAGCCTGCAGACTCCTTTCAGTGGGCACAAAACCGCTAGGCTGCCACAGAGAGGCCCTGCTTTCCATCAGAATATTACCCCTTCGTTTCCCCCTTCTTTAAACGCTAAACGGAGAGAACAGGCTTGGGCTGGGATAATGGGATCTTTTCTCTCTCTCTGCCGCCGGGGGTGAAAACGGCAACAATGGAGGCAAAATGATTTAAAGGGAGCTTTTTCACCTGCTCTCCTTCTTCTCCCAAGCTATCTGTGTCTTTCAGAGGATGCTAATGCCAGCTAATTTACCAAAAGGTACTGTATGACATGCACGCTCTCTCTCTCTCTCTCTCACTCTCTCTCTTTCTCTCTCTCACACACACACACTAAATGAAATTGCACAGAAGACATTCTGCTGTTAGTGAAAGACAGTGGAGGCTATAGTTCGTCATCCATCTCAGTAATTGTTGTGGTTATCATCATTAACCTATTTGGATGCTGGCTACAGAAGTGTTTCAGCTGGTAGACTTACACAAATACCACCCTATTCTCTATATAGTGCACTACTTTTGACCAGGACCTAATGCACTATATAGCGGATAGGGTGCCATTTGGGACACAGTGTTTATTTCACTCAATTGAAAAGGCACGGTATTGTTTGCTTCAGGTGTCCAGGACTCACTTGAGTAAGAGATGTTAATACCAATCTGACTTACCTGGGTAAATAAAGGATAAATACAAATAAATAAACTAGATGGTAATTGTCCATGAAATTGTGCGACTTGCTTTGACTCTTTAAAAGTATTTTTGTGGCAGTGGAAGAAGATTAAAATGTTTTACTTGAAGGGCAACTCCACCAATTTTCAACCTCATATTCATTATCTCCAGCACCAAACCAGTGTCTACTTGTGGTTCGAGCATTGGGCCAGTAACCGGAAGGATGCTGGATCGAATCCCCGAGCTGACAAGGTAAAAATATGTTGGTCTGCCCCTGAGCAAGGCAATTAACCCACTGTTCCCTGCACGACTAAGACGTGGATGTTGATTAAGGCAGCCCCCTGTCGTGGAAATATTCGGTCAATCATATTTCACAAATACCGGAGCCTGTGAGCTAAAATAGTATTATTTACCTAATCTGAAATCCACAACAGAAGCTAGCCAGAAGTTAGCCAGTTCACTAGCTAACGTTAGAATTCAGCTAACCACGGTTGGCGGTCATCAGCTATCCCTTAGCTTGAAAAGCTATTGCCAGTTTTGTACAACGTGACTCAGACCAGAGCATACCGGACCTATTTTCTCTCCATATCCCCGGATTTCTACAGCAAGCTCTGGACATTTACACCTGGATCTTGCAGCTAGCTAGCTGCTATCCGAGTGACTATTGGCTAACGTCGGTCCCGGAGCTAACATCAATTATTCCAGAGCTAGCCAGCTGAAGAGTTCCATGAGCCACTCCTGGGCTACAATCACCTATCCGGACCCGTTTTACTGCCGATGCTGAGCCCCATCAGGCCTTCACGACTGGACTACCAAATGTTATCTGCCCGAGGGAGTTATCCAACTGGCCCCTCCGTCGCAACGTAACCTGAACGCCCATCTGCGCCCTACTAATCGTTAGCTGTCTTATCGGCTGCTATCTGAATAGGTCTATCGGAAAATTTTCTTGGGCCACGATAACTATAACTATTTTGCAAATTGGATTGGTCCCCCCTACCATACGGAACCCCACTAATCTACAGACGGAAACGCACAAGGTGGCTAAAAACAGACCTCCCTCCATCTTCTGCCAGCTTGCTACCTGTCTGAATCTCACTGGACCCTTATGATCACTCGGCTAAGCATGCCTCTCCTTAATGTCAATATGCCTTGTCCATTGCTGTTCTGGCTAGTGTTTATTGGCTTATTTCACTGCAGCCCTGCTCATTATACCTTATCTAACCTTTCAGTTCCTCCACCCACACATGCTATGACATCACCTGGTTTCAATGATGTTTCTAGAGACAATATCTCTCTCATCATCACTCAATGCCTAGGTTTACCTCCACTGTATTCACATCCTACCATACCTTTGTCTGTACATTATACCTTGAAGCTATTTTATCGCCCCCAGAAACCTGCTCCTTTTACTCTCTATTCCGGAAGTCATAGACGACCAATTCTCATAGCTTTTAGCCGTACCCTTATCCTACTCCTTCTCTGTTCCTCTGGTGATGTAGAGGTGAATCCAGGCCCTGCAGTGCCTAGCTCCACTCGTATTCCCCAGGCGTTCTCTTTTGATGACTTCTGTAACCGTAATAGCCTTGGTTTCATGCATGTTAACATTAGAAGCCTCCTCCCTAAGTTTGTTTTATTCACTGCTTTAGCACACTCTGCCAACCCGCATGTCCTAGCCGTGTCTGAATCCTGGCTTAGGAAGTCCAACAAAAACTCTGAAATCTTCATCCCTATCTACAACATTTTCAGACAAGATAGAATGGCCAAAGGGGGCGGTGTTGCAATCTACTGCAGAGATAGTCTGCAGAGCCTGCTATAGACCACCCTCTGCCCCCAGCTGTGCTCTGGACACCATATGTGAACTGATTGCACCCATCTATCTTCAGAGCTCGTGCTGCTAGGTGACCTAAACTGGGACATGCTTAACACCCCAGCCATCCTACAATCTAAGCTTGCTGACCTCAATCTCACACAAATTATCAATGAACCTATCAGGTACCACCCCAAAGCCGTAAACACGGGCACCCTCATAGATATCATCCTAACCAACTTGCCCTCTAAATACACCTCTGCTGTTTTCAATCAAGATCTCAGCGATCATTGCCTGCATCCGTAATGGGTCAGCAGTCAAACGACCTCCACTCATCACTGTCAAACGCTCCCTGAAACACTTCAGCGAGCAAGCCTTTCTAATCGACCTGGCCCGGGTATCCTGGAAGGATATTGACCTCATCCCGTCAGTAGAGGATGCCTGGTCATTTTTTTTAAGGGCAGTCAGGTCTGGAGAGAACCAAGGGCTATATTTGTTCCTGGTTCTACATTTCTTGAATGGGGCATGCTTATTTAAGATGGTGAGGCAGGCATTTTAACCAACACAAAACATCCTGTGGTGTTCTGCATTAGCATCAAACAGCCCCCGTGATATGCAACTTTTCAGGGAAGTTAGAAACCAATATACACAGGCAGTTAGAAAAGCCAAGGCTAGCTTTTTCAAGCAGACATTTGCTTCCTGCAACACAAACTCAAAAAAGTTCTGGGACACCGTAAAGTCGATGGAGAATAAGAACACCTCCTCCCAGCTGCGCACTGCACTGAGGATAGGAAACTCTGTCACCACCGATAAATTCACTATAATTGAGAATTTTAAGAAGCATTTTTCTACGGCTGGCCATGCTTTCCACCTGGCTACCCCTACTCCGGTCAACAGCACTGCACCCCCCACAGCAACTCGCCCAATCCTTCCCCATTTCTCCTTCTCCCAAATCCAGTCAGCTGATGTTCTGAAAGAGCTGCAAAATCTGGGCCCCTACAAATCAGCCGGGCTAGACAATCTGGACCCTCTCTTTCTAAAATTATCTGCCGACATTGTTGCAACCCCTATTACTAGCCTGTTCAACCTCTCTTTCGTGTCATCTGAGATTCCCAAAGATTGGAAAGCAGCTGCTGTCATCCCCCTCTTCAAAGGGGAGACACTCTTAACCCAAACTCCTACAAACCTATATCTATCCTACCCTGCCTTTCTAAGGTCTTCGAAAGCCAAGTCAACAAACAGATAACCGACCATTTCGAATCCCACCGCACCTTCTCCTCTATGCAATCTGGTTTCAGAGCTGGTCATGGGTGCACCTCAGCCACGCTCAAGGTCCTAAACAATATTTTAACCGCCATCGATAAGAAACAATACTGTGCTGCCGTATTCATTGACCTGGCCAAGGCTTTCGACTCTGTAAATCACCACATCCTCATCGGCAGACTCTATAGCCTTGGTTTCTCAAATGATTGCCTCGCCTGGTTCACCAACTACTTCTCTGATAGAGTTCAACGTATCAAATCGGAGGGCCTGTTGTCCGGGCCTCTGGTAGTCTCCATGGGGGTGCCACAGGGTTCAATTCTTGGGCCAACTCTTTTCTCTGTATACATCAATGATGTTGCTCTTGCTGCTGGTGAGTCTCTGATCCACCTCTATGCAGACGACACCATTCTGTACACTACTGGCCCTTCTTTGGACACTGTGTTAACAACCCTCCAGACGAGCTTCAATGCCATACAACTCTCCTTCCATGGCCTCCAAATGCTCTTAAATACAAGTAAAACTAAATGCATGCTCTTCAACCGGTCGCTGCCTGCATCTGCCCGCCCGTCCAGCATCACTACTCTGGACGGTTCTGACTTAGAATATGTGGACAACTACAAATACCTAGGTTTCTGGTTAGACTGTAAACTCTCCTTCCAGACTCACATCAAACATCTCCAATCCAAAGTTAAATCTAGAATTGGCTTCCTATTTCGCAACAAAGCATCCTTCACTCATGCTGCCAAACATACCCTCGTAAAACTGAACATCCTACCAATCCTCGACTTCGGCGATGTCATTTACAAAATAGCCTCCAACACCCTACTCAATAAACCGGATGCAGTCTATCACAGTGCCATCCGTTTTGTCACCAAAGCCCTGTATACTACCCACCACTGCGACCTGTATGCTCTCGTTGGCTGGCCCTTGCTTCATACTCATCGCCAAACCCACTATCTCCAGGTCATCTACAAGACCCTGCTAGGTAAAGTCCTCCCTTATCTCCGCTCACTGGTCACCATAGCAGCACCCACATGTAGCACGTGCTCCAGCAGGTATATCACTCTGGTCACCCCCAAAGCCAATTCCTCCTTTGGCCGTCTCTCCTTCCAGTTCTCTGCTGCCAATGACTGGAACGAACTACAAAAATCTCTGAAACTGGAAACACTTATCTCCCTCACTAGCTTTAACCTGTTGGGGCTAGGGGGAAGTATTTTCACGGCTGGATAAAAAACGTACCCGATTTAATCTGGTTACTAATCCTACCCAGTAACTAGAATATGCATATACTTATTATATATGGATGGAAAACACCCTAAAGTTTCTAAAACTGTTTGAATGGTGTCTGTGAGTATAACAGAACTCAAATGGCAGGTCAAAACCTGAGAGATTCCTTTACAGGAAGAGGCCTGTCTGACCATTTCTGGAACTTCTTTGCCATCTCTATCTTTTACAAAGGATCTCTGCTCTAACGTGACACTTCCTACGTCGTCCATGGGCGCTCAGAGCCCGGGAAAAAACAGAATGTCGTCATCCCAGCCCCAGGCTGAAACACATTATCGCCTTTCTCAAGTGGCCGATCAAGGGACTGTGGGCTTAGGCACGTGACCTGGCCGCCCCCGTCTTTGTGATTTTTTCCTCTGTTTGCCGAAAAGGAGATTCCCGGTCGGAATATTATCGCTTTTCTACGAGAAAAATGGCATAAAAATTGATTTTAAACAGCGGTTGACATGCTTCGAAGTACGGTAAAGGAATATTTAGAATTTTTTTGTCACGAAATGCGCCACGCGTGCGACCGTTATTTACCATTTCGGATAGTTTCTGGAACGCACGGACAAAACGACGCTATTCGGATATAACGATGGATTATTTGGGACCAAACCAACATTTGTTATTGAAGTAGAAGTCCTGGGAGTGCATTCTGACGAAGAACAGGAAAGGTAAGACCATTTTTCTTATAGTAAATCTGATTATGGTGAATGCTAAACTTGCTGGGTGTCTAAATAGCTAGCCCTGTGATGCCGGGCTATGTACTTAGAATATTGCAAAATGTGCTTCATCCGAAAAGCTATTTTAAAATCGGACATATCGAGTGCATAGAGGAGGTCTGTATCTATAATTCTTAAAATAATTGTTATGCTTTTTGTGAACGTTTATCGTGAGTAATTTAGTAAAATGTTAGCGAATTCCCCGGAAGTTTGCGGGGGGTATGCTAGTTCTGAACGTCACATGCTAATGTAAAAAGCTGTTTTTTGATATAAATATGAACTTGATTGAACAAAACATGCATGTATTGTATAACATAATGTCCTAGGGTTGTCATCTGATGAAGATCATCAAAGGTTAGTGCTGCATTTAGCTGTCTTCTGGGTTTTTGTGACAGTATATGCTAGCTTGAAAAATGGGTGTCTGATTATTTCTGGCTTGGTACTCTGCTGACATAATCTAATGTTTTGCTTTCGTTGTAAAGCCTTTTTGAAATCGGACAGTGTGGTTAGATTAACGAGAGTCTTGTCTTTAAATAGCTGTAAAATAGTCATATGTTTGAGAAATTGAAGTAATAGGATTTTTAAGGTTTTGAAAATCGCGCCACAGGCTTCAACTGGCTGTTACGTAGGTGGGACGAATTCGTCCCGCCTAGCCCAGAGAGGTTAACCTGTTGAGGACAGACGTTTCGCTAGCAGAACCCCGTTCCGCCTGCGGAACCCCTAGCCAACAGCCAATGGCATCGCACGGCGTGAAATACAAAACCAACTAAAATACCACAATTCAATTTCTCAAACAATCAACTATTTTACACCATTTTAAAGATAAGACTCTCGTTAATCAAACCACATTGTCCGATTTCAAAAAGGCTTTACAGCGAAAGCAAAACATTAGATTATGTTAGGAGAGTACATAGACACAAATAATCACACACCCATTTTCCAAGTAAGCATATATGTCACATAAACCCAAGCCACAGTTAAATGCAGCACTAACCTTTGATGATCTTCATCAGATGACACTCCTAGGACATTATGTTATACAATACATGCATGTTTTGTTCAATCAAGTTCATATTTATATCAAAAACCAGCTTTTTACATTAGCATGTGATGTTCAGAACTAGCATACCCACCGAAAACTTCCGGTGAATTTACTAAATTACTCATGATAAACGTTCACGAAATACATAACAATTATTTAAAGAATTATAGATACAAAACTCCTTTATGCAATCGCGGTGTCCGATTTTAAAATAGCTTTTCGGTGAAAGCACATTTTGCAATATTCTGAGTAGATAGCTCGGTCATCACAGGCTAGCTAATTTGACACCCACCAAGTTTGGGGCTCACTAAACTCAGAATTACTATTAGAAAAATTGGATTACCTTTCCTGTTCTTCGTCAGAATGCACTCCCAGGACTTCTACTTCAACAACAAATGTTGTTTTGGTTCCAAATAATCCATAGTTATATCCAAATACCGCCGTTTTGTTCGTGCGTTCAGGTCACTATCCTAAGGGTGACGCGCGAGCGCATTTCGTGACAAAAAATGTCAAAATATTCCATTACCGTACTTCGAAGCATGTGAAACGTTGTTTAAAATCAATTTTTATGCAATTTTTCTCGTAAAATAGCAATAATATTCCAACCGTGCAACGGTGTATTCATTCAAAGGCTGAAAGAAAAAAATGTAGAAGTCTCGTGACCGCGCATCTCCAGTCTCAATGTCCCCAGGCTGACCACTCACAAACAGAGCTGTTGTACTTTGCCCAGAGACAGCAGACACCCCATTCCACTTTCTGGCGGCTTTAGAGAGCCAATGGGAGCCTTAGAAAGTGTCACATTACAAAACAGATGCTGTAATGTCGAAAGAGATGCAACAGAAGGACAACAAATTGTCAGACAGGGCACTTCCTGTATGGAATCTTCTCAGGCTTTGGCCTGAAATATGAGTTATGTTATACTCACAGACACCATTCAAACAGTGTTAGAAAGTTTAGAGTGTTTTCTATCCAAATCAACTAATTATATGCATTTTCTAGTTTCTGGGCAGGAGTAGTAACCAGATTAAATCGGGTACCTTTTTTCATCCGGCCGTGAAAATACTGCCCCCTATCCCAAAGAAGTTAACCATTCTAAATGTAATACTTTTTCCTGTCGCAAATGTAGTCAATTTCTCAGCTGAAGAAATCAGTGATATTTGATCCCAGGAATCTAATAAGAAGTTGTTTGAGACATGGTCACCTACAGTTGAAGTCGGAAGTTTACATTCACCTTAGCCAAATACATTTTACTCAGTTTTTCACAATTACTGACATTTAATCCTAGTAAAGATTCCCTGTCTTAGGTTCATTTAGGATCATAGCTTTATTTTAAGAATGTGAAATGTCAGAATAATAGTAGAGAGAATGATTTATTTCAGCTTTTATTTCTTTCATCACATTCCCAGTGGGTCAGAAGTTTACATACACTCTATTAGTATTTGGTAGCATTGCCTTTAAATTGTTTAACTTGGGTCAAACGTTTTGAGTAGCCTTCCACAACCTTCCCACAGTAAGTTGGGTGAATTTTGGCCCATTCCTCCTGACAGAGCTGGTGTAACTGAATCAGGTTTGTAGACCTCCTTGCTTGCACATGCTTTTACAGTTGTGCTCACAAATTTTCTATAGGATTGAGGTCAGGGCTTTGTGATGGCCATTCCAATACCTTGACTTTGTTGTCCTTAAGCCATTTTGCCACAACTTTGGAAGTATGTTTGGGGTCATTGTCCATTTGGAAGACTCATTTGTGACCAAGCTTTAACTTCCTGACTGATGTCTTGAGATGTTGCTTCAATATATCCACATAATTTTCTTTCCTCATGATGCCATCTATTTTGTGAAGTGCACCAGTCCCTCATGCAGCAAAGCACCCCCACAACATGATGCTGCCACCCCCATGCTTCACGGTTGGGATGGTGTTCTTCGGCTTGCAAGCCTCCCCCTTTTTCCTCCAAACATATTGATGGTCATTATGGCCAAACAGTTCTGTTTTTGTTTCATCAGACCAGAGGACATTTTGCCAAAAAGTACGATCTTTGTCCCCATGTGCAGTTGCAGACCATAGTTTGGCTTTTATATGGAGGTTTTGGAGCAGTGGCTTCTTCCTTCCTTTCAGGTTATATCAATATAGGACTCGTTTTACTGTGGATATAGATACTTTTGTACCTGTTTCCTCCAGCATCATCACAAAGTCCTTTGCTGTTGTTCTGGGATTTATTACAATTTCCTCACCAAAGTACGTTCATCTCTAGTAGACAGAACGCGTCTCCCTCCTGAGCGATATGATGGCTACGTGGTCCCATGGTGTTTATACTTGCGTACTATTGTTTGTACAGATGAACGTGGTACCTTCAGGTTTTTGGAAATTGCTCCTAAGGATGAACCAGACTTGTGACGGTCTCCAATTATTTTTCTGAGGTCTTGGCTGATTTCTTTTGATTTTCCCATGATGTCAAGCAAAGAGGCACTGAGTTTGAAGGTAGGCCTTGCAATACATCCACAGGTACACCTCCAATTGACTCAAATGATGTCAATTAGCCTATCAGAAGCTTCTATAGCCATGACATCATTTTCTGGAATTTTCCAAGCTGTTTAAAGGCACAGTCAACTGTAAACTTCTGTATGTAAACTGTATGTAAACTTCTGACCCACTGGAATTGTGATACAGTGAAATAATCTGTCTGTAAACAATTGTTGGAAAAATGTCTTGTCATGCACAAGTAGATGTCCTAACCGACTTGCCAAAACTATAGTTTACTAACAAGAAATGTGTGGAGTGGTTGAAAAACGAGTTTTAATGACTCCAACCTAAGTGTATGTTAACTTCCGACTTCAACTCTGTCTCCCTTAGCTCACAACAGATTATACAGTGTTCCATTAAGTGAAATCGACCTCATTTCAAATAAACATTCCCAGAGCCCCTTTCTAGTAATCCTATAAATTTAACCTGTTGCATTAGTTTAGTGAAATACAAAACTATTGTTTAACAAATGTAGAACCTTCAGAAAGTTGGTGCTGTCTTATCAGCTTGATAGTCAATACTTATTTCATTCTTCTTGTATTACTGGACACTGTTCCACGTAATGGGAACAGATTATAATTTCTAGAATACATTCACTTCCTGCTTAAATTCACTGGTGTTACCTAACTATATAACCAAGCAACAGTAATGTTTCTTCATACCTTTACTTCAAACATCCCACTAGCTGCTTGCTTTCAACCGCAGCTAATCTTTTTTTACAAATTAAAGGCTCAATCCCTCTACTCATCATATAAACTCGTATTGAAACCTCAGTCTTTCAAATGTCTAAAACTTCACATCATTAGAGTGCTATAATAAAACACTAATTATATATTACCATTCACATACTGTCAACACTCATTATGTTTACATCAATCCTCCTTATCAATATGACTATATTTTTATCATTAACCCCTGCTTCACACTCATTAAACATCCACCATTCCAAGATTAACCTGTAATGCGCCAAATGTAGAAAATACATCAGCCAATTTTTAATCAATCCAAACAATTCACATTCAAAATTCATACTTTCCAATTGATTAACACATTTTAGTTACCTTCCTTAGTCCACATCTCTTCCCTTAAACTCAGAAAGCTCTCTACAATATCAACCATAACACCTCTCTTTTCGCTAACGTTTATGTTACCAGGTGAATTTGTACTTCAATTACAGTCAAAACAAACCTAATTCTACTTTTACAGGGAGGCCACTTTAATTACTATTATCTCTTCCTCCCTTATGTCAATTCAATGAATCTATTTTACAATAAAACGTAACAAAGACTCACGAGTTTCAAACTACTAGGATTTCCTTCTTGAGTCGCATGGTTCTCAAAATCCTCAAATATGTTCTCGTTTCGCCAGTAGTACCTTACCATAGCTACAAATCCTTGTGTCCCTGTTCTACCACATAGTTGACATATTGTATCAACGTAGAACCCCCAAATCTAAACCCTTTAGCGATTGTTTGAATGTGGCATGAAACAAAGTTAGACTATTCGTAAACATTATTCGTGCTCTTGCCCATATATTCTGCCCATTTTAATATGTTATCTAATATCCACTGTCCTTGATTCTCACAAGGATTACTCAACCTCAAAATCCACTAATGAACAGGGTTGATCCAAACTTCCTGAATCATAATAACTAATATTTGTTCCCAAATTTGAGCATTTATAAACTCATCAGTTATTCTGCACTCCGGTACATCTAAACTAGTGATTTGACATCCAAACAAAATAGCCTGAACAACTTTACCAAGTACCCCATTTTACACTATCCATTCTCAAAATAGTCCGGTTAGTGCAATTACGTTGATAGAACGCTAAATTCAATACACTAGTATATTAAGGTTCTGATTCTGGTTTTATGTGATTGTGCAAATTCATAATTGCCTCTAGTTCACTCTTTCATATTCGAGCCGAATTAGTAGAATTTCGTGCACTTCTTTCAGCGACTCCATGGTTTTATTAAAATAACTATTTTAAGCCTCTCCCTATTTTCCTGTAATATTTATTCTTTGCTCCCTATTTTTGTTTTATTGTGCGATTCCCTTTATTTAAACCACTTTATCTTATTCTTATATTACTCCCTACAAGTCCACGGCTAAAAATCTTTAATGGTCTGTTCAAGCCCTAAAGACTTTGACCACACTCTATTCTCTCCTATTTCTATCCACATTATTTTCCTTTCTCTGATTATTGTACTCGGTCTATTGGTTATTGCCCCTGTTTCTATGTTTTTCTAATTGTTCTCTCTTTTTGAGTATATTCTTACTTCAATTGTTCCAATTTCAATATACTGTATATTCTTCCACCTTTCAATACAGTATGCAATTTTCAATGGCCTTACCGGGCAATCGCTGATGTCGTCTTGACATTTATTACTAAGTTACTATAATGTTCATGTATTTAGCAATTTATCTTAACTGTTCAAACTTCTCGTGTCATATTCCTTCAATGGGTACATTTATTTCAGAGCACTATCCACAGATTTCTTTTCCTGTCTGAACAGTCCTCTATTCATCTATTCATAGAGCGGTAACTACAGATTTAATTTCCTGTCCGAGTAGACCTCTATCAATCAATTTATATGGTGGTATTCATGGATAGGACTATCCGTCTAAGCAGTCCCTTTATCAAACACCTGATTATACAGCACTTTCCTGATTCTCCTACTTGACACAGAAAAGGCAATATTACACAGGATGTTTACCCATCCAAGCGGGCCTTATCGATTTCAGGATTTCTATTTAATTTTATTTGACCATGCAGATGGACAGTTACCACCTCAAACTAGATTAAACAGAACAGTCAACAGGGCAGACAGATAACCGCTTGACGTTACCCTACGATAGGGGGCGCCACAGCGCATTTTGGAAAAAATTCGTGCCCATTTTCAACGGCCTACTAATCAGACTCAGAAGCTAGGATATGCATATAATTAATACCTGTGGATAGAAAACACCCTAAAGTTTCTAAAACTGTTTGAATGGTGTCTGTGAGTATAACAGAACTCATATGGCAGTCAAAACCCCGAGACCGATTGAACCAGGAAGTGGAATTCTGAATTGTGGACTCAACTTCACGTCGTTGCCTATTATTCACACCGTGAGATATCGTTCATTGAGCACTTCCTATTGCTTCCACAAGATGTCGCCAGTCTTTACAAAGTGTTTTGAGCCTTCTACTGTCGAAACTCAGTGAATGAGACGCGTTGGAAATTGGTCACAGGGGGAGGGCCATCACCATTATGACGCCGGCGGCCCTGTCTACCCCCACCTTTGGAAACGTTTTGAAACACAATGAAATCATCCCCCTCGAATCTTATTGGCTCTCTTGTTGAAACAGGCCCTGAAGATTTATGTTATACAACGTTTGACATGTTTGAACGAACCTAAATGGGAAAAAAATGTATTATTTCGAAACGGCTGTGGCGCGCACGGCAGAGTAGTTGGATACACCATTCAAACGCGCTAACAACAGCAAGCTAATGGAACATAAAGGATGGACTTTTTCGACCGAAAATACATCTGTTGTGGACCTGGGATTCCTGGAAGTGCTTTCTGATGAAGACAACTAAAGGTAAGGGATTATTGACAATATTATACAACATTAGATGTGATATGCGATTGTTCCAAGATGGCGCCGAGCTGTATTTACTAGCTCATTTTCTGAGTATCGCATCCCCTTTTATCGCTAAGTGTGATTACCCAGTAAAGTTATTTTTAAATCTGGTATGACAGGTGCTTTCAAGAGATATTCATCTATAAATCTTAGAATGACAATATTACATTTTAAACATGTTTTCGAATAGTAATTCAGTAAATTGTAGCTCTGTTTCCCCGGATAGCTTTTGATGGGAAAATAGTTAGTCAACGTCAGACGCCGATGTAAAATGCTGTTTTCATATATAAATATGAACTTTATTGAACAAAAGAATGCATGCATTGTGTAACATGATGTCCTAGGTGTGTCATCTGATGAAGTTTGTAAAAGGTTAGTGCTGCATTTAGCTGTTTTTTGGTTATTTGTGATGCATGTGGTTGGTCGGAAAATGGCTATGTTGCTGCTTTTACGATGGACTCCTCTAACATAATCTAATGATTTGCTTTTCCTGTAAAACCTTTTTGAAATCGGATGACGTGGGTCGATTCAGGAGAGGTGTATCTATAAAACGATATGAGACAGTCCTATATTTGAAAAAAAATCAATATTAAATTTCGTTATGCTAATGTCGCTAGGAGTTTTCCCTGGATTTTGATCCCGCTGACGGGACGAGACGCTGAAGAGGATAACGTGAATGAGGCCACCAACCCCGGCTGAGCGACTGAGTGAACCGGACAAATTGAATGACCCGCCGACACGGACTGATTGAAACAGACAAATGGGCTGTGTTCGCGCGCAACTCACACAGATCTAATCAAACATATTCGGCCAAACAAAATCAGACGACACAGTCACAACTCAGACAGACTGAACAAACTGGTCAGATGAACCGCCCGAACAAATCAAATTAATAACCTCACTCAACTGAGTCATCCAAGACAGATGAAGCACATACCTCTCCCTCTGCAATTGGTCACACACCAATTACTATACTATATATTCACAAATGCAACCCTCAAAAGCTTTAGGATTCCCCTAATATTTTGCATGCATTTCATTTAACTCAAAAGCTCCCAATATTTCTTTGGTTCATCAAATTTGGAGAGATCCACTCAGTGACCTACTGCTGAAACAGGTTCCTAGAGTGGACCACACAAGAACTCTAGTACTATACGTAAGCACTCGACTTACCATCTTACAAGTGGCCACTTGTGTTTTGTGCAGTCCGTCCAGGAAGCCCATCCACAGCTGCCGATTTTCACCATCTCTGGTCCCTTTTCGCCACTCCTGGCAAGCTCGCCATTTATGTCGTGGAAATATTCAGTCAATCATATTTCACAAAAACCGGAGCCTGTGAGTTCAAATAGACTTTTATTACAACATAATACAAGTCGAGCTGGTTCATGAGTACAACTAACTTTCCAATCTTGGCACAGAATTCTTATACATTTTTCCTCCTTTTACGTCACACCCAATAGTAACTCCTCTTAACTTCTCTAGGGTAGGGGGCAGTATTTGCACGGCCGGATAAAAAACGTACCCGATTTAATCTGGTTATTACTACTGCCCAGAAACTAGAATATGCATATCATTGTTTGATTTGGATAGAAAACACCCTAAAGTTTCTAAAACAGTTTGAATGGTGTCTGTGAGTATAACAGAACTCATATGGCAGGCAAAAACCTGAGAAGATTCCTTAAAGGAAGTGTCCTCTCTGACCATTTCTTGGCCTTCTACACTCTCTTTATTGAAAACTGAGGAGCTCTGCTGTAACATGACACTTCCTACGGCTCCCATAGGCTCTCAGAAGGCGGCAGAACCGGGAATGATGACTTTGCAGGCCCAGGCTGTAAAACAGTTGCGCCTTTGGATAGTGGTCGATCAGAGAACAATGAGACTGGGGGCGCGTGCACGAGCCGACACCATGTTTTAATTTTTTTGTCTTTGAACGAAAACAGGGTTTCCCGGTCGGAATATTATCGCTTTTTTATGAGAAAAATCGCATAAAAATTGATTTTAAACAGCGGTTGACATGTACGGTAATGGAATATTTACAATTTTTTTGTCACGAAACGCGTCGGGCACGTAACCCTTCGTCACCCTTCGGATAGTGTCTTGAACGCACGAACAAAACAGAGGATATTTGAACATAACTTTGGATTATTTTGAACCAAAACAACATTTGTTATTGAAGTAGAAGTCCTGGGAGTGCATTCTGACGAAGAACAGCAAAGGTAATCCAATTTTTCTTATAGTAAATCGGAGTTTGGTGAGGGCCAAACTTGGTGGGTGTCAAAATAGCTAGCCCGTGATGGTGAGCTATCTACTCAGAATATTGAAAAATGTGCTTTTGCCGAAAAGCTATTTTAAAATCGGACATAGCGATTGCATAAAGGAGTTCTGTATCTATAATTCTTAAAATAATTGTTATGTTTTTTGTGAACGTTTATCGTGAGTAATTTAGTAAATTCACCAGAAGTTTGCGGTGGGTATGCTAGTTCTGAACGTCACATGCTAATGCAAAAAGCTGGTTTTTGATATAAATATGAACTTGATTGAACAAAACATGCATGTATTGTATAACATAATGTCCTAGGAGTGTCATCTGATGAAGATCATCAAAGGTTAGTGCTGCATTTAGCTGTGGTTTGGGTTTATGCGACATTATATGCTAGCTTGAAAAATGGGTGTCTGATTATTTCTGGCTGGGTACTCTGCTGACATAATCTAATGTTTTGCTTTCGTTGTAAAGCCTTTTTGAAATCGGACAGTGTGGTTAGATTAACGAGAGTCTTGTCTTAAAAATGGTGTAAAATAGTCATATGTTTGAGAAATTGAAGTAATAGCATTTCTAAGGTATTTGAATATTGCGCCACGTGATTCCACTGGCTGTTGAGTAGGTGGGACGATTTCGTCCCACATACCCTAGAGAGGTTAATGACTCATCCCTTCTGGCATTTAGCTACTGTTATCTTATTGCCTTGTAGTAAGTTTAGTTTAGTTTCATATTAAGGCATGGAACACGTAGAGCAACAGCAAAAGTTCAACAAGACAGACCTGTTCTCGACTAAGACTGGCACAGACCCTAGCAACAGTCCTTGGCACTTTACAGAAATAACCAGACATGTCATCCTGCTAAATCCTCTGAAAGGGACACCCATGTTCTGGAAAAGACCCAAGAGGTGTAACCATAGCAACAGTACATAGTAGGCCATAACACAGTTACAGGAATAACCAGTCCTGTCCAACCCCCAGACAGGTGCATAGCTAATGGTGTCTAATGACCCAGAGCACATATAGAGTGCATCCATCTTACTAGCACTTCTGTAATTAATAATTAACCTCTTTGGGCTAGAGGGCGGTATTTTGACGTCCAGATCAAAAGCGTAACCAAAGTAAGCTGCCTGCTACTCAGGCCCAGAAGCTAGGGTATGCAAACCACCCCCCCCCCCCAATAAAATGTATTCATCCTACCACTGATTTCAATGGCTGGCACTTTTATAATAGGGCGAAAGCGTGCCCGATTGCAGTTCCTAGGGCTTCCACTAGATGTCAAGTCTTTAGAAAGAGTTTCAGGCTGGTTTTTGGAAAAATGAGCCAGAAATTGTAGTTTTTCTAGGTGGCTCCCATTTTGGCTGTAGTATTTCCAAGCGTGTGAATGAGAGCGCGTTCGTCCTCTTGAAGTTCTCTGTCCCGTTCTCTGTCCCGTATCAACAAAAATTTCATTTTTTTTTTCTTCAAATATAGGACTATTTTATATCGTTTTATAGATACACCTCTCCGGAATCGAACCACGTTGTCCGATTTCAAAAAGGCTTTACAGCAAAAGCAAAACATTAGATAATGTTAGAGGAGTATATCGTCAAAGTATTCACATAGCCATTTTCCGACCAACCACATGCATCACAAATAACCAAAAAACAGCTAAATGCAGCACTAACCTTTGACAATCTTCATCAGATGACACTCCTAGGACAACATGTTACACAATACATGCATTCTTTTGTTCGATAAAGTTCATATTTATATATAAAAACAGCATTTTACATCGGCGCGTGACGTTGAGAAACTTTTTTCCCTCAAATGCATCCGGTGGACCAGCGCTACAATTTACTAAATTACTATTCGAAAACATTTTTAAAATGTAATATTGTCATTCAAGATGAACATCTCGTGAAAGCACCTGCATTGCCAGATTTAACTTTTTTTTTTTTTTTTTACATTTTAGTCATTTAGCAGACGCTCTTATCCAGAGCGACTTACAGTAGTGAATGCATACATCTCATACATTTTTTTTCTGTGCTGGCCCCCCGTGGGAATCGAACCCACAACCCTGGCGCTGCAAACACCATGCTCTACCAACTGAGCTACAGGGAAGGCTGATTTAAAAAGAACTTTACTGGGAAATCACACTTTGCGATAAAAGGGGATGCAATACTCAGAAAAATAGGCTAGCAATACAGGTCTGCGCCATCTTGGAACAATCGAATATCAAATCTACTCTTGTATATTATTGAAAATATTCCCTTACCTTTGATTATCTTCATCAGAAGGCACTTCCAGGAATCCCAGGTCCCCAACAAATGTAGTTTTCTTCGAAAAAGTTAATAATTTATGTCCCAATAGCTTCTTCTTGTTAGCTCGTTCCGAAGGCACCTCAAAATGTTCCTTCGTGCGCGGGACTTCTCCTCATGAAAGCCCCCCCAAAAATTATTTAAGTTCGTTGAAACATGTCAAACGTTGTATAACATAAATCTTTAGGGCCTTTTTCAACCAGAGCTTCAATAATATTCCATGGGGACGGTTGCATTGTCTTTCAAAACATTTCGAAAGGGGAGGGTAGCCAGGGGCGCCCGCGTCAAAATGGTGATGGCCCTCCCCATGTGACCAAGATCAACAGCCTCTCTTTCAGTCAGTTTTCACAGTAGAAGTCTCAAACCACTTTGTAAAGACTGGGGACATCTAGTGGAAGCAATAGGAAGTGCTCAATGAACCATAGCTCACGGTGTGATTTATAGGCAAATTGCTGAAGTTGAGTCCGCAATTCAGAATTCCACATCCTGTTACGATCTTACTCGGGGTTTTGATTGCCATATGAGTTCTGTTATACTCACAGACACCATTCAAACAGTTTTAGAAACTTTAGGGTGTTTTCTATCCACATCCACATTATATGCATATCCTAGCTTCTGAGTTTGAGTAGAAGGCCGTTTAAAATGGGCACGTATTTTTTTCAAAAATCGCTGTAGCGCCCCCTATCCTAGGCGGCCGTCAAGAGGTTAAATTTTATTGTTTATTTGCGTATTAGGGTACATATTGTTTGATTATAAATGCTGATTGATTTGTTTGGATAAGTTTATTGGTAACGTTTGGGATACAATTTGTATGCATTTTGAAGGAGGGAAACCGAGTGGATTATTGACTGAAGCGCGCCAGCTAAACTGAGTTTTTATGGATATAAAGAAGGACATTATCGAACAAAAGGACCATTTGTAATGTAACTGGGACCTTTTGGAGTGCCAACAGAAGAAGATCTTCAAAGGTAAGGCATATATTATATCGCTATTTCTGACTTTCGTGTCGCAACTCCCTGGTTGAAAATGATTTGTTATAAATGTGTGTGCTAGGCGCTGTCCTCAGATAATCGCATGGTTTGCTTTTGCCGTAAAGCCTTTTTGAAATCTGACACGGCGGCTGGATTAACAACAAGTTAAGCTTTATTTTGATGTATTGCACTAGTGATTTCATGAAAGTTTAATATTTATAGTAATTTAATTTGAATTTGGCGCTCTGCAATTTCACCAGAAATTTCACCAGAATTTGTCACTAGCGTCCCACTAATCCGCAAGAAGTTAAGGCCCGATTGTTCTCAAGATGTTCAAACATTCTTAGATGACCAGCAGTGTCAAATAATAATCACTGTGGTTGTTGAGGGTGCAACAGGAGTAAATGTCAGTTGGCTTTTCTTAGCCGAGCATTCAGAGGTTGAGACAGTAGGTGCAACTGGAGACAGCCAGGAGTCATTCTATTCTACATAGTTTTTCAACTAACCCAAAAATACTTTCAAAGAGCTGTCGTCACTAGATGCATGTCACAGTATCCACAGAAGGAGGCGCCCCTCCTCGGTCGGGTGGCGCTCGGCGGTCGTCGGCGCCGGTCTACTAGATGCCATCAATCTATGTTTCTGTGTTCTTTGGTTTTTGACTGTCTAGGTCCGCACCTGTTCCTTGTCTGTCATTATTCCTTGTCTGTCATTTAGTTTGTTCCTTTGTGTTCTGTATTCGTGCGGGATTGTTTGTATGTCATAGGGCAGTTAGGAGTTTACGCTGCTTGTGATTTTCAGCGTGGTACTATTTATTGTATTGTATTGTCGGGCTGCGCCCCATGCGTTATCGTTCATGGAAACGTATTCTCTCTTTCTGGGTGTTGTGCGCACCTTGTGCCTTTTTTGACCACCTTTGTTACGGTGACAATAAAACTTCGGCACAGCCTCCTGCTTTTGACTCTGCCCCTTTCCCCTGCCCTTAAGGAAACGTGACAGAATCCCGCACCAACGATGGAGTCAGCAGGAGCAGAAGTGCCTTCCATGGCGGAGCAGGTGTCACAACACGCCAGTCTCCTCCACCGCTTGGGCTCGGCTATGGACCAGGTGCTAGCCTGGTTGGAGAGCTGGGAGAGAGGTGCTTCCCCCACCGGACCAGCTCCGGTCCCTCCGCCGGCGCCCCTACCGACACCCACTGAAGCGGGCTCAAGCGGAATCCGGATTACGCCTCCGAGGGAATTTGATGGGACGGCCGTAGGGTGTAAGGGGTTTTTGCTCCAGATAGAACTATACCTGGCGACCGTCCGCCCCTCTCCCTAAGACGAAGAGAAAGTGAGCGTCCTCGTCTCTTGTCTTACGAGTAGAGCCCTGAAATGGGCCAACGCAGTCTGGGATGGGCGACTACCCGGTATTCGATCATCCCCCGGAGGGCAAGGCGGCGGGTGAGCGGTTATTTCACTTGAGACAGGAGACGAGGAGCGCTCAGGACTTCGCCCTGGAGTTCCAGACTCTTGCCGCTGGATCGGGGTGGAATGAGCGGGCCCTGATAGATCGCTATCAATGCAGTCTCCGAGAGGATGTCTGCCGGGAGCTGGCTTGTAGGGACAACACCATCACCCTAGACCAGCTGGTGGATTTGTCCATCAGGCTGGACAACCTGCTGGCTTCCCGGGGACGGTCGAGTCGGGGCCTGTTCGTTCCACCTCCCAGCCCTCCTGCTCCACTGCCCATATAGATAGGAGCTGCTTCGAGGAGGACTGTCACGTAGAGTAGGCCAGAAGGCTAAACTGGAAAACCTAACCTCTATAAAAAATAAAAAGATGGCGGAGTTCTTCTGTGCAAAGGTGTTTATTTACATAGTGATTCCGGAACAAAAACAACAGTACTGCCATCAAACATATTTACATTTTAGTCATTTAGCAGACGCTCTTATCCAGAGCGACTTACAGTAGTGAATGCATACATTTCATATATATTTTTTTTTTTCTGTGCTGGCCCCCCGTGGGAATCGAACCCACAACCCTGGTGTTGCAAACACCATGCTCTACCAACTGAGCTACAGGGAAGGCATATACCTTATGGGTCAGCTAAAAACAATGCTGCCCCATCCACAGCTCAATCCAAAAATGCCTCTCCATGAACTGAAAGAGAGGCTCCTTTTGTAGGGGTAGCCCCTCCCCTCAGAACAATTAACACTAATTAATTAAGCAATTACCTATTCAACCTACAGTTTCCATTTATCGAAACATACCAAAATATATACATTGCAACACGTTTATGGAACAACATCACAATATAACATTTACAAAATTACATCACTACTGACAGTGTCTTCCAAATATTCCCATTTACATTAATGAGCCATTCCGGACAGGCACTACAAAGTAAGCCGGAAGCTACAGAGATGGATAGAGAGAGGAACAGAACAAACAACGCGCTCATCCATAACATCGATAAGTATACTAAATATTGCTTATATTAAATATAAACACTGTCTGTTTATTTCTTTATACCCTAACCGGTTACTGACGTAAGTGTGAAATGTATGTACTAAGATAGAGAAGTTAACTTGTGTGTCGACCCACATTGTTAACTTATCTGATAACGGAGCAGGGAGGAGTGATGAATGTGTGCGTGCGTTAAAGTACCAAATGTTGCCCGCGGCCAGTGACGGACTTCTACGTCACAAGGACCGTAGGGGGGGGCCTCTCCTGCACCCACTGTGGGCGCAGAGGAGACACTGCGGACCGGTGCTGGAGGGGTCCACCCGGGAGTTCGGATGGCAGGTAGAGCACTACATCGACCCCCGCCAGGTGAGTCAGCTCCAGCCACACCCATGGGGTATGGGGTAGCCACGAGGTTAGGGATTCCCCTGGTTCAGCTGGACCACCCCTTCCCTGTGCATGCCCTAGATAGTCGACCGCTAGGGTCCGGCCAAGTAGGGGAGGTCACTGTGCCACTGGTTATGGTGACGTGGGGGGGGCCATGTGGAACGTATCAGCCTATTCCTCATTGACTCCCCGGCGTTTCCGATGGTACTGGGAATCCCCTGGCTAGCCACTCACAACCCTCAGATTTCTCTGGAGGCAGAGGGCTCTTAAGGGGTGGTCGAGGGAATGCTCAGGTAGGTGTATAGGAGTTTCCATCGGTGCGACCACGGTGGAAAGTCCAGACCAAGTCTCCACAGTGCACATTCCCTCTGAATATGCCGATTTGGCTATCGCCTTCAGTAAAACGAAGGCGACTCAATTACCCCCTCATCGACGAGGGGATTGTACAATAAACCTCCAGGCTGACGCGGCCCTTCCTAGGAGTCACGTGTATCCTTTGTCTCAGGAGGAGACAGTGGCTATGGAGACATACGTCACTGAGTCTTTGAGACAGGGATACATTCAGCCATCCAAGTCATCCGTCTCCTCGAGCTTCTTTTTTTGTGAAGAAGGAGGGAGGTCTGCACCCGTGCATTGACTATAGAGGTCTAAATTCTATCACGGTGGGTTTCAGTTACCCGCTACCTCTCATTGCTATGGCAGTGGAGTCATTTCACGGGGCGCGCTTCTTCACCAAACTAGATCTCAGGAGCGCGTATAACCAGGTGCGTATCCGAGATGGGGACGAGTGGAAAACCGCATTTAGTACCACATCTGGCCATTATGAGTACCTCGTCATGCCGTATGGGTTAAAAAATGCTCCCGCTGTCTTCCAATCCTTTGTGGACGAGGTTTTCAGAGACATGCTCGGACAGGGTGTGGTGGTGTACATCGATGACATCTTGATCTACTCCGCTACACGCGCCGCGCATGTGGCTCTGGTGCGTAAAGTGCTTGGGTGGCTGTTGGAGCATAACCTATACGTCAAGGCTGAGAAATGTGAGGTCTCTTTTCTGGGATATCGCATTTCCACCACGGGGGTGGTGATGGAATGTGACCGCGTCACGGCTGTGCGTAATTGGCCGACCCCTACCACGGTGAAGGAGGTGCAGCAGTTCTTGGGGTTCACCAATTATTACCGGAGGTTTATCCGGGGTTTTGGTCAGGTGGCGGCTCCCATTACCTCACTGATGAAGGGGGATCCGGTGCGACTGCAGTGGTCGGCAGAGGCGGACAGAGCCTTCCATCGTCTGAAGGTTCTGTTTACCAAATTTTGATTTGTTTTACACCTTTTTGGTTACTACATGATTCCATATGTGTTATTTCATAGTTTTGAGATCTTCACTATTATTCTACAATGTAGAAAATCGTAAAAATAATGAAAAACCCTGGAATAAGTAGGTGAGTCCAAACTTTTGACTGGTACTGTATGTAAGAATTGTGCATTTCTCCATTTTGTAGAAAAGAATCCAACATTAATAACAGTGATTTTCAAACACTATGAGATTCTTGGTGACGTGAGGAACAAGAAAATACCCTCCCTCTGATAGAAACTTGTTGCAGTGTTAGAAAATAACTTTTTTTTCTTACTTAAATCCTACCCTCTGTCAGAGAAGCTTTAATTATTCTTTTTTTATACCACAGGTCATAGAAACGCACAGTTTTCACAAACTGTATGTAAAATCAAATCAATCTTATCAAGTCAAATTTTATTGGTCACATACCCGTATTTTAGCAGATGTTATTGTGGGTGTAGCGAAATGCTTGTTTTTCTAGCTCCGACAGTGCAGTAATATCTAACACGTAATATCTAGCAATTTCACAACATATATCCAATACACACAAATCTAAGTAAAGGAATGGAATTAAGGATATATAAATAGATGGACGAGCAATGTCAGTGCGGCATAGAATAAGATACAGTAGAATATAATATGAGATGAGTAATGCAAAATATGTAAAAACGTATTAATGGCCATGTACTCTTATAATCTCCGCCCGGGCACAGCCAGAAGTGGACTGGCCACCCTTCACAACCTGGTTCCTCTCTAGGTTTCTTCCTAGGTTCATGCCTTTCTACATCTGCATTGCTTGCTGTTTGGGGCTTTAGGCTGGGTTTCTGTATAGCACTTTGTGACATCTGCTGATGTAAAAATGGCTTTATAAAGGAATTTGCTTGATTGATTGAATAGGTTTGTATGTAGACCTACTGATAGCTAGCTTTAGTTATATCTAATAAATACACTATTTAGGCTAACAGTGATCACCATTTCAGCTTGAATAACAGTGAAGTAGAGGAAGATGTCATACTGTCACAGTATCCACAGAAAAGGGTGCCCCTCCTCGGCCGGGCGGCGCTCGGCGGTCGTCGTCGCCGGTCTACTAGCTGCCGCCGATCTGTGTTTCTGTGTTCATTGTGTTTTGTCTGTCTAGGTCCGCACCTGTTTTCGTTTCTGTCATTAGTGGGGGGGTATTTAGTTTGTTCCTTTGGGGTTGTGTGTTGTGCGGGATTGTTTGTTTGTCAGCGGGCAGTGGGGTTGTACGTTGTGTTTTTGCTCCAGCGTTTTTATATTCGGAGTATTGATTCTAGCCGGGCTGCGCCCCGTGCGGATTTTTCCCTCTTCATTGGATTACCTGTTTTCCCTTTTGGGGTTTTGTGCGATCCCTGTGCTTTTGATACACCTAGTGTGTTGGGTATCAATAAACTTCGGCCTACCGAACAATCGTATCCTGCTTTTGACTCTGCTCCTTCCTCCTGCCCTACATATTCGTTGACACATACACTAACTTTCTGTCTAAAACTGTTGGCAAAATGCAAAACTTTCAAAACAAATTCTGACTTACAGTTCAAATAAGTCAATTGAAATAAATTCATTAAATCATATCAAATCAAATGTTATCAGTCACATGCGCCAAATACAACAGGTGTGGACCTTACAGTGAAATGCTTACTTATGAGCCCCTAACCAACAATGCAGTTAAAAAAAAACGGATAAGTATAAGAGATAAAAGTAACTGTAATTACAGAGCAGCAGTAAAATAACAATAGCGAGACTATGTACAGGGGGGTGCGATACAGAATCGCTGAGGGGATAGGGGGCACTGCAAATAATCTGGGTAGCCATTTGACTAGATGTTCAGGAGTCTCCTGGCTTGGGGGTAGAAGCTGTTTGGAAGCCTCTTGGACCTAGACTTGGCACTCCGGTACCGCTAGCCGTGAGGTAGCAGAGAGAACAGTCTATGACTAGGTTGGCTGGAGTCTTCGACAATTTTTTGGGACCTTCCTCTGACACCGCCTGGCATAGAGGTCCTGGACGGCAGGAAGCTTGGCCCCAGTGATGTACTGGGCCGTTTGCACGACCCTCTGTAGTGCTTTTCGGTCAGAGGGCGAGCAGTTGCCATACCAGGCAGTGATGCAACCAGTCAGGATGCGTGCCTGGCTGTGCAGTCATGAGTGAACAGGGAGTACAGGAGGGGACTGAGCACGCATCCCGGCGGGGCCCCTGTGTTGAGGATCAGCGTGGCGGATGTGTTGTTACCTAACCTTACCACCTGTAGGTGGCCCGTCAGGAAGTCCAGGACCCAGTTGCAGAGGGGAGTGTTTAGTCCCAGGGTCCTTAGCTAATTGATCAGCTTTGAGGGCACTGTGGTGTTGAACGCTGAACTGTAGTCAATGAATAGCATTCTCACATAGGTGTTCCTTTTGTCCAGGTGGGAAAGGGCAGTATGGAGTGCAATAGAGATTGCATCATCTGTGGATCTGTTGGGGCGGTATGCAAATTGGAGTGGGTCTAGGGTTTCTGGGATGATGGTGTTGATGTGAGCTATGACCAGCCTTTCAAAGCACTTCATGGCTACAGACGTGAGTGCTACGGGTCGGTAGTCATTTAGGCAGGTTACCTTAGTGTTCTTGGGCACAGGGACTATGGTGGTCTGCTTAAAACATGTTGGTATTACAGACTCGGACAGGGAGAGGTTGAAAATGTCAGTGAAGACACTTTCCAGTTGGTCAACGCATTCTTGCAGGATACGTCCTGGTAATCAGTCTAGCCCTGCGGCCTTGTGAATGCTGACCTGTTTAACCTCTATGGGCTAGGTGGGACGCTTGCGTCCCACCTACTCAACAGCCAGTTGAATCCTGTGGCGCGTTATTCAAATACCTTAGATATGCTATTACTTAACCTCTTACATCTAGACGTTCCGCTAGCGGAACACCTGCTCCAATAGATAATGATGAGCGTGGCGCGAATTACAAATTCCTCAAAAATACAAAAACTTCCATTTTTCAAACATATGACTATTTTACACCATTTTAAAGACAAGCCTCTCCTTTATCTAACCACACTGTCCGATTTCAAAAAGGCTTTACAACGAAAGCAAAACATTAGATTATGTCAGCAGAGTACCCAGCCAGAAATAATCAGACACCCATTTTTCAAGCTAGCATATAATGTCACATAAATCCAAACCACAGCTAAATGCAGCACTAACCTTTGATGATCTTCATCAGATGACACCCCTAGGACATTATGTTATACAATACATGCATGTTTTGTTCAATCAAGTTCATATTTATATCAAAAACTAGCTTTTTACATTAGCATGTGACGTTCAGAACTAGCATACCCCCGCAAACTTCCGGTGAATTTACTAAATTACTCACGATAAACATTCACAAAAAACATAACAATTATTTTAAGAATTATAGATACAGAACTTGTCAGACAGGTCACTTCCTGTATGGGATCTTCTCAGGTTTTTGCCTGCCATATGAGTTCTGTTATACTCACAGACACCATTCAAACAGTTTTAGAAACTTTAGGGTGTTTTCTATCGAATGCCAATAATTATATGCATATTCTAGTTTCTGAGCAGGAGTAATAATCAGATTAAATCAGGTACGTTTTTTATCCGGACGTGAAAATACTGCCCCCTAGCCATAACAGGATATCGTGCACCAGCTGTTGTTTACAAAAATACATAGACCGTGTCCCTTGTCTTACCAGACGCCCGCTGTTCTATTCTTCCGGTACATTGTATAACCAGTTGATATTGTCGTCGTTCAGCCATGACTCCGTGAAGCATAAAATGTTACAGTTTTTAATGTCCCATTGGTAGTTTAATCTTCTGCTTAACTCGTCGATTTTAGTCTACAAAGATTGAACGTTTGCTTGCAGAATGGAGGAAAGTGGGGGTTTATTTGATCGTCTACAAATTCTCAGGTAGCCTGACCTTAGGCCCTTCTTTCTCCGCCCCCTCTTCACGCAGATCATGGGGATCGGGGCCTGTTCCCGAGGAAGCAGTATATCCTTCGCGTCGGGCTCGTCAGAGTCATGAAAGGAAAAAAAGGATTCTGCTAGTCCGTGGTGAGTAATCACAGTGCTTGTGTCTAGAAGTTATTTTCGGTCATAAGAGACGGTAGTGGCAATGTTATGTACAAAATAAGTTTTAAAAAAAAGTTACAAACAAAAAACACAATCGGCTGGGGGCACGTAAAACGTCTGCCTTCTTCTCCGGCTCAATTTTACATAATCTATGGATTTCACATACAGCTGATCAGGCTGTTGATTGTGACCTGTGGAATGTTATCCCACTCCTCTTCAATGGCTGTGCGAAGTTGCTGGATATTGGGAGGAACACTCTGTCATACACGTCAATCCAGAGCATCCCAAACATGCTCAATGGGGGAGCATTGCTCATTGGGGGAGTTTCATGCTGAAATGTTAGGTGATGGCATAAGCTATGGACAACAACATTGTTGTCCATAGCTTATGCCTGTCCATCCCATAACTCCACCACCACCATAGGGCACTCTGTTCACAACGTTGATATCAGAAAACCGCAAACCGCATCTGCCAAGTACAGTTGAAACCGAGATTCATCCATGGAGAGCACACTTTTCCAGTGTGCTAGTGGCCATCGAAGGTGAGCATTTTCCCATGGAAGTCGGTTACGACGCCGAACTGCAGTCAGGTCAAGACCTTGGTGAGGATGAGGAGCATGTAGATGAGCTTCCCTGAGACGGTATCTGATAGAAATTCTTTGATTGGGCAAACCTTCAGTTTCATCAGCTGTCTGGATAGCTGGTCTCAGACGATCCCACAGGTGAAGAATGTGGATGTGATGGTCCTGGACTTGTATGGTTACACATGGTCTTCAGTTGTGAGGCCGGTTAGACATACTGCTAAATTCTCTACAATGACGTTGGAGGTTGCTTAAAGATATGAATATTCAGTTCTCTGGCAACTGCCCTGGGGGCCATTCCTGCAGTTAGAATGTCAATTGCACGCTCCCTCAAAACTTGAGACATCTTTATTGTGTTGTGTGACAAAACTGCACATTTTAGAGTGGTGTTTTATTGTTCCCAGCACAAGGTGCACCTGTGTAATGATCATGCTGTTTAATCAGCTCTTGATATGCTCTTTTTGTGCGTATGGAACATTTCTGGGGTCTTTTATTTCAGCTCATGAAATATGGGACCAACACTTTACAATTTGCGTTTATATTTTGGTTCAGTATAGTTATAGTTTTCAAGAATTTAAAGCTAGGATAGCCTGAACATGTGAAAGTTGCCTTCAGAAAGTATTTACATCCTTGACTTTTTCCACATTTTGTTGTGTTACAGCCTGAATTTAAAATGGATTCAATTGGGATCTTGTGTCAATGGCCTACACACAAAACCCCATAATGTCAAAGTGGAATTATGTTTTTATAGATTTGTACAAATTAATACAAAATGAAAAGCTGAAATGTCTTGAGTCAATAAGTATTCAACCCCTTTGTTATGGCATGCCTAAATAAGTTCAGGAGTAAACATTTGCTTAACAAGATACACAAAATGTTGTATGGACTCACTCTGTGGGCATTGATATTGTTTAACATGATTTTTGAATGACTACCTCATCCCTGTACCCCACACCTACAATTACCTGCAAGGTCCTCATTCTTGCAATGAATTTCAGACATTCAACCAAAAATAGGTTTTCCAATGCTTCTCTAAGAAGGGCACCTATTGGTAGATGGGTAAATAAAAGAAAAAAGAAAAGGAAACATTGAATATCCGTTTGAGCATGGTGACGTAATTAATTACACTTTGAATGGTGTATCAATGCACCCAGTCACTACAAAGATATTGGTGTTCTTCCTAACTCAGTTGCCGGAGAGGAAGTTGACAGCTCAGGGATTTCACCATGAGGCCAATAGTGACTTGAAAACAGTTACACCGTTTAATGGTTGTGATAGGAGAAAACTGAGGATGGATCAACAACCTTGTAGTTACTCCACAATACTAATCTAATTGACAGAGTGAAATAAGTAAGTCTATACATATTACAAATATTCCAAAACATGCATCCGGTTTACAACAAGGCACTAAAGTAATACTCCCAAATTTGTTTAACTTTTTGTCCTGAATACAAAGTGTTATATTTGGGGCAAATCCAATACCACACATTACAGAGTACTACTCTTCATATTTTCAAGCATAGTAGTGGCTGCATCAAGTTATGGACATGGTTGTAATAGTTAAGGACTCGGGAGTTTTTCAGGTTAACACAATTAAGAGAATGGAGCTGAGCACAGGCAAAATTCTAGAGGGATATGTGGTTCAATCTGCTTTCCACCAGATACTGGGAGATTATTTAACCTTTCAGCAGGACAATAACCTAAAACACAAGGCCAAATCTACACTGGAGTTATCAGGAATAAAGGTAAGTGCAGACTGTGTGAAGTAACAATGTTTTGTAACCATAGGGGCAGGCAAACGACAGGTCAATGCAGGCAGGGGTCGATAATCCAGAGCAGAGGCCAAGGTACAGGACGGCAGGCAGGCAGAGGTCAGTAATTCAGAGGTGGAGCAAAGGTACAGGACAGGATCAGGGTCAAAGACAGGGAGAGGTCAAGCAGGCAGGTACAGGATCAGGACAGGCAAAGGTCAAAAACCAGGAGGACGAGAAAAAGCGAGACTAGGGAAAATCAGGAGCTGAGACAAACAACTGGTAGGCTTGAACAAACAAGACGAACTAGAAACAGGCAGACAGAAAACACAGGTATAAATACACAGGGGATAATGGGGAAGATGGGCGACACCTGGAGGGGGAGTGGAGACAAGCACAAGAACAGGAGAAACAGATCAGGGCGTGACATGAGTTACTTACCAATAAGACAATGAACATTCCTGAGTGGCCAAATTACAGTTTTGACTTAAATCTGCTTGAAAATCTATGGCAAGACTTGAAAATAGTGGTCTAGAAATGATCAACAAACAATTTGACAGATCTGGAAGAATTTTGAAAAGAATAATGGACAAATGTCACACAATCCAGGTGTAGAAAGCTCTTAGAGACTTACCCAAAAAGACTCACAGCTGTAATCGCTGACAAAGTTGATTTTAACATATATTGAGTCAGGGGGTTGAATACGTATGTAATCAAGATTATGTATATTATTATATTTTAAAAAATGCAACTTTAAAATGGTTGGATTTTTTTAAATGTCTTGTCTCTACCTTGAACGGTTCAAGTGAGTTGTATTATGCAAATGTATATAGTTATAGTCAATACATTTTTTAAGAATTTGAATTTGGTTTATTGGTTTGTTGTTTTGAGTTGGTTTGGTGTCTCTCGCTTGAATGGTTCAAGAGTTACTGTTGGTGGGTTATTTTATGGCAATATGTGCACATTTATATAGTTACAGTTGATACATGTTTTAATAATTTAAAGTTAGCATAGCCTGAACATTTGAAAGTTGGTTTGGTGTATGTAGTTGTAGCAGTTTAAGAGTTACTGTTGGTGGGTTGTTATGCTAATTAATGAGTCCCATAAGGCAGCGCACAATTGGCCCAGCGTCATCGGGGTTTGGCCCGGAGTAGGCTGTCATTGTAAATAAGATTTTGTTCTTAACTGACTTGCCTAGTTATGTAAAGGTTAGACATTGGTGGAATGTTATAAATATTTTTCATAATTTTATAAACATTTTCTTTTTTTTTTAAAGACCTTTGTTTCTATGGCAAAAGGTTTTGTTATATTTCAGTCTTCTGTGATGTGTAATATTGGGATGAAAACTCAAAATTCAATACATTTCAACTGTATATTTGAATGGATTATTATTTGGATTTCATGTAATGGACATACACAAAATAGTCCGAATTGGTGAAGTGAAAAAAATAACTTGCATGCGGCGACGAAGGTCGAGACATCAGGAGCCATGGTGGGCCACCAGAAGCGTTGTTGGAGGAAAGCCAGGGTACGACGAGCCCCAGGATGACAGGTAAGCCTGGAGGAGTGAGCCCATTCCAGGACATGAGGCCGGGGCGAATCAGGAGTGAACATCCGGTTTGCCGGGCCCCCCTCAGGGTGGAAACTATGTGCCTTGCGGACCAGAGCCTCAATACCCCAAACAACCGAAGCCACCAAACTTGAGGCAGGGAGGATGGTATCAGATTCAGAGGGAGTGGCAGTGGAACTGTACAGACGGGAGAGAGCGTCCGGCTTTACGTTTTGGGACCTTGGGCGGTAGGAGATGGTGAAATTGAACCTGGTAAACAACAGGGCCCAACGAGCTTGCCTTGGGTTGAGGCGCTTGGCAGTGAAGAGGTATTCTAAATTCTTATGGTCTGTCCATACCAAAAATGGATGTTCCGCCCCTTCCAGCCAGTGCCTCCACTCCTCCAGAACCATCTTAACCACTAGGAGTTCCCAGTTCCAAACGTCATAGTTCCTCTCTGCAGGGTTGAGACGATGGGACATGAAGGCACAGGAATTAAGCTTTTTGTCCTGGACAGATCGCTGGGAAAAGGATGGCCCCTACTCCCACGTCGGAAGCGTCAACCTCAACCACAAACTGACAAGTCGGGTCCGGATGGATGAGGGCAGTAGTGAATCGCTGCTTTAGATCCCCAAAAGCCTTGTCCGCTGCTGGAGACCATGTGAATGGTACCTTGGGAGAGGTGAGTGCGTAGAGGGGGACCGCCAGGTTGTTGTAGCCCCGAATGAAACGGCGGTAGAAATTAGCAAACCCCAGAAACCGTTGTAGCTGCACCCTGGATGTGGGCTGGGGCCAATCCACCACCGCTCTCACCTTTTCCGGATCCATCTGAACATTCCCTTCAGTGATGATGTATCCCAGAAAGGAAAATGTGGAGCGGTGGAACTCGCACTTCTCAGCTTTTACAAACAACTGATTTTCCAGAAGGTGCTGAAGGACCTGTCGAACATGGAGAATGTGTTCCTGGGCAGAACGAGAGAAAACCAGGATGTCATCATGGTAGACAAAAACAAAATGATTCAGCATGTCCTGGAGCACATCGTTGACCAGGGCCTGGAAGACAGTGGGCGCGTTGGTGAGTCCAAACGGCATGACCAGGTACTCATAGTGTCCACTGGCAGTGTGGAAACCTGCCTTCCACTCATCTCCTTCGTGTATCCACACAAGGTGGTAGGCATTCCGAAGGTCCAGTTTGGAAAAGATGGTAGCCCCCTGGAGAGGTTCGAAAGCCGAGGGGAGGAGTGGTAGAGGGTACCGATTTTGATCGTAATGTCATTGAGGCCCTGGTAATCAATGCATGGACTCAGGGTCTTCTCCTTCTTCCCCACAAAGAAGAGTTTCTGATATTCATTATAATCCAAGGGGCAGGCAAGAGAATGGTCATAAACAAGGTCAGAGTCCAGGAGGTTCAGAGTGGCAGGCAGTATGGTCAGGCAGGTGGGTTCAGAGTCAAGACAGGCAAGGGTCAAAACCGGGAGGACCATTAACCTGTTAGGGCTAGGGGGCAGCATTGACACGGCTGGATAAAAAACATACCCGATTTAATCTGGTTACCACTCCTACTCAGTAACTAGAATATGCATATACTTATTACATATGGATAGAAAACACCCTAAATTTTCTAAAACTGTTTGAATGGTGTCTGTGAGTATAACAGAACTCAAATGGCAGGTCAAAACCTGAGAGATTCCTTTACAGGAAGTGGCCTGTCTGACCATTTCTGGAACTTCTTTGCCATCTCTATCATTTACTAAGGATCTCTGCTCTAACGTGACACTTCCCACGTCTTCCATAGGCTCTCAGAGCCCGGGAAAAAAGAGAATGTCGTCATTCCAGCCCCAGGCTGAAACACATTATCGCCTTTCTCAAGTGGCCCATCAAGAGACACTAGCTTATGCGCGTGACCCCGACCGCCCCCGCCTTTGGGATTTTTTCCTCTGTTTGCCGAAAAGGAGATTCCCTGTCGGAATATTATCGCTTTTCTACGAGAAAAATGACGTAAAAATTGATTTTAAACAGCGGTTGACATGCTTCGACGTACGGCAATGGAATACTTTGAATTTTATTGTCAGGAATTGCGCCAAGCGCGTGACACTTCTTTACTATTTCGGATAGTGTCTGGAACGCACGAACAAAACGCCGCTATTCGGATATAACGATGGATTATTTTGGACCAAACCAACATTTGTTATTGAAGTAGCTGTCCTGGGTGTGCATTCTGACGAAGACAACAAAAGGTAATGACATTTTTATAATAGTAAATATGATTATGGTGAGTGCTAAACTTGCCGGGTGTCTAAATAGCGAGCCCGTGATGCCTGGGCTATGTACTTAGAATATTGCAAAATGTGCTTTCACCAAAAAGCTATTTTAAAATCGGACATATCGAGTGCATAGAGGAGGTCTGTATCTATAATTCTTAAAATAATTGTTATGCTTTTTGTGAACGTTTATCGTGAGTAATTTAGTAAAATGTTAGCGAATTCCCCGGAAGTTTGCGGGGGGTATGCTAGTTCTGAACGTCACATGCTAATGTAAAAAGCTGGTTTTTGATATAAATATGAACTTGATTGAACAAAACATGCATGTATTGTATAACATAATGTCCTAGGGTTGTCATCTGATGAAGATCATCAAAGGTGAGTGCTGCATTTAGCTGTCTTCTGGGTTTTGGTGACATTATATGCTGGCTTGAAAAATGGGTGTCTGATTATTTCTGGCTTGGTACTCTGCTGACATAATCTAATGTTTTGCTTTCGTTGTAAAGCCTTTTTGAAATCGGACAGTGTGGTTAGATTAACGAGAGTCTTATCTTTAAATGGCTGTAAAATAGTCATATGTTTGAGAAATTGAAGTAATAGGATTTTTAAGATTTTGAAAATCGCGCCACAGGCTGCAAGTGGCTGTTACGTAGGTGGGACGAATTCGTCCCGCCGGTCCCATAGAGGTTAAAAGAGAGATAACAAAAATCAGGAGCATGGAAAAACACGCTGGTTGACTTGACAAGACAAACTGGCAACAGACAAACAGGGAACACCTGAATAAATACCCAGAGACTAATGAGGAAAACGGGTGACACCATTTTTTAATAATGGATTTAATGGTGCTCCGTGGGATGTTCAAAGTTATGGATATTTTTTTATAACCCAACCCTGTTCTGTGTTTCTCCACAACTTTGTCCCTGACCTTTTTGGAGAGCTCCTTGGTCTTTGTGGTGCCGCTTGCTTGGTGGTGCCCCTTGCTTAGTGGTGTTGCAGAATCCGGGGACTTTCAGAACAGGTGTATATATACTGAGCTCATGTGACAGATTATGTGACACTTAAATAAAGTCCACCTGTGTGCAATCTAACTAATTTTTGACTTCTGAAGGTAATTGGTTGCACCAGATCTTATTTAGGTGTAACGGTCGTCATACGTAGTGGACCAAGGCGCAGCGGGTTGAGTGCTCATAATGACTTTTATTGAACACAAACAAAACAAGAAAACGATCGAACGAACAGGATTGCAGGCTAAAACACACAACTATGCAACCACAACTTCCCACAAACCACAGGTGAAAAAAAGGGCTACCTAAGTATGACTCCAAATCAGAAACAACGATGTACAGCTGTTCCTGATTGAGAGCCATACCAGGCCAACAAAGAAATACACATCATAGAAAACCATAGAAATACAAAACAAGAACTTTACCCAAAAACCCCGGAACACATAACTCAAACACCCCTCTTACATAAATACGTATCCCATTAAACCCCGAACCACATAAAACAAATACCCCCTGTCACGTCCTGACCAAACTACAATAACCAATAACCCCTTATACTGGTCAGGACGTGACATTAGGGGCTTCATTGCAAAGGGGGTGAATACATATGCATGCGCCACTTTTTCGTAAATTTTTTGGGGGAATTTATTGAAACAAGTTATTTTTTTCATTTCACTTCACCTATTCGGACTATTTTGTATATGTCCATTACATGAAATCCAAATAAAAATCCATTCAAATTACAGGTTGTAATGCAACAAAATAGGAAAAACGCCAAGGGGATGAATACTTTTGCAAGGCACTGTACATACACACACATGATAACATACGTAATATACACTCACGTACACATGGATTTTGCGTTGTAGATATGTGGTAGTGGAGTATGGGCCTGAGGGAACCTACTTAGTGTTTTGTGAATTCTGTAAGAAATGTATTATAATGTTTTTAAAATTGTATAACTGCCTTAATTTTGCCAGACCCCAGGAAGAGTAGCTAATGGGGATCCATAATAAATACAAATACAAACTCGATGTGTAGGTTTTTTTCCCCCCCAGCCCTGCAGTGCACTTGATTCAGCTAAACATAGACCAGACTTAAGACCGTTATTCTTTGAATGTGTATTAATGATGAGCTGGAGCAAAAGCCTGCACACAGTATCTCTCCAGGACCAGTGTTGGAGGACCTTGGTTTAGGCTTTAACTTACAATGTATTGCTGCAAAGTAAGTGTTGATAGGGAATGAAAAACTATGGTAGAAAATACATAGACTTCTTGATATGAAGCAGGAATGTAGAGAGGAAAAACTCACATGATCCTGATCCTTCCCTCCACTTCAGAGCGAACAAAATAATATTCTCTTATGATGCATGGACAGATCTGAAGCACCTGATGAAAGCACATTTATAACACTATATTAGCCATTTATCTTAATAATAGGACAATTATTTATACAAAAAAGTACAAATTAATAGTTAATGTCAAAACTTGCCCAACCTGTTGGTGTTTAGTCAACACTATTATCAGTTTATAATTTACCTTACGTTACTGAGCAAAAGAAAGGGAACATAAAACAGGATGAAACATAGGACGGGAATGAGAGACAAAACATGATTATGTAACTTAGCCCACTGTGCCCGTTTCCTCTAATTTGTGTGTCCATAAGAGTCTAAGCCCTGTCTAAGGCGGTGAAGGGGGGAGGGGTTCTATTAAGCTATATGGAATTATTTTAAGGTAATACCAAGGATCCTTTTGCTATTTGATTTAGAATTTTAAGACCCCTTGAAGTATCAAAAAAAATATATCTAAAATTATTTGATGAACATTTCTATTTGGCCTTACTGCTATACTGCCCATACAAACACATTGAATAACGGATTCACTGCATCGAACAATATGTAGTCCCCCCAAAAATCTAAAGGAAGTTTGTTCTGAAGCATCTGTCCTATATCTGAGAGAAGTATTTTTTTTTTTATCACTAAACAGTCTCCATACACAGTGCATTCGGAAAGTATTCGGACCCATTCTCTTTTTACACATTTTGTTACATTTCAGCCTTATTCTAAAAAGTATTAAATGTATATTTTACCCTCATCAATCTACTCACAATATCCCATAATGACAAAGCGAAAACAGGTTTTTTGAAATACCTCATTTACATAAGTATTCAGACACTTTACTATGAGACTCAAACTTGAGGTCAGGGGAATCCTGTTTCCTTTGATCATTTACAATTTAACTAGTCAAGTCAGTAAAGAACAAATTCTTATTTACAATGATGGCCTACCGGGGAACACTGCCTTGTTCAGGGGCAGAACAACAGAGTTTTACATTGTCAGCTCGGGGATTCGATCCAGCAAACTTTTGGTTATTGGCCCAACCATCTAACCACTAGAATACCTGCCACCCCAAACATCCTTGAGATGTTTCTACAACTTTATTGGAGTCCACCTGTGGTAAATTCAATTGATTGGACATAATTTGGAAAGGCACACCTGTCTATATAAAGTCCCACTGTTGACAGTGCATGCCAGAGCAAAAACAAGCCATGAGGTCAAAGAAATTCTCCGTAGAGCTCCAAGACAGAATTGTGTTGAAGCACAGATCTGGGGAAGGATACCAAAAATTGTCTGCAACATTGAACGTCCCCAAGAACACAGTGGCCTCCAGCATTCTTAAATGGAAGAAGTTTGGAACCACCAAGACTGAGCAATCGAGTGACCAAGAACCCAATGGTCACTGACAGAGCTCCAGAGTTCCTCTGTGGAGATGGTAGAACCTTCCAGAAGGACAACCATCTCTTCAGCACTCCACCAATCAGGCTTTTATGGTTGAGTGGCCAAACGGAAGCCACTCCTCAGTAAAAGGCACATGACAAACTGTGTAGCACAAACTGTTCGGACGCTACAGACAGAAGTTGGCAGATCGGCTGTACCAACCTCATACAAGTCCCAAGACGCTTGTGGGGGCTGTAGAGCAAAACGGAGAACACCATCGTGTTCGTCTGAACTTTCCATATAGGGTTTGTTCATAATAGTTTGTAGGCCAAACCGTTCGGATGCTAATTTATGCAAATTCATACATTTCTAGTTGATTTTTTTTTAAATAATAATTTGAAGTTAGGATACATGAACATGTTGGTTTGGTGTCTTTAGCTTGAACTGTTCAATAATTAATTTTGGTGAGCTATTTTCTGCACATTTATATAGTTTTATTTTTGATAAAAATTTTAAATAATTTGAAGTTAGGATTGCCTGAAAATGTGAGTTTGTTTGGCGCATGTAGCTTGAACAGTTCGAAAGTTACTGTTGGAGGGTTATATTGTGCTATTTAAGCTAATGTCTATAGTTATCCTCTATGGGCTAGGCGGGACGAATTCGTCCCACCTACGTAACAGCCAGTTGAAGCCTGTGGCGCGATTTTCAAATACCTTAAAAGTCCTATTACTTCAATTTCTCAAACATATGACTATTTTACAGCTATTTAAAGACAAGACTCTCGTTAATCTAACCACACTGTCCGATTTCAAAAAGGCTTTACAACGAAAGCAAAACATTAGATTATGTCAGCAGAGTACCAAGCCAGAAATAATCAGACACCCATTTTTCAAGCTAGCATATAATGTCACAAAAACCCAGAAGACAGCTAAATGCAGCACTAACCTTTGATGATCTTCATCAGATGACACACCTAGGACATTATGTTATACAATACATGCATGTTTTGTTCAATCAAGTTTATATTTATATAAAAAAAACAGCTTTTTACATTAGCATGTGACGTTCAGAACTAGCATACCCCCCGCAAACTTCCGGCGAATTTCCTAACAATTTACTAAATTACTCACGATAAACGTTCACAAAAAGCATAACAATTATTTTAAGAATTATAGATACATTACTCATCTATGCACTCGATATGTCCGATTTTAAAATAGCTTTTCGGTGAAAGCACATTTTGCAATATTCTAAGTACATAGCCCGGCATCACAGGGCTAGCTATTTAGACACCCAGCAGGTTTAGCACTCACCAATATCAGATTTACTATAAGAAAAATGGTCTTACCTTTCCTGTTCTTCGTCAGAATGCACTCCCAGGACTTCTACTTCAATAACAAATGTAGGTTTGGTCCAAAATAATCCATAGTTATGTTCCAACAGCGACGTTTTGTCCGTGCGTCCCAGACACTATCCCAATGGTAAATAACGGTCGCACGCACGGCGCATTTCGTGACAAAAGATTTCTAAATATTTCATTACCGTACTTCAAAGCATGTCAACCGCTGTTTAAAATCCATTTTTATGCCATTTTTCTCGTAAAAAAGCGATAATATTCCGACCGGGAATCTGCAATTAGATAAACAGCCGAAGGAAAATATATCACTGGGTCGAATCGGGCACGCGCCTAATTCCATTGTCCTCTGATGGGCCACTTGGAAAAGGCGATAATGTATTTCAGCCTGAGGCTGCCTCGTCATCGTTCAGGTTTTTCCCGGGCTCTGAGAGCCTATTGGAGCCGTGGGAAATGTCACGTTACAGCTAAGATCCTGACTCTTCAATAAACAGAAGCAAGAACAAGAACACCTTGTCAGACAGGCCACTTCCTGCATGAAACCTTCTCAGATTTTTGCCTGCCAAATGAGTTCTGTTATACTCACAGACACCATTCAAACAGTTTTAGAAACTTTAGGGTGTTTTCTATCCATATGTAATAAGTATATGCATATTCTAGTTACTGGGTAGGAGTGGTAACCAGATTAAATCGGGTACGTTTTTTATCCGGACGTGAAAATACTGCCCCCTATCCCAAACAGGTTAAATTTGATAAAAGTAGTACATCACTTGAAGTTGGGATAGCATGAAGATGTGAAAATTAGTTCGGTGTCTCTAGCTTGAAAGATTCAAGAGAGTAACAGCAGTTGTACAACTGAAATGTGTCTTCTGCATGAATTGGAGAGGTGCAGGGGGCTGCCATAATTGACATCCATGTCTTCGGTGCCCGGGGAACAGTGGGTTAACTGCCTTGCTCAAAATGACAGATTTTTACCTTATCATCTCAGGGATGCTCTAACCACTAGGCTACCTACCACCCCAAGCGTTCCTGTTGGTAGGTTATGTTATGCAAATCTGTGCAAATGTGTATAGTTATTATTTTAAGATTTTAAAAAGTTTTGACGTTAGGATAGACTGAACATCTAAAAGTTGGTTTGGTGTCTCTAGCTTGAAGAGTTTACCTTCAGACCACTGCGCCACTTGGTGGGTTATTTTATATACAGTCGTGGCCCAAAATGTTGGCCCCTGGCACTTTTTTCAAATAATGCACAATTTCTTCCAGAAAACTGTTGAAACAAAAAATATTTTCATATCTACGTACGCTGCATGACCAAAAGTATGTGGACACCTGCTCATGAAACATCTCTTTCCAAAATCATCAACATTAATATGGAGTTGGTCCCCCCTTTGCTGCTATAACAGCCTCCACTCTTCTGGGAAGGCTTTCCACTAGATGTTGGAACATTGCTTTGAGGAATTGCTTCCATTCAGCCACAAGAACATTAGGGAGGTCGGGCACTGATGTTGAGGTCAGGGCCAGACCAGTCAACCGATCTCGACAAAACCATTTCTGTATGTACCTTGCTTTGCGTACAGGGGCATTGTCATGCTGAAACAGAAAAGGGCCTTCCCCAAACTGTTGCCACAAAGTTCGAAGCACAGAATCGTCCAGAATGTCAATGTATGCTGTAGCGTTGAGATTTCCCTTCACTGAAACTAAGGGGCTTGGACTAAACCATGAACAACAGCCCCAGACCATTATTCCTCCTCCACCAAACTTTAAAGTTGACACTATGCATTGGGCAAGTAGCGTTCTCCTGGCATCCGCCAAACCAAGATTCGTCCATCAGACTGCCAGATGGTGAAGTGTGATTTATCACGCCAGAGAACTAGTTTCCACTGCTCCAGAGTCCAATGGCGGCGAGCTTTACACCACTCCAGCCGACGCTTGGCATTGTGCACGGTGATCTTAGGCTTGTGTGTGGCTGCTCGGCCATGGAAACCCACATGAAGCTTCCAACAAACAGTTCTTGTGCTGACGTTGCTTCCAGAGGCAGTTTGGAAAGATAGCATCCTGTTGAACATCTCTGAGTTTTTCAGTAAGACCTTTCTACTGCCAATGTTTGTCTATGGAGATTGGATGGCTGTGTGCTCGATTTTATACACCTGTCAGCAATAGGTGTGGCTGGAATAGCCTTATCCACTAATTTGAAGGGGTGTTCACATACTTTGGTACATATACTGTATGTCAAAGATTCAGAATGGGACGGTTGCTTCACAAGTCCCATTAACTAGATGGTAATTGTACATAAAGTACAATTGATTGAACTTGCTTTTACTCTTCAAGTATTTTTGTGGTTGTGGTAGAAGTTAAAAACCTTTTAAAGCAAGCAGTTTCATAGTATGTATGGTTTTGAAAAATGTTATGGTAGCGATAGTGTCTGCAGTAGTAATGGTGGTGACTGGTTATAGATGAAAAAGTAGATAGAGAAAAAAGTTAGAATAGCCTGAACATATGAAAATTGGAATGGTGTATCTAGCTTGAACGGTTCAAGTGTTACTGTTAGTGAGTTATATTATGCTAATCTATATAGTCGTAGTTGATAGAAAATGTTGTAAAGAATTTGAAGTTAGGATAGCATGAACCTGTGAAAGTTGGTTCGGTTTCTCTAGCTTGAACAGATCAAGAGTTACAATTATTGTTGGTAGGTATTAAATGCTAATTTATTTACATTTAAATAGTTATCATTTATAGCGCAGACCAGAGCTAGTGCGAGCGAGAGCTAGCTAGCTATGCCCAGGACCAGAGCTGAACCAGAGCTAGTGCAGACCAGAGCAGTAGTTGTGGTCAGAAGTTATTTTGCTGTGGTCATTAGTTGTGTTGGTCAGTAGTTTTTTGGTCAGTAGTTGTGTGGTTGTGGTCAGTAGTTGTGGTCAGTAGTTTTGATGTTGTTGTAAGTAGTTGTGATCTGTAGGGTCAGATAGTTGTGGTGAGTAGTTTTATACTTATGGTCAGTAGTTGTGTGGTTGCGATCCTTAGTTGCATGGTTCATTAGTTGTGGTTCAGTAGTTGTGGTCAGTAGTTGTGTGGTTGTGGTCAGTAGTTGTGTGGTCAGTGGTTGTGATCAGTAGTTGTGGTCACAAATGGTCAGTCGTTTTGTAGTCAGTTGTTGCGGTGCAGTAGTTGTGTGGTTGTGGTCAATAATTGGGGTCAGAAGTTGTGGCCAGGTGGTTGTGGTCAGTAGTTATGGTAATTAGATGTGTGGCCTGTAGTTGTATGGTCAGAAGTTGTGTGGTTGTGGTCAGTAGTTGTGTTGTTGTGGTCAGTAGCTGTTGTCACTAGATGTTGTCAGCAGTTGTGTGGTTGTGGTCAGAAGTTGTTTGATTGTGGTCAGAAGTTGTGTGGTTCAGTTGTTGTGTTGCCAATATTTGTTATGGTCAGTAGTTGTAGTCAAAAGTTGTGGTTTTGGCCAGTAGATGTGTGGTTATGGACAGAAGTTCTGTGGTTGTGGTCAGTCATTTTGGTCAGTAGTTGTGTTTTTGTGATCTGTAGCAATCAGTAGTTTTGTGGTCGGTAGTTGTGGTTCAGTAGTTGTGGTCACTAATTGTGTGGTCATTGGTCGTGTGGGTGAGGTAACAAGTTGTGTGGTTAGTAGTTACGGTCAGTAGTTGAGTGGTCAGTAGTTGTGTGGTCAGAAGTTGTGTGTTTGTGGTCAGTAGTTGTGTGGTTGAGGTCAGAAGTTGTGTGTTTGTGGTCACTAGATGTGGTCAGCAGTTGTGTGGTTGTGGTAACAAGTTGTGTGGTTAGTTGTTACAGTCAGTAATTGAGTGGTCAGTAGTTGTGTGGTTGTGGTCAATAGTTGTGCAGTTGTGGACAGCAGTTGTGGTTAGTAGTTGAGTGGTCAATAGTTGTGTGGTTGTGGTCAGTAGTTTTGTTGTAGTCAGTAGATATGGTAAAGGCAGGCATAAGCTACTGACAACAAACACAATTGCATTTTATTGATGTCAATTTGAATGTACAGAGATACCATGATGAGATCCTGAGGCCCATTGTTGTGCCATTCATCCACCACCATCACCTCATGTTTTAGCATGATACTGCATGGACTCATGTTGCAAGGATCTGTACACAATTCCTAGAAGCTGAAAATGTCCCAGTTCTTCCATGGCCTGCATACTCATCAGAGTACCCACTGAGTATGTTTGGGATGCTCTGGAACAATGTGTTTGACAACGTGTTCCAGTTCCTGCCAATATCCAACAACTTCACACAGCCATTGAAGGGGAGTGGGACAACATTCCACAATTAACAGCCTGATCAACTCTATGCGAAGGAGATGTGTCTCACTGCATGAGGCTAATTGTGGTTACACAAGATTAGGGCTGTGGCAGTGACGAAATTTCATCAGCTGGTGATTGTCAAGCAAGTAACTATAAACACATTTAGCATCTCCTGGCTTCCACACATAGCCTACAAGCCACTGATGCAGACCTTTGGAACATCTACATTTTAGAATGTATAATAAATCCATGAGGCTATAGAAAGTATAATAAATCCATGTAGGCTATATGTAGGCTATAGTACATGGATTTATTATACACTGCTCAAAAAAATAAAGGGAACACTAAAATAACACATCCTAGATCTGAATGAATGAAATAATCTTATGAAATACTTTTTTCTTTACATAGTTGAATGTGCTGACAACAACATCACACAAAAAATTATCAATGGAAATCCAATTTATAAACCCATGGGGGTCTGGATTTGGAGTCACACTCAGAATTAAAGTGGAAAACCACACTACAGGCTGATCCAACTTTGATGTAATGTCCTTAAAACAAGTGAAAATGAGGCTCAGTAGTGTGGGTGGCCTCCACGTGCCTGTATGACCTCCCTACAACGCCTGGGCATGCTCCTGATGAGGTGGCGGATGGTCTCCTGAGGGATCTCCTCCCAGACCTGGACTAAAGCATCCGCCAACTCCTGGAAAGTCTGTGGTGCAACGTGGCGTTGGTGGATGGAGCGAGACATGATGTCCCAGATGGGCTCAATTGGATTCAGGTCTGGGGAACGGGCGGGCCAGTCCATAGCATCAATGCCTTCCTCTTGCAGGAACTGCTGACACACTCCAGCCACATGAGGTCTAGCATTGTCTTGCATTAGGAGGAACCCAGGGCCAACCGCACCAGCATATGGTCTCACAAGGGGTCTGAGGATCTCATCTCGGTACCTAATGGAAGTCAGGCTACCTCTGGCGAGCACATGGAGGGCTGTGTGGCCCCCCAAAGAAATGCCACCCCACACCATGACTGACCCACCGCCAAACCGGTCATGCTGGAGGATGTTGCAGGCAGCAGAACGTTCTCCACGGCGTCTCCAGACTCTGTCACGTCTGTCACATGTGCTCAGTGTGAACCTGCTTTCATCTGTGAAGAGCACAGGGCGCCAGTGACGAATTTGCCAATCTTGGTGTTCTCTGGCAAATGCCAAACGTCCTGCACGGTGTCAGCACAACCCCCACCTGTGGACGTCGGGCCCTCATACCACCCTCATGGAGTCTGTTTCTGACCGTTTGAGCAGACACATGCACATTTGTGGCCTGCTGGAGGTCATTTTGCAGGGCTCTGGCAGTGCTCCTCCTGCTCCTCCTTGCACATAGGCGGAGGTAGCGGTCCTGCTGCTGGGTTGTTGCACTCCTACGGCCTCCTCCACATCTCCTGATGTACTGGCCTGTCTCCTGGTAGCGCCTCTATGCTCTGGACACTACGCTGACAGACACAGCAAACCTTCTTGCCACAGCTCGCATTGATGTGCCATCCTGGATGAGCTGCACTACCTGAGCCACTTGTGTGGGTTGTAGACTCCGTCTCATGCTACCACTAGAGTGAAAGCACCGCCAGCATTCAAAAGTGACCAAAACATCAGCCAGGAAGCATAGGAACTGAGAAGTGGTCTGTGGTCACCACCTGCAGAACCACTCCTTTATTGGGGGTGTCTTGCTAATTGCCTATAATTTCCACCTGTTGTCTATTCCATTTGCACAACAGCATGTGAAATGTATTGTCAATCAGTGTTGCTTCCTAAGTGGACAGTTTGATTTCACAGAAGTGTGATTGACTTGGAGTTACATTGTGTTGTTTAAGTGTTCCCTTTATTTTTTTGAGCAGTATACTTTCTAAAATGTATAATGAATCCATTATTTATTTTAGAGAGGTCTAAAGAAACATCATAGTAAGAAAATGTAATCTATTTCAGAAGAACAGAATAGCATACTCTGAGTTGTCCTTATGTTTGTTCCTGATCTGGTATGCCATATGGATGTGGGCTACAATAATTCATTTAGCAGACAAGATTTGCTTAGAATTCTGTGGCATTATTTTATAGTATGAAGAATACTATTGAACAAAGCTGAATAAAATCGAAAGGATATTTTCTCCAAACGATTTGAGGGAGTGCGCACGAGGCTATTCTGTGTTGAGCGTTTAACAAAGAAATGGGTAGTCCTATATTATTAATGTAACTTTAGTTGTTCTACAAACATTGGGCTATATGTTTTTAGTTCTAATAAATTGTAAGGCTGCATAATGCGACTCTGATGACGATTTGAAAAAAAGTCACTTGTAAGGCATGTTTTTTTGCCCAGGCTGTACACACTTTGAAGGTCTCTCATTCCCAATTTGAGAAGCACTTGATAATGCTTTGAATTTCCTGGCAGCATCACCTTTTTATTGTGGCCATAATGCACCCCCCCCAAAAAAAACATGCCTTTTGCAGCCCTTCCTGAGTGCTGCCTGCTCTGAAGCAATTCTCACTCATACAGCTCTCCATCAGGTGATTAGGTATTTCTCACAGGTGAAGACGGACACATCGGGGGTGCAACTGCGCTCGTCCTTATCGAAGATATTGGAAGAACTGTCCACATTTACTTTTCATCAGCCATCAAGATGAGTAGGCCTAACAAACAGCAAAAGCACTAGCCTATGTCAATCTACTATTTCTCATAATACGAAAGTTGACCTCCAATATTCTGTGCAATAAATACATATTCCAAACTTGGTTTGGAACAGTTTTGGGATGTGATAGATTACAAATGAATACAACCACTAGCACCCCCCCAAAAAAAATTACCCAATGAGGCTGACGCAACAGGTCAGAATGTTTAGTTTAAAATGTTGATAAACTTCACATTATAAGCGCAGCATTGCGCACATGGCTGTAGGCTATAAATGCGAATGTTCCATTAGTGGGAACACCCTCCTCAAAAGTGACCACAAATGCATGTAATGCCATTATTATGAAGATGCATTTTTATGGTGAAAATGATATTTCCCAAACTTGAAACTCATGCACAGCTTATGTATACCAGGTAGTCTCCACACCCCCTGTAAAGCAGATTATTGTGCTTAATTTTGAGAAGTTATTTGATACAAACTTTATGAAAACATATAGGCCTATGGTCTAGGCTACATGAGGTGTGCAACTATGATTCGAAAAAGTAAAAAAAAAAAATCCTTGTTTCTTGCAAGTGATAATATATAATTCACAAGTGATAAGCTAATATTGTAACCCATCAGTTTTCTTGATTTAATCTTGCTTTTACATACAGTTGAAGTCGGAAGTTTACATCCACTTAGGTTGGAGTCATTAAAACTCATTTTTCAACCACTCCACAAATTTCTTGTTAATAAACTATAGTTTTGGCAAGTCGGTGAGGATATTTACTTTGTGCATGACAAGACATTTTTCCAACAATTGTTTACAGACAGATTATTTAACTTATTATTCACTTATTTCACAGATTATTTCACTTATTACACATTCACTGTATCACAATTCCAGTGGCTCAGAAGTTTACATACATTAAGTTGACTGAGCCTTTAAACAGCTTGGAAAATTCCCAAAAATGATGTCATGGCTTTAGAAGCTTCTGATAGGCTAATTGACATCATTTGAGTCAACTGGAGGTGAACCTGTGGATGTATTTTAAGGCCTACCTTCAAACTCAGTGCCTTTGCTTGACATCCTGGTAAAATGAAAAGAAATCAGCCATGACCTCAGAAAGAAATTGTAGACCTCCACAAGTCTGGTTCATCCTTGGGAGCAATTTCCAAATGTCTGAAAGTACCACGTTCATCTGTACAAACAATAGTACGCAAGTATAAACACCATGCGTCCACGCACTCAGGTAGGAGACGCGTTCTGTCTCCTAGAGATGATGTTGAGAAAAGTGCAAATCAATCCCAGAACAACAGCAAAGGACCTTGTGAAGATGCTGGAGGAAACAGGTACAAAAGTATCTATATCCACAGTAAAACGAGACATATATAGACATAACCTGAAAGGTCGCTCAGCAAGGAAGAAGCCACTGCGCCAAATCTGCCATAAAAAAAGCCAGACTACGGTTTGCCACTGCACATGGGGATCAAAGATCGTACAAAGAAAAATGTCCTCTGGTCTGATGAAACAAAAATAGAACTGTTTGGCCATAATGACCATCGTTATGTTTGGAGGAAAAAGGGGGACGCTTGCAAACCGAAGAACACCATCCCAACCGTGAAGCACGGGGGTGGCAGCATCATGTTGTGGAGTTGCTTTGCTGCATGAGGGACTGGTGCACTTCACAAAATAGATGGCATCATGAGGAAAGAAAATTATGTGGATATATTGAAGCAACATCTCAAGACATCAGTCAGGAAGTTAAAGCTTGGTCACACATGGGTCTTCCAAATGGACAATGACCCCAAGCATACTTCCAAAGTTGTGGAAAAATGGCTTAAGGACAACAATGTAAAGGTATTGGAGTGGCCATCACAAAGCCCTGACCTTAATCCTATAGAAAATTTGTGGGCAAAACTGAAAAAGCGTGTGTGTGAGCAAGGAGGCCTACAAACCTGACTCAGATACATCAGCTCTGTCAGGAGGAATGGGCCAAAATTCACCCAACTTATTGTGGGAAGCTTGTAGAAGGCTACTCAAAACGTTTGACCCAAGTTAAACAATTTAAAGGCAATGCTACCAAATACTAATTGAGTGTATGTAAACTTCTGACCCACTGGGAATGTGATGAAAGACATTTCATATTCTTAAAATCAAGTAGTGAACCTAACTGACCTAAGACACGGCATCTTTACTTGGATTAAATATCAGGAATTGTGAAAAACTGAGTTTAAATGTATTTGGCTAAGGTGTATGTAAACCACCGACTTCAACTGTACATAGGCGTACAGAGGCCCATTATCGGCAACCGTCACTCCTGTGTTCCAATGGCACGTTGTGTTAGCTAATCCAAGTTTATCATTTTAAAAGGCTAATTGATCATTAGAAAACCATTTTGCAATTAGGTTAGCACAGCTGAAAACTGTTCTGATTAAATAAGCAATAAAACTGTCCTTCTTTAGACTAGTTGAGTATCTGGAGCGTCAGCATTTGTTGGTTTGATTACAGGCTCAAAAGTACTTTCTTCTGAAACTCGTCAGTCTATTCTTGTTCTGAGAAATGAAGGCTATTCCTTGTGAGAAATTGCCAAGAAACTGAAGATCTACAACGCTGTGTACTACTCCCTTCACATACCAGCGCAAACTGTGTCTAACCAGAATAGAAAGAGGAGTGGGAGGCCCCGGTGCACAACTGAGCAAGAGGACAAGTACATTAGACTGTCTAGTTTGAGAAACAGACACCTCACAAGTCCCCAACTGGCAGCTTCATTAAAAATAGTACCCGCAAAACGATAGTCTCAACGTCAACAGGGAAGAGGCGACTCCGGGATGCTGACCTTCTAGGCAGAATTCCTCTGTCCATTGTCTGTGTTCTTTTGCCCATCTTAATCTTTTATGTTTATTGGCCAGTCTGAGATATGGCTTTTTCTTTGCAACTCTGCCTTTTGGAGAAAATGGCCATTCTTGAACATGGGATGAAAAATTGTTAATAATTTGTAAATAAAGCCAGTTTGTTATTTAGAATTATTTATTTCTGTTTTTAGAGGGAGAGAAACCAAAAGTCTACCGTCACCTCATGGGTGTCCTGGTCACAGCCAGCGAACCAGCATCTGCAGCAAGTCACAGTTTGGACTGTGATGCAGTGTCTTAGACCACTGTGCCACTAAGGTGCTGTACAACATGACTGGTCAGGAGTAGGCCCCAGTACTACTGTAAGAGCATAATAATCCTAACATTTCCACACCCTAATTGTAGTCTAAGTGTATCTTAGAGTAAAAACCTTAGTGTAACAACAGTTTTAGTAAGTAATACTGAAGTTGTGCACAATTATCAGTTTTTATTTGGTTTATGTCGCCCATTCACTGTCAGTTAGAGACACAGCAGCGACTTGGGACCCAAAAGCATATTCAGTGCTTTAACTCCCCCTTGCGCTGGTCTGGAGCAATGAAATAGTGACGTATGGTACCGTACTGAACCACAAATTACCATTAAGTCCCATGGCATAATCACAAACATTTTAGTTGAGCAACCACTGTATAATGCATTAGTGTCCTTTTGTAAAATTACAGATATCTCAAAGCCGGGGGGAAAAACATCCTTGACCAGGTGAAGAGAGCAATGCACCAGTAAACTATTATCAAACTATGTTTTTCACTTTTAAATTAAGTAATGGTGTGCTGCTTGTAAAGTACATATTTTGTGTTCTATACAGAACCCTGACAAACGGCCTTATGTCAACAATGAATATGAAAGGAAACAAAGGGAAGAGGGGCCTTTGAGGACTCCAACCTTTGCATTATACGGCGCATTCGGAAAGTATACAGACCCCTTGACTTTTTCCACATTTTGTTACTTTACAGGCTTATTCTAAAATTGATTTTATTGTTTTTTTTCCGGCTCATTAATCTACACACAATACACAATGACAAAGCAAATGTATTTATTTTTTTAAACATTTTTGTTAATTTATCAAAAATCAAAACGTAAATATCTAATTTACATAAGTATTTAGACCCTTTACTCATTACTTTGTTGAAGCACCTTTGGCAGCGATTACATCCTCGAGACTTCTTGGGTATGACACTACAAGCTTGGTACACCTGTATTTGGGGAATTTCTCCCATTGTTCTCGACAGATCAGCTCAAGCTCTGTCAGGTTGAATGGGGAGCGTCACTGCACAGCTATTTTCAGGTTTCTCCAGAGATGTTCAATCGGTTTCAAGTCCAAGCTCTGGCTGGGCAACACCAGGACATTCACTCCTGCATTTTCTGGGCTGTGTGCTTAGGGTCATTGTCCTGTTTGAGGTTGAACCTTCGCCCCAGTCTGAGGTCCTGAGCGCTCTGGAGCAGGTTTTCATCAAGGATCTCTCTGTACTTTGCTCCCCCAAGTTGTGTCAAGTTAGCTGGATGTCCTTAGGGTGGTGGACAATTCTTGATACACACGGGAAACTGTTGAGCATGAAAAACCCAGCGGCATTGCAGTTCTAGACACACTCAAACCAGTGCGCCTACCATACCCCATTTAAAGACACTTCAATATTTTGTCTTGCCCATTCACCTTCTGAATGGCACACATACACAATCCATGTCTCAATTGTCTCAAAACTTAAAAATTATTCTTTAACCTGTCTCCTCTCATTCATCTACAGTGATTGAAGTGGAGTTAACAATTGACATCAATAAGGGTAAGGGATTATAGATTTCAACTGGCCAATCTGTCATGGAAAGAGCTTTTGATACTCAGTATATATACAGTACCAGTCAAAAGTTTGGACACACCTACTCATTCCAGGGGTTTTCTTTCATTTTACAATTTTCTACATTGTATAATAATAGTGAAGACATCAAAACTATGAAATAACACATATGGAATCATGTAGTTACCAAAAAAGTGTTAAATAAATCAAAATATATTGTAGATTATTCAAAGTAGCCACCATTTGCCTTGATGACAGCTTTGCACACTCTTGGCATTCTCTCAACCAGCTTCACCTGGAATGCTTTTCCAACCATTTTGAAGTAGTTCCCACATATGCTGAGCACTTGTTTGCTGCTTTTCCTTCACTCTGCGGTCCAACTCATCCCAAACCATCTCAATTGGGTTGAGATCAGGTGATTGTGGAGGCCAGGTCATCTGATGCAACTCTCCATCCCTCTCCTTCTTGGACAAATAGCCCTTACACAGCCTGGAGGTGTGTTGGGTCATTGTCATGTTGAAAAACAAATGATAGTCCCACTAAGCCCAAACCAGATGGAATGGCGTATCGCTGCAGAATGCTGTGGTAGCCATGCTGGTTAAGTGTGACTTGAATTTTAAATAAATCACAGACAGTGTCACCAACAAAGCACTCCCACACCTCCTCCATGCTTCACAGTGGGAACCACACATGCAGAGATCATCTGTTCACCTACTCTGCATCTCACAAAGACACGGCGGTTGGAACCAAAAAATCTCAAATTTGGACTCATCAGACCAAAGGACAGATTTCCACCGGTCTAATGTCCATTGCTCGTGTTTCTTGGCCCAAGCAGAAATTTGACCATAAAGGCCTGATTCACACAGTGTCTGTTACTTGAACTCTATGAAGCATTTATTGACTAACAGGTTATAGAGCAAACATTGCAATTATCAAAACACATTTTAATATGGCTTTTAAAAAAATATATGTTTACCCAAGCGCCACTACTGTTTTTGACGGTATAACGGTATTTGATGTTCCTGAATAATAAAATATATAGATATGCTTGATGGGTAGTGCATGGCCCTAGGATGGCAACAAATTCATTTTAAGTGGTTTTAATGTGCTTTCTCCATTCTGATTGCTTTACTGTTCAACCAAACTTCAACCAAAATAATAGGACTGTATTCCTATTTGTAGAACATTGCATAGGAATCAACATCCTCTTTTGTAGTCTCTTACTCTGGTACTTGACCAATGGTTTCTACTTGCATAGTTAAAGGCGCTACATGGTCAATCCGAAGTCTGCAGTGGCCTTACAGCATTTACTGAGATGCGGCCACCACAGAAGTCAGAACAATCATACTTCTTGTGCTTCAGGGAGCTGAAATAGGTGTCCAATAAATTGATCTGCACTGCAACACTCGTAGGGATTCAGGGCTCATCTCTATAGCCATCCAACAATTTAGAAGCAACTGGCTAAACAAAAAGACAAGACCTTAAGTCTTCTGAGATGTTGGAGTCCGTTTACCATTTCCATCAACTGCATTACAGTTAAAAACTACTTTGACTACCACCACCAATTTCTGTATGCTAGCTGTATTACCAGCTTTTATGAATGGGGGTTAGAATTTAGACTTGCCCTCCTGGATGGAGACAGCTTTTTGCCGCCTTCTGAGAGCCTATGGGAGCCGTAGGAAGTGTCACGTCACAGCAGAGATCCCCTGTTTTGGATAGAGATAATCAAGAAGGCCAAGAAATGGTCAGACAGGGTACTTCCTGTACAGAATCTTCTCAGGTTTTAGCCTGCTAAATGAGTTCTGTTATACTCACAGACACCATTCAAACAGTTTTAGAAACTTTGGAGTGTTTTCTATCCAAAGCTAATAATTATATGCATATTCTAGTTTCTGGGCAGGAGTAATAATCAGATTAAATCGGGTACGTTTTTTATCCGGCCGTGAAAATACTGCCCCCTATCCATGCTAGTCACATGCTAGTCAGCTTCATCAGCTTGACTAGAACCAAAAAATGTGACCATATTATTCCAGTGCTAGCCTCCCTACACTGGCTTCCTGTTAAGGCAAGGGCTGATTTCAAGGTTTTACTGCTAACCTACAAAGCATTACATGGGCTTGCTCCTACCTATCTTTCCGAATTGGTCCTGCCATACATACCTACACATATGCTACGGTCACAAGACGCAGGCCTCCTAATTGTCCCTAGAATTTCTAAGCAAACAGCTGGAGGTAGTGCTTTCTCCTATAGAGCTCCATTTTTATGGAATGGTCTGCCTACCCATGTGAGAGACGCAGACTCGGTCTCAACCTTTAAGTCTTTATTGAAGACTCATCTCTTCAGTAGGTCCTATGATTGAGTGTAGTCTGGCCCAGGAGTGTGAAGGTAAACGGAAAAGCACTGGATCAACGAAACGCCCTTGCTGTCTCAGACCACTTCCCTTTTTACACAGTTTGTTACGTTACAGATTATTTCTAAAATGGATTAAATAACGTTTTTCCTAATCAATCTACACACAATACCCCATAATCACAAAGCGAAAACAGGTTTTTATATTAATATATAAAACAAAAATAAATAATTTACATAAGTATTCAGATCCTTTGCTAAAGACTCAAAATTGAGCTCAGGTGCATCCTGTTTCCATTGATCATCCTTGAGATGTTTTTACAAATTGAGTTGAGTCCACATGTGGTTAATTCAATTGATAGGACATGATTTGGCACACACCTACTCTATATTAGGTCCCACAGTTGACAGAGCCTATCAGAGCAAAAACCAAGCAATCAGGTTGAAGGAATTGTCCGTAGAGCTCTGAGACAGGATTTTGTCGAAGCACAGATCTGGGGAAGGTTAACAAAACATTTCTGCAGCATTGAATGTCCCCAAGAGCACAATGGCCTCCATCATTATTAACTGGAAGATGTTTGGAACCACCAATACTCTTTCTAGAGCTGTCCGCCTGGCCAAACTGAGCAATCGGGGGAGAAGGGACTTGGCAAACTAGGCCAATTGGCAAAATAGGTATAGTGGTCAAAGAATTTGTCCGATGGGTCTCTTTAGCTAACAGTTCGATGTGCTCTAGACAGCTAGCGGGCCGCGGCTAGCAGGCTAGCGGATGGGCATTCAGGGGATGTCGCGACAGAGGAGCCAGTTGAGAGACCCCCTCAGGCGAATCACGTCGGTAGTCCAGTCGTGATGTGTCGGTGGGGGTCCAGGCCAGTCGGCAAAATAGATATTGAAGCCCAAGGAGTGGCTATCCTCTGACACTGCCTATTGTATATGTCCTGGATGGCAGGAAGCTTGGCCCCAGTAATGTTCTGGGCTGTACGCACTACCCTCTGCAGCACCTTACGGTCAGATGCCGAGCAGTTGCCATGCCAGGCGGTGGAGCAACTGGTTAGGAAGCTCTCGATGGTGCAGCTGTAGAACCTTTTGAGGATCTGGGGTCCCATGCCAAATCTTTTCTGTCTCCTGAGGGGGAAAATGTTTTGTTGTGCCCTCTTCACGACTGTCTTGGTGTGTTTGGACCATGATAGTTCGTTGGTGATGTGGACATCAAGGAACTTGAAACTCTCAACCTGCTCCACTACAGCCCCGTTGATGTTAATGGGGTTCTGTTCGGCCCACCTTTTCCTGTAGTCCATGATCAGCTCCTTTGTCTTGCTCACATTGAGGGAGAGGTTGTTGTCCTGGCATCACACTGCCAGTTCTCTGACCTCATCCCTATAGGCTGTCTCATCGTTGTCGGTGATCAGGCCTACCACTGTTGTGTCGTCAGCAAACTTAATGATGGTGTTGGAGTCATGTTTGGCCACATGGTCGTGGGTGAACAGGGAGTACAGGAGGGGACTAAGTACACATCCCTGAGGGGCCCCAGTGTTGAGGATCAGCGTGGCAGACGTGTTGTTGCCTCCTCTTACCACCTGGGGGTGGCCCATCAGGAAGTCCAGGATCCAGTTGCAGAGGGAGGTGTTTAGTCCCAGGGTCCTTAGCTTAGTGATGAGCTTCATGGGCACTATGGTGTTGAACGCTGAGCTATAGTCAATGAACAGCATTGATGTTGAGATGTGTCTGTTACTTGAACTCTGTGAAGCATTTATTTGGGCTGCAATTTCTGACGCTGGTAACTCTAATAAACTTATCATCTTTAGCAGAGGTACCTCTGGGTCTTTCTTTCCTGTGGTTGTCCTCAGGAGAGCCAGTTTCATCATAGCGCTGATGGTTTTTACGACTGCACTTAAAGAAACGTTCAAAGTTCTTGACATTTTCTGGATTGAATGTCTTATGTCTTTGCTTATTTGAGCTGTTCTTGCCATAATATGGACTTGGTCTTTCACCAGATAGGGCTATCTTCTGTATACCACCCCTACCTTGTCACAAGACAATTGATTGAAATTCCACAAATTACCTTTTAACAAGGCACACCTGTTAATTGAAATGCATTCATGAAGCTGGTTGAGAGAATGCTAAGAGTGTGCAAAGCTGTCATCAAGACAAAGGGTGGCTACTTTGAAGAATCTCAAATATAAAATCTAATTTGATTTACTACATGATTCCATATGTGTTATTTCACAGTTTTGATTCTACAATGTAGAAAATAGTAAAAATAAAGAAAAACCCTTGTATAAGTAGGTGTGTCAAAACTTTTGAGTGGAGATATATATATATATATATATATATATATATATATATATATATATATATATACTGAAAATGCTATTAGCCCATACAAACACATTGCATTTTTCCTTTAGATTTGAATGCAATGTGTTTGAAAGGGCTAATAGCATTAAAAAGAATAGCAACAGAATACAGTTAAATTTCAGACGCAGCTCACTAGTGAGTTGTGCTATTTTAGACCAGGCCTGCGGGCGACTCATGTGGTCCCTGGGGGCGACCTGGTGCCCGCGGGCACCGTGTTGGTGACCCCTGGTCCAGAGTAACGCCGAGGTCCTTCACAGTTTGATTTGAGACGACTGTACAACCATCAGGATTAATTGTCAGATTCAACAGAAGATCTCTTTGATCAAGCATCTCTGTTTTGTCCGAGTTTAAAAATAGAAAGTTTGCAGCCATCCACCTCCTTATGTCTGAAACACAGGCTGCCAGCGAGGGCAATTTTGGGGGTTCACCATGTTTCATTGAAATGTACAGCTGTGTGTCATCCGCATAGCAGTGAAAGTTAACATTATGTTTTCGAATGACATCCCCAAGAGGTAAAATATATAGTGAAAACAATAGTGGTCCTAAAACAGAACCTTGAGGAACACCGACATTTACAGTTGATTTGTCAGAGGACAAACCATTCACAGAGACAAACTGATATCTTTCCGACAGATAAGATCTAAACCAGGCCAGAACTTGTCCGTGTAGACCAATTTGGGTTTCCAATCTCTCCAAAAGAATGTGGTGATCGATGGTATCAAAAGCAGCACTAAGGTCTAGCAGCACGAGGACAGAGGCAGAGCCTCGGTCTGACGCCATTAAAAGGTAATTTACCACCTTCACAAGTGCAGTGGGTTCTAAAACCAGACTGAAGCATTTCATATACATTGTTTGTCTTCAGGAAGGCAGTGAGTTGCTGCGAACAGCTTTTTCATTTTTTTGAGAGGAATGGGAGATTCGATATAGGCCGATAGTTTTTTATATTTTCTGGGTCAAGGTTTGCCATTTTTCAAGAGAGGCTTTATTACTGCCACTTTTAGTGAGTTTGGTACACATCCGGTGGATACAAAGCCATTTATTATGTTCAACATAGGAGGGCCAAGCACAGGAAGCAGCTCTTTCAGTAGTTTAGTTGGAATAGGGTTCAGTATGCCGCTTGAAGGTTTAGAGGGCATGATTATTTTCATCATTGTGTCAAGAGATATAGTACTATAGTACTAGTCTTCCCTGTGGCTCAGTTGGTAGAGTATGGTGTTTGCAACGCCAGCATGGTGTGTGCAACACCAGGGTTGTGGGTTTGATTCCCACGGGGGGCCAGTACAAAAAAAAATGCATGAAATGAAATGTATGCATTCACTACTGTAAGTCGCTCTGGATAAGAGTTTCTGCTAAAATGACTAAAATGTAAAATGTACGAAAACACTTGAGTGTCTCCCTTGATCCTAGGTCCTGGCAGAGTTGTGCAGACTCAGGACAACTGAGCTTTGGAGGAATACGCAGATTTAAAGAGGAGTCTGTAATTTTCTCTCTAATGATCATGATCTTTTCCTCAAAGAAGTTAATGAATTGGGCTTAAATTGAAGATGTGGCAAATAGGAGTGGCAATATCGTCCACTATTATCCTCAGTAATTTTCCATCTAGATTGTCAGATCCCGGTGGCTTGTTAATTGACAACAATAATTTTTTCACCTCTTCCACACTGACTTTACGGAATTCAAAAGTACAATTCTTGTCTTTCATAATTTGGTCAGATATACTTGGATGTGTAGTGTCAGCATTTGTTGCTGGCATATCATCCTTAAGTGTGTTTGTCTTGCCAATGAAAAAGTAATTAACTTCTATGGGCTACGTGGGACGCTAGCAAAATGTCATACTTCAACTTTCTCAAACATACAACTATTTTACACCATTTTAAAGATACACTTCTCCTTGATGTAACCACATTGTCCGATTTCAAAGAGGCTTTGCGAAAGCATAAAGTTAGATTATGTTAGGAGAGTACATTGACAAAACATTACACACAGCCATTTTCAATGCAAGGACAGGCGTCACCAAAAGCAGAAAACCAGCTAAAATTATGCACTAACCTTTGACAATCTTCATCAGATGACACTCCTAGGACATTATGTTAGACAATACATGCATTTTTTGTTCTGTCGATTTCATATTTATATCCAAAAACAGCATTTTACATCGGCGCGTGACGTTCAGAAAATGTATCTCCCCAAAACTGCCGGTGAATTTACAAAAATACTCATTATAAACGTTGATAAAATATTAAACTGTTATTCAAAGAATTATAGATTAACATCTCCTGAATGCAACCGCATTGACAGATTTCAAAATAACTTCACTGGGAAAGCACACTTTGCTATAATCTGAGTAATGCGCTCAGAAAAATACACTAGGCAATACAGATAGCCGCCATTTTGGAGTCATCTAAATGCATAAATAACATTAGAAATATTCACTTACCTTTAATAATCTTCATCAGAAGGCACTTCCAGGTATCCCAGCTCCACAACAAATGTTGTTTTGTTCGATAAAGTTCATAATTTATGTCCAAATAACTCCATGTTGTTAGCGCATTCAGTAGGCTACTCAAAATGTAGGACGCGCGAGGAAAGTGTCACGACGAAAAGTAAAAAAAAAAATCTATTTACGTTCGTTCAAACATGTCAAACGTTGTGTAGCATCAATCTTTAGGGCCATTTTAACGTGAAACTTCAGTAACATTTCAACCGGACCATTCCTGTGTCTTGAAAAATGTTTTGGAACAGAGGTTCCTCCCTCATGAACGCGCACCAATGAAGTGATGTCATTCCCTGGGTGACCAACTTCCCCACCTTCTCATTCGGTCTCTGTTCATCATAGACGCCTCAAACAACTTTCTAAAGACTGTTGACATCTAGTGGAAGCCTTAGGAAGTGCAAAAGGAATCCTTTGTCACTGTGTGTTCTATTGGCAATGACTTGAAAATAGTACAGCCACAAGATTTTCATTTCCTGCTTGTATTTTCTCAGGTTTTTGCCTGCCATATGAGTTCTGTTATACTTACAGACACCATTCAAACAGTTTTAGAAACTTCAGCGTGTTTTCCATCCAAATCTACTAATAATATGCATATTCTAGTTTCTGGGCCGGAGTAGTAACCTGTTCAAATTGGGTACGTTTTTCATCCGGCCGTGAAAATACTGCCCCCTAGCCCCAATTAAAGTAGTTGGCAACATCAGTGGGTTTTGTGATAAATGAGCCATCTGATTCAATGTAATTTAAGGTGCTCCAAAGCTTTTTACTATCATTCTTTATATAATTTATCTTTGTTTCATAGTATAGTTTATTTTTATTTAGCTTAGTCACATGTTTTCTTCATTTGCAGTACGTTTGCCAATCAGTTGGGCTGCCAGACCTATTTGCCATACCTTTCGCCCAGTGGTGTAAAGTACTTAAATAATCCTACTTTAAAGTTCTACTTAAGTCGTTTTTTTGGGGTATCTGTACTTTACTTTACTATTTATATTTTTGCCAACTTTTACTTTTACTTCACTACATTCCTGAAGAAAAGAATGTACTTTTTACTCCATACATTTTCCCGGATCCAAAAGTACTCATTACATTTTGACAGGAAAATTGTCCAAATCACACACTTATCAAGAGAGCATCCCTGGTCATCCCTACTGCCTCTGATCTAACAGACTCATTAAACACAAATGCTTTGTTTGTAAATGATATCTCAGTGTTGGAGTGTGCCTGGCTATCGTTAATAAAAATAATAATGGGGGCATCTGGTTTGTTTAATATAAGGAATTTTAAATGATTTATACTTTTACTTTTGATACTTAAGTACATTTTAGGAATTCCATTTACTTTGATACTTAAGTATATTTAAAACCAAATACTTGTAGTCTTTTACTCAAGTAGTATTTTACTGGGTGACTTTCACTTTTACTTGAGTCATTTTCTATTAAGGTATCTTTACTTCAAATCAAGTTCATTTGTCACGTGCGCCGAATACAACAGTGAAATGCTTACTTACAGGCTCTAGCCAATAGTGCATAAAAGGTGTTAGGTGAACAATAGGTAAGTAAAGAAATAAAACAACAGTAAAGAGACAGGCTATATACAGCAGCGAGGCTACATACAGACACCGGTTAGTCAGGCTGATTGAGGTAGTATGTACATGTAGATATGGTTAAAGTGACTATGCATATATGATGAACAGAGAGTAGCAGTAGCGTAAAAGAGGGGTTGGCGGGTGGTGGGTGGCGGGTGGCGGGACACAATGCAGATAGCCCGGGTAGCCATTTGATTATCTGTTCAGGAGTCATGGCTTGGGGGTAAAAACTGTTGAGAAGCCTTTTGGTCTAGACTTGGCACTCCGGTACCGCTTGCCATGCGGTAGTAGAGAGAACAGTCTATGACTAGGGTGGCTGGGGTCTTTGACAATTTTTAGGGCCTTCCTCTGACACCGCCTGGTGTAGAGGTCCTGGATGGCAGGCAGCTTAGCCCCAGTGATGTACTGGGCCGTACGCACTACCCTCTGTAGTGCCTTGCGATCAGAGGCCGAGCAATTGCCGTACCAGGCAGTGATGCAACCAGTCAGGATGCTCTCGATGTTGCAGCTGTAGAACCGTTTGAGGTTCTCAGGACCCATGCCAAATCTTTTTAGTTTGCTGAGGAGGAATAGGCTTTGTCGAGTCCAAACTAGAATGGTCCAAACTAGAATGGTCCAACAAACTAGAATGGTCCAAACACACCAAGACAGTCGTGAAGACTGTCTTGGTGTGTTTGAACCATTCTAGTTTGTTGTTGATGTGGACACTGAGGAACTTGAAGCTCTCAACCTGCTCCACTACAGCCCTGTCGATGAGAATGGGGGCGTGCTCGGTCCTCTTTTTCCTGTAGTCCACAACCTTAGTCTTGGCTACGTTGAGGGATAGGTTGTTATTCTGGCACCACACGGCCAGGTCTATGACCTCCTCCCTATAGGCTGTCTCGTCATTGTCTGTGATCAGGCCTACCACTGTTGTGTCGTCAGCAAACTTAGTGATGGTGTTGGAGTCGTGCCTGGCCATGCAGTCGTGGGTGAACAGGGAGTACAGGAGGGGACTGATCACGCACCCCTGTGGAGCTCCAGTGTTGAGGATCAGCGTGGCAGATGTGTTGCTACCTACCCTCACCACCTGGGGGCAGCCCGTCAGAAAGTCCAGGATCCAGTTGCAGAGGGAGGTGTTTAGTCCCAGGATCCTTAGCTTAGTGATGAGCTTTGAGGGTACTATGGTGTTGAACACTGAGCTGTAGTCAATGAATAACATTCTCACATAAGTGTTCCTTTTGTCCAGGTGGGAAAGGGCAGTGTGGAGTGCAATAGAGATTGCATCATCTGTGGATCTGTTTGGGCGATATGCAAATTGGAGTGTGTCTAGGGTTTATGGGATAATGGTGTTGATGTGAGCCATTACCAACCTTTCAAAGCACTTCATGGCTACGGACGTGAGTGCTACGGGTCTGTAGTCATTTAGGCAGGTTGCCTTTGTGTTTTTGGGCACAGGGACTATGATAGTCTGCTTGAAAAATGTTGGTATTACAGACTCAATCAGGGACATGTTGAAAATGTCAGTGAAGACACCTGCCAGTTGGTCAGCACATGCCCGGAGCACACGTCCTGGTAATCCGTCTGGCCCCGTAGCCTTGTGGAGCCTTGTGTAGCCTTAGCCAGCCTTGACCTGTTTAAAGGTCTTACTCACGTCGACTACGGAGAGCGTGATCACACAGTCGTCCGGAACAGCTGATGCTCTCATGCATGCCTCAGTGTTGCTTGCCTCGAAGTGAGCATAGAAGTGATTTAGCTCGTCTGGTAGGCTCGTGTCACTGGGCAGCTCGCAGCTGTGCTTCCCTTTGTAGTCTGTATTAGTTTGCAAGCCCTGCTACATATGACAAGCGTCGGAGCCGGTGTAGTATGATTCAATCTTAGCCCTGTATTGGCGCTTTGCCTGTTTGATGGTTCATCATAGGGCATAGCAGGATTTCTTGTAAGCTTCCGGGTTGGAGTCCCACACCTTGAAAGTGGCAGCTCTACCCTTTAGCTCAGTGTGAATGTTGCCTGTAATCCAGTCACTGTGGGAACGACGTCCTCGATGCACTTATTGATAAAGCCAGTGACTGATGTGGTGTACTCCTCAATGCCATCGGAAGAATCCCGGAACATGTTCCAGTCTGTGATAGCAAAACAGTCCTATAGTTTAGCATCTGCTTCATCTGATCACCGAGTAGACCGAGTCACTGGTAGACCGAGTCACTGGTGCATCCTGCTTTAATTTTTGCTTGTAAGCAGGAATCAGGAGGATCGACTTGTGGTCGGATTTATCAAATGGAGGGCGAGGGAGAGCTTTGTACGCGTCTCTGTGTGTGGAGTACAGGTGATCTAGAATGTTTTCCCCTCTGGTTGCACATTTAACATGTTGATAGAAATTTGGTAGAACTGATTTAGGTTTCCCTGCATAAAAGTCTCCAGCCACTAGGAGCGCCGCTTCTGGGTGAGTGGTTTCCTGTTTGCTTATTTCCTTATACAGCTGACTGAGTGCGGTGTAGTGCCAGCATCTGTTTGTGGTGGTAAATAAACAGCCATGAAATGTATAGCTGAAAACTCTCAAGGAAAGTAGTGTTGCCTGCAATTTATCACAAAATACTCTACTTCAGGTAAGCAAAATCTAGACTTCATTAGATTTCGTGCACCAGTGTCACGACTCCCACTGAAGGTGGCGCCCCCTCCTGCTCAGGTGGTGCTCGGCGGTCATCGTCACTGGCCTACTAGCTGCCACTGATTCCTTTTGTTTTCCCCCCTTTCTGTTATTGTTTGCACCTGTCCTTAGTTGGGTTGATTAGCGGGGCTATATTAGCTAGTTGGCCCGCCTGCTCTTTGTACGAGATTGTTACTCTGTGTGTTGCTTTGGTACGCGCTGTAATTATTTTGCGCTAGTGCATGGTTTTGCCGTCACTGTGTTTTGTCCCCTGTGTTTGGGGCACTTTGATTTTTGTGTGCGCTCAGTTCGCATTTTGGGTTGGCTGGTGTTTTGCTTGTCGAGCATTAACCTGTTGGGGCTAGGGGGCAGCATTTGCACGTCTGGATAAAAAAAATGTACCCGATTTAATCTGGTTACTAATCCTACCCAGTAACTAGAATATGCATATACTTATTATATATGGATAGAAAACACTCTAAAGTTTCTAAAACTGTTTGAATGGTGTCTGTGAGTATAACAGAACTCATTTGGCAGGCAAAACCCTGAGACATTTTCTGACAGGAAGTGGATACCGGATGTGTTGTATTGACTTTAAACCTATCCCATTGAAAAACACAGGGGCTTAGGAATATTTTGGCACTTCCTATTGCTTCCACTAGATGTCACCAGCCTTTACAAAGTGTTTTGAGTCTTCTGGAGGGAGATCTGACCGAACAAGAGCCATGGAACGATGATGTCCCATTAGACACCTGGCGCGCGAGTTCATGTTGGGTACCCTCGTTCCAATACGTTATAAAAGAGTATGCATTCGTCCACCTTGAATATTATTCATGTTCTGGTTAAAAAAGGCCCTAATGATTTATGCTATACAACGTTTGACATGTTTGAACGAACGGAAATATATTTTTTCCCCTCGTTCATGACGAGAAGTCCGGCTGGCTTACATCATGTGCTAACGAGACGGAGATTTTTGGACATAAATGATGAGCTTTTTTGAACAAAACTACATTCGTTATGGACCTGTGATACCTGGAAGTGACATCTGATGAAGAGAATCAAAGGTAATGGATTATTTACATAGTATTTTCGATTTTAGATCTCCCCAACATGACGTCTAGTCTGTATCGCAACGCGTATTTTTCTGGGCGCAGTGCTCAGATTATTGCAAAGTGTGATTTCCCAGTAAGGTTATTTTTAAATCTGGCAAGTTGATTGCGTTCAAGAGATGTAAATCTATAATTCTTTAAATGACAATATAATATTTTACCAATGTTTTCTAATTTTAATTATTTAATTTGTGACGCTGACTTGACTGCCGGTTATTGGAGGGAAACGATTTCCTCAACATCAATGCCATAGTAAAACGCTGTTTTTGGATATAAATATGAACTTGATAGAACTAAAAATGCATGCATTGTCTAACATAATGTCCTAGTAGTGTCATCTGATGGAGATTGTAAAAGGTTAGTGCATCATTTTAGCTGGTTTTATGGTTTTGGTGACCCTGTCTTTGACTTGACAAAACATTACACACAACTCTTGTAAATGTACTGTCCTAACATACTCTAAATTTATGCTTTCGCCGTAAAACCTTTTTGAAATCGTAAAACGTGGTTAGATTAAGGAGATGTTTATCTTTCAAATGGTGTAAAATAGTTGTATTTTTGAAAAATTTGAATTTTGACATTTATTTGGATTCAAATTTGCCGCTCTTGAAATGCACCTGCTGTTGATGGAGTGCACCACGGGTGGCACGCTAGCGTCCCACCTAGCCCCAAGAGGTTAAAAGCTATAACCCTTATCGCTGCTTCCTGCGTCTGATTCCTCCTCCACTACGCCCAAGCTTTACAGAATCCCGCACCACCTATGGAGTCAGCAGGAGCAGCTGCCAACCCCTTCCCTCGATGGAGGAACGCGTGCTCCATCATACGTCAGTCCTCCACCGAATTGGATCCGCGATGGACCAGATGTTGGAGAGGATGGACCATTGGGAGAGGAGTGGTCTCCTCTCTCCACCTCCGGCTCCTCCGACGCAGCCACCTCTGCCTCCCACTGCGTCTGGCTCCGGCGTGCTTCGTCTGGCGTACCCGAGGGAGTATGATGGAGCGGTGGCTGGGTGCCAGGGATTTCTGCTCCAGCTCGAGCTGTACCTGGCCACCATGAGACCTGCTCCTTTGGGGGAGGAGAGCGTGAGTGCCCTTGTTTCCTGCCTGACGGGCCGAGCTCTGGAGTGGGCCAATGCAGTCTGGAATGGTCCGGACTCGGCGAGGGATCACTATCCAGAGTTCACCCGCCGCTTTTGGGCCGTGTTCGACCACCCTCCGGAAGGAAGAGCGGCGGGTGAGCGGCTGTTCCACCTCAGGCAGGAGACGAGGAGCGCGCAGGAATTCGCGCTGGAGTTCAGGACCTTGGCTGCTGGGGCGGAGTGGAACGACATGGCCCTGATAGACCATTACAGGTGTAGTCTCCAGGCGGACGTCCTCAGGGAGCTAGCTTGTCGGGACATAGCTCTGTCTCTCGATGAGCTCATCGACATGTCTATCCGACTGGACAATCTGCTGGCTACCCGCGGGTGTTCGGAAAGGGTCCTGTCCGTACCACCACCGTGCACCCCCGCCCCTACTCCTATGGAGTCAGGGGGGGCCGTGCCGAGGGGCACCGGAGGAGGTGGCTCCTCCAGCACCAGATGTGGTCGGAGAGGACACACAGCCGACCGGTGCTGGAGGAGTCAATCTGGGAGTCGAGAGGGCAAGCAGAACACTTCTTGGTCACCCCAGGTGAGTCAGCACCAAACTCACCCAGAACCCCCTGTTGGTCACGTGTTCTTATTAATTTAGTTTTCTGATTTTTCTCCCTCTTCCCAGCATAGGGCGCTAGTCGATTCAGGCGCAGCTGGGAACTTGATGGATCGCGGACTCACCATTAAGCTGGGCATTCCGCGAGTGCCGATAGATTCCCCCTTCCCCGTGCACTCCCTAGATAGCCGGCCATTAGGGTCAGGGCTGGTCAGGGAGGCCACGGTTCCACTGGACATGGTAACGCAGGGGAATCATAAAGTTTCCATGAGTTTCCTTCTTATCGATACGCCTGTGTTTCCGGTGGTGCTGGGGGTCCCCTGGCTGGCTGATCACAATCCCCATATTTTGTGGAAACAGGAGGTTCTCCAGGGGTGGTCAGAGAAGTGTTCAGGGAGGTGTCTAGGAGTTTCCATAGGTGCCACGTTGGTGGAAAGTCCAGACCAGGTGTCCACGGTGCGCATTCCCCCTGAATACGCCGATTTGGCGATCGCATTTTGTAAAAAGAGGGCGACCAAATTACCACCTCATCGACAGGGGGATTGTGCGATAGATCTCCAGGTTAACGCTGCGCTTCCCAAGAGTCACGTGTACCCCTTGTCACAGGAGGAGACGGTGGCTATGGAGACATATGTCACGGAATCTCTGGGACAGGGGTACATTCGGCCCTCCATCTCACCCGTCTCCTCGAGTTTCTTTTTTGTGAAGAAAAAGGAGGGAGGTCTGCGTCCGTGCATTGATTACAGAGGTCTAAATGCTATTACGGTGGGGTTTAGTTACCCGCTACCTCTCTTCGCTACGGCGGTGGAATCATTTCACGGAGCAAGATTCTTCACAAAACTGGATCTCAGGAGCGCGTATAACCTGGTGCGTATTAAGGATGGAGACGAGTGGAAAACCACATTTAGTACCACATCGGGCCATTATGAGTACCTCGTCATGCCGTATGGGTTAAAGAATGCTCCAGCCGTCTTTCAATCCTTTGTAGACGAGATTCTCAGGGACCTGCATGGGCAGGGCGTGGTTGTCTATATCGATGATATTCTGATATATTCCGCCACCCGCGCCGCGCATGTGTGCCTGGTACACAAGGTGCTTGGGAGACTGCTGGAGCATGACCTATACGTCAAGGCTGAGAAGTGTGTGTTCTCCAAACGAGCCGTCTCCTTCCTGGGTTATTGCATTTCCACCACGGGGGTGGTGGCCGTGCGTAATTTGCCGACTCCAACCACGGTGAAGGAGGTGCAGCGGTTCTTAGGGTTTGCCAATTACTACCGGAGGTTTATCCGGGGTTTTGGCCAGGTAGCGGCTTCCATTACCTCACTGCTGAAGGGGGGGCTGGTGTGTTTGCGGTGGTCGACTGAGGCGGACGGAGCCTTCAAGAGGTTGAAGGTGCTGTTCACCGAAGCACCCATGTTGGCGCACCCGGACCACTCTCTAGCATTAATAGTGTAGGTGGACGCATCCGAGGCTGGGGTGGGTCCCGTGCGATCACAGCGCTCGGGTACACCACCGAAACTCCGACCCTGTGCTTTATTTTCGAAGAAACTCAGTTCTGCGGAGCGTAACTATGATGTGGGGGACAGGGAGTTGTTAGCGGTGGTAAAAGCCTTGAGGGTGTGGCGACACTGGCTTGAGGGGGCTAAGCACCCCTTTCTCATCTGGACCGACCATCAGAATCTGGAGTATATGCGGGTAGCTAGGAGACTGAATCCGCGTCAGGCAAGGTGGGCCATGTTCTTCAACCGTTTTAGGTTTACTATTTCCTATAGGCCAGGCTCCCTGAACCCGACGGCCGACGCGCTGTCCCATCTCTATGACACTGAGGACCGGCCCATCGATCCGACTCCCATCATTCCAGCTTCTAGGATGGTGGCACCGGTGGTATGGAAGGTGGACTCGGACATCGAGCGGGCGTTAGTATTGGAACCTGCGCCTTCACAGTGTCCCGTGGGTTGCATCTACATGCCGCTCGGTGTCCGTGATCAATTGATTCGGTGGGCTCACACTCTACCCTCTTCGGGTCATCCTGGTGTGGCGAGGACAGTGCAGGGTCTCAGGGGGAAGTACTGGTGGCACACCTTGGCTAAGGATGTGAGGTTCTATGTCTCTTCCTGTTCGGTGTGCGCCCAGAGTAAAGCTCCTAGGCATCTCCCGAAAGGGAATTTACAGCCCCTCCCCGTTCCACAACGGCCATGGTCGCACCTGTCAGTAGACTTCCTGACAGATCTCCCCCCGTTTCAGGGGAGCACTACGATCCTGGTGGTTGTGGATCGGTTTTCAAAGTCCTGCCGTCTCCTCCCATTGCCCGGTCTCCCTACAGCCCTGCAGACTGCGGAAGCCCTATTTACCCACGTCTTCCGGCACTACGGGGTGCCGGAGGACATTGTCTCTGATCGAGGTTCCCAGTTCACATCCAGGATGTGGAAGGCGTTTATGGAGTGTCTGGGGGTCTCAGACAGTTGGACCTCCGGTTATCACCCCGAGAGTAATAGGCAGGCGGAGAGGGTGAACCAGGAGGTGGGCAGGTTTCTGCAGTCGTATTGCCAGGACCGGCCAGGGGAGTGGGCGAGGTACATTCCTTGGGCGGAGTTAGCCCAGAACTCACTTCGTCACTCCTCCACTAACCTGTCACCCTTTCAGTGTGTTTTGGGTTACCAGCCGGTCCTGGCACCATGGCACCAGAGCCAGACCGAGGCTCCTGCGGTGGAGGAATGGGTACAGCGCTCCAAGGAGACCTGGAGAGCCGTCCAGGAATCCCTGAAGCAAGCCAGTGGACGGCAGAAGAGGAGTGCTGACCGCCACCGCAGTGAGGCCCCCGTGTTCGTACCGGGGGACAGGGTCTGGCTCTCGACCCGGAACCTGCCCCTCCGTTTGCCCTGCCGGAAGCTGGGGCCGCAGTGTGTGGGGCCCTTCAAAGTCCTGAGGAGGATAAACGAGGTGTGTTACAGGTTACAACTCCCTTCCTATTACCGTATTAACCCCTCGTTTCATGTGTCTCTCCTCAGGCCAGTGGTAGCTGGTCCCCTACAGGAAGGTGAGGTGCCGGAGGTCCCTCCGCCCCCTCTGGACATCGGGGTCCCCGGAGTACAGCATACGGGCCATTCTGGACTCGAGACGCCGGGTGAGGGGCCTGCAGTACCTTGTGGACTGGGAGGGGTACGGCCCGGAGGAGAGGTGCTGGGTACCGGTGGAGGATGTCTTGGACCCATCCATGTTGAAGGATTTCCATCGCCTCCGTCCGGATCGCCCTGCGCCTCGCCCTCCGGGTCGCCCTCGAGGCCGGTGTCGGCGCGCTGCAGGAGCAGCACGTCAGGGGGGGTACTGTCACGACTCCAACTGAAGGTGGCGCCCCCTCCTGCTCGGGTGGCCCTCGGCGGTAAGGGTTATACACCAGCCAACCCAAAATCAAAGTGCCCCAAACACAGGGGACATATTTTGCGGTTTTCCCCCCTTTCTGTTATTGTTTGCACCTGTCCTTAGTTGGGTTGATTAGCGGGGCTATATTAGCTAGTTGGCCCGCCTGCTCTTTGTGCGGGATTGTTACTCTGTGTGTTGCTTTGGTACGCGCTGTAATTATTTTGCGCTAGTGCTGTGTTTTGTCCCCTGTGTTTGGGGCACTTTGATTTTTGTGTGCGCTCAGTTCGCATTTTGGGTTGGCTGGTGTTTTGCTTGTTGAGCATTAAAAGCTATAACCCTTATCGCTGCTTCCTGCGTCTGATTCCTCCTCCACTACGCCCAAGCTTTACAACCAGCTGTTGTTTACAAATATGCACAGACCGCCCCCACCCTCGTCTTACCGGAGTGGCTGTTCTATCTTGCCTGTGCAGCGTATATCCCACTAGCTGAATATCCATGTCGTCATTCAGCCAAGTTTCCGTGAAACATAGGATATTACAGTTTTGATGTCCCGTTGGTAGGATATTCGTGATTGTACTTTGTTTAATTTATTGTCCAATGATTGCACGTTGGCGAGTAGTATTGACGGTAACGGCAGCTTTCCCAGTCGCCTTCGCCGGGTCCTGACCAGGCATCCGGCTCTTTGTCCTCTGTACTTTTACACAAGTATGACAATTGAGTACTTTTTCCACCACTGCTTTTGCCTAATCCCTCTCAACCATACATTTTTTCAATTCCTCATCAATTCAAGGGGATTGAACAGTTTTTAGTCATTTCTTAAGGGGTTCGTATTAGTAACTAGAATAAGCAATTTCATAAATGTGTCAAGTGCAGGGTCTGGTTGCTTCTCATTACACACCACATCAACATATAAATCACAACAAAACTTATTGTATGACCTCTTATACACTATAATAGGCCCAGCCTTTGGAACTTTGGTTTTCCTAGATATGGCTATTATATTGTGATCACTACATCCTATGGATTTGGATACTGCTTTAAAGCAAATTTCTGCAGCATTAGTAAAGATGTGATCAATACATGTTGATGATTTAATTATTGTGCTGTTTGTAAATACCCTGATAGGTTGCAGGCACTGGTTACAGTTTGACGTTTTTTCTTTAGCTGGCAGCTTGATGAGAGCCAGTCGTAGTCATGGCGAAAGGACCAACGAACGTTAACACACAGTATAATCAAAGGGAAACAATGTAACTTGCTGTTTTTAGAGATCTGTTGAGAATTACATGATGAAAATGTGTCTATGAGATAAGATGATAACTAATATATTTTTACAAATAGTTTTTTAGTATGTTGATTATTTAGAATTGTATAAGAGTAGCCAAGTCAGTTGAATGAGAGAGAGACAACTGAAAACTCTATTGAAGCGAGAAGCACCAGATAAATTCACTATTTTAAATATCCATTCACTCCATTCATTCGTCTCACCATACCCTATCCAGGTCTCAAGGTTTAAGAGGGTACACTAGACTACGTGTGTTGTAGTTTTTCACTATGAGCTACTGTGGTTTTAGAGGGTACTAGGCATACGCTTTACCATTGCAGAGCGAGTTGTCAATGTTGCATTATGTGAGTACCATAAATTGGTCACTTTACCTGAAAAAAGGTGAGACACAGACCATCATAATTTTTTAATATAGGCTATTTATTTTCATCAGGATATTTTCTACCTGCAGGCTGCAATGTTTTTATGTTTTGGCTTTATGTACTGTAGGGTATTATTACATTGTTGGCAATGGCAATACAAGTTACTCTTAGATTTGTATCATTTTCATTTAGAATAAGCACAGACAATGATTTTGAGATACAAACACTATTATAAATTAAATTAAACTGTTCCACGAAAATGCCCATATCAAAACCATAACTGGCACGAAGGGTACCAATAACCACATAATTAAGTTATGAATCAATGAATGCCCATGAAATGGCAGGAGAGAGCGCATTTTGGAGAGACGTGCATTGTGCATCTGAACCACAATCCCCATATTCTTGGACTGTGGCATCCTCGTGGCCTCTTCAATGGATTAGTTCACTGAGACAGGCGCAAATCACACAGGTGTCTTGTGTGCCATGAAAAATCATGATCTATTTGTGACTGCTCGACTAAAAATGTTTTCAATACAGACCCCTTTTGTCATACAATATTCCATATATAGTAAGCCACCCAGAGCTTATGAAAGTTGCACAGTATACCCTTAATCTTGTAATAAATCAAATCTAGTGATACATAACTTGACATTTCAGCCATCCATTGTGACATTGTGGGAAGATAACCAACCTAATTAATTGCAATTTTTTTTTTAGCAGTTGTAAATGCTAGGTTACACAGTTTATTCTGATAACTGTCCCCAGAATCAACATATCCAAGCAAACAACATTTTTATTTAACCTTTATTTAACTAAAAACAGGCAGAATCTGTAGACATTCTGAAATAAAATAACAAACTCTTTGCCAGATTATAACATATGCAATATGTCCCCTTTTTAGTTGTACACTTCCAGCAGAGGCATTACATGTCTGAGTGCATGATATTCATTTTCATTGGCATATAGGATGTTCTATGGATGGTATTAAACTGCAGTAATTTATAACTGAGATTATATGAAGATGACTGGGCATTTAAATATAACTGTGTCCATTCATAATCATCAATATTATGCTGTGTACTGACTCTTCCCCATGAAAGTGTAGTCTATAGAGTTGTTTATACTGTGTCAGTGTGAAAAGTAGGGCATTAGCTAGGGAAAATGACAGATCAATAATGTTACATTGCTATACTGACTAATAAAAACTCACATTGCACTGTCAAAAAAACTTCTGAATATCGTTCTTCAATCGTTTGACTGCTGGTTTCATAGATCTAGTTGTCACGTCCTGACCAGTAAAGGGGTTATTTGTTCTTGTAGTTTGGTCAGGACGTGGCAGGGGGTATTTGTTTTATTGTGGTTCTGGGTGTGTTTGTGTATGTGTTCATGTAGAGGGGGTATTTGGTTTATATGGTTCGGGGTGGTTGTGTATGTAGAGGGGTATTTGATTCATGTATTCCAGGGTTTTTGGGTTATCATTCTATGTTAGTTTATTTCTATGTTCTGTCTAGGCGTTTGTATTTCTATGTTTTGTAATGGGGATTGGGGCCTTCAATTGGAGGCAGCTGTCTATCGTTGCCTCTGATTGAAGGTCCTATATTTAGGAGTGTGTTTGTTTTGGGGTTTGTGGGAGATTGTTTCCGTGTATAGCTTCATGCCTTACAGGACTGTTAAGCGTCGGTGTGTTTGTATACATTTTGGTTTTCCTTCTTTGTCCTAAATAAAAAAGAAGATGAGTATACATTTTCCCGCTGCGTTTTGGTCTACACCCTACGACACCCGTGACACTAGTGTGATTGAGGCAAAAATAAAACCTAAAGTTTGTGGGCTAGCTTGCTAACGTTAGCAAACTTTTGGTTAGCTCTAATGGTACATTAACTGGCAAAAATTTGCCAAGTTAATGTACTTCTATTGAAACAGGACAAAAAGGCTACAAAACATTTTCATACACACAATTGCTGTTACATACTGCTATCTGACAGATACAGTAATTATAGGCTTGAGCTGGACTGGCTGTGGTAGCTATCTATAGCTTGCTAGTTCATTCTGTTCAGACAGAACTTCAGTTGAGAGGGGATGAAACATTAGCAAACGTTATATGTCAGATACACTGCTAGCTCAGCACTGGGAATACATTTTTTTTAATGTTAAGTTAGACAGTAGTTACCTTGCCAGCAACATCAGTCAAATAAAGAGTAGACAGTTTATGCTCTGCTTGCTTTTATAACTCTGGTGAAAAATCGCAACACAGAAGCTCCGTGCTGGTCACAAGCTTTGCCTTCATACAACCTGTCCGCACACTCTGTGGTGTCCGCATGGTCCTAAATCCAGCCTGCTGAAACCGGCAAACAGCCTACATGACCGCTCTGAGGTGTCCTAAAGCACGCCGATGCTGCTTTTTTTTGTATCACAGTGCAATGATAAACTGGGGGGGGGGGGACAAAAATGCAATTTTAGAACGTCTCCCCCGTCCCTAGTGAAAGTTGCTCCCCTGCCTAGCACGCATTGACTACACAGCTTGTGATTTGCGGTTGAGTTTTGGGTTATGTTTGGCCCAGTAGGACCTGAATGGTGAATGATGACTGGAGTAATATTCTTTCTAAGTGAGTAGGTAACATATTTCTGATAATGCCATGATTAGAGAAATCATGAATGAATAATGATGAGTGAGAAGATTACAGAGACTAACAAAACATGTTAACCACTCACCATTACCAACTGGAGAGGTTAACTTTCTCACTCATAATTATTCACAATTCATTCATGATCATCTATAATCATGGTAGCATCCACATGAATGTAGTGTTCAGAAACATCCGCTATCCTTTTTTACAATAAAAGTGACTCCAAGGGCCTCCCAAGTGGAGCTGCGGTCTAAGGCACTGCATCACTACAGACCTGGGTTGAATCCCGGGCTGTATCACAACCGGCCGTGATCGGGAGTCCCATAGGGCGGGGCACAATTGGCCCAGCGTCGTCCGGGTTAGGGGAGGGTTTGGGCGGGGGGAGGGGCTTTCCTTGGCTCATCGCGCTCTAGCGACTCCTTGTGGTAGGCCGGGTGCCTACAGTTGAACTATGTTTCCTCCGACACATTGGTGCGGATGGCTTCCCGGGTTAAGCGGGCGGGTGCTAAGAAGTGCGGTTTGGCGGGTCACGTTTCGGAGGATGCATGACTCGACCTTCGCCTCTCGAGCCAGTTGGGGAGTTGCAGTGATGAGACAAGATCCAAATTGGGGAGAAAAAGGGGGTACCCTTATTTTTCTTTTTTAAAACATAAAGTGCCTCCAAAATTACATAATGCATTATTCACCATTCACTACTGAATAATTTAATACACTATAAAGTGATATATTTCTAAACAGTAAAACAGATATGTACGAAAATAACCTCAAATAAAGGCCGGCATTTTGTACTGTCGCCTCATATGAAACTCTTGATCTCAAATCTAAAGTGCTGGATTATGGAGCCAAATATTTTTTTTTAGCTTCACTGTCCAAATACATATGTAGGGGAGTGTATAAATAAATCATCCTCCTACTGTAACAAAAAAACAGTCAACAGAGTCACCTCAATCTCAATATGAAAATTGTACGTTTTTGAGGCAAAAATATAGATTTTTGAAAACAGCAGTGGCAGAGGTGACAGGTCAGGCTTTTGTGTAGCATCGGTTTCCTTTCCACTCTGTCCGCAAAAGCATAAACATTGCTATTCACAGCTGTGCTCCAGCTATTCCCTGATTAAGCCCAGGACTCATCAATAGGCCTGACTGTCTGCTGGGGCCTGGACAAGCAGCCCTTTCTCCATTCCCTCGCTCTATACACACTGTTTTAATGGCTGTAACGCCTTGGAGAAGAGTTAATTATTGTGTAGCACATGGTTGGCATACATTACTTTATCCACCAGTTCAAGGAGAGTGAGTGTGTCACAAGATCCCCGTTGACTTCGGGGGTGTGTGTGTGTGTGTGTGTGTGTGTGTGTGTGTGTGTGTGTGTGTGTGTGTGTGTGTGTGTGTGTGTGTGTGTGTGTGTGTGTTTTATGGCATCCTGACTGAAGGACATGTGGTATTGGGGGATCTTCAGGGTTGAAGCTTGTCCATTAGCTTTACGTTACTGTAATAGATTAAGTTGGATGTTAACATTATACCATACACTAAAGCGTAAACTAATGCCTTCCACAAACATAAAACAACACATCGGTCTGTATAGATAATCACTCATGCTGGTTTTGATTCTGGTACTATGACTGATGAGAACATGTTAGTATGGTGTAACTAGATGGTAACTTTACAAGTAAAGTTGTGGGGTTTTCTTTAGCTATTTAAAATTATTTTTGTGGTAATGAAAGAAGATTAAAAAGTTTTACTTTACTATTTAAAGCAAATCAGTAAATTATAGTCAAAGTAAAATAATTGGTCTGATTACTTTGATAGACTACTATCAACATTATTACTTTTGATTGTAGGCCAGTTAGATCACAAAATTGTCTAAACTATTGTTGTTGCATATGAAAACTGAAAGAAGAAAGACATAGGACAAAGCGATCTTCTGTTGGAAGATGGGAATAAAAGACAATGTGAAGAACACTTTAGGAAAGCAAAGCAACTTTGAATCATTCATGCTGTGGGTTTCAGATAATTAGATGCATGATTTACTAAACTGTTTAATGTAAATTAAGTTTTATTATAGTTGAATGATGATGTAATGATTATAACATTTTAGGCTATTATTTTGGGAGAGAATTATGATGGTGCATCTAGTAATGACAGCTCTTTAAAGGTATTTTTGTGGTAGTTGAACTATGTAGAATAGGTTCGTATGTAGACTTACTGATAGCTAGCTGTAGTTATATCTAAGAAATAACCTGTTTAGGCTAACAATGATCACTGCAAAGTACATTTCCTGAAAAAAAATAGGTGCGGTTGCTAGTTTTAAATTATGTATTTTTTTTTAAAAAGTTATAGTGGTGGTGGTCATGTCTGTAGTAGTAATGGTGTTGACTGGTTATAGTTGAAAAAATAGTGATGAAAAAAATGATTGATTGGTTGTTTGATAGAATAGGATAGCCTGAACATGTGAAAATTGGCTTGGTGTCTCTAGTTTGAACAGTTCAAGAGTTACAGTTATTGTTGGTGGGTATTATATACAAATCTTCTTGAACATGTAAACTTTCATGTGCCTTAATAACAAACGTTTATGCCATCTGTAAATACAAATAAAATTGTTAAATGTTGAGCCTAGTTGGTTAAGGCACAGAAAAAGTGAGCAGCCTTCCCGCTAGCCATGATTGGCTGAGATAATGAGTGGGCTGGACATGCCAAGAGATGAGTTTGGATTGGTCGGCCATATACTGTAGTACGCTTCTGTCTATTTGATCTGGTCAGTATGTGTAGGTTATTCTGTCTAACACTGCTTTTTTAAAAATGTATCGCATAGTAAAACTTAACAAGACTCCACTATGCAAGTATCCATTTCAATAGAATGTCACTGCAACAACTGTTTCAGAGCACTCTCGTCTGAGTGTGCCAGAGTGCAGAATAACTGATGAATTTATGAACGTTCAACACCCGTTGAATATGGCCAGTGTCAGTAAACGTAGGAAAAAAATAGTCATTCAATTGTTGCCAGGTGCACAGTTACAGTCACCAGGGATCAAGATAACATGAAAATAGCCTAACCAGCTCCGCTATGGTGAGTAAAATGGTCAGAGTTGGGTGGGGGCTAAAGCTTAAGATGATTCTTATGGCATTGCACACGGTCAGTGTGAACCAGAGTGACTTGACACAATGGGCAAAGCAAGCTGTACAAACAAAACGGAAACGACACAGGACGTCTTATTTAATGAAAGGGGTTGCAGTCTGCCATGAAGCGTTCATCCATGTATATGGGTAAGAGTCTAGCTACAGTTTCAGATATTATACGTTTCTAATTACGTCAGAAAATAGTTTTCATTGCAAGTTAACCTGTTGGGGGTAGGGGGCAGTATTGACACGGCCGGATAAAAAACGTACCCGATTTAATCTGGTTACTACTCCTGCCCAGTAACTAGAATATGCATATAATTATTGGCTTTGGATAGAAAACACCCTAAAGTTTCTAAAACTGTTTGAATGGTGTCTGTGAGTATAACAGAACTCATATGGCAGGCAAAAACCTGAGAAGATTCTGAACAGGAAGTGGCCTGTCTGACAAGTTGTTGTTCATCTTGGCTCTTTTTATTGAAGACTGAGGATCTTTGCTGTAAAGTGACACTTCCTACGGCTCCCATAGGCTCTCAGAGCCCGGGAAAAAGCTGAATGATATCGAGGCAGCCCCAGGCTGAAACACATTTACGCTTTTGGCAAGTGGCCGATCAGAGGACAATGGGCTTAGGCGCATGCACGAGTCGACCCCGTGCTTTATTTTCTTTCCTCTTTTTACCTAAACGCAGATTCCCGGTCGGTATATTATCGCTTTTTTACGAGAAAAATGGCATAAAATTTGATTTTAAACAGCGGTTGACATGCTTCGAAGTACGGTAATGGAATATTTAGAATTTTTTTGTCACGAAATGCGCCGTGCTCGTCACCCTTCTTTACCCTTTCGGATAGTGTCTTGAACACACGAACAAAACGCCGCTGTTTGGATATAACAATGGATTATTTGGGACCAAACCAACATTTGTTATTGAAGTAGAAGTCCTGGGAGTGCATTCTGACGAAGAACACCAAAGGTAATAACATTTTTCTTATAGTAAATCTGACTTTGGTGAGTGCTAAACTTGCTGGGTGTCTAAATAGCTAGCCCTGTGATTCCGGGCTATCTACTGAGAATATTGCAAAATGTGCTTTCACCGAAAAGCTATTTTAAAATCGGACATATCGAGTGCATAGAGGAGTTCTGTATCTATAATTCTTAAAATAATTGTTATGCTTTTTGTGAACGTTTATCGTGAGTAATTTAGTAAATTTTTAGTAAATTCACCGGAAGTTTGCGGGGGGTATGCTAGTTCTGAACGTCACATGCTAATGTAAAAAGCTGGTTTTTGATATAAATATGAACTTGATTGAACAAAACATGCATGTATTGTATAACATAATGTCCTAGGTGTGTCATCTGATGAAGATCATCAAAGGTTAGTGCTGCATTTAGCTGTCTTCAGGGTTTATGTGACATTATATGCTAGCTTGAAAAATGAGTGTCTGATTATTTCTGGCTGGGTACTCTGTTGACATAATCTAATGTTTTGCTTTCGTTGTAAAGCCTTTTTGAAATCGGACAGTGTGGTTAGATTAACGAGAGTCTTGTCTTTAAAATGCTGTAAAATAGTCATATGTTTGAGAAATTGAAGTAATAGCATTTCTAAGGTATTTGAATAACGCGCCACAGGATTCCACTGGCTGTTACGTGGGTGGGACGATTTCGTCCCGCCGGCCCTAGAGAGATTAAAGCATACTGTTAGCTAGCTAGCTGATGTTAGATGGCTGGCTCGCTAGCTAACATTACGTTTATGATCTGTGTGTAGTAATGTTATCTCAGAATGCCATTTCACATTGCTAGTTATGGCCTAGCTAACTAGCTAACATTGAACCTATTTGGTTAACTTTAGCTAGCTATGACAATCGGTTTGTATTGCTAGTACTCTATGGATTGGGATTATGGTTCATTGTTTAGCTAGCTAGCTAGCTATATCCCAGATAGCAATGAGGAATCGGCCCAGAAGCGACCCTATTCCGGGGGCAGGATCTGATTGAATCGTCCCGGAATCGGGTGTCGGACTCAGCCCGGAATCAAAATGAATGACTGCCCAGAATCGACCCAAGTACATTGGGCCGTTTCAGTCAACCGGAATTCAGCCAACTTTGCTGGCATCTGACGAGAATTTCCCCAGAAGCGGTCCGATGCAAATCTAAATAAATGTATACAAAATTACCCGATTTAGTCATATTAAATATTACTATTATACATTTTATCCGTACAAATTATACCCATCCACCCCCAAAAAAATAGTGTCAGAGAAAACACTCAGACAACGCTGGGGTCACGGTCCCAGCTGGCACGGGCATCGAACCAGCATCTGATGCAATGCAGTGCGATGCAGTGTCTTAGACCGCAGCGGCACTCGGGACGCTGCATCTACAATGTGTTTAACCTGTTGGGGATAGGGGGCAGTATTTGCACGGCCGGATAAAAAACGTACCCGATTTAATCTGGTTACTACTCCTGCCCAGTAACTAGAATATGCATATAATTATTGGCTTTGGATAGGAAACAACCTAAAGTTTCTAAAACTGTTTGAATGGTGTCTGTGAGTATAACAGAACTCATTTGGCAGGCAAAACCCTGAGACATTTTCTGACAGGAAGTGGATACCTGATGTGTTGTATTACCTTTAAACCTATGCCATTGAAAAACACAGGGGCTGAGGAATATTTTGGCACTTCCTATTGCTTCCACTAGATGTCATCAGCCTTTACAAAGTGTTTTGAGTCTTCTGGAGGGAGATCTGACCGAACAAGAGCCATGGAACGATGATGGCCCATTAGACACCTGGCGCGCGAGTTCATGTTGGGTACCCTCGTTCCAATACGTTATAAAAGAGAATGCATTCGTCCACCTTGAATATTATTCATGTTCTGGTTAAAAAAGGCCCTAATGATTTATGCTATACAACGTTTGACATGTTTGAACGAACGTAAATATATTTTTTCCCCTCGTTCATGAAGTGAAGTCCGGCGGGCTTAGATCATGTGCTAACGAGACGGAGATTTTTGGACATAAATGATGAGCTTTTTTGAACAAAACTACATTCGTTATGGACCTGTGATACCTGGAAGTGACATCTGATGAAGAGAATCAAAGGTAATGGATTATTTACATAGTATTTTCGATTTTAGATCTCCCCAACATGACGGCCAGTCTGTATCGCAACGCGTATTTTTCTGGGCGCAGTGCTCAGATTATTGCAAAGTGTGATTTCCCAGTAAGGTTATTTTTAAATCTGGCAAGTTGATTGCGTTCAAGAGATGTAAATCTATAATTCTTTAAATGACAATATAATATTTTACCAATGTTTTCTCATTTTAATTATTTAATTTGTGGTGCTGACTTGACTGCCGGTTATTGGAGGGAAACGATTTCCTCAACATCAATGCCATAGTAAAACGCTGTTTTTGGATATAAATATGAACTTGATAGAACTAAAAATGCATGCATTGTCTAACATAATGTCCTAGGAGTGTCATCTGATGGAGATTGTAAAAGGTTAGTGCATCATTTTAGCTGGTTTTATGGTTTTGGTGACCCTGTCTTTGAATTGACAAAACATTACACACAACTCTTGTAAATGTACTGTCCTAACATACTCTAAATTTATGCTTTCGCCGTAAAACCTTTTTGAAATCGTAAAACGTGGTTAGATTAAGGAGATGTTTATCTTTCAAAGGGTGTAAAATAGTTGTATGTTTGAAAAATTTGAATTTTGACATTTATTTGGATTCAAATTTGCCGCTCTTGAAATGCACCTGCTGTTGATGGAGTGCACCACGGGTGGGACGCTTGCGTCCCACCTAGTCCATAGAGGTTAAGCACGCAACCCGCTGCGCCTTGGTCCCATTCTCTCTTCCACGACAGCTGTGACAGATGATAGGATGACTCATCTATTTAACAGATAATCGCCAATGCAATGGCAAAATCAAAACTACTTTCAGCGGATTCCTTATATTAGCCAACAGGCAAAACATCTATTGTCTTTAGAATAGAGAGCTGTCTTCGTTGATGACCAGGTCGTGACCTTCCTCCTCTGCTCCCTATAGAGCAGCTTCAGAGAGAAACCAGCCGCAGAGAGACTCAAACTTAACCAGACTCCACCTACATTTGTTTATTTTTGTACATGTTATTTATTCACAAAACATGTTGTATCAGGTTATATTTCAGCAATAAGGCCCGAGTGGGTGTGGTATATGGCCACATGTCAAAAACCCCGTGGTACCTTATTGCTATTATAAACCGGTTGACAAAATAATTAGAGCAATGAAAAGGTATACAGTCTGATATACCACAGCTTTCAGACAATCAGCATTCAGGGCTCGAACCACCCAGTTTATAATCTTACATAAAGTACAGTACATAAAGAGTTGGATGAGATAAAAATGAGACCAACCGTGCAGTTCTCTTCTTGTCCTGCAGAGGGCTTGGGCGCTATTAAAGTAACTAACTAATTTGGGAACATGGGGCAGTATTGAGTAGCTTGGATGAATAAGGTGCCCAGAGTAAACTGCCTGCTACTCAGGCCCAGAAGCTAGAATATGCATATAATAGATAGATTTGGATAGAAAACACTCTAAACTTTCTAAAGCTGTTAAAATATTGTCTGTGAGTATAACAGAACTCATATGGCAGGCAGAAACCTGAGAAAAATCCAACCAGGAAGTGGAAAATCTGAGGTTTGTATTTTTTTTAAGTGATTGCCTATCCAATATACTGTGTCTATGGGGCCAGATTGCACTTCCTAAGGCTTCCACTAGATGTCAACAGTCTTTAGAATGTTGTTTCAGGCTTCTACTGTGAAAGGGGAGCGAATAAGTGCTGTTTGAACCAGGGGTCTGGCTGAAAGCCTTGAATTGTTTATCGCGTGTTGCCGTGAGCGCGAGCTCCGTTTCCTTTCCTTTCTAAAGACAAAGGAATTGTCCGGTTGGAATATTATTGAAGATTTATGATAAAAACAACTATTATATGCATATTCTAGCTTCTGGGCCTGAGTAACAGGCAGTTTACTCTGGGCACTCTTTTCATCCAAACTTCCCAATGCTGCCCCCTATCCCTAAAGAGTTAAACACTTGTATCTTTCATCAATGTTTATGATGAGTATTTCTGTAATTTGATGTGGCTCTCTGCACTTTCACCGGATGTATGTTTAAGACAATGCATTTCTGAACATAATGTGGCAATTTCAAATGAGGTTTTTGGACATAAAGATGAACTTTATCGAACAAAACACACATTTGTCTAACATGGAGTCCTGGGAGTGCCATCCGGTGAAGATCATCAAAGGTTAGTGATTAATTTTAATTTCTGTCTTTTGTGACACCTCTCCTTCTTTGGAAAATGGCTGTATGGTTTTCTGTGGCTAGGCGCTGACCTAACATAATCGCATAGTGTGCTTTTGCAAAAAAGCCTTTTTGAAATCAGACACTGTGGCTGGATTAACAACTAGCGTCCCACATATCCCAGAGAGGCTAAGAACTTGAGCGCAGTTCATCTGTGTCCTCATAGTGCTGAACAGGTTGACATACATCAATTTCTCAACCGTGAAAGAAAAGTATTTTAGAGGCTGCTCTCTACACATCTTCTACTTTAAAAAAGTGTCTCAGGCCCACTAACCATCAAACTAATCGTATATATTTTCATCACTAATGGAACAGTCCGGTCTTGCAACGTCCACAACAATTACAAGTACCCCTGCCATCATCAAAATCCTGCCATGGTTGCCGTTGTCACATGATGCATTCAGCTGCCCAGTTGTGATGACTTGTGACTTGAGGGTAGACTGGTGAATGTGGCTGAAAGGGCCGGCTGCGCTGGGGCATTTGGGTTATCATCTGGCGTCTGAACAAAAGCCTTCGCTAGCTGGGGAGTAGGGCAGGAGATGGAGAGAGAGGGAGGGATAAGGGAATAGAAGACAGAGCGAAGCGGAAGAGGGGTGAGAAAGAGAGAAAGAGTCCTTTTCTTCTTCCCTCTTCAGAAAGGGAGGGCCATTGACACTGTGCATCTCATTAGGAGCTGTGAGTGTGTGTGTATGTGTCTCTCTCTCCTTCGTAAGGCAGCTGCCAGACCCTCTCTGTCCATCCACAAGCTTAATAAGTGCAGTCGAGAGGGCTGGAGAGAGAGAGGAAAAGGAAAGGGTCACTGGACAAGTCACACGAATAGAAGGGATGTTGGATACTGTATGTTGGTACAATATTTACATTTTCTAAAAAAAATTTAAGAGTACTCACCTACAGTATTTGTTAGGCTAACTGCTATTAGGGTGGCAGGTAGCCTAGCGGTTAGAGCGTTGGGACAGTAACCAAAAGGTTTCTTGTTTGAACCCCAAGGTGGATAAATCTGCCGTTCTGCCCTTGAACAAGGCACTTAACCCCCACAACAACTGATCCCTGGGCTCCGATGACTTGGACGTAGATTAAGGCTGCTATGATTCAAAGGGGTTGGGTTAAATGCGGAAGACACATTTCAAAGAAAATTTTACTAGTCACATGCTCCGAATACAACAGGTGTAGACCTTACAGTGAAATGCTTACTTACGAGCCCCTAACCAACAGTGCAGTTTAAAAAAATACAGATAAGATTACCCTCTATGGGCTAATGCAAGCGTCCCACCTACTCAACAGCCAGTTGAATCCTGTGGCGCGTTATTCAAATCCTTAGATATGCTAAAACTAAAATTTTTCAAAAATATGACTATTTTAAACCATTTTAAAGATAAGACTCTCGTTAATCTAACCACACTGTCCGATTTCAAAAAGGCTTTACAACGAAAGCAAAACATTAGATTATGTCAGCAGAGTACCGAGCCAGAAATAATCAGACACCCATTTTTCAAGCTAGCATTAGCCCATAGAGGGTAATAAGCCAGTTGAATCCCGTGGCGCGTTATTCAAATACCTTAGAAATGCTATTACTTCAATTTCTCAAACATATGACTATTTTACAGCATTTTAAAGACAAGACTCTCGTTAATCTAACCACACTGTCCGATTTCAAAAAGGCTTTACAACGAAAGCAAAACATTAGATTATGTCAGCAGAGTACCCAGCCAGAAATAATCAGACACCCATTTTTCAAGCTAGCATATAATGTCACATAAACCCAAACCACAGCTAAATGCAGCACTAACCTTTGATGATCTTCATCAGATGACAATCTTAGGACATTATGTTATACAATACATGCATGTCTGTTCAATCAAGTTCATATTTATATCAAAAAACAGCTTTTTACATTAGCAGGTGACTAGCATGTGACTAGCATTCCCACCGAACACTTCCGGTGAATTTACTAAATTACTCACGATAAATGTTCACAAAAAACATAACAATTATTTTAAGAATTATAGATACAGAACTCCTCTATGCACTCGATATGTCCGATTTTAAAATAGCTTTTCGGTGAAAGCACATTTTGCAATATTCTCAGTAGATAGCCCGGCATCACAGGGCTAGCTATTTAGACACCCAGCAAGTTTAGCCCTGACCAAAGTCAGATTTATAAGAAAAATGTTATTACCTTTGCTGTTCTTCGTCAGAATGCACTCCCAGGACTTCTACTTCAATAACAAATGTTGGTTTGGTCCCAAATAATCCATTGTTATATCCAAATAGCGGCGTTTTGTTCGTGCGTTCAAGACACTATCCGAAAGGGTAAATAAGGGTGACGAGCACGACGCATTTCGTGACCAAAAAATTCTAAATATTCCATTACCGTACTTCGAAGCATGTCAACCGCTGTTTAAAATCTATTTTTATGCCATTTTATGCCATAATATTCCGACCGGGAAATCGTTTTTTAATACAAAGAGAGTGAAAGTAAAAGCATGCTATCCCCTCATGCACGAGCCTCAGTCTGATGGCCCTCTGATAGAGCACTTGCTAAACGCGCTAATGTGTTTCAGCCTGGGGATGGAATTACATCATTCAGCTTTTTCCCGCCTTCTGAGAGCCCATGGGAGCCGTAGGAAGTGTCACGTAACAGCAGAGATCCCCTGTTTTGGATAGAGATGATCAAGGATGGCAAGAAATGGTCAGACAGGCCACTTCCTGTAAGGAATCTTCTCAGGTTTTTGCCTGCCATATGAGTTCTGTTATACTCACAGACACCATTCAAACAGTTTTGGAAACTTTAGGGTGTTTTCTATCCAAAGCCCATAATTATATGCATATTCTAGTTACTGGGCAGGAGTAGTAACCAGATTAAATCGGGTACGTTTTTTATCCGGCCGTGCAAATACTGCCCCCTATCCCCAACAGGTTAACACCCACCAGCTTAACCAATGTGTTAGAGGAAATACCGTTCAACTGGCAACCAGAGTCAGCCTGCAGGTACCCGGCCCACCTCAAGGAGTTGCTAGAGTGCGATAAGCCAAGTAAAGCCCCACCGGCCAAACCCTCCCCTAACCCGGACGACGCTGTGCCAATTGTGCACAGTCCTATTGGAATCCTGGCCATGACTGGTTGTGGCACAGCCCGGGAATGAACCCAGGTCTGTTGTAACACCTCCAGTGCCTTAGACCGCTGGGCCACTCGGGAAGCCCACTTTTGTAGTTGTTGATGGCTAATGTTCTATCTTTCAAAAACAGCACAGTAGAAAGGGCTATCAACACATACTGAACAGCTCAAGTTACAGGATTGGTATGCTACATGGCATACCAATCCAAACTCATCTCCCCGCATGTCCAGTCCATCCATTATCTCAACCAATCATGGCTAGTGGGAAGGTTCCTTTTCTTTTTCTGTGGCTAAACCAACTAGACTCATAATTTAACAATTTTATTCATATTTATGGATGGAATACAAGTTTGTTATTAAGGCACATGAAAGTTCACATGTTCCAGAAGGCATTTCTGCAAAGAAATGCATTTTGATAAAAAAGAAATGTTTACGTTCAAAGGCTTCTCCTGTGACGTAGTGACGTGAGACATACACCTAGTTTCTTGAAACAATATAAATTCAACATGTAAAGTGCTGGTACCATGTTTCATGAACTGAAATAAAAGATCTCAGAAATGTTACATACACACAAAAAGCTTATTTCTTTCAAATGATGTGCACAAATTTATTTTCATCACTGTTAGTGAGCATGCTGGGTGCTGAGGAAAATTTCTGTCAGTAATAAAGCCCTTTTATGGGGAAAAACTCATTCTGATTGGCTTGGCATTGCTCCCCAGTGGGTGGGCCTGGCTCCCAAGTGGGTGGGCCTATGCCCTCCCATGGCTGCGCCCCCTGAATTTATTTAAATTGACTGATTTCCCTACATGAACTGTAACTCAGCAAAATCTTTGAAATTGTTGCATGTTACATTTAGATTTTTGTTCAGTATAAAACAATTGTAATTTATATTTACAATCCCCTCATCCAAATGGCTTACTCATTTACCTATTTCTTATCAATAGCTCTTATCAATTTGTAAATTACAGTGGAGAATGGTGATATTTCTATCAGAAAAAATACAGTTTGTTCCACTTGGAACCAACATGTTGCTTGACCTTATTAGACACACCTCCGCCATACCTTGATTTTTTCAATCTCCACCCCAAACGAATAGCGTGTGAATTGCATGCTATTCTCATGCTTAAATTCATGGTCAGAATACGAGTAGAGAGAAAAGTGCATGAAAAGGGAATTATGTTCCATTTACACACACTTAACTTGGGTCTGAATTCCACCCTAAATGAATACATTTCTCTAATAAGGCTGATTTAGCATGATGCTATTTATTTAAAGGGCTGAAAGCTGGAATGTATTGGTCAAAATAGGTGGTTAAGCGCTGATCGATGTCACAGGAGGTTGGTGGCACCTTAATTGGGGAGGACGGGCTCGTGGTAATGACTGGAGTAGAATGAGTGGAATGGTATCAAATATATCATTCCATTCGCTCCGTTCTAGCCATTATCATGAACTGTCCTCCCCTCAGCAACCTCCACTGATCAATGTTTGCAGCGAACAAAGTTTCCTATATTTTCAATTCCACTTTTTTAACCTCTCTGGGCCAGTGGGACGCTTGCGTCCCACCTACTCAACAGCCAGTGTAATCCCGTGGCGCGATATTCAAATACCTTAGAAATGCTATTACTTCAATTTCTCAAACATATGACTATTTTACAGCATTTTAAAGACAAGACTCTCGTTAATCTAACCACACTGTCCGATTTCAAAAAGGCTTTACAACGAAAGCAAAACATTAGATTATGTCAGCAGAGTACCCAGCCAGAAATAATCAGACACCCATTTTTCAAGCTAGCATATAATGTCACATAAACCCAAACCACAGCTGAATGCAGCACTAACCTTTGATGATCTTCATCAGATGACAATCCTAGGACATTATGTTATACAATACATGCATGTTTTGTTCAATCAAGTTCATATTTATATCAAAAACCTGCTTTTTACATTAGCATGTGACTAGCATATGACTAGCATTCCCACCGAACACTTCCGGTGAATTTACTAAATTACTCACGATAAACGTTCACAAAAAACATAACAATTATTTTAAGAATTATAGATACAGAACTCCTTTATGCACTCGCTATGTCCGATTTTAAAATAGCTTTTCGGTGAAAGCACATTTTGCAATCTTCTGAGTAGATAGCCCGGCCATCACAGGCTAGCTATTTTGACACCCACCAAGTGTGGTACTCACCAAACTCCGATTTACTATTAGAAAAGTTTGATTACCTTTGCTGTCTTCGTCAGAATGCACTCCCAGGACTTCTACTTCAATAACAAATGTTGGTTTGGTTCCAAATAATCCATAGTTATATCCAAATAGCGGCGTTTTGTTCGTGCGTTCAAGACACTATCCGATGGGTAAAGAAGGGTGACGCGCCCGACGCGTTTCGTGACAAAAAATGTCAAAATTTTCCATTACCGTACTTCGAAGCATGTCAACCGCTGTTTAAAATCAATTTTTATGCTATTTTTCTCGTAAAAAAGCGATAATATTCCGACCGGGAGTCGTTGTTTTCGTTCAAAGAGAGAGAAAGTAAACATGGTGTCGGCTCGTGCACGCGCCTCCAGTCTCATTGTCCTCAGATCGACCACTTACAAAATGCGCTAATGTTTTTCAGCCAGGGCCTGTAAAGCCACCATTCATCTTTCTGGCGCCTTCTGAGAGCCTATGGGAGCGTTAGAAAATGTCACTTCATGCCAGAGATCCCCTGTTTTGGTTAGAGATGATCAAGAAGGCCATGAAATGGTCAGTGAGAGCGCTTCCTGTTTGGAATCTTCTCAGGTTTTGGCCTGCCAAATGAGTTCTGTTATACTCACAGACACCATTCAAACAGTTTTAGAAACTTTAGGGTGTTTTCTATCCAAATCAAACAATTACATGCATATTCTAGTTACTGGGCAGGAGTAGTAACCAGATTAAATAGGGTACGTTTTTTATCCGGCCGTGCAAATACTGCCCCCTATCCCCAACAGGTTAATGCTTGCGCAAATAAAACAGTTGTGTAAATGGCGTTTACGTGCGTTGACCCTTTCCTACACAACTGGTTGCAAGACAGAGCTGGAGATGGAGAGAAAGGTAGAGCTTTAGCCTATTTGAGTTGCAGACACAACTCAACTTCACCAAACCATATGATAAGCACATGGATAGTGTGTTTGTTTGTATGACTATTTATGTATGTCTATGTGCGTGTGTCAGGGGTGTTGATCTCTATGATGTCATAGAGGCGTCAGACACTCACCCGTCCCTGTATAGATAGACAGCAGGATAAAACATGCTAACAGCTGCCGTGGTGGCAACACACATAAACACACACATCAAACAATACCACACCCCCACACTCCCTACCTCAAAACCCATCTGTCCCCCTCAAATCATGCTGGTGCTGAGCACAGGGCTCTGTGTACGTGTGTACATATGTGGATGTGTGTGGACACGTGTGTGTGAAAATTAGAGTCATTGTCGGGACACAGCAGGACTCCTGTCACAACATAGAAAATCTGCAATGGGGGAGAGGGGTTGGAGGGGAGGAGAGGAGTAACAGGAGGGAATGGAGGTTCAAGGCATTACCGGTGAGAAGGTGGGGCTGGGGGGGCAGGGAGGGGAGCGCATCCTAATCCAACTTGACATTGATTAATATCCACACACTCGTACACTCGTACACAAACATTCCCCCCATTTCCCCCGCCCCAGACACACCAACCATAACTACATCCACAACTCTTTATTCCCAGAATCTAGCATACATAAAGACTCATCAACAATACGAAGCCTATTAGTCTATGGGAATTACAGTAGTTTCATTTAGTACAATTATTGTAGTTTTACTTAATCATTATTACAATCATTTTCTGATTCCATAACTCAAGGGTATAGACACAAACCCCCATATTGGCCCCTTCACCTCTCTCTCTGTCATCTCTGTTGATGAATGTGTCCTTGCGTGTAGATTTTAATTACTGTTTGGTTGAGGGATCTGTTCAAAAATAGTGAACTACATAGGGAATAGTGTGCCATTTGCAACGCAAATGCATTCATCTTCTTGTCCTCTATCCTCCTCTCGCTATCTTTACCCCTCCTCCTCTTGTTATCTTTACCCCCTTCTCTCTCCCTCTCTCTTCTCTCGCTCTCTCCTCCTCTCTCTTCTTCTTCTTCATTATTCCTCTGCACTATGAAATGATCTTAACAATCATACCTTTATTTTAATATCTAAAAAGTGAATAGTCACTCTAATCACTCTATACTCCTTCCCTTCCCAGTACTCCCCCCATCACTCTCTCTCTTTCCGCACTCCCCTCCTCTCTGTTGGTATTTTAATGGAGTGTTGGCAGGGGGCCAGGGCTAGCCTTGCTCTTGGTCTCCTTGGCAGAGCTCCCAGAGCTCACACACACACAGACATAAAAACAGAAGCATAGGCTACTGGACAATCCTCAAAAAAGGCTTTTGTTTTTGATATACCCTTACCCGAGGTATAACAAAGCTTACCCGAGGTATAACAATGTTTTTCTATATCTCTAAGGTCTCCCATGTATTAAATGGATGGTTGTATGCAAATATTTTACATAAAAAGTGGTTAAATTGATAGATATTTTGAGACACAAAATCACAATGAGCTCATGCAACCCAAAATGTCAAGGTTTGATATTGCAAAAACACATCAAGTAGTCAGTTGTCTGCCCTACGTACACAAACAAACAACATTAGGATATCTTAATGCATATTGGAAATACAGAACTGTAAACATACAGATACAATATTTGGAAATATCAACTATGAATATTTATAATGCATGTAAACTTCACTTTTTGGTAGCTGTTCAATAGACAACTTTCCAAGTCAAATTTCCTCTCATTCAGTACTGTAATAAAAATAAAAATGTATTTAACCTTTATTTAACTAGGCAAGTCAGTTAAGAACAAATTCTTATTTACAATGACGGCCTACACTGGCCAAACCCAGACGACACTGGGCCAATTGTGCGCCACCCTATGGGACTCCTAATCACTGCTGGTTGTGATGCAGCCTGGATTCAAAACAGTGACATCTCTAGCACTGAGATGCAGTGCCTTAGAATGCTGCGCCACTAAGGAGCCCCATGGCCCCATGATATGGTCCTGCCTGACAAAAGTGCATACAGTTACACAAGCTTTTTTAATGTTTATTTTAATCGGCTCTAAGGTAAGTGGGCTCAGACACTGAACTGGTTAGCAGTGGAGGCTCCTCAGAGGAGGAAGGGCAGGACCATCCTCCTCAGTGAATTAAAAAAAAATTAAATAGTGAAACATTAAAAGAGTTATCCTTTTTATATAAAACTATACAAAAAATATTCACGTCACCAAATAATTGATGAAAATACAATGTTTTGCAATGAAGGTCAACAGTAGCCTCAGCAGCACTCTGTAGGGTAGCACCACAGTTTAGCCAGAGGACAGCTAGCTTCTATCCTCCTCTGGGTACATCGACTTCAATACAAAACCTAGGAGACTCACCCCCTTCCATAGACGTTACACAGTAATTAAGACAACTTCTGGAAGACGTCCTCCAACCTATCAAAGCTCTTGCAGCATGAACTGACATGTTGTCCACAAAATCAAAGGATCAGAGAATGAATCTAGTACTGAAAGCATAGCTACAGCTAGCTAGCACTGCAGTGCATAAAACATGCTGAGTAGTTGACTCAAAGAGAGATAAAGACAATAGTTGAACAGTTTTGAACAAATTCATTTCTTCCAAATGAGATGCGAGAGAGAGAGAGAGAGAGAGCAATATTTGCAAATAAAAATAAAAATGAAATATTACATTTAGCAGCGATTACAGCGTCAAGTCTTCTTGGGTATGACGATACAAGCTTGGCACACCTGTACTTGGGGAGTTTATCCCATTCTTCTCTGCAGATCCTCTCAAGCTCTGTCAGGTTGGATGGGGAGCGTCGTATCACAGCAATTTTCAGGTCTCTCCAGAGATGTTTGATTGGATTCAAGTCCGGGCTCTGGCTGGGACACTCAAGGACATTCAGAGACATGTCCCAAAGCCACTCTTGCATTGTCTTGGCTGTGTGCTTAGAGTCATTGTCCTGTTGGAAGGTGAATCTGAGTGCTCTGGAGCAGGTTTTCATCAAGTATCTCTGGGAACTTTGCTTCATTCATCTTTCCCTTGGTCCTGATTAGTCTCCCAGTCCCTGCCGCTGAAAAACATCCCACAGCATGATGCTGCCATAAGCATGCTTCCCTGTAGGGATGGTATTGGCTAGGTGATGAGCGGTGCCTGGTTTTCTCCAGACGTGACGCTTGGCATTCAGGCCAAAGAGTTCAATCAGCAGACCAGAGAATCTTGTTTCTCATGGTCTTGCAGTTCTTTAGGTGCCTTTTGGCAAACTCCAAGCGGGATGTCATGTGCCATGTGGCCAATCTACCATAAAGGCCTGATTGGTGGACTGCTACAAAGACAGTTGTCTTTCTGGAAGGTTCTCCCGTCTCCACAAAAAAACTCTGGAGCTCTGTCAGAGTGACAATCGGGTTCTTGGTCACCTCCCTGACCAAGGCCCTTCTCCCCCGATTACTTAGTTTAGCCAGGCGGCCAGCTGTAGGAAGAGTCTTGGTGCATCCAAACTTCTTCCATTTAAGAATGATGGAGGCCACTGTGTTCTTGAGGACCTTCAATCTCGCAGATCTTTTTCAGTAACCTTCCCCAGATCTGTGACTTAAAACAATCCTGTCTCGGAGCTCTACGACAATTCTTTTGACCTCATAGCTTGGTTTTTGCTCTGACATGCACTGTCAACTGTGAGAACTTATATAAACAGGTGTGTGCCTTTCCAAATCATGTCGAATCAATTGAATTTACCACAGGTGGACTCCAATCAAGTTGTTGAAACATCTCAAGGATGATCAATGGAAACGGCATGCAACTGAGCTCAATTTCGAGTTTCATAGCAAAGGTCTGAAAACTTATGTAAATAAGGTATTTCTGTTTTTGTTTTATCATTATGGGGTATTGTGTGTATATTGATGAGGAAAACATTTTACTTAACCCATTTTAGAACAAATGTGGAAAAAGTGAAGGGGTCTGTAAAGCCACCGGGGCTCGCCGGTGTAACTGCTAAACTGCTTTCTGGTAGTACGTCGTCTGAAGAGGAGGAGTCATCGGACCAAAACGCAGCGTGGTAAGTGTTCTTGCTTTATTTAATAAACTGAACACTAAAACAAAAATAACAAAGAGAAGAACCGAAACAGTTCCGTAAGGTGCAAAACACTAAACAGAAATTAACTACCCACAAAAACCCTGTGGGAAAAGGCTACCTAAGTATGGTTCCCAATCAGAGACAACAATAGACAGCTGTCCCTGATTGAGAACCATACCCGGCCAAAACAAAGAAATACACAAAACATAGAAAAGGGCACATAGAATGCCCACCCTAGTCACACCCTGGCCTAACCAAAATAGAGAACAAAACCCTCTCTATGGCCAGGGCGTGACACCCTCTTATGATTTCCATGTGCCATATATTTTTCCACTGTGCTTTGATGTTTCAGATAAATTCTTAACCTGTCTAATTGCATAGTATCTACAGATTGTAAGATAAAGATAAATATTTTTACTAAAAGTATTATTATATTGTTGATTGATTGACTATGGTTTTCCATATCTCCCAACAGTGCTATTTGTAGGGTTAATTTTGGATAAATGTTGTGATTTTTCAGCCATTCCTGAACCTGTGACCAGAAACAAGCTACATAGGGGCAATACCAAAATAAGTCTTCTAATGATTCTCTCTCTTCATAGCAAAATCTGCAGAGTTGAGATGAGTTATGCCCCATATACATTTTACATTTTTACATTTTAGTCATTTAGCAGACGCTCTTATCCAGAGCGACTTACAGTAGTGAATGCATACATTTCATATATTTTTTCTCCATACTGGTCCCCTGTGGGAATCGCACCCACAACCCTGGCGCTGCAAACACCATGCTCTACCAACTGAGCCACACGGGACCTATATACTTAAAATTCTGTTTGTGGCAAGAATTTTGTATAATAATTTCAATTGATAAACTAAGTTTTGAATCAAGCGTTGTTTTGCTATTCAGTTCATAAACCATGTGCCATGGAATCTGCAATTTTTTAATTTTTTTTATCAATTAGTATATTTGAATTTAGCCATATTATTTATGGTGATATTTGTTCTGTCTTTTCTGGAGTATGAAACTGGAATTGCTACCAGCTTTGTATGGCTTGTTTTAGAAAAGGTGATATTTTGAAAAAGGTTCTACTTTCAATTAACTGAAAGTGAAAGGTTGTAATCTGGATAAATGGAAAAAGGCATTTTTTTAACAAAGGATGAGCCATTTTTACTAATCTACTCGAGAACCAGTTCGGGTCTAAGTATAACTTGTATGAAATATGCTTTTAGTGAGAGGTGAATTTTGCCCCCGGAACTCACATTCCTTATATAAATTAGCACATTTATTTTGTCTGGCTTGCCATTCCAGAAAAGTGAAAGATCTTTTGCTCAAATATTTTAAAAGACAAATCGTTCGGAGTAGGCAGGGCCATAAAGTGAATAGGTAAACTGATAAGACTAAAGAATTAATCAGGGAGATTTTTTCACAAATAGACAGGTATTTACCTTTCCGTGGAAGCAAGATCTTTTCTATTTTTGCTAACCCGCTGTAAAAATGTGTTGTAATAAGTTCCTTTATTTCATTAGGGATATGAATAAAGAGTATGTCCACTGAATAAAGAGTACGTCCACCATCAGACCATTTTATACATAAACTACACGTTAATGTAAAAGTTAAAAAAATTGCAATGCAATGCATAATACAGTCCTCACTCAAAGGCTAGACAAAATATGTAACAAAGACATTTTCTTATGCGTAATATGCAGTAAAATGTTGCCTAACGGTGACTTTTAAAAGCATGATAATTTTTGATAAGTATTTGATGTGATTTTCGATTTCATTTGCATTGATGTGGTTAAAGGGACAATAGAGCACTGAGTCCCAGGCCATTAGCCCATCGTTTGCAAGTTGGGTACTACCAACGCATGTCCAGAGTGCATAAGAGGAGATTACCATGACTCCACGGTCAAGTGAAATTTGACTGCTGTCATGACTCATGACTGCCGGTGTGGCAGAAATGCAGTTATCGCAACAGCCCTAGCTATAATTCAGAAATGGTCCTGGATGTTATCAGAGTTCCATGGTTCTTTTGCTTTTAAATGCTTCATGTTGATGCTATAGAAATATAATTACTTGTACTAGTTCTAGCTGAAACCAAAAGGGTTCTACCTGGAACCAGAAAGGGTTCTTCAAAGGGTTCTCCTATAGGGACAGCCTAAGAACAATTTTTTACACATTCTCTCATGAACCGGTGCAGTCTGCAGGACTCAGTGCAGACTATCCTGTCCACTGGCATTCTTCTACAGCTGACCTGCTCCTCTCCCCATTGTGTGTATGTCTGTGTGCACATGCACATGACTGGGAGTGTATGTCTGCATGCCCATGCATGTGACAGGGAGAATGTAAGTCTATCTGAGTTTGTAAATGTGGATGACCATGTGAGTGCAGGGGAACTGATTGACTGTGTGTGTGTGTGTGTGTGTGTGTGTGTGTGTGTGTGTGTGTGGGTGTGTGTGTGTGTGTGTGTGTGTGTGTGTGTGTGTGTGTGTGGACACACACGCATGAGTGTATAGAGTTGAAGTCGGAAGTTTACATATACGGGCTGGAGTCATTAAAACTCAATTTTCAACCACTCAACAAATTTCTTGTTAACAAACTATAGTTTTGGCAAGTCGGTTAGGACATTTACTTTGTGCATGACACAAGTAATTTTTCCAACAATCGTTTACAGACAGAATATTTAACTTATAATTCACTGTATCACAATTCCAGTGAGTCAGAAGTTTACATACACTAACTTGACTGTCTTTAAACAGCTTGGAAAATTCCAGAAAATTATGTCATGGCTTTAGAAGCTACTGGCTAATTGACATCATTTGAGTCAATTGGAGGTGTACCTGTGGATGTATTTCAAGGCCTACCTTCAAACTCAGTGCCCTTTGCTTGACATCATGGGCAAATCAAAATAAATCATCCATGACCTCAGAAAAAAAATTGTAGACCTCCACAATCTGGTTCATCCTTGGGAACAATTTCCAAACACCTGAAAGTACCATGTTCATCTGTACAAACAATAGTACACAAGTATAAACACCATGGGACCACGCAGCCGTCAAACTGCTCAGGAAGGAGACGCGTTCTGTCTCCTAGAGATGAACGTACTTTGGTGCAAAACGTGCAAATCAATCCCAAAACAACAGCAAAGGACCTTCTGAAGATGCTTGAGGAAACAGGTACAAAAGTATCTATATCCACATTAAAACGAGTCCTATATCGACATAACCTGAAAGGCCGTTCAGCAAGGAAGAAGCCACTGCTCCAAAAACGCCATAAAATAGCAAGACTACGGTTTGCAACTGCACATGAGGACAAAGATCATACTTTTTGGAGAAATGTCCTCTGGTCTGATGAAACAAAAATAGAACTGTTTGGCCATAATGACAATCGTTATGTTTGGAGGAAAAAGGGGGAGGCTTGCAAGCCGAAGAACACCATCCCAACCGTGAAGCACGGGGGTGGCAGCATCATGTCGTGAGGGTGCTTTGCTGCAGGAGGGAGAGTCTTCCAAATGGACATTGACCCCAAGCATACTTCCAAAGTTGTGGAAAAATGGCTTAAGGACAACAGAGTCAAGGTATTGGAGTGGCCATTACAAAGCCCTGACCTCAATCCTATAGAAAATGTGTGGGCAGAACTGAAAAAGCGTGTGTGATCAAGGAGGCCTATAAACCTGACTCAGTTACATCAGCTCTGTCAGGAGGAATGGGTCAAAATTCACCCATCTTATTGTGGGAAGCTTGTGGAAGGCTACCAGAAATGTTTGACCCAAGTTAAACAATTTAAAGGCAATGCTACCAAGTACTAACTGAGCGTATGTAAAGTTCTGACTTCAACTGTAAGTGTGTATTGCAGGATTGCTAAAAAGGCAGGATGGAACTGTAGCATGTTCATTGTATCCTCTCTCTCACACACACACACACACACACACACACACACACACACACACACACACACACACACACACACAAACACACAAACACACAAACACTTACAATTCCTCTGCCCCATTTTCTCTCATCAGCATAAATACTTCACTGGACTGCCATGGCAACGGGCCAACCAGCTCTGCATGTTAAAGAGAGCGGAGGGGGAGAGGGAAAGAGTGGAATTAAAGCAAAGTAAAGTGAGAGAAAGTTAGAGTGTAGCAGTTAGATGTCCCAGAGAGAGAAATTTGTTCTTAGCATATCCCACTCCCCCTGAGACACACCCAAATTGTGGGGTCACGGCCAGGGATCCACCATTATTGACAGCGACCCTGGAGCAATTTGAGTTAAGTGCCTTTCTTAAGGGAACATCAATAGTTTTTTTTCACCTAGTTGGCTCAGGGATTCAAACCAGCAACCGGTTTCGGTTAGTGGCCCAAGGCTACCTACAGCCGCACTAGGCTACCTGTCGCCGAAGTTCTAATTCAATTATCTACCTAAAAAGAGTCTACAACGGAAAGCCATTAGCCTTAGCAAGTAGGCAAAAGTTTCCATTTTAACCACTGATTCTGGTTCAGATAATTTTCAACTACTTTACTCTTCACAGAGTGGTCTGATCCTAGATCTGTGTTTTTGTATTTTACCTTTATTGAACCAGATTAGTCTCGTTGAAATAAAAATATATTTTTCAAGAGAGACATGGGCTTGTTAGCGCACAGATCCCGATGAAGGGATCAAAATCGACAACATCCTGTGAAGCTGAAGTGCGCCAAATTCAAATGACAATATCATAATATTAACCTGTTGGGTCTAGGGGGCAGCATTTGCACGTCTGGATAAAAAAAATGTACCCGATTTAATCTGGTTACTAATCCTACCCAGTAACTAGAATATGCATATACTTATTATATATGGATAGAAAACACTCTAAAGTTTCCAAAACTGTTTGAATGGTGTCTGTGAGTATAACAGAACTCATTTGGCAGGCAAAACCCTGAGACATTTTCTGACAGGAAGTGGATACCTGATGTGTTGTATTGATTTTAAACCTATCCCATTGAAAAACACAGGGGTTTAGGAATATTTTGGCACTTCCTATTGCTTCCACTAGATGTCACCAGCCTTTACAAAGTGTTTTGAGTCTTCTGGAGGGAGATCTGACCGAACAAGAGCCATGGAACGGTGATGTCCCATTAGACACCTGGCGCGCTACTTCATGTTGGGTACCCTCGTTCCAATACGTTATAAAAGGCTATGCATTCGTCCACCTTGAATATTATTCATGTTCTGGTTAAAAAAGGCCCTAATGATTTATGCTATACAACGTTTGACATGTTTGAACGAACGGAAATATATTTTTTCCCCTCGTTCATGACGAGAAGTCCGGCTGGCTTACATCATGTGCTAACGAGACGGAGATTTTTGGACATAAATGATGAGCTTTTTTGAACAAAACTACATTCGTTATGGACCTGTGATACCTGGAAGTGACATCTGATGAAGAGAATCAAAGGTAATGGATTATTTACATAGTATTTTCGATTTTAGATCTCCCCAACATGACGTCTAGTCTGTATCGCAACGCGTATTTTTCTGGGCACAGTGCTCAGATTATTGCAAAGTGTGATTTCCCAGTAAGGTTATTTTTAAATCTGGCAAGTTGATTGCGTTCAAAAGATGTAAATCTATAATTCTTTAAATGACAATATAATATTTTACCAATGTTTTCTAATTTTAATTATTTAATTTGTGACGCTGACTTGACTGCCGGTTATTGGAGGGAAACGATTTCCTCAACATCAATGCCATAGTAAAACGCTGTTTTTGTATATAAATATGAACTTGATAGAACTAAAAATGCATGCATTGTCTAACATAATGTCCTAGGAGTGTCATCTGATGGAGATTGTAAAAGGTTAGTGTATCATTTTAGCTGGTTTTATGGTTTTGGTGACCCTGTCTTTGACTTGACAAAACATTACACACAACTCTTGTAAATGTACTGTCCTAACATACTCTAAATTTATGCTTTCGCCGTAAAACCTTTTTGAAATCGTAAAACGTGGTTAGATTAAGGAGATGTTTATCTTTCAAATGGTGTAACATAGTTGTATTTTTGAAAAATTTGAATTTTGACATTTATTTGGATTCAAATTTGCCGCTCTTGAAATGCACCTGCTGTTGATGGAGTGCACCACAGGTGGCACGCTAGCGTCCCACCTAGCCCCAAGAGGTTAACCTCTATGGGCTAGGCGGGACGAATTCGTCCCACCTACGTAACAGCCACTTGTATCCAGTGGCGCGATTTTTGAATCGTTTGAAATACTATTACTTCAATTTCTCAAACATATGACTATTTTACAGCTATTTAAAGACAAGACTCTCGTTTATCTAACCACACTGTCCGATTTCAAAAAGGCTTTACAACGAAAGCAAAACATTAGATTATGTCAGCAGAGTACCCAGCCAGAAATAATCAGACACCCATTTTTCAAGCTAGCATATAATATAACATAAACCCAAACCACAGCTAAATGCAGCACTAACCTTTTATGATCTTCATCAGATGACACACCTATGACATTATGTTATACAATACATGCATGTCTGTTCAATCAAGTTCATATTTATATCAAAAAACAGCTTTTTACATTAGCATGTGACGTTCAGAAAAAGCATACCCCCGCAAACTTCCGGGGAATTTACTAACAGTTTGCTAAATTACTCACGATAAACGTTCACAAAAAGCATAACAATTATTTTAAGAATTATAGATACATTACTCCTCTATGCACTCGATATGTCCGATTTTAAAATAGCTTTTCGGATGAAGCACATTTTGCAATATTCTAACCTGTTAGGGCTAGGGGGCAGTATTGACACGGCTGGATAAAAAACATACCCGATTTAATCTGGTTACCACTCCTACCCAGTAACTAGAATATGCATATACTTATTACATATGGATAGAAAACACCCAAAATTTTCTAAAACTGTTTGAATGGTGTCTGTGAGTATAACAGAAATCAAATGGCAGGTCAAAACCTGAGAGATTCCTTTACAGGAAGTGGCCTGTCTGACCATTTCTTGAACTTGTTTTCCATCTCTATCATTTACTAAGGATCTCTGCTCTAACGTGACACTTCCCACGTCGTCCATAGGCGCTCAGAGCCCGGGAAAAAACAGAATGTCGTCATTCCAGCCCCAGGCTGAAACACATTATCGCCTTTCTCAAGTGGCCGATCAAGGGACACTGGGCTTATGCGCATGACCCGACCGCCCCCGCCTTTGGGATTTTTTCCTCTGTTTGCCGAAAAGGAGATTCCCTGTCGGAATATTATCGCTTTTCTACGAGAAAAATGTCGTAAAAATTGATTTTAAACAGCGGTTGACATGCTTCGAAGTACGGTAATGGAATATTTAGAATTTTATTGTCACGAATTGCGCCATGCGCGCGACACTTCTTTACTATTTCGGATAGTGTCTGGAACGCACAAACAAAACGCCGCTATTCGGATATAACAATGGATTATTTTGGACCAAACCAACATTTGTTATTGAAGTAGCAGTCCTGGGTGTGCATTCTGACGAAGACAACAAAAGGTAATCAAACTTTTATAATAGTAAATATGATTATGGTGAGTGCTAAACTTGCCGGGTGTCTAAATAGCGAGCCCGTGATGCCTGGGCTATGTACTTAGAATATTGCAAAATGTGCTTTCACCAAAAAGCTATTTTAAAATCGGACATATCGAGTGCATAGAGGAGGTCTGTATCTATAATTCCTAAAATAATTGTTATGTTTTTTGTGAACGTTTATCGTGAGTAATTTAGTAAATTCACCGGAAGTGTTCGGTGGGAATGCTAGTTCTGAAAGTCACATGCTAATGTAAAAAGCTGGTTTTTGATATAAATATGAACTTGATTGAACAAAACATGCATGTATTCTATAACATAATGTCCTAGGCGTGTCATCTGATGAAGATCATCAAAGGTTAGTGCTGCATTTAGCTGTGGTTTTGTTTTTGTGACATTATATGCTAGCTTGAAAAATGGGTGTCTGATTATTTCTGGCTGGGTACTCTGCTGACATAATCTAATGTTTTGCTTTCGCTGTAAAGCCTTTTTGAAATCGGACAGTGTGGTTAGATTAAGGAGATGTTTATCATTTAAATTGTGTAAAATAGTTGATTGTTTGAGGAACCTGTTGGGGCTACAGGTTAGCAATGAACCCCGAGCCGGGATTGCTAACAAGGCTGGAAATTCAAAACATCAAAAATCTAATAATTTCAATTTCTCAAACAATCAACTATTTTACACAATTTAAATGATAAACATCTCCTTAATCTAACCACATTGTTCGATTTTCAAAGAGGCTTTACGGCAAAAGCATAAAGTTAGATTATGTTAGGACAGTACATAGCCACAAAAGTACAAACATCCATTTTCAATTCAAGGTCAGGCGTCACCAAAAGCAGAAACCAGCTTGAATTATGCACTAACTTTTGTCAATCTCCATCAGATGACACTCCTAGGACCATATGTTATACAATACATGCATTTTTTGTTCCATCAAGTTCATATTTATATCCAAAAACAGCATTTTACAGTAGCGTGAAATTCAGATTTTTTTCTTCTCTGAAATGCTTCCGGTGAACATAACAAAATTACTATTCGAAAACATTGGTAAATTATAATATTGTCATTCAAAGAATAATATATTATCATCTCGTAATTGCTACCGAATGGCCAGATCTCAAAATAACTTTACTGGGAAATCACATTTTGCAATAAACGGGGTGCTATGCTAAGAACAACAGGCTATGCTATACAGTTAGCATCATCTAAAATCGATAATAACATTGTAAATATCCCCTTACCTTTGATTATCTCCATCAGAAGGCAGGCATCCCAGGTCCGGAAGGCATCCCAGGTCCGGAACAAATGTGGTTTCTTTTGACAAAGTTCATAATTTATGTCCAAATAACACCAAGTACTTAGCGTTCATTATGCTCCCACAAAACGTGGTGGGGGGACTGTAAAATCACGCCGAAAAGCTAAAAAAAACTAGTAAATAATCTATTTATGTTCGTTCAAACATGTCAAATGTTGTTTAGCATTAATCTTTTGGTCCATTTTTAACGTTAAACATCAGTAATATTTTCACACAACCTATCCTATGTCTAGATAAACAATGAAGACAAAACTCACGTTTCTCAGATTTATGCGCAGGCGCAAAAAAATGAAGTGATGACATGTTAACTTCCTTGGATTCTAATTTGCTCTCTGTTTATCATAGACGCTTCAAACAACTTTATAAAGATCGTTGACATCTAGTGGAAGCCGTAGGTGTTGCGAAATGAATCCTTTCTCACTATGGTATCTATAAAACAATGACACTAAATAGTACAGTCACAAAATTCACATTTTTTTTAAAATCTATTTTTCACAGGTTTTTGCCTGCAATATGAGTTTTGTTATACTTACAGACACCATTCAAACTGTTTTAGAAAATTCAGAGTGTTTTCTATCCGAATGTGTTAATAATATGCATATCCTAGCTTCTGAGTTGGTGTAGGAGGCAGTTAAAAATGGGCACATATTCTTTTCAAAATGTCTCAATACTGCCCCCGAGCCCCAACAGGATAAAGGAGAGTCTTGTCTTTAAAATGCTGTGAAATAGTCATATGTTTGAAAAATTGAAGTTTTTGTATTTTTGAGGAATTTGTAATTCGCGCCACGCCTATCATTGGATACTGGAGCAGGTGTTCCGCTAGCGGAACGTCTAGATGTAAGAGGTTTAAGGAGGTTAAACTGATGCTAGATCTGTGTCTAAGTGCAGCATGTCTACACAGCGCATTAAATGTGCAGTGCTAACTCTAGAAGGAGATAAAGAGGATTAGACAGAGATAATGTCAATAAAAGTGACCAGGAACTACACACGGCCCACTGGGCTCCCAGTACAATCCCAGACACACTTTCTCAAGAATCTGGAGATGTGTGATGAGGCTTGTTTGTGCTGGGTTGGAATAAAAGCCTGCCCTCCTTGTATCGCTCCAGGAGCAAGGCTGGCGACCACCCCTCTAATCACACATACTAGCCTACTGCTCCAATCATGTCATTCACTTCCATTTGATACTGTACACTTCCTCAATAGTCTGGAGATTCATGGAGAAACCCTGACGGTTTGTCCTAAATGCTGAACTGATCAGTCAGTTGATCACATCTGGTTACATAGGTGATCAATGAATCAGTATCTGATTAGAAGACAAGGAAAGGAAAACCAGCGAACACTGATTCCTCGAGAACCGGACTTGGTCCACTGTGTTAGCACTGGGCTGGAGCAAAAGCCTACCCACCCTGTACTGTACCTCTCGGGGACTAGTGTTGGTGACCACTGCTGTAATCCCTCTTCATCTCATCCCAGGTCTCACCCAGCTCATGATTCGTCCCTGTGGTGGCGTAACCCAATCAATAGCAATATGCTTAAACCAACTGGGTCACTTGCAACTAACATGGAAACAAGATCATCTACAAGTGATCCTAGTCTTCAGGTTTAGGAGTGACAATCTGCCACACTTTTCCTTCTCGTCTTCCTGTCTCCCTCTTTCTCATTCACCACAAGCATATTTCCTCTCTTCTTTCCACTTCCTCCATCTCCTTCTATAACATGTACACTACATTATATGCCTTTTCTCTTTTCTTTTTTCCTCCTGCTCTCCCTATATCCCCAAAATCCCTACTCACCATTACGGTCTCTCCCCTATTCATTGAAATGAATATACTCTGCAAATTTGCTCTTTCCCTCTTTTGTTTTCTATGCAGGACGGTAAATCACTCTTCTGTGAATGTACTGGACTTAGGGCTACCTGGGTAACCTGCAGCCCAGATTACCCTCACGTGCACGCACAACTGACCAGAGCTGCATGTGAGCAGATACACTGAGTATACCAACAATTAGGAACCCCCCCTGATTATCAGTGATTATCCCCTTTGTATGTACAGAGGGCAACAGCACACGTACACATACTGTACAGTGCCTTAAGAAAGTATTCACACCCCTTAACTGTTTCCACATAGTATTTCTTTGTCAATGATCTACACAAAATACTTTGTCATGTCAAAGTGTGATAAAAAATCTAACATTTGTGTATAAAAAACATTTAAAAAACAATAATATATTTTGATTATATAAGTATTCAACTACCTGAGTCAATACATGTTAGAATCACCTTTGGCAGCAATTACCGCTGTGAGTCTTTCTGGGTAAGTCTCTATGAGCTTTACACACCTGGAGTGTACAATATTTACACATAATTTTTTTTTTAATTCTTCAAGCTCTGTCAAGTTGGTTGTTGATCATTTTCAAGTCTTGCCATAGATTATGAAGCCAATTTAAGTCATAATTGTAACTAGGCCACGCAAGAACATTCAATGTCATCTTGGTAAGCAACTACAGTGTATGTTTGGCCTTGTGTTTTAGGTTATTGTCCTGTTGAAAGGTGAATCTGTCTCCCAGTGTCTGTTGGAAAGCAGACTGAAATAGGCTTTCCTATATAATTTTGCCTGTGCTCATTGGCCTCATGGTGAAATCCCTGAGCGGTTTCCTTCCTCTCTGGCCTGTTCATTGTAGTGACTGGGTGTACTGAAACACCGTCCAAAGTGTAATTATAACTTCACCATGCTCAAAGGGATATTCAATGTCTGCTTTCTTTTTTACCCATCTATCAATATGTGCACTTCTTTGCGAGGCATTGGAAAGCCTCCCTGGTCTTTGTGGTTGAATCTGTGTTTGAATTTCACTGCTCGATTTAGGGACCTTACAGATAATTCTATATGTCGGGTACAGAGATGAGGTAGTCATTAAAAAATAATGTTAAACACTTGTATTCTACACAGTGTGTCCATGTAACTTATTATGTGACTTGTTAAGCGCATTTTTACTCCTGAACTTATTTAGGCTTGCCATAACAAAGGGGTTCAATACTTATTGACTCAAGATATTTCAGCTTTAATTCGTTTGTAAAAATGTCTAAAAACATAATTCCAGTTTGACATTATGGGTATTGTGTGTAGGCCAGTGACACAAAATCTCAATTTAATCAATTTTAGATTTGGGCTGTAACAAAGCAAAATGTGGAAAAATTCAAGGGGTGTGAATACTTTCTGAAGGCACTGTATGTACAGCCCCATGCATACTATAACAACTAGACTATGGTCTCTGTTCAATCTGTATCGTGTAAGTTCAGCATTACAGCGTGATTGAAATTTAAAGGCAATGTTCCAGCGTTAGCGAAGACTGCATTCACGGTAAACGCTGCATGTGTCAATCGGAAAATAGCTTAACATTTCTAGCGTGCAATCTGTAACACTTCAGCGATACAGATTAAATAAGGCCCTTATAAAAACATGCATGCATTTTCTTACAGAAACTGCGTGTTGGCGTAAGATAGTAGTTTATATGTTTACATACGAATGTATGTATCTACTGATGTCGGTAAAATTTATTTAACAGGAGAATCATTGTCAAAAACTTCCACCGGCCATTATTTTCTCAAAGCCCCCACAATGGCCCAATTATATTATTATCATAATATCTGTATCATCATCATAAATGTAATTCTGCGCAAAACCCGGGATAAACCTGCAATTTAGAAAGGCCCACTGAGCTAAAGATCGACCAGCCAGAAATCCCCTATGGCCAGTCCATTTCTGCCTTCCAGTAGTGCAATGTGTCAGGTATGAATAAATCTAGTTGGGTTTAGAATGTAACGGCTAAAGGCCCAATAATTTCTGGGTAACAATTAAGCACCTTACTGTGATTGTTTTCAATGAAAATTGTCCAAAATAAAAAATAATAGGTTCTTAGCAAATCATTTTTCTGTCTGGGAGTGGTCTGAGCCAGGGGCCTAATTGGACGAACCTAATGGGAGGAATATGTAACCTCAAAATTAGCTGTTATTGGCAGATACATTTGAAACTCTATTTGTTATTGGTCTATTAATTTAGGGCTCTATTTATTCAGATTCGCTTGACATCCGTATAGTGTTTGTTTTGGTGGTGTCGGAGGTGGAACTGCATTAGAGCTGTCAAATCCACAAATACCTAAAGTAGCCATTGCCATTGGCTGTACGGAGTCACATTAAGAGAAATCCCATGCAGCCTTGTTTACAAGTTTGAACACTGGAATGCAGTTAGGCTGATAGATTTGAAATTTGAGCATCATTATTTCTAAATAGCCTCCACTTTCTCATTCTGAACTTCTAACATGAGTGGGACGGGTGTGGCTTTGTGACAATGATCAAGAGCAGCTGCTCACTGATTTGACAGCTGCAACGCAGTTACCACTCCGACACCGCCAAAACATCAGCTATGCGAGTGTTGGCTATTGCCGGTTAACACTTCTGATTGAATCTAGGCCTTATGTTACCAGGCAGGCCAAAACTCCATCCCACCAAAACTGGCTGAAATTACAGTCTTTTCAAACAGCTCATACACTAAAACAGCATTATCATAATTTTTTTAATTTCACAGTATTATTCCAACCAATATGTGGAAAGATATATAAAACACAGAAAAATCTAGTTTTGGACTGCGCTGGGCCTTTAAGTCCTGTTGCATTCTGTGCATCTAAAGTGGTGAGGTTTGTTATGACAATAGCTGCTTTTCACACACACACACACACACACACACACACCACACACACACACTTGCTCTTGTTCTGGGATTGATTTGCACTTTTCGCAACAAAGTACATTCATCTCTAGGAGACAGAACGCGTCTCCTTCCTGAGCGATATGACGGCTGCGTGGTCCCATGGTGTTTATACTTGCATACTATTGTTTGTAAAGATGAACGTGGTACCTTCAGGAATTTGGAAATTGCTCCCAAGGATGAACCAGACTTGTCTTCAATTTTTTTTCTGAGGTCATGGCTGATTTCTTTTGATTTTACCAGGATGTCAAGCAGAGGCACTGAGTTTGAAGGTAGGCCTTGAAATACATCCACAGGTACACATCCAATTGACTCAAATGATGTCAATTAGCCTATCAGAACCTTCTAAAGCCATTACATAATTTTCTGGAATTTTCCAAGCTGTTTAAAGGCTCAGTCATCTTAGTGTATGTAAACTTCTGACCCACTGGAATTGTGATACAGTGAATTATAAGGGAAATAATCTGTCTGTAATCAATTGTTGGAAAAATTTAGTTTTAAGTTTTAATGACTCCAACCTGTGTGTATGTAAACTTCCTACTTCAACTGTATATTGTTCCGATATATTTACAACATACATGTTGGTGTACTGTAATCAAAATAAACAAGTTAAATTATTGAAAGAAACATACAATTTAGCAGGCACTAGCTTGCATCAAGCCTGACTCTCATAGGCATCGCAGTCAATGTCATCATTGTTATGCACCTGGGGAAAAACCTTTTGCTAATCCAAGCCTGACATAGGCATCCATGCAATGACATACACCTTCCACCTGTATTGTAATCATGTATTGTGCTTTAAGGTATTGTATTGTAACTATGTATTATAGTGGTCCTGTGTGGCTAAGTTAGTAAGAGCATGGCACTAGCATCACCAGAGTGGTGGATTCAATTCCAACTGGGGTCACATACAAACATGTGTGGACTCACTAGCCCCGTTTACACCTGGTTTTAACTTCTGTCCTTTGTCCTGATCATGACCAGATTCTGATTGTGCCCACATTTTTAGACAGGTGTAGACAACCAAAATACCTGTTTTTGCTTGGAAATGTTGATACTGGAGACTGTTATAAGAAGAAACTGTGTAACCATAGCATTTATAGTGGCTAAGAAATGCATTGGATGTCACAATGGATGGCAGAAATGTGAAGTTATGTATCACTACATGTGATTTATTACAAGATTAAGGGTATACTGTGCAACTTGCATAGGGTCTGGGTGCCTTATATGGAATACTATATGACAAAAGGGGTCTGTATTGAAAACATTAGATTTTTTTGGTCTGTTAATTCACATAATTTCTAATCTGCAATGTTTATTTGGTTACGGGACTTTCTGTTAATGCATTCAATATATTATTATTACATTAATTTACTGTTTCATTGTCAGAGTGGACATGTGTTTTGCAGAACTCACAACCTATATTTTGCAGAACTCACACTTGTGAGTAAGAAGTTTTTGTTTATTTCATTTCATTTACGAGTTCTCTGAATTTATTAATCGTCTTTTGTTTGAAATGCTCTTATCAATGTTGAGTAAGAATGCACACCTGATTACACATATCGAAGTAGGACTAGTCTACCTGGCCTGCACGCAAATGTTGGCATATAAATGTGCCCATTTGGGGATGTCTGATACTATTTGTGATTGTCAACTCACCACCACTAATGAGCTGTGGAGCTTCTCAAAGTATTTGTTCTTCACTTCAAACAGCAAGTAAACAAAGTCTGTTTTTAGAATAAATTCAGAATGATAATAGATAATAGCAAAGTTCTCCTTCAACAGGGTGTTCAAATTAAGATCCTCTATCAATACACACACATGTACACATACAGGGGTCACTTTCAGTCAAAAGGCCTGTGGTCCCTGAAGGCCAGTAGTGGTCTCACGGCCCGATGGTGCTGTGCTGGTGGTAGGGAGGTAATCTATATTCATTGGTCAGATTTGGAGGGGGCCTGCTGTCATGGCCTCCCCACCCCCATGACAGGCCAGACCAAGGGACCACTGTGAGTGTGTCTGTGTATGTGTGTGTGCACGTGTGTGTGTGCACCAGTAGTAATGCCGGCTGACTAAGATTAATGGTTGTGGGCCGCTAGGCTACAGAGACCATGGCTCACAGTGCAAAGACAGGAGGAGGGTGGTCATCTCCATATAGAGGGGGCGAAAGAGAAGGAGAGATGGAGGATGGGTAAAGAGAAAGACAAAGAGAGAGAGAGAGGACAGGGGAGAGAGGAGGATGGGAAAAGAGAGAGAGAGAGGATGGAGACAGACTAGGATAAATCAATGAAGGTTCAAGCTGAAGGAACCAGGGCCTATGGAGGACAGATGGGAAGGAAAGACACTGGGGAAGAGAGAAGAATAGTGGGGTATTGGGGGAAATTATAGATAAAGAAAGGGGGTTAGAGATATGAAAGTAAGAGTAAGGGGGAGGGTTATGAATACGGGTGAGCGAGGATCGAGATAGTGGGAGCGAGGGAACCACAGGAGGGATGGATAGAAGGATAGAGAAAGGGGGAAGGTACCATTAATATTAATCAAACATTGGTGACAGGTTCTAATGAAAGTTTCATCTGGAGGGTTCGTCATGGTTATTCATGACTGAAAGCTGCCAGAGTGCGTGGGGACATTGCTTGCATCCGCTATGACAGGCTCATTGTCCACCCTCCCTCCCAAAAGCCCGGAAGGGATGAGAGAGCCGAGCCTATGGGTTCGTAGCGTCAACCCCACAGCACACACACACACACACACACACACACACACACACACACACACACACACACACACACACACACACACACACACACACACACACACTGATTAACTTCTCTAGGGCCGGGGGGACGAAATCGTCCCACCTACATAACAGCCAGAGGAATCCTGTGGCGCGTTATTCAAATACCTTAGAAATGCTATTACTTCAATTTCTCAAACATATGACTATTTTACACCATTTTAAAGACAAGACTCTCGTTAATCTAACCACACTGTCCGATTTCAAAAAGGCTTTACAACGAAAGCAAAACATTAGATTATGTCAGCAGAGTACCCAGCCAGAAATAATCAGACACCCATTTTTCAAGCTAGCATATAATGTCACATAAACCCAGAAGACAGCTAAATGCAGCACTAACCTTTGATGATCTTCATCAGATGACACACCTAGGACATTATGTTATACAATACATGCATGTTTTGTTCAATCAAGTTCATATTTATATCAAAAACCAGCTTTTTACATTAGCATGTGATGTTCAGAACTAGCATACCCCCCGCAAACTTCCGGTGAATTTACTAAATTACTCACGATAAACGTTCACAAAAAGCATAACAATTATTTAAGAATTATAGATACAGAACTCCTCTATGCACTCGATATGTCCGATTTTAAAATAGCTTTTCGGTGAAAGCACATTTTGCAATATTCTCAGTAGATAGCCCGGCATCACAGTGCTAGCTATTTAGACACCCAGCAAGTTTAGCACTCACCAAAGTCAGATTTACTATAAGAAAAATGTTATTACCTTTGGTGTTCTTCGTCAGAATGCACTCCCAGGACTTCTACTTCAATAACAAATGTTGGTTTGGTTCAAAATAATCCATCGTTATATCCAAATAGCGGCGTTTTGTTCGTGCGTTCAAGACACTATCCGAAAGGGTAAATAAGGGTTACGAGCATGGCGCATTTCGTGACAAAAAAATTCTAAATATTCCATTACCGTACTTCGAAGCATGTCAACCGCTGTTTAAAATCAATTTTTATGCCATTTTTCTCGTAAAAAAACAATAATATTCCGACCGGGAATCTGCGTTTATGTAAACAGACGAAAGAAAATAAAGCATGGGGTCGACTCGGGCACGAGCCTAAGCCCATAGTACTCTGATCGGCCACTTGCCAAAAGCGATAATGTGTTTCAGCCAGAGGCTGCCTCGATATCGTTCAGCTTTTTCCCGGGCTCTGAGAGCCTATGGGAGCCGTAGGAAGTGTCACGTTACAGCAAAGATCCTCAGTGTTCAATAAAAAGAGCCCAGATGAACAACAACTTGTCAGACAGGCCACTTCCCATATAGAATCCTCTCAGGTTTTTGCCTGCCATATGAGTTCTGTTATACTCACAGACACCATTCAAACAGTTTTAGAAACTTTAGGGTATTTTCTATCCCAAGCCAATAATTATATGCATATTCTAGTTACTGGGCAGGAGTAGTAACCAGATTAAATCGGGTACGTTTTTTATCCGGCCGTGTCAATACTGCCCCCTACCCCCAACAGGTTAATGGACTGCTGAATTATTACATTTACCTTTACATTTTAGTCATTTAGCAGACGCTCTTATCCAGAGCGACTTACAGTAGTGAATGCATACATTTCATACATAAAAAAAAATAAAAATAATTGTACTGGCCCCCCGTGGGAATCGAACCCACAACTCTGGCGTTGCACACACCTGTGGCTCTACACGAGCCACGGTGACGCCCTGGAGGTAGGTTGGCATTTATTGTCATGAATCTTGCCCTGGAGGCAGGTTGGCATTTATTGTCATGAATCTTGCCCTGGAGGCAGTTCAGCAAAGCGGTTACTAGCCGGCACAGGCAGAAAGTAATACAATCAGATTTTAATCCTAACCTCAACCCTAACCACACTGCTAATCCTTCCCTTAACCTGTTAGGGCTAGGGGGCAGCATTTGCACGTCTGGATAAAAAAAAATTACCCGATTTAATCTGGTTACTAATCCTACCCAGTAACTAGAATATGCATATACTTATTATGTATGGATAGAAAACACTCTAAAGTTTCTAAAACTGTTTGAATGGTGTCTGTGAGTATAACAGAACTCATTTGGCAGGCAAAACCCTGAGACATTTTCTGACAGGAAGTGGATACCTGATGTGTTGTATTACCTTTAAACCTATCCCATTGAAAAACAAAGGGGCTGAGGAATATTTTGGCACTTCCAATTGCTTCCACTAGATGTCACCAGCCTTTACAAAGTGTTTTGAGTCTTCTGGAGGGAGATCTGACCGAACAAGAGCCATGGAACGATGATGTCCCATTAGACACCTGGCGCGCGAGTTCATGTTGGGTACCCTCGTTCCAATATGTTATAAAAGAGTATGCATTCGTCCACCTTGAATATTATTCATGTTCTGGTTAAAAAAGGCCCTAATGATTTATGCTATACAACGTTTGACATGTTTGAACGAACGTAAATATATTTTTTCCCCTCGTTCATGACGAGAAGTCCGGCTGGCTTAGATCATGTGCTAACAAGACGGAGATTTTTGGACATAAATGATGAGCTTTTTTGAACAAAACTACATTCGTTATGGACCTGTGATACCTGGAAGTGACATCTGATGAAGAGAATCAAAGGTAATGGATTATTTACATAGTATTTTCGATTTTAGATCTCCCCAACATGACGTCTAGTCTGTATCGCAACGCGTATTTTTCTGGGCGCAGTGCTCAGATTATTGCAAAGTGTGATTTCCCAGTAAGGTTATTTTTAAATCTGGCAAGTTGATTGCGTTCAAGAGATGTAAATCTATAATTCTTTAAATGACAATATAATATTTTACCAATGTTTTCTCATTTTAATTATTTAATTTGTGACGCTGACTTGACTGCCGGTTATTGGAGGGAAACGATTTCCTCAACATCAATGCCATAGTAAAACGCTGTTTTTGGATATAAATATGAACTTGATAGAACTAAAAATGCATGCATTGTCTAACATAATGTCCTAGGAGTGTCATCTGATGGAGATTGTAAAAGGTTAGTGCATCATTTTAGCTGGTTTTATGGTTTTGGTGACCCTGTCTTTGAATTGACAAAACATTACACACAACTCTTGTAAATGTACTGTCCTAACATACTCTAAATTTATGCTTTCGCCGTAAAACCTTTTTGAAATCGTAAAACGTGGTTAGATTAAGGAGATGTTTATCTTTCAAAGGGTGTAAAATAGTTGTATGTTTGAAAAATTTGAATTTTGACATTTATTTGGATTCAAATTTGCCGCTCTTGAAATGCACCTGCTGTTGATGGAGTGCACCACGGGTGGCACGCTAGCGTCCCACCTAGCCCATAGAGGTTAAATTAAGACCATAAAACAACATTTTCCACAGCCAATTCTGACTTTGCAGCTGACATATCTAGAGGAAATCGCACAGTTCTGCCTCCAGGTCATTATTAATATATATATATAATATATATAATATAAATTATTATAATATATTTCTTGCTTTGTTTGTTCTTTCCATGTTATGTCTATCTCTGAGAAGCTACCCAGGAAAGGGCTGAAAATATTAATATATGTAGCCTTAGAAATAACATTCATGAAATCAATAACTTGCTTATATCAGATAACATTCATATGTTAGCCATCTCTGAGACTCACTAAGCTACTGTAATTCCTTTGATGATACAGCAGTAGCAATGCAAGGATATAGCATTTATAGAAGAGACAGGAAAGTTTATGGGGAAGGCGTTATATATTTAGAGCCATATCCCTGTAATGCATATAGAAGATCTCATGTCAAGTGTTATTGAAGTGCTGTGGTTGCAGGTTCACCTTCTAGATTAAAAGCCTATAATTTTAGGTTGTTTCTAAATGCCACCAAGTGCTAGTAGTCAGAATCTAAATAATTTCTGTGAAATGTTTGATTGTGTATGTGTTGTAAACAGAGAGGTCTACTTTCTTGGGGACCTGAATATTGACTGGTTATCATCAAACTGTCCACTCAAAAGTAAGCTTTTCACTGTAATCTGTCCATCTCTCTAAAAACAAGTCTCTCACCGTTGCCGCCTGCTATAGACCACCCTCTGCCCCCAGCTGTGCTCTGGACACCATATGTGAACTGATTGCACCCATCTATCTTCAGAGCTCGTGCTGCTAGGTGACCTAAACTGGGACATGCTTAACACCCCAGCCATCCTACAATCTAAGCTTGATGCCCTCAATCTCACACAAATTATCAATGAACCTATCAGGTACCACCCCAAAACCGTAAACACGGGCACCCTCATAGATATCATCCTAACCAACTTGCCCTCTAAATACACCTCTGCTGTTTTCAGTCAAGATCTCAGCGATCACTGCCTCATTGCCTGCATCCGTAATGAGTCAGTGGTCAAACGACCTCCACTCATCACAGTCAAACGCTCCCTGAAACACTTCAGCGAGCAAGCCTTTCTAATCGACCTGACCTGGGTATCCTGGAAGGACATTGACCTCATCCCATCAGTAGAGGATGCCTGGTTATTATTTTTAAATTCCTTCCTCACCATCTTAAATAAGCATGCCCCATTCAAGAAATTTAGAACCAGGAACAGATATAGACCTTGGTTCTCTCCAGACCTGAATGCCCTTAACCAACACAAAAACATCCTGTGGCGTTCTGCATTAGCATCGAACAGCCCCCGTGATTGGCAACTTTTCAGGGAAGTTAGAAACCAATATACACAGGCAGTTAGAAAAGCCAAGGCTAGCTTTTTCAAGCAGACATTTGCTTCCTGCAACACAAACTCAAAAAAGTTCTGGAACACTGTAAAGTCCATGGAGAATAAGAACACCTCCTCACAGCTGCCCACTGCACTGAGGATAGGAAACTCTGTCACCACCGATAAATCCACTATAATTGAGAATTTCAATGAGCATTTTTTTACGGCTGGCCATGCTTTCCACCTGGCTACCCCTACCTCGGTCAACAGCACTGCACCCCCCACAGCTACTCGCCCAAGCCTTCCCATTTCTCCTTCTCCCAAATCCAGTCAGCTGATGTTCTGAAAGAGCTGCAAAATCTGGGCCCCAACAAATCTGCCGGGCCAGACAATCTGGACCCTTTCTTTCTAAAATCATCTGCCGAAATTGTTGCAACCCCTATTACTAGCTGGTTCAACCTCCCTTTCGTGTCGTCAGAGATTCCCAAAGATTGGAAAGCAGCTGCGGTCATAACCCTCTTCAAAGGGGGAGACACTCGTGACTCAAACTGCTACAGACCTATATCTATCCTACCCTGCCTTTCTAAGGTCTTCGAAAGCCAAGTCAACAAACTGATTACCGACCATTTCGAATCCCACCGCACCTTCTCCGCTATGCAATCTGGTTTCAGAGCTGGTCAGGTGCACCTCAGCCACGCTCAAGGTCCTAAACGATATCGTAACCGCCATCGATAAGAAACAATACAGTGCTGCCGTATTCATTGACCTAGCCAAGGCTTTCGACTCTGTCAATCACCACATCCTCATCGGCAGACTCAACAGCGTTGGTTTCTCAAATGATTGTCTTGCCTGGTTCACCAACTACTTCTCTGATAGAGTTCAATGTATCAAATCGGATGGCCTGTTGTCCGGGCCTCTGGCAGTGTCTATGGGGGTGCCACAGGGTTCAATTCTTGGGCCAACTCTTTTCTCTGTATACATCAATGATGTCGCTCTTGCTGCTGGTGAGTCTCTGATCCACCTCTACGCAGACGACACTATTCTGTATACTTCTGGCCCTTCTTTGGACACTGTGTTAACAACCCTCCAGACGAGCTTCAATGCCATACAACTCTCCTTCCGTGGCCTCCAACTGCTCTTAAATACAAGTAAAACTAAATGTATGCTCTTCAACCAATTGCTGCCTGCACCTGCCCGCCCGTCCAGCATCACTACTCTGGACGGTTCTGACTTAGAATATGTGGACAACTACAAATACCAAGGTGTCTGGTTAGACTGTAAACTCTCCTTCCAGACTCACATCAAACATCTCCAATCCAAAGTTAAATCTAGAATTGGCTTCCTATTTCACAACAAAGCATCCTTCACCCATGCTGCCAAACATACCCTCGTAAAACTGACCATACTACCAATCCTCGACTTCGGCGATGTAATTTACAAAATAGCCTCCAATACCCGACTCAATAAACTGGATGCAGTCTATCACAGTGCCATCCGTTTTGTCACCAAAGCCCCATATACTACCCACCACTGCGACCTGTACGCTCTCGTTGGCTGGCCCTCGCTTCATACTCGTCGCCAAACAGACTGGCTCCAGGTCATCTATAAGACCCTGCTAGACCCTGCTAGGTAAGACCCTGCTAAGTTCCCCCTTATCTCAGCTCACTGGTCACCATAGCAGCACCCACCTGTAGCACGCAAGTAAAACACCTGCTCCAGCAGGTATATCTCTCTGGTCACCCCCAAAGCCAATTCCTCCTTTGGCCGTCTCTCCTTTCAGTTCTCTGCTGCCAATGACTGGAACGAACTACAAAAATCTCTGAAACTGGAAACACTTATCTCCCTCACTAGCTTTAAGCACCAGCTGTCAGAGCAGCTCACAGATCACTGCACCTGTACATAGCCCATCTATAATTTAGCCCAAACAACTACCTCGTCCCCTACTGTATTTATTTATTTATTTATTTTGCTCCTTTGCACCCCATTATTTCTATTTCTACTTTGCACTTTCTTCCACTACAAATCTACCATTCCAGTGTTTTACTTGCTATATTGTACTTACTTTACCACCATGGTCTTTTTTGCCTTTACCTCCCTTATCTCACCTCATTTGCTCACGTTGTATATAGACTTATTTTTCTACTGTATTATTGACTGAATGTTTGTTTTACTCCATGTGTAACTCTGTGTTGTTGTATGTGTCGAACTGCTTTGCTTTATCTTGGCCAGGTCGCAATTGTAAAGGAGAACTTGTTCTCAACTTGCCTACCTGGTTAAATAAAGGTGAAATAAAATTTTTTAATAAAAACTGTGTGACCTTACATAGACAGGTGTGTCCCTTTTCCAAATCATGTCTAATCAATTGAATCTACCACAGGTGGACTCCAATGAAGTTGTAGAAATCTCAAGGATGATCAATGGAAACAGGATGCACCTGAGCTCAATTTCGAGTCTCATAGCAAAGAGTCTGAATACTTATGTAAATAAGGTATTTGTTTTTTACCCCAACCACTACCACCCTTAACCTGTCTGGGAACGTGGGACGCTTGCGTCGTGCGAAATACAAAACCTCATAAATGCTATAACTTCAATTTCTCAAACATATGACTATTTTACACCATTTTATAGATGCACCTCTCCTGAATCGAACCACGTTGTCCGATTTCAAAAAGGCTTTACAGCAAAAGCAAAATATTAGATTATGTTAGGAGAGTACCCTGCCAGAAATAATCAAACTGCCATTTTCAAAGCAACTAGCATGCATCACAAATACCCAAAACACAGCTAAATGCAGCACTAACCTTTGACAATCTTCATCAGATGACACTCCTAGGACATCATGTTACACAATACGTGCATTTTTTGTTCGATAAAGTTCATATTTATATATAAAAACAGCATTTTACATCGGCGCGTGACGTTCAGAAAATATTTTCCCTCAAATGCTTCCGGTGGATCAGCGCTACAATTTACAAAATTACTATTCGAAATCATTGTTAAAATGTAATATTGTCATTCAAAGAATTATAGATTAACATCTCGTGAATGCAACCGCATTGCCAGATTTAAAAATAACTTTACTGGGAAATCACACTTTGCAATAAACGACGTGGTATGCTCAGAAAAATAGGCTAGGCGATACATGTTAGCGCCATCTTGGAACCATCTAAAATCAAATATACTATTGTAAATATTCCCTTACCTTTGATTATCTTCATCAGAAGGCACTTCCAGGCATTCCAGGTCCACAACAAATGTAGTTTTGTTCAAAAAAGTTAATAATTTATGTCCCAATAGTTCCTTCTTGTTAGTGAGTTCTGAAGGCTACTCATAATGTACTGAAGCACGCGGGACTTGTCGTCACGAATGTGCAAAAAAAGTATATTTATGTTCGTTCAAATATGTCAAACGTTGTATAACAAATCTTTAGGGCCTTTTTCAACCAGAGCTTCAATAATATTCAAGGCGGACGATTGCATTGTCTTACTAAACGTTTCGAACAAAAGGGTTCCCATGGGCGCCGCGTCATAGTAGTAATGGCCCTCCCCCTGTGACCAACTTCCCAAGCCTCTCTTTGAGTCAGTTTCTACCATAGAAGACTCAAACCACTTTGTAAAACTGTTGACATCTAGTGGAAGCCTTAGGAAGTGCTAAATGATTAATAAGTCCCTGTGTGTTTCAATGGCAAAAGTTTGAAGTGATTCCACACATCAGATTTCCACTTCCTGTTAGGATTTGTCTCAGGGTTTTGACTGCCATATGAGTTCTGTTATACTCACAGACACCATTCAAACAGTTTTAGAAACTTTACAGTGTTTTCTATCCAAATCGACTAATTATATGCATATTCTAGTTACTGGGCAGGAGTAGTAACCAGATTAAATCGGGTACGTTTTTTATCCGGCCGTGCAAATACTGCCCCCTATCCCCAACAGGTTAAACTATTTCCGTTACCATTACCCTACTACCCTTATGACAACTATTTTAAATAATAATCACGGCAATAATAACAATAACAACAACAACAATAGTAATAATAGCAAGTGTTACTGCTTATTGATATTTTATTAGTTACTCAATGACTCTCAGGCTATTGCAGGCAAATACAGTATACAAATACATATTGTTGCTCCTTCACCTCTGGGTTTAATAATGAAAAATGATTAATAAATGTAGCAATTTCTTTGAAGAAAGACTCTCTTGATGAAGAATATTTTTGCAAAGGAGGAGGAAGTGCATCTCTGTCGTGCAGTGACCACACACACACTCCTCTTTGTGTAGCAATGTCTTTTTCATGTCTCCCTTTTTCTATAGCCAATTGGTGGTCACGGAGCCTGTATTTGGGCAGGATCAGTCTCTGTTTTGTATCTCTGACAGAGTAGAATTTTTTTGTTTATTTTGTGTATTTTTTGTTAATTTTCCCAATTTGTCAAATATGAGGTTTTAATTGTAATCTCTCTCTCTCAGCCAACACCACCACACACATACACACACTCACATCCACAGGGTAGCTCTGGCGGCGGTTCTAGTGTGTTCATGCAGCATATGCACCATGCTGTTTACCATTATAGCCATGCGGCTCCCTCTGTCTCCTCCAGTCATCGCGATTACCACTAACACGTCACACTAATGGACAGGGAGAGATAGAGAGGAAAGGGATAGAAAGTGGGAGAGAGAGAAGGGAGGAAAGAGAGAGGGAGAAAGAAGGAGAGAGTGGGGGGGAGAAAGGAAAGACAGAGGGTAGCGAAGGAACGAGAGAGAGAAGAGAGCGAGAGGTTTACTGGAGAGGCAGAGAGAGAAAGAGGCGAAGAGAGAGCAAGGCAGAGAGAATAAGAGATGTATGAGAGAGAGAGAGAGAGAATGATGGAGAGAAGGAGGTAAAGAGAGAGGGCTTATTATGGAGGCTGGAGGTGTGTCAGGGTTCACTCAGTTCCCCTGGTCTCCCAGTTGGTAGTGGTTACGATAGCGGCAGGGGGGCTCACCCCTGTGTTGTGAGGAGCATCCATGTTTCCAAACCTGCATGTCAGAGGGCCAGCGGAGGACAGGGAGGGAAGAGAGGAGAACCATACTGTATATACAGTAGATCAAAAATATAAATATCCTCCATGGTTGGTTACAAATTCCGCAACAATGACACTTCACAAGAATGTGATTTAGAATGAAATCTACTGTACACATTTTGATACATACACTACAAGCATTTCGCTACACCTGCAATAAAATCTGATAAACACATGTATGTGACCAATAAAATTTGATTTGATTTGCTTGCTAAGATTCTAAATGGAATTCCAACGGGCTTGTGGTGTTGGCATTCCGTGTTCTTCGATGAAAGAGAGAACCCCAGCACTTGAAATATGCCTGTGTGTTTAAACAGCAAACTAATGCATGTACAATGTCAAATTTGACCACATCATGCATTTATGTTTGTGAATGATGATCAGTAATAATTCCATCAGCCATTTATAAATAATTTACTCCCGCTCCTCGCTCTCCAGCCAAGATTACTAGATTCAATTGGTGAGATGGGGGCAGGGGGGGATGGAAAACGATCACCAAGGTAACACTAGCCGTGGCACTCAGTAAGACAGTGGGGCTGCCTAGGTTAGCTGTGCCAACATTTATAAATTATCCCTGGATTTACCCCAGGAAATTAGGCGGTGTGTGTATGATGCACACTTGAATAATGACAACGACTATCAAGCATATAGAAGTGAAGAACGCTGACTTTTCTTTTCTGAAATCACAAGACATACATGGGACATCAGACATGCTGTCTATCATCACTAGTCCTCGTTCTGCTGACGGTCAATAATCTCTGTTTCACAAATATGTACATTCTCATAAATGAAATAAACTTGTACAAAACACTTCCCTTACATGAACAAACAAACACTTATTTTAGCTGTTCCAGACACATGTGCAGTCATTTCTCATTCACCCTATCTTGGCACTGTTCCAGCTCCATACTCTCTGTGTGCATGCTCCCCCTTTTCCTGCGGAGATCACACGACCACTGTCAATCAAGATCCAGTTACATTTTTAGCTGCTACGGGCAAAAAATGTGTCTAATGTTTTGCTTTCGTTGTAAAGCCTTTTTGAAATCGGACAGTGTGGTTAGATTAACGAGAGTCTTGTCTTTAAGCACACCTGGACTTCATCACCACCCTGATTACTTCCCCTTCATATATCCCTTTCATATAGGCCTCAACAATCTCAGTCATCAGGCAGCAGAATCATGCAAATCAAGAAATACTGAGATAAAAGCAGAGAGCTAAGAAAAATGACCTCCAAGATACACAATTAAGACTACCCCAAAGAGAAGTACTTCTGAGAAATTCATTCAAGTAATGCTTCTGTTTGAAGAAATCTGAGTGTGTTTGAATTATATTGATATTTACCACTTGGTTCCTGTTTCAGTAATAATGAAATCAGACTTTATTGTTGAGTATCTGATAATCTACCATTTTAAAGGTGTGGTTAAAACATGCGAATAACGGTCCTTTTAGTACATCAAAAAGGTTTGGTATACCTCAACTGATATACCATCCAGCCCAGTTCCTCCATATGTTTGAGAAATTGAAGTAATAGTATTTCAAAAGATTCAAAAATCGCGCCACTGAATTCAGGTGGCTGTTACGTAGGTGGGACGAATTCGTCCCGCCTTGCCCATAGAGGTTAACCGTGTGTGCTCGCTTGTTTTGTACTGTTCCTTAGTTTTGACCCAATGATTCGTCTGACAAACAAAGACCTTGCATCCTGCAGGCCCAGGCATGGATCAAAGCTGGCGAGACGTTCAATGAGCCATCATCGCAGACGAATCAACCGTGGCCCTTGAGCAATTAGCTCAAAATTGCTACAGAAAAAAGTAAGATCAAGCAAGCCAAGTCTCAAGCATCCCTTCAAACTCCATGTGTGGGGGGCAATTTCTCGCCAGGGACCAGGCCCATTTTTTATGTTTGATGGTAAGTTTAGCTATTTACAAATCAAAATGTGCATAAAATATTGAAGCCTACACCTCACAGACGGCTATGTGTTCCACAATAATTCACTGTTGCCTTATTTTTCAGGTATCACGGCTCAAGATTTCTTTGAGGAAGAAATCTTCAATAGGTATACTTAACCCTATGTCAGAGAGGTGTTTCTGGGACCACATCGTTTCTTTCAAGGTAGGATTATAGCAATATTGTATATTTCTGGTATTGTACCTAATGTTAGCTGTTAGACTAAATGTATTTTTTTCTTCTTCAAATGCAGACAATGACCCAAACCAAATTGAGGGACAACACTGGGCCAATTGTGTGCCACCATATGGGTCTCTCAATCACAGTTGGATGAGATACAGTCTGGATTCAAACCAGGGACTCTAGTGATGCCTCTTGCACTGAGATGCAATGTCTTAGACCACTGCGCCACTCGGGAGCCATGACCAATAGGACCAATATATATTCTCCAGCTAATAGCCCATCCTAGAAACATGCTCGTGCTATGCTTGTGAAAAACATGGTTAATAATAATAATACTTTTTCCCCCTTCCACTTGTTAAAGTTTCCAATTGATAAAGTTTTTTTTAATCAATTAGTATATTTGAGTTTAACCACAATATTTGTTGTATTATTTGTTCTGTCTTTTCTGGTGGATTAAACCAACTTTCTATGGCTTGTTTTAAAAAATAACAATATTTCGGAGAATATTTTATTTTCAAAAAACCTAAAGTGAGCGAGAAAAATGCCATTCTTGAACATGGGGTGAGACATTGTTACTAATTTGTAAAAAAAAGCCAGTTTGTTATTTAGAATGATTTTTTTTCTGTTTATATTTTATTTATTTATTCATTTTTTACCCCTTTTTCTCCCCAATTTCGTGGTATCCAATTGGTAGTTACAGTCCTGTCCCATCGCTGCAACTCTCGTACGGACATGGGAGAGGCGAAGGTCGAGAGCCGTGCGTCCTCTGAAACACAACCCAGCCAAGCCACTCTGCTTCTTGGCAACTGTATCAGCGTGCATTGCACCCAGCCCGCCACAGGAGTCACTAGTGCGTGATGGGACAGGAACATCCCTGCTGGCAAAAACGTTCCATAACCCGGACGACGCTTGGCCAATTGTGCGTAGTCCCATGGGTCTCCCGGGTGCGACAGAGCCTGGACTCAAACCAGGATCTCTAGTGACACATCTAGCACTGTGATGCAGTGTTTATTTCTGTTTTTAAAGGGAGAGAAACCAAAAGCCTACTGTTGTCTCATGGGTCTCAGCTGGCACGGGTATCAAACCAGCATCTGTAGCAACTCAGTTTGCACTGCGTTTGCACTGAGATGCAGTGCCTTAGACCGCTGCGCCACATGGGCGCTGTACAATGTGACAGGTTGGGAGTAGGCTACAGTACTACAGTAAGAGAAAAAATCATCCTAACATTTCCACTCCCTAATTGTAGTCTAAGTTTCTCTTAGAATAAAAACCTTAGTGTAACAACAGTTTTAGTAAGTAATACTGATGAGTAGTATCAAAAAAAGAAGTGTATTTTTTTCAGGTGCGCGTGCAGGACATAGGAATAGCAATTCTTACACTATTGTTCTAAATTCAGTCACCTTCTTCATCCTCATCATTCAGTTCATTAAAATTCAATAAAAATGTCATAATGAAATCATATCACTGTGGAGTAAGCAACTTTTACCAAACCTGTTTTGCAAGACCTAGGCCTTCACCAGTGCCTGCTAATGTTTTTACATAGACTAGCAGAAACATGTAAGCACAGGTAAGCCGCCATTCACATTCACCAGACATTTGTAGGCTACTTCAAAAGCATAGAGAGAGTGTGCGAGAGTGAGAGAGCATTGTTTTCTGTTTGGTTTCATGTTAGGTTTAACAGGTGTAACTTTATGGCTTTTCCCCCTCCTTTTAGCGCTCTGAGTCGGGACCTACTAAATCCAGCTAGTGTTTGAAGAATCATTCTGATATCCTTTTCAGCACCATTATAGTCTCACCTATCAACAGACCATTTTAATTTTAAAAAGTGTTTATTTATTTATTTTTATTGCTGCTTCAGCATGTCTTTCTTTTAATGTAGTGTTTGTGTGCCTGAGACCATAGGGTCTTTCTCTGAGAATGGTGATAGAGTATGTTGTGATGTGTGCTGCTACCTGCTGGTGAAAAAGTGAATTCATCTCATGTTTCATCTTGGCAGTTTTTAAATTCTGTTTTGACCTTCCAAATTAACAAAACCATACTGCAAGCAAATTAATTATACAATATTAACAAGAATGACAAATAGTTATTTAATTGAATAGATCTTTATTTGATTTCATATCCTAGACATTCACATACAAAAGGAATGAAGATCGAAAAGGGGACAGAAAATGCATCATAGATATAAATACAATGCCTTCAGAAGAATTCACACCCCTTACCCTTTTTCACATTTTGTTGTCTTACAGTTGTCTTTAAAATTGATTAAATTTAGATTTTGTGTCACTGGCCTACACACAATGCCCCATAATGTCAAAGTGAAATTATGTTTTTTTAAATCTTTAAAAATGAATTTAATATTCAAATCTGAAATGTCTTGAGTCTATAAATATTCAACCCCCTTGTCATGGCAAGCCTAAATAAGTTCAGGAGTAAAAATGTGCTTGACAAGTCACGTAATAAGTTTCATGGACTCATGTTTGTGCAATAATAGTGTTTAACATAATTTTTGAATGACTACCTCATCTCTGTACCCCACACATACAATTAACTGTATGTCCCCTCAGTCGAACAGTGAATTTCAAACAGATTCAACCACAAAGACCAGGGAGGTTTTCCAATGCTCTGCAAAGAAGATACAGATGACGTCGAAGTAACAACAGTTTATTAATAAAACAGGGGCAGGCAGAAGGCAGGTCAAGGGCAGGCAGAGATCAGTTATCCAGATTGGTGGGGCAACAGTACAGGACAGCAGGCAGGCTCAGGTCAGGCAAAGGTCAGTAATCCAGAAAGGTGGGGCAAAGGTACAGGATGGCAGGCAGGGTCAGGGCAGGCAGAATGGTCAACACCAGGAAAACTAGGAAACAGGAGCAATTGAGATACAGGAGCAGAGGGATAACCGCTGGTAGGCTTGATGAAACAAAACGAACTGGCAACAGACAAACAGAGAACACAGGCATAAATACACAGGGGATAATGGGGAAGATGGGTGACACCTGGAGGGGGTAGAGACAATCACAAAGACAGATGAAACAGATTAAGGTGCGACAAATACAGAATACAATGGGAATGGAATGAGCTGGCACTTCACGCTCTATTCCGCAGTGGACTGCGCGAAGAGGTCCAGACGGACTTGGCATGTCGGGATAACCTTCTTCGGGAGCATCGGTGTCCACCTTGCCACTCACCTCCCTCCTTTGGCTGTCCTGAGGCAGAGCCTGAACCCATGGAGGTAGGGGTCACATACCTCTCCGCGGCAGAGCGGTGTCACCGGAGACAGCTTGGGCTCTATCCCTATTGCAGCCAGGAGGGGCACCAGCTTCAGTGGTGTCCGGTGCGTCCTAACCTGGGGTCCACTAGAACAGAGAGACAGGGTAGGCATGAGTATCCATTGTCATCGTTTTCCGCCAAACCCTTTCTGGTTCCCATTTCACCGGCTGGCTGTCCCTCAAGTGTTGTCTCTACAGCTCTAGTGGACTCTGGTGCCGTGGGGAACTTTATCAACCAGGCCCTCACCTCCTCCATGAACGTCACCGGTCTACTAACCACCGGACCTGGCAACCTACATTGCGCACAGCTGGCAACCATCTGTAAAGGTCTGGCTGTAGCTGGTGCAGAGGAGTCAGGCGCAGGACAGTAGAGATGAGTAATAAAAGTAACTTTACTCAATAATATACATTCCATGAAGTAAATACCAAGCCCACACAAAAGGACCAAAATACACAAAACAAACACGCACAAAAACCATGGGGAAAACAGAGGGTTAAATAATAAACACGTAATTGGGGAATTGAAATCAGGTGTGTAAAACAAAGACAAAACAAATAGAAAATGAAAAGTGGATCGGCGATAGCTAGAAGGCTGGTGACGTCGACCGCCGAACGTCGCCCGAACAAGGAGAGGAACCGACTTCGGTGGAAGTTGTGACACCATCGTTGCACACATGGAGCAACTTGCTGAAAAGTGTCCACAGTGTTCCTATCATCTAGTTTAAACAGTACTGCAAAAAAATTACTTACAGAGTGCATCAAACATGATTTAGACCTTGTTTATGGAAAACTGTTTATTTCTGTATTTCATGTTTGCAACTTAATGAAAAGTGTCCACAGTGTTCCTATCATCTAGTTTAAACAGTACTGCAAAATGTTTACTTACAGAGTGCATCAAACATGATTTACAGAGTCATTAAGCACACCTGTACTTCATCACCACCCTGATTACTCCCCCTTCATATAGCCCTCACCAACCTCAGTCATCAGGCAGTATTGGTTCATGTCCTGACAGTTCTCTTGATTTGTACTCTTCATGTTTGTTATTATTAAACTCAACATCTGCACCTGCTTACTGACTCCCTGCGTCTACGTTACACTGGGAGAAAAATTCCCCTTTCAGCAGGACAATAACCTCAACCCTTGTGTAGTCTTAACATTCTGTGTACTCCCTTTGTCCTAAGCGTCAAAAATTACCTGCCTTCACTAAACCCCTAAAATAAAGCGTCTTAATTGAATTGTATATATTTTTTGCATGACACAACAACCTGTCATTCTTCACAAACTTTGTGAATATCTGGGTTTTCCCTCTTCACAATGCAGAAAGACTGCATTTAATCAGTGGACACCACTTGTTTTTATTACAACACACCTGTCATAATTGTTTTCTTTACTAAAGTAGAGGTTTATTATTATTATTATTATTGAAGGAACTGCACAGGTGTAAACATATATTTTTTAGCAAGAGATAGCACTTGTGTTGGCTTAAGAAAGTAGCAGAAATCTGCAGAAAGTAATTTTGAATGCACTTTATTCAAGGGAAACATTAACAGTCTTGAACATTTTTGGCAACACAGTGATATGTTATTATATACTGTACAATGAGAAATTCAACTACAAAATACTGGACTTCTCCCATTTTTTGAACCAGTGCCCCCACCCACAAGGTGTATAAACAACAATAAATAAGAATAAAATAATATAATAGATACAAAACAAAAATGTGAAGAATATAAATCAAGCAACTTGAATTAGCACATGTAGGACAGTATTCAAGCTGTGCATGGACTTTGCAGATGTATTTCTCACATGTGCAGCACATAGTATTTGTTTTACAGTCCTTCTTAGGGGGCAGAATTGGAATCTCCTCCTCTTGCCTGCCCCAGCTACAGCCTCAGGTGGATCAGGACAAGATTCAGCCCCCTGAACAGCTTTCACAAGTGCTGCAGAGGCTGCTGTGCAGGGGAGGCACTCACTTCTTTGAATGTGTGTTGTTACAAGTGCCTTTCCCAGCTGCTCCAGGAACACCCTCCTCTTGTTCTGCTTATCAGGCATCCAGGTAGGGCTCCATATCACAAAGGCATTGTATGAGGACACATCAATGATGTTATGGAAGATGACCAGGGGCCAGCGGGCAGTCATCCTCCTGCAGCTGTAAGTTCCAATCATCTTGTCCAGGTTGTCCACACCTCCTTTGTTGTGGTTGTAGTCGAGGATGATGGCTGGCTTTCTGTCCTCATGATCACTGATCTCAGCCGTTTTTTGCAGTATTCTCAGGAGGACCACATTCTTGTTCCTCTTTGGGAGGTAAGAAACTAGAATGGTGGTCGGGGTGTAGGCAACTTTGATGAGAAGGCCTCTCTCCCCCTTGTTGTGAGGAGTGCAGGGGGAGCTCAGGCTTGTTCTTTCTAACTGTGCCAACCATGGTGATCTTCCTCTTCAGGAGCTGCTGGCTGAGGTCATGAGAGGTGAAGAAATTGTCACACGTGACATTGTGCCCCCTCAGTCCATCTGTCACATCAAGCACTACCCGCATCCCCTGGTTCTTCTCCGGACCTCCACTGGTCGGCTTCCCTGTGTAGACTTACATCTTACAAGCGTAGCTGGATTGTGCGTCACAGGTCACCCATATTTGATGCCATACTTTGCTGGCTTGCTGGGCATATACTGCCGTGAAGAACAGCAACCTTTTGACAAAAGAGATTACTATCAGTAATTAACCTCTTACATCTAGACATTCCGCTAGCGGAACACCTGCTCCAATATCCAATGATAGGCGTGGCGCGAAATACAAACTCCTCAAAAATACAAAAACTTCCATTTTTCAAACATATGACTATTTTACAGCATTTTAAAGACAAGACTCTCGTTAATCTAACCACACTGTCCGATTTCAAAAAGGCTTTACAACGAAAGCAAAACATTACATTATGTCAGCAGAGTACCCAGCCAGAAATAATCACACACCCATTTTTCAAGCTAGCATATAATGTCACAAAAAACAAAACCACAGCTAAATGCAGCACTAACCTTTGATTATCTTCATCAGATGACAACCCTAGGACATTATGTTATACAATGCATGCATGTTTTGTTCAATCAAGTTCATATTTATATCAAAAAACAGCTTTTTTACATTAGCATGTGACGTTCAGAACTAGCATACCCCCCGCAAACATCCGGTGAATTTACTAAATTATTCACGATAAACGTTCACAAAAATTATTTTAAGAATTATAGATACAGAACTCCTCTATGCACTCGATATGTCCGATTTTAAAATAGCTTTTCGGTGAAAGCACATTTTGCAATATTCTCAGTAGATAGCCCAGCCATCACGGCTAGCTATTTAGACACCGACCAAGTTTAGCCCTGACCAAACTCCGATTTACTATTACAAAAGTTTGATTACCTTTGTTGTCTTCGTCAGAATGCACTCCCAGGACTGCTACTTCAATAACAAATGTTGGTTTGGTCCAAAATAATCCATCGTTATATCCAAATAGCGGCGTTTTGTTCGTGCGTTCTAGACACTATCCGAAGTGTAAATAAGGGTTACGAGCATGGCGCAATTCGTGACAAAAGATTTCTAAATATTCCATTACCGTACTTCGAAGCATGTCAACCGCTGTTTAAAATCAATTTTTATGCCATTTTTCTCGTAACAAAGCGATAATATTCCAACCGGGAATCTGCGTTTAGGTAAACTGAGGAAAGAAAACAAAGCATTCTGTCGACGCGGGCACGCGCCTGAGTCTCACAGTACTGTAACCAGCCACTACCCAGACGCGCTACTTTTTTTCAGCCAGAGCCTGCAAAGCCACGATTCAGCTTTTTCCCGCCTTCTGAGAGACCATGTGAGCCGTAGGAAGTGTCACGTAACAGCAGAGATCCTCTGTAATGGATAGAGATGGCAAAGAAGGCCAAGAAATGGTCAGACAGGGTACTTCCTGTACAGAATCTTCTCAGGTTTTGGCCTGCCAAATGAGTTCTGTTATACTCACAGACACCATTCAAACAGTTTTAGAAACTTTGGAGTGTTTTCTATCCAAAGCTAATAATTATATGCATATTCTAGTTTCTGGGCAGGAGTAATAATCAGATTAAATCGGGTACGTTTTTTATCCGGCTGTGAAAATACTGCCCCCTATCCATAACAGGTTAGTATCAGTGTCACAGAAAACAGTCACATAAATTAATGATATTACAGTAATACATAATAAAATGAACAGTAAAAATCGCTTACATTACAGATATGAAAATACAAATTTACCTCTGAATGGTACATTCAGATGCTCATCCACTGTTACTTCAGTCCCAGGGTTGTAGAGGTATGGCAGATGCTCCACCCACTTCTCCAAGACCTCTCTTATGGCCGCCAGTTTGTCTCTCACACATCTTGCAGGTCTTGACTCACGGTTATCAAATCGTAGCATTCTTGAGAAAGTGTGAAAGACTTTCAGTGGCATCGTGCCATGGAAAATCGCCCTTCCACTCTCTGCATCCCATGTTGCCTCGCCTCGGGACCTATACACACCCGCTAAGATTAGCAGCCCTATGTAGACATGCAGGTAAATCCCATCCATCATTTTCCAGTTGTCTCCATATTTACAAAAACCCTCAAAATTTGACATCTCCAGAATGATTTTTTTGATGACTGGTGTGATGAACATGTAGAATGTGGGCATGGGCATGGGCAACTGCATGTCTTGTGGGCCCTGGGGTCATCCTTATGACATTTTGTGCTACCATTCTGCCCTGGTTGTCATATGCTGACAAGGACCATGTTATTTTGCTGTTCTTTGACAAAAATGTCTCTCTTTCAGCTTGGGGGATTTCTTCTTCATCTGAAGATGATGCATCATGCTTTGGGTTGAATTCTTCCCCATCTTCTTCTTCAGATACCTCCTCCTCTTTTAAATCATTGTTCCCTTGTACCTCCTGGACATTTGAAAAAATCTGATCTACGACCTGTTGGGCACTAAAACGTGCACTCATGGCTTCAGCAAAGAGAGAACTGGGGGGACTGTCATCTGCAGCACCTTTATAGCCTCTGACTGCATTCCCCGTTAGTAAACAATGCTTTCAAGAAATGTTTATTTTGTCTGAAATTGTTTTTCATTTGTCTGTGAACTTGAGTCATGTGTGGTGTCGTGGAGGGGAGATGCTGCACATGTACAAGAACGTTTAGTTTTGTCTGAGTTCAATCAGTAGCACAGATCATCAACATTTTTCATTGTGTATGTGTGTGTGTGTCTTTGTGGTTTTTGTGGTGAGTAAATTATTTTATATCTGCCGGTTCAAAAATGACCCTAAGACAATATTTGTACCCTGGTGGTGTACAGCTTTCATGGAAATATGAACAAAGACAATGTTTCATTTTTTCTAATGCTGGGGTCACTCTAGGAAAAGTCATCAAATTTCAAGTTGAAAAAATATCATTTAGGGGGTTTTCTCTACTGTTAAACATAGTGGCGGTGTCACGGCTGTCGTAGGAAGAAGAGGACCAAAGTGCAGTGTGTGTGTCGTTCCACATTTTATTTATACTGTGAAACTATGCAATACATAAATACACTGAATGAAAAAACAACAAACCGTGACGCAGAGATGAACACATACACAACTCAAAATGAATCACCTACATAACCCAGGTGAACCCCTACTTAAGTATGATCTCCAATTAGAGACAACAAGGACCAGCTGCCTCTAATTGGAGATCATCCCAAACAAAACCCCAATATAGAAATACAAAACTAGAACCTAAACATAGAAATAGAAAACATAGAAGAAGAAAAAACTGTCACGCCCTGACCTACTCTACCATAGAAAATAACATCTTTCTATGGTCAGGACGTGACAGGCGGGTCATTTTTTACCTTTAAGAAAACACAAGGGTTAAACAAAAGGCCCAATATACACTGGAGTTGCTTACCAAGATGATGTTGAATGTTTTTGAGTGGCCTAGTTAAAGTTTTGACTTAAATCGGCTTAAAAATCTATGGCAAGACTTAAAAAATGGCTGTCTAGAAATGATCAACAACCAGTTTGACAGAGCCTAATGTGCAAATATTGTACAATCCAGGTGTGCAAAGTTCTTAGGGACTTACCTACAAAGACTCAGCTGTAATCGCTACCAAAGGTGATTCTAATATCTAATAGGGGTGTCAATATTTATGTTTTTTAAAACATGTTCACTTTGTCGTTATGAGGTATTTTGTATTTATTTAATCCATTTTGAATTCAGGCTGTAACACAACCTGAACACAATAAGTCAAGGGATACTTTAAATACTTTCTGAAGGCACTGTATAAAGTACAAAGAGAAGGATTTAACCAAGGCTGGGTCTACCCCTATAGACATGGATGGCCATATGGATAAAACTTTTAAACTAACACTATGTAACATGCGTCGTATAGAGGGGACCAAGGCGCGGCGTGTTGAGTGCTCATGATATGCTTTAAATGAAAACTAAACACTTTTACAAAGAAACAAAATGACAGCAAACAGTTCCATCAGGCAACAAAACGGAAAAACAACTACCCACAAACACAATAGAAAAAACCCCAACTTAAATATGATCTCCAATTAGAGGCAACGAGGACCAGCTGCCTCCAATTGGAGATCAACCCAAAAAACAACATAGAAATAGAAACCTAGAATATAACATAGAAATAGAAAACATAGAAAACCACCCAAAAACACACCCTGTCACACCCTGAACTACTCTACTATAGAAAATGACATCTTACAAGGGTCAGGACGTGACACACTAAGATTAAGATTACTTCATTAGTCAATTGCACAAAAGGGCCACCCGAAATCTGACTTACGCTTTTAACCCAACCACTCCGAAAGACATACACATACACAAAAGACATACACATACAGTGCCTTCAGAAAGTATTCATACCCCTTGACTTATTTCACATTGCGTTGTGTTACAGCCTGAATTCAACATGGATAAATATACTTTTTTTCTCACCCACCTACACACAATACCATAATAACAAAGTGAAAACATGTTTTTTAAATCTCATTTACATAAGTATTCACACCCCTTTGCTATGAAACCAAATTGAGCTCAGGTGCATCCAATTTCCTTTGATCCTCATTGAGATGTCACTACAAATTGATTGGAGTCCACCTGTGGCAATTGTTTGGACATGATTTAGAAAGAAACGCACCTGTCTATTTAAGGTCCCACAGTTGACAGTGAATGTCAGAGGCTTAATCTGGCCTGGTTTTTCATTTGGAGCGTGAAATCTGGTGGAGGTGGTTGAGCAACAATGGGCTGTGACTGGAGCAGAGATGGATAGAAATATAGGGGATTAGTAGTTGAGGAGGACAGGATGGAGCGTAGTGGTGGAGTGGAAAAAGGTGGAGGTAGAGTAGTGACGAGGGAGGTTCGGTTTGCAGTGTTGTATTAAAAAAAGTGGAGTTCACTGTGTTGGGGAAATTTAAGGACGTGGGTGGAGTCACAGCGGCGAGTCCGATCACGTTGACTAGGGATTTGGAGAGTAAAGTAGGAGAGGTTGTGTCTGCTAAAGTTCTTAGTGTTGTAAATTTGGTGGTGGTGTGTATCAATGCTAAACAGTATGAGGCACTCAAACTCAAACATTCAAAAAGGCACTCAAACTCAAGCAGGTATGTACACGTGTGGTTGATAGTAGCATGCCGGATCAAACTAGACGGCAGTGGGTGAAGGGAGTTATTACAGGAGTTCCGGAAATTGTGATGACACGAGATGGGGAAAAAGGTGGATATCCTGTCAGTGCTACTAAACTTTGAGGATCTGGTACTGACAAAAAAAGTTAGGATTGATTATATGAGTTACTATGTGCGAGCTTATGTTCCAAAGCCATTGCATTGCTGTAACTGTGTTATAAAGGTTTGGGCATGTGGAGGCGGTGTGTGAATACAAAAGGAGATGTGAGAAGTGTGGGGGAGAACATGCATATGAGGAATGTGGAGACGGGGTCCAAACCTCTTACATCTAGATGTTCCGCTAGCGGAACACCGCTCCAATATCCAATGATAGGGCGTGGCGCGAATTACAAACACCTCAGAAATCCAAAAACTTCCATTTTTCAAACATATGACTATTTTACACCATTTTAAAGACAATACTCTCCACATTGTCCGATTTCAAAAAGGCTTTACAACGAAAGCAAAACATTAGATTTTGTCAGGAGAGTACCCAGCCAGAAATAATCACACACCCATTTTTCAAGCTAACATATAATGTCACAAAAACCAAAACCACAGCTAAATGCAGCACTAACCTTTGATGATCTTCATCAGATGACACTCCTAGGACATTATGTTATACAATACATGCATGTTTTGTTCAATCAAGTTCATATTTATATAAAAAAACAGCTTTTTACATTAGCATGTGACGTTCAGAACTAGCATACCCACCGAAACTTCCGGTGAATTTACTAAATTACTCACGATAAACATTCACAAAAAAAAACATAACAATTATTTTAAGAATTATAGATACACAACTCCTTTATGCAATCGCGGTGTCAGATTTTAAAATAGCTTTTCGGTGAAAGCACATTTTGCAATATTCTGAGTAGATAGCCCGGCCATCATGGCTAGCTATTTTGACACCCACCAAGTTTGGCACTCACCAAACTCAGATTTACTATAAGAAAAACTGGATTACCTTTGCTGTTCTTCGTCAGAATGCACTCCCAGGACTTCTAGTTTACACCCAATGTTGTTTTGGTTCCAAATAATCCATAGTTATATCCAAATAGCGGCGTTTTGTTCTTGCGTTCAAGACACTATCCGAAGGGTGACGCGCCGGCGCATATCGTGACAAAAAAATTCTAAATATTCCATTACCGTACTTCGAAGCATGTCAAACGCTGTTTAAAATCAATTTTTATGCAATTTTTCTCGTAAAATAGCGAATCTTCCGACCGGGAGACGTCGTTTTCGTTCAAAGACTGAAAATGTAAAATGGACTCTTCACGTGCACGCGCGCACCCATTTCATTGTATCTCTGATCGACCACTATCCAAATGCGCTACTGTTTTTCAGCCAGGGACTGCAGAGTCATCATTCCCCGTTCTGGCACCTTCTGAGAGCCTATGGGAGCCTTGGAAAATGTCACGTTACAGCAGAGATCCTCTATTTTCCATAAAGAGGCTATAGAAGGCCAAGAAATGGTCAGAGAGGGCACTTCCTGTATGCAATCTTCTCAGGTTTTGGCCTGCCATATGAGTTCTGCTACTCACAGACACCATTCAAACAGTTTTAGAAACTTTAGGGTGTTTTCTATCCAAATCAAACAATTATATGCATATTCTAGTTTCTGGGCAGTAGTAATAACCAGATTAAATCGGGTACGTTTTTTATCCGGCCGTGCAAATACTGCCCCCTACCCTAGAGAGGTTAAGACGGAATATACTGTGTTTTCAATAGCGGATAAAAACAACGTGTAGCGAGCTCCAGGTTGTGCGCAAAACACAATAGAGTCCACATGGCTTGACACTCACATTGAACAGCCGTACTTCTTCATTTCTCAAAAGAAAAACATCAACCAATTTCTAAAGACTGTTGACATCTAGTGAAAGCCATAGGAACTGCAACCAGGTGCCTCAAATCTAGTTTCCCATAGAAATCAAATTGAAAGCACAGTGACCTCAAATTGTTTTTTTCCTGGATGGTTTGTCCTCGGGTTTTGCCTGCCAAATAAGTTCTGTTATACTCACAGACATAATTCTAACAGTTTTAGATACTTTAGAGTGTTTTCTAACCACATTTACCAATTATATGCGTATCCTAGCTTCTGGGCTTGAGATGCAGGCAGTTTACTCTGGGCACACTTTTCATCCGGATGTGAAAATAGTTCCTGCTAGCACAAAGAGGTTTTAAAGAACACAATCTGTGTTCTGTTAGACAAGTAACTCTTTATCCACATTATAGCAGGGGGGGTAAAGCCATAACACATACGTTTTTCCAGCAGTAAACTATGATCAATAATGTCAAAAGCTGCACTGAAGTCGAACAAGACAACCCCCACAATCATTTTATCAACGTTTTCCTTCAGCCAATCATCAGTCATTTGTGTAAGCTCTTTGCTTGTTGAGTGTCCTTCCCTATAAGCATGCTGAAATTATGTTGTCAATTTGTTTACTGTAAAATAGCATTGTATCTGGTCAAACCCAATTTTTTCCATAAGTTTACTACGGGTTGGTAACAGGCTGATTGTTCGGCTATTTGAGCCAGTAAAGGGGGCTTTACTATTCTTGGGTAGCGGAATGACTTTAGCTTCCCTCAACGCCCGAGGGCACACGCTTTCTAGTAGGCTTAAATTGAAGATGTGACAAATAGGAGTGGCAGTATTGTCTGATATTATCCTCAGTAATTTTCCATCTAGATTGTCAGACCCTCATGGCTTGTCATTGTTGATAGACAAAAAAAGAATTCACCTCTTCCTCACTGACTTTACGGAATTCAAAAGTACAATTCTTGTCTTTTATAATTTGGTCAGATATACTTGGATGTGTAGTGTCAGCGTTTCTTGCTGGCATGTCATCCCTAAGTTTGCTTATCTTGCCAATGAAAAAGTCATTAAAGTAGTTTGCAATATCAGTGGGCTTTGTGATGAATGCGCCATCAGATTCAATAAATGAAGGAGACGAGTTGGCTTGTTTTCCCAAAATTTCATTTAAGGTGCCCCAAAGATTTTTACTATCATTCTTTATATAATTTGTCTCATAGTGTAGTTTCTTCTTCTTTTTATTTAGTTGAGTCACATGATTTCTTAATTTGCAGTGTGTTTTCCAATCAGTTGGGCTGCCAGACTTAATTGCCATACCCTTTGTCTCATCCCTCTCAACCATACCATTTTTAAATTCCTCATCAATCCAAGGGGATTCAACTATTTTTTACAGTCATTTTCTAAATGGGTGCATGCTTATTAGTAACTGGAATTAGTAGTTTCATAAATACTTCTGGCTGCTTCTCATTACACACCACAGACCAGCAAATATTCTTTACATCATCAACATATGAATCAATACAAAACTTATTCTATGACCTCTTATACACTATATTAGGCCCAGCCTTTAGAACTTTAGTTTTTCTAGATATGACTATTATATTGTGATCACTACATCCTATGGATTTGGATACTGCTTTAAAGCAAATATCTGCAGCGTTAGGAAAAATATGATTTAATTCCTGTGCTGTTTTTAAATACCCTGGTAGGTTGACTGACAACCTGATCCAGGTTGCAGGCACTGGTTACAGTTTGACATTTTTTCCTGAGTGGGCAGCTTGATGATAGCATGTGAAAATTTAAATCACCCAGAAAATATACTTCTCTGTTGATATCACATACATTATCAAGCATTTCACACATATTATCCACATACTGACTGTTAGCACTTGGTCTATAGCAGCTTCCCACAAGAATGGGCTTTAGGTGAGGCAGATGAACCTGTAGCCATATTACTTTAACGGTATTTAACATTAGATCGTCTCTAAGCTTTACAGGAATGTGGTTCTGAATATAGACCACAACACCACCTCCGTTGGCATTTCTGTCTTTTCGGAAGATGTTATAACCATGTATTGCTACCACTGAATAATCAAAGGTATTATCTAAGTGAGTTTCAGAGATAGAATATGAATGTCATTTGTTACAAGCAAGTTATTGACTTCATGGTCCTTGTTTCTTAGGCTACATATTTTAATATGGGCAATTTTTTTGCACTTTTCTGAGTTACTTGATTGTTTTTAATGCTTTACTGGGAAGCTTATCAGAGGTAGACTTACTCATGTTATTTACATTGGAGCTGACAGTGCAGGTTGAGCTACAGAAAGTGGTCTTCCTACTATTGTACAGCCAGTTGAATCCTGTGGCGCGTTATTCAAATCCTTAGATATGCTATTACTTCAATTTTTCAAAAATATGACTATTTTACACCATTTTAAAGATAAGACTCTCGTTAATCTAACCACACTGTCCGATTTCAAAAAGGCTTTACAACGAAAGCAAAACATTAGATTATGTCAGCAGATTACCGAGCCAGAAATAATCAGACACCCATTTTTCAAGCTAGCATATAATGTCACATAAACCCAAACCACAGCTAAATGTAGCACTAACCTTTGATGATCTTCATCAGATGACAACCCTAGGACATTATGTTATACAATACATGCATGTTTTGTTCAATCAAGTTCATATTTATATAAAAAACAGCTTTTTACATTAGCATGTGACTAGCATGTGACTAGCATTCCCACCGAACACTGCCGGTGAATTTACTAAATTACTCACGATAAACGTTCACAAAAAGCATAACAATTATTTTAAGAATTATAGATACAGAACTCCTCTATGCACTCGATATGTCCGATTTTAAAATAGCTTTTCGGTGAAAGCACATTTTGCAATATTCTCAGTAGATAGCCCGGCATCACAGGGCTAGCTATTTAGACACCCAGCAGGTTTGCGGGGGGTATGCTAGTTCTGAACGTCACATGCTAATGTAAAAAAGCTGGTTTTTGATATAAATATGAACTTGATTGAACAAAACATGCATGCATTGTCTAACATAATGTCATAGGGTTGTCATCTGATGAAGATCATCAAAGGTTAGTGCTGCATTTAGCTGTCTTCTGGGTTTTTGTGACATTATATGCTAGCTTGAAAAATGGGTGTCTGATTATTTCTGGCTTGGTAATCTGCTGACATAATCTAATGTTTTGCTTTCGTTGTAAAGCCTTTTTGAAATCGGACAGTGTGGTTAGATTAACGAGAGTCTTGTCTTTAAATAGCTGTAAAATAGTCATATGTTTGAGAAATTGAAGTAATAGCATTTCAAAGGTTTTGAAAATCGCGCCACAGGATTCAACTGGCTGTTACGTAGGTGGGACGCTTGCGTCCCACCCTAATCAACAGCCAGTGGAATCGCGTCGCACGAAATGCAAAACCTCATAAATGCTATAACTTCAATTTCTCAAACATATTACTATTTTACACCGTTTTATAGATACACCTCTCCTGAATCGAACCACGTTGTCCGATTTCAAAAAGGCTTTACAGCAAAAGCAAAACATTAGATTATGTTAGGAGAGAACCCAGCCAGAAATAATCACACAGCCATTTTCAAAGCAACTAGATGCATCACAAATACTCAAAACACAGCTAAATGCAGCACTAACCTTCGACAATCTTCATCAGATGACAATCTTAGGACATCATGTTACACAATACATGCATTTTTTGTTCGATAAAGTTCATATTTATATATAAAAACAGCATTTTACATCGGCGCGTGACATTCAGAAAATCTTTTCCCTCAAATGCTTCCGATGAATCAGCACTACAATTTACAAAATTACTATTCGAAAACATTGTTAAAATGTAATATTGTCATTCAAAGACTTATAGATTAACATGTCTTGAATGCCACTGCTTTGCCAGATTTAAAAATAACTTTACTGGGAAATCACACTTTGCAATAAACGACGTGGTATACCCAGCAAAATAGGCTAGGCTATACATGTTGGAGCCATCTCGGAACGATCAACCATCAAAAATACTATTGTAAATAAAACCTTACCTTTGATTATCTTTATCAGAAAGCACTTCCAGGAATCCCAGGTCCTTAACAAATGTAGTTTTGTTCGAAAAAGTTAATCATTCATGTCCCAATTGTTAGCGCGCTCCGAAGGCTACTGAAAATGTACCGTGCTGAGTAGGACTTGTCGTCACGAATGTAAAAAAAAATAATATTTAAGTTCGTTCAAACATGTCAAACGTTGTATAACATAAATCTTTAGGGCCAGAGCTTCAATAATATTCCATGGGGACGTTTGCATTGTCTTTCAAAACGTTTCGAAAGGGGAGGGTAGCCATGGGCGGCCGCGTCATAATGGTAAATGGCCCTCCACCTGTGACCACTTTCCACAGCCTCTCTTTCAGTCAGTTTTGATAGTAGGAGACTCAAACGACTTTGTAAAGACTGGGGACATCTAGTGGAAGCCTTAGGAAGTGCTAAATGATTCATAAGCCCCTGTGTGTTTCAATGGCAAATGTTTGAAGTGATATCCACACATCAGATTTCAGTTTCCTGTCAGGATTTGTCTCAGGGTTTTGACTGCCATATGAGTTCTGTTATACTCACAGACACCATTCAAACTTTAGGGTGTTTTCTATCCAAATCAAACAATTATATGCATATTCTAGTTACTGGGCAGGAGTAGTAACCAGATTAAATCGGGTACGTTTTTATCCGGCCGTGCAAATACTGCCCCCTATCCCCAACAGGTTTTAAAACATAAAAGTACAAGATGGAGATTAAAAATATGAAAATAAACTTCTATAAGAAAAACGCACACTCACAGTTTATAATAAAAAGTTAATGTAATGTGCATTTAAACTGTCTTACCGGCACCAAAACATTTAACTGGAGTTCTCTCTGCAATTAATTCCAGGAGTGTGGAGCATGATATTCAAATGCCGTTTTGCTTAATTATCTCAGAGTGAATCTCTAGCACTAGCATGTCCTGTGACCGAGTCTGATAAATACTGTTTGAACACTGGATTTTTGAGGTAAGATAATTAGGAAGTTTCTGTAAGTGTCACAGAAATAGCCGTGTTGAAGTGACCAAATCGCAGGCGGGATGTGAATACTCATCTTTTAATGGTAAAGAATCAAGCAAACACGAAAAAACAATAAACAAGAACGACTCAAGACAGGCTATACTTACAAAAATAGCAGTGCTAACGAAAACAACCCACAACCCCAAGAGAAAAACACACACCTAATATATGACTCCCAATCAGGAACAACAATATCCAGCTGTTCCTGATCGGGAGCCACACAGACTAACACAGAAACAGAACAACTAGAAACTACATACAACACACAACCTCTGCCACGTCCTGACCAATACTAAACAACACTCCCTCTGCTGGTCAGGACGTGACAGTAAGACAGCGTTATAGACAAATATCAACCAGTGTCTGGCCTTCTAAAAGTCAGGGAGTCCCAGCCAACCGAAGTGTACAAAAAAGGCAATGATGTGTGCAAAAGTTTGCACCAGTAACAAAGTGCAACGCTGCATGATACACTGCATCCAAATTCTTCAGTACTGATGTTGATTCATGCATATATAAAACATCACCACAATCAAGCACTGACATAAAAGTGGCCTGTACAATTTCCTTTCTGTGCTGTGATGACAGACAAGATTTTTTTCTATAAAAAAAGAACATTTTCAATTCCAGCTTCTTTACCAGCTCAGTTATATGAGTTTTAAAAGAGAGATTATCATCTAACCAAATTCCAAGGTATTTATAGGTGGGAACACGTTACAAAAGAGAGCCATCATGGGTAGTAATGTTCAGGTTTTCCAATTGTATAATTTTGGATCGTGAAAATACCATACACTTAGTTTTACTTGAATTAAGCACCAGCCTAACACGGAACCCAAACCGTCTGCGCACGTGCGCCATCGTGCATAAATTTATTTTGTCCCCCCACACCAAATGCGATCACGACACCAAGGTTAAAATATCAAAACAAACTCTGAACCAATTACATTAATTTGGGGACAGGTCGAAAAGCATTAAACATGTTGGCAATTTAGCTAGCTAGCTTGCACTTGCTAGCTAATTTGTCCTGGGATATAAACATTGAGTTGTTATTTACCTGAAATGCACAAGGTCCTCTACTCCAACAATTAATCCACAAATAAAACGGTCAACCGAATCGTTTCTAGTCATCTCTCCTCCTTCCTGGCTTTTTCTTCTCTGGACTTTGTTGTGATTGGCAACTTTCATAAATTAGGTGCATTACTGCCACCGACCTCATTCGTCTTCCAGTCACCCACGTGGGTATAACCAATGAGGAGATGGCACGTGGGTACTTGTTTCTATAAACCAATAAGGAGATGGGAGAGGCAGGACTTGCAGCGCGATCTGCGTCACAAATAGAACTGACTTCTATTTTAGCCCTCGGCAACGCAGATGCTTGTTGGCGCATGTGAGCAGTGTGGGTACAATAATTGAATAACATAGATTTCTAAATGTATTTTGTAATGCTCGCGCACAAGATGCGAGCGGTGTAGTCAGGGTATAAGATCTACAAGTGCATCTTGAAACAATTGAAAGTCAAACTGCAGGAATGCTTGAGCGAGTGATGGGGTTGTGACATATAGTACTGTGTCATCAGCATATAAATTAAGTTCCTTTTTTTCACTGAGTTAGAGATATAATTTATGTATATAGTGAATAATAAAGGACCTAAAATCAAACCTTGTGGAACTCCTTTGTGAACAGTGACATCTGATTTGACTCCATGTGCAATAATAGCCTGAGATCTATAACTGAGATAATTCTGAAACCACAAACATATATCGGAGGCCAACCCCAGTGAGGTCAGTCTCTTCAGCAGAAGAGAATGATCAATGGTACCGAAAGCCTTTGACAGGTCAACAAACAAAGCAACACAGTTCAACTTCTTATCCAAAGCTCTTACAATATCATTTACAACCAGTGTGGTGGCTGTAATAGTACTGTGCCCAGGTCTAAAAGCGGACTGAAATTTGTTCAGTGTGCATATGTCAGACAAGAAAGAGCGCAGCTGTACATTGACAAATGACTAACATTTTTGCAAGACAAGACAGCTTAGAGATTGGTCAATAATTATCAAGGTCACCAGTATCCCAGCACATAGGCAGTGTTCCAAATCTTAGGTATGACCCCAGATGTCAACGTGAGTTAAAAATATGAGTAAGAACACCAGAGGTAAGTGGTGCAGCTCTAGCCAGCAACCCTGGGTCAAGTTTGTCAGCCCCTGTTGTTTTCTTAGTGTCTATGGCTAGCAAGGCATAAATAACTTTCTCCTCTGTGAAGAGGCTTAGTGAGAAACCCTGACCATCAGCATCAGCATACTCATGCATAATACCTTCATATGCATCTTTTCTTCCTTCTCCCTCCATCATATATTTTGATTTGTTTAACCCTTTTGGTTACTACATGATTCCATATGTGTTATTTCACAGTTTTGATGTCTTCACTATTATTCTACAATGTATTATTCGACAATGTAGAAAATAGTAAAAATAAAATAAAAACCCTTGAATGAGTAGGTGTTCTAAAACTTTTGACTGGTAATGTAGATAATTGTATCCCCCAGGGAAGTGTCATTAGTCATTTGTTGTTCTCCATTATGATTGACGACGTATGTCTCTTTTGCCTGATCAGTGTTTGTAGCTGAAAAGCTTTTGGTGGATTTTTGTCTCCAATTACCTTTGTTTCATCTGGCTGTGAAACATTGGACAATAGTGAAATATTGCATACAGAGTTTTTAAGGAGTCATTCAAAACAGGTCTACTGAAACTCTTGACGCCTACTTGGATATACCTGGGTACCAGTGGAGGCTCCTCAGAGGAGGAAGAGGAGGACCATCCTCCTTTTTTTAAATTGTAAAACATTTAAGAAGTTATCCTTTTTAGATAAAACTACTAAATATAATCACGTCACCAAATAATTGATTAAAACACACTATTTTTCAAAGAAGGTCTACAGTAGCCTCAACAGCACTCTGTAGGGTAGCACCATAGTGTAAACTTACACAGTAATTATGACAACTTCCGAAGGACGTTCTCCAACCTAACAGAGCTCTTGCAGCATGAACTGACATGTTGTCCACCCAATCAAAGGATTAGAGAATGAATCTAGTACTGAAAGCTTAAGCTATAGCCGGCTAGCACTGCAGTTCATAGGATGAGGTGAGTAGTTTACTCAAAGAGAGAGAAAAAGAGTAGTTGAACAGTTTTGAACTAATGCATTTCTTCCTAAGTGAAGGAGAAGCAAGCAAGAAATATATATATAGAGAGATTGTAATTTTTTTCCAGTTTCACTTAGCTAGTTTAGCCTAACGTTACTGAAATACACCTGCTCAAGCAGAGGGATGCTATGTTAGCCAGTTGGCTATGACTATCCAACACAACACTGGAACTCTTCCAAGTCAAGGTAAGCTTTTGGTTTTAGTCATTTATTGCCACCGGAGCCCGCCAGTGTAACTGCTTATTGACTGTACACTGTTCTATTAGCTATGCTGACTATGACATTACTTTAGCTAATATAGTGACAACGATGTAGGCTGTGTGTAGCGGTTTGTCTTGGAAATATTTTTTTGCCTGGTCGTATACAGCTGCTGTGTTGTGCATTGAAGTCCACAAGCGAAGGGAAGAGGTGAGAGGAGAAGAGTGCATAGATGCGAGAAGGAATACAATGTGGCTGTGTTTCTAAAACCTCTACAGGATCGGTGTCCCCCCCCGCGGGACAGTTGAGCTAACATGTGCTAATGTGATTGGCATGAGGTTGTAAGTAACAAGAACATTTCCCAGGATGTAGACATATCTGTTATAGGCAGAAAGCTTAAATTCTTGTTAATCTAACGGCACTGTCCAATTTACAGTAGCTATTACAGTGGAAGAATACCATGCTATTGTTTGAGGAGAGTGCACAGTTATGAACTTGAACATGTATTAATAAACCAATGAGGCACATTTGGGCAGACTTGATACAACCTTTTGAACGGGAATGCAATGGTTCATTGGATGAGTCTAAAACTTTGCACATACACTGCTGCCATCTAGTGGTCAAAATCTAAATTGTGCCTAAGCTGGAATAATACAATGTGGCCTTTCTCTTGCATTTCAAAGCTGATGGAAAAAAAAACATTAATTTCACATTTCCACAAACTTCAAAGTGTTTCCTTACAAATGATATTAAGAATATGTATATCCTTGCTTCAGGTCCTGAGCTGAGCAAATCCTTAGATTTGAGTATGTCATTTTAGGTGAAAATTGAAAAGGGTCCGATCCTTAAGAGGTTTTAAGCGTGATCAGGGGTGTATTCATTCCGCCGATTCTGTTGAAAAACGTTTCTTAACATCTGTCACTGTCTGTCACCTCAAATTTGTCTGTCAACCTATGTGCACCTACTTGAATGGAATATGAATGAGAGTCATCCAATATGTTGTAATAGAAATAAGGCCATGCTCATGAAAAAAAATCTGTCCTCCCTCATCTTAAACGGCACTGACCACCACTGCTGGGCACCCTACTTTGCACTGGGGCCTGCACTGGGGTATTACCTGAGCAGACGCCTACCTACTGTTGCTTTTATCCTTCCACTTGACATTGTGCCTTGGACATTTTTGGACTACTGCCAAACTTGAACTCCACTTGGATTTACTCTTTTTGGACTTTCCACCGGCCTGTACTGGAAACTACATCCCCTCAAAGGTGTTTCTCTCCTGGCTATCCTACTGGTAACACGGCCTCCGTTACGTTGCTTTTTTGATGGGTCTCAGCATTTAATCGCATTGAGCAAGTCACCACTCTCTCCTTGCTGTTATGTTGGCCAATTTTGTGCCTTGGTTGTGTTAATTGTGGGTCCTAGTGCTGGCTGGTTTCTAGTCTGTGGTTGGGTTATAGCTTGCTGTTGTGGTCCAACAAACTGTGTGATTCAGTCTTACTATCACACTGTGTGGATTGATAGAATTTTAGCTGATTCCTCGACAACCTATTTTATTGGATTTTAACTGAATTTTTCCAAAATGGCGTCTACCACTTTCCTCCAAACTGACTTTTTCCAGATAGGCCGGCCAAATTTCCAATGTGGTAACTGTCAGTTTATTGAAGAATATATGTCTGAGTTGGACGTCCAGAGTAATCAAATAGAGACATTAAAGTGTATCCTGGATAGGTCCCACTCTAAGACCTTTTCTACTCCTCAGCTTGGTCATCGTACCACTGCACCACACGCTACCGTGTTGCCACTCTCTGAACGACTGGCCAGAGCTGCCCTGCAGAGACCCCTCCCTAGTGCAGTCTCCTCTCCCCTGCCATCTCAACTGTCCTTCACATCCTACCCCAACCTCTCATCCCGCTGTCGCTGTTGGCATAACTTTTATTGACAATTTAGATACTTTTTGGAAACAAAAGATGCTCTACAGGGATGATGGACTCCACCCAAACCATCCAGGAGACTGGACCCTCTCTTCCTACAGTATTTCAAGGCTGAGTTAAGATATTGACTCAGAGACAGACCAAGCCCTGCTCAGGTAATATCTCTAATCCACTCCACTAAGCGTTATTGTCAATACTGTATTTCACTGCCAGGGGTGTTTTCAGTTGTAATGTTGTACCCGCTCATTTGAACTCCACTCTTAGATCTGCTCTTCTTAGCTCAAATGAGGAGCCCACTGTGGTCTGCTCACCCAGTGCTTTTAGTCCAAATGTGAATTACATTCAATTTAACACCCCGGTTTTCAAATCACGTAGAGTGCTTAGGCTGTTGCATGATAGCAACCAAAGCCCATGGAAGTCAGTTTATAACATTCTATCATTGCTTACTCTGGGAGTTCCTCATATTGGCATTGGCTGCGGCCTCAGGTCCTATGGTGTTAACCTTGGAAAAGTAATCTCAATTTCCTCTCCTTTGTCTTTTACTAATAGGGATACACCAAATGGTGCAGTTCTATGCAGTCTTAAAGCCATACGGTCACACTCTGACCTAGGAGAGCTGTGTTTTCTCTGTTTAGTTTAGGTCGGGGTGTGATAGGTGGGTGAGCATTCTATGTTTTTTGTGTCTATGTTTAGTTCTTGTTTTTCTATGTCTATGTTGAGTTTTGGGATGATCTCCAACTAGAGGCAGCTGGTTCGTGTTGTCTCTAATTGGAAATCATATTTAAGTTGGGGTTTGTCTATGGGGTTTTGTGGGTAGTTGTTTTCTGTTTTGTTCCTTGTAACCTGACGGAACTGTTGACGGTCGTTTTGTTGTTTTGATTTAGTGTTTTCATTAAAGTAAAATATGAGCACTTTACACGCCGCGCCTTGGTCCCCTTTGTGTAACTCCCTCCAGTAACCACGAGCACAACCGTTCCTTGATTTTAACTGGCGGCTTTATTCTGTAGTTTAGTCAGAATTATCACCTTCCTTGAGAACTATAAAGTAAATGAAAATACAGTTTAAGCACACTCTTACACCTTCTTGTCTTATGAGTGACTTATTAGCTTGGTATAACTCTAAAGTAATTACATACATAAACAGTGACTTATTAGCTTGGTATAACTCTGAAGTAATTACATACATAAACAGTTTAGCCGGAGCTATAACAGTATCAGATTGAGCACACGAATAAAGGAAAAAATACCTCATTGGCTGCTTATTACAGAAGGGAGGAAATCAAACTTCACACTTATATTCCTGGCATGAATTCACGCTTCATCCTAACATACACATATCAACCTTTACGAACTACACCCGGTAACATGAAAACTTAGCTAACATCGCACGGGAAAGCCTTCACCCCCAAAGATGTGTTGCTACGATAATGATCCCCGTTACAACAGTTATTAGCCACGTAGTTCCACCTGTCTTATCATTTCCCCCGTATGGCGAACACGTAAACAATTCAAACAAAAAACAACGACATAGTCTTACAGATTAACTGTCAGTTACACTTTGTACGACCCTTGTTACAGAACTACCCACCATGACTGGTTCAAGCGGCGTGCCCGGGCAGAGATGGACACCTGGTCACACATGGAATGGATGGAGAGAAGAAACTGGACTTGGGGGCAACTCATTGACAGATATCGGAGCCTACCGGGGAAGAACGAGAGGCAGCCCCCCAAATTTCTTTTGGGGGGGGGCACACGGGTAGTTTGGCTGGGCCAAGGGGTGAGCCCTGAGCCAACTCCCTGTGCTTATTGTGGTGAGCATGTGCTTTGAGCACTCGGTCCTCAGTGCGACTCCCCAGTCGGGTGAGACCGATTCAAGCTCCCCGTAGGAACCCTCCGGTGTTAATCCATAGAGAAGAGGCTGGGGATGCTGTGGATGGCCCACCTGATGGGGTTTCAGGATCAACAGCCGGTGAAATTGCAGGGCGCCAAATTCAAACAGAAATCCCATAATTAAAATTCCTCAAACATACAAGTATTATATACCATTTTAAAGATACATTTCCTGTTAATCCAGCCGCTGTTTCAGATTTCAAAAAGGCTTTACGGCGAAAGCACACCTTGTGATTATGTTAGGACAGCGCCTAGCCACAAAACACCATACAGACATTTTCCAGCCAAGGAGAGGACTCACAAAAGTCAGAAATAACGATTAAATTAATCACTTACCTTTGAGCTTCATCTGGTGGCACTCCCTGGACTCCATGTTACACAATAAATTTTCGTTTTGTTCGATAATGTCCCTCTTTATGTCCAAAAACCTCAGTTTTGTTGGTGCGTTTAGTTCAGTAACCCAAAGGCAAAAAGCGCCCTCTCAACATCCAGACGGCAAGTCAAAAAAGTCCAATAAAAGTTTGTAGAAACATGTCAAACGATGTATAAAATCAATCCTCAGGTTGTTTTTGTAATGAATAATCAATAATATTTCAACCGGACAAAAGCTTCGTCAATAGAAAAGGACAAACAAGAAAGGCGCATTCCCGATCACGCGCTGGACTCGTCTGGAAATTTCCACTATCCACTCATTGGAAGTGCTGTATCTCCCTAATTTTTCAGAATAAAAGCCTGAAACAACGCCTAAAGACTGGCCACATGTAGAAGAAGCCATAGAGATCGTGAACTGGGTCCTAAGTCTTTGTATGGTGGATAGGCTTTCAATGGAAAAACAGCCTTTCAAAATAATAGTCTTCCTGGATGGATTTTCCTCAGGTTTTCGCATGCCATATCAGTTCTGTTATACACAGACATTATTTTAACAGTTTTGGAAACTTTAGAGTGTTTTCTATCCAAATCTACCAATTATATGCATATCCTAGTAGCAGGCAGTTTAATTTGGGCATGCTTTTCATCCAAAATTCTTGTTAAGTTAAAGCGAATGAAACAAAATGAATAAATACACACAAAAATATATACAAAATATAGCTACCACGCCTTAATAATCTAATATGACTATGTCCACTGTCTTCGCTAAATGACTCTATCATGGCATTGTCTCTATTGTCATATCTAAGGTGATCCTACTTGAAGGTGGGTAGTTAAGGCACTCTCTAAAATGGCACCCTGAATGACAAAGCTTACATTGGAGACACTACAGGGCTGACCTAGGGAACTCTGGAGAAGAGGCTGGGGATGCTGTGGATGGCCCACCTGATGGGGTTTCAGGATCTATTGCCAACTTAGTTAGAGTCCACATTAACAGGTTAGGGGTAAAATAGAAATCTGGATTGTGTTCCTGATAGGCTACAACTGGGGGTGTAGCGATTTTCACATGGGTGCTGTCACGCCAAAACCGTACGTTTATAATCGTTTTCAATCTATAGATATTCTCCAGTTCAACAACCGGCTGTGTCAGTAAAAATCCCACAGTTCGGTCATTACAGCTGCCAAAAAATGGGTTCTTCTGTCGTTGTCCACGGTTTCTCCTGGCAGGCCAAAACAACTGAAAACGTGGTTGAGCAAAAGAACGGCTGTGGTTTCCGCTGTGTCATTGGTTGTGGGCAGGCACTCCAACCAGTTTGTGAATTCGCAAGTCACTGTGAGGAGATACTTGTTGCCTCTTGCTGACCTGGCAACTGGGCCTACCCAGTCAATCAGGGTCAGCCCAGTTGGTTGGGTCGGCGCTGCAAGGGTGCTTTGTGAAGTGGCTTGGAGGGTTGAAACTGGCAGCAAACTAGACACCCCGCACGCATTGTGCCACTTCTTGTTCCATGTGAGGCCAGTGCAACGTTTCACATGTGGCCTTGACCCCCCTTATGGGGTACACATGGCTTGTCATGGGTATGAGCTATCATTACACCCCTCTGTGTTTTATGAACCACCCAGCTTTGTGTGGCGTCGGTTTCTGAAACATAAACCAGTAGGTCATCTACAAGTGTGAGGTGCTGTTTAGTTGCATACAGCGAACGCAATTCGTGTGAGCCTGCCAAACCCAGCTCATACACTGGATGATTGACAGGATCAGACAAGAAAGCCATCAAAGTGGCAAGGGACTCATCTTGGTGTTGCTTAGTATAAATGATAATACAATAATATACTGCTCAAAAAATTAAAGGGAACACTTAAACAACACAATGTAACTCCAAGTCAATCACACTTCTGTGAAACCAAACTGTCCACTTAGGAAGCAACACTGATTGATAATAAATTTCACATGCTGTTGTGCAAATGGAATAGACAACAGGTGGAAATTATAGGCAATAAGCAAGACACCCCCAATAAAGGAGTGGTTCTGCAGGTGGGGACCACAGACCACTTCTCAGTTCCTATGCTTCCTGGCTGATGTTTTGGTCACTTCTGAATGCTGGCGGTGCTTTCACTCTAGTGGTAGCATGAGACGGAGTCTACAACCCACACAAGTGGCTCAGGTAGTGCAGCTCATCCAGGATGGCACATCAATGCGAGCTGTAGCAAGAAGGTTTGCTGTGTCTGTCAGCGTAGTGTCCAGAGCATGGAGGCGCTACCAGGAGACAGGCCAGTACATCAGGAGACGTGGAGGAGGCCGTAGGAGGGCAACAACCCAGCAGCAGGACCGCTACCTCCACCTTTGTGCAAGGAGGAGCAGGAGAAGCACTGCCAGAGCCCTGCAAAATGACCTCCAGCAGGCCACAAATGTGCATGTGTCTGCTCAAACGGTCAGAAACAGACTCCATAAGGGTGGTATGAGGGCCCGACGTCCACAGGTGGGGGTTGTGCTTACAGCCCAACACCGTGCAGGAAGTTTGGCATTTGCCAAAGAACACCAAGATTGGCAAATTCGCCACTGGCACCCTGTGCTCTTCACAGATGAAAGCAGGTTCACATTGAGCACGTGACAGACGTGACAGAGTCTGGAGACGCCGTGGAGAACGTTCTGCTGTCTGCAACATCCTCCAGCATGACCGGTTTGGCGGTGGGTCAGTCATGGTGTGGGGTGGCATTTCTTTGGGGGGGCCGCACAGCCCTCCATGTGCTCGCCAGAGGTAGCCTGACTGCCATTAGGTACCGAGATGAGATCCTCAGACCCCTTGTGAGACCATATGCTGGTGCGGTTGGCCCTGGGTTCCTCCTAATGCAAGACAATGCTAGACCTCATGTGGCTGGAGTGTGTCAGCAGTTCCTGCAAGAGGAAGTCATTGATGCTATGGACTGGCCCGCCCGTTCCCCAGACCTGAATCCAATTGAGCACATCTGGGACATCATGTCTCGCTCCATCCACCAACGCCACGTTGCACCACAGACTGTCCAGGAGTTGGCGGATGCTTTAGTCCAGGTCTGGGAGGAGATCCCTCAGGAGACCATCCGCCACCTCATCAGGAGCATGTCCAGGCGTTGTAGGGAGGTCATACAGGCACGTGGAGGCCACACACACTACTGAGCCTCATTTTGACTTGTTTTAAGGACATTACATCAAAGTTGGATCAGCCTGTAGTGTGGTTTTCCACTTTAATTTTGAGTGTGACTCCAAATCCAGACCTCCATGGGTTGATAAATTGGATTTCCATTGATTATTTTTGTGTGATTCTGTTGTCAGCACATTCAACTATGTAAAGAAAAAAGTATTTAATAAGATTATTTCTGTCATTCAGATCTAGGATGTGTGGTTTAAGTGTTCCCTTTATTTTTTTGAGCAGTGTACATTGTCCTCTTTGGAACAGCTTTTTCCAATCAGCCCTAATTAGAAGAGGGAGTGGTTACTGAATTGATTGGACAACACCTACTAAGCAATACTATACACATTAAAAAGTGAAATACTGTAAATATGTTATAAAAAAAATTTACTCCATGCTAGAAGAATCAGAACGCCTATAAAGGTAGTTCTAACATTAAATATGACTGTGCAAAGTGCCAAGAAAAGGAAGCAATATTTTCCATAGTGCACTAGAACACAGCAAACATGGACAACAACAGTCTAAACATAACTGAGGGCAATAGAGCAAAATGTCCACTAGATGACAGCAAATGGACCTATCACGACCCTACAGAAAAGGTGAGAAATCCATATCATCATTTAAACTAGGGTACTTAGTGGCCTGTAGTTAGTAAATTTCAAAACTTTCCCTTTGGTTTAGCCGTTTAAGACGGTCCCCTTTTATAATTGAGGCCGGAACATGATCAATACCCATTGCTTGTAGGGTTGCCATGGTGTAAGGACTTGTAGTGCATTGCCATGGGGTTGTCTTCATTTCCTTCCCTTATGGCGTACTTGTGTTCCGCTAAGTAGTCTTGAAGGTGTCTCTTTATCCGTCCAATGTAGAACACCTTGCACTGTGGACATTCCAATCTGTAGATGACATGAGTGGTTTTGCAGTTAATGAAATGCTTGATGTGATACTACATTTTAGAAGCTGTGTCAACAAAATACTTTTTCTGTGCAATATTTCTGCAATGGTTGCACTGGTTGCATTTAAAAAGGGCCTTGGGTTTGTGGCCTAGCCCCGCTTTTTGAGAGTCACCAGGAAGATAGCTGTGGACTAATTTGTCATTTAGGGTAGGACATCTCTTAATGCTTATGACTGGTGGCGCTGGGAAAACTTGGTGTGGTAGCGTATCGCTTTGGATGACTCCCCAATAATTTTTTATGATTCTTTTAATGTTCTCTGCTTCAGTGCTGTATTTTTTAACAAAGTACACTCTCTCTGATGTACCACATGGCACTCCCCTTCGCAACAAGTTCTCTCTGTCAAGTCGTCCGGCCCTTATACCTACATCTTTCAGGACCTGAGCGCTGTAGCCCTGATTCAAGAAGCGATTCTCCAATTCAGCAGATTTGACACTGTAGTCTGTTTCCTGATCGCACATTCTGCAGACTCTTTGGAATTGGCCATATGGAATGTTCTCTTTTAGCCTTTTGGGGTGAAGGCTGTCTGCCCTCAGAATGGTATTCCCATCTGTAGGCTTCCTAAAGATTGATGTGTGCAAACAACCTTTGTCATTTTTACTGATGTCAACGTCCCAAAAAATGAATGTTATCCTTGCTGTACTCCATAGTTAGTTTGATGTTAGGGTTAATACTGTTAAGGTATTGGTGTAAGGAAATAAGTTAATCTTCTGAGCCGGACCAGAACAGGTAAACATCATCAATATAGCATCTTGTTCCATGTCAGGCCAGTGGACCACCTGTCGCAACATTTCACATGTAGCCTTGACCCCCCCTATGGCCTACACATGGCTTGTCATGGGCATGAGCTATCATTATCCCCCTCTGTGTTTTATGAACCACCCACCTTTGTGTGGCGTCGGTTTCTGGAACATAAATCAGTAGGTCATCCACAAGTGTGAGGTGCCGTTTAGTTACGTACAGTGAACACAGGTTGTGTGAGCCTGACAAAGCCAGCTCATACACTGGATGATTGAAAGGATAAGACAAGACAGCCATCAAAGTGGCAAGGGACTCATCTGGTGTTGCATTGCTACCAGGTCACCATTCAGGAATGATGAGTTACCAACACGTTTTTCGCGGTGCTACATGGCTACACGTTACCGCAGACACCATGGACGCCTCGGTGATCATTGTATCCTGAGTGTCGAACATCCAAATTTCGCCATGCTGTCGGCATGGTCGTTGCCAAGTTTGTCACGACCAGGTGATTTGGAGTGTCCCTTCACTTTCTTCCAATACACCTGTATGTCGTGTTTGGTTATGAGGTTATCACAAGCTAGAATGAGCTCTTTGTTTTTCACTTCTTTGCTACTCAAAGTAGTCATGTGCTTTTGTTTCCAATACGGCAAGTGGCATAAGAAGGTGAGTATGGCATAGTTTGAGTCGGTGCAGATTGCCAGTTCTGACAAGTCGTGTTTCACCGCCATTTGCAGTGTGATAAGTACGCCAGCAACTTCTGCGAACTGGCTGGTCTTGTTGCCTAGCTGAAATTGAAGCTGTTTGCACCGAATGTCGTTGTGCCAAACCAATCCCACACCAGCTTGCAAGTGGTCTAGATGACGGTAAGAACAGCCATCCACAAATGCCATCGGCATGCCAAGACACACATTTTCTTCGAAGTAGTGAGGGTTTGAAGGCAATGGCAGAGCTACGTTATACGTAGGGTGTGCGAAGTCGGGGTGTCATCATCACCACAGCGTTGACACACTGCTGAAGCCCCGCCCAAAGGGAGGTTTTTCACTTTTGCGTAGTTGGCTACCACATCATGGCTCTGCAGCGTCATTAGCCAAGCCGCTATCCAGCTGTTGTGTACAGCACCTTCACGGATTCGTTGCCTTTTCAGAAAAGTCGTTTCTATGATCACCTTTTGTCTGCCGACATAACTGGTGAAGTGCTTGACCGCCCAGACTGTCGACAGCAGCGCTTTTTCGCAGTCTGAGTAATTGTGTTCAGCATGGTTGAGTGTTTTGCTCGTGTAAGCAACCACACGTCTGTCTTGATCGTATTTTTGGTACAACCCAGCACTAAGGCTGAGAAACTGACTTCCAAAAAGAGCGTCTTTGTTGGGGTATACCAGGCAGGGTCACTCAAAAAACAGGTTTTTCAAGGAAGTCACAGCTTCGTCGTGAGTGGCATCCCAAACGAACTTCTGAAGAAGACGGGTCAAAGACTTTGACAAGTCGGCATATTTTTTGATGAATTGACGGGCGTAATTACATACTCCCAAGAAGCTGCGCACCTCATGAAGGTGTGTAGGTGTTTTGATGTTGCAAACTGCTTGGATTCTGCTAGACTGTGGCAGGATGCCCTCAGCACCCACCAGCACCCACCAGCATAGTTTACCTTGGTCCTGCACCATTGTCCTTCCATGATAGCCAACTTAGCCCGTGCCACCCTGAGTTGGGTAAGAACGTGGTCCATCTCGTTGAGGTGATGTGACCAAGTCTCACTCGTCATGTGAACATCATCCACATAGATTATCGTCCCCCTGGTGGCTACGTCTTTGCTTTGTGCAGGAAGATGTTGAACTCTGAGGGGAAGTTCACATACCCGAACAGGCAACAATTGAACGTGAAGAGCTTGTTTGAGAAAGAGAAAGCCAACTTGTGTTGGTCAGGAGTGTCGAATGTCATGGTCCAGGAACCATTTGCCACGTCAACGGTGGAGAAGTAGTTGGAGTTTGCCACCTTTGGCAACTCTTGGTTGCGCTGCGTCACTGGCCAACGAGACAACGGAACCAGCTTGTTTAGTTGTCTATAGTCAATCGTAATACACCATTTACTCATTGGTAAGGCCACATGGGAGCGCTGTACGTACTGTTACATTCCCTGATAATCTGTTTAGCTAATAGGGAGTCGATAATCTCTTTTACCATCGAGTACGCTGCAAGTGGAATTTTGTAGTGTCTCAAACGTTGGAGCAGCTCCGGGTAGCTTAGGAATACGCATCATATGAATACCCGTAACACCGCAATCCATCGAGTCTGTTGACCAGATCTCTCTGTGTTTGTTAAACAATTCCCGCAACTGATGTCGTTCAGTGTCATTGTCAAGTGCGTCTGCCACCGACAGTAGCTGTACATGGAAACCAGGATATGGTTCGGCGACATCGTACGTCTTCATCAGGTGGTGATGGTTGGGGAATCATCGGCTGTTACCTCATCCGTTTTTATCTCACATGCAGAAGGAGATGCGGTATCATCCTCAGTGACGATGGAGTATATCAACAGCTCGTTGTCAGAATCGACATCCAGCCTGAACGTTGATGTGTCGTCAAGTTGCAATACGGAAGTTATTGCGATTGCCTTTGACGGACAATTAAAAAGCGTCCCTCCATCACCACATAGGTCTACGGAGGAAGGAAGAGGCCCAATCACGGGAACAACAAGTTCAAAATCATGGAAGGAGTAATCAATCAATGTTCCTAGCTGAGTGTGCCGAGGAATGGAAATATCTGCTTGAGTCAGATTCTGCACCAAGAGGTAAGGGAATCTAGTGTTTAATCATTGATAATTAGCCCCAAGTTGAATAGTCATGGAGAGGGTTGGATGACCTCAGTGGTGCCTTCCATCCAGTAGCCGGGCACCAGGTTCAGTCTTACAGAAACCTCCGTGGTTCTTGTCGGTATCACCCCGGCGGACTCAGTTATCACTTTGCAAGCTTCAGGAATAGTCTGCCTGGATGCCATTCACCTGGGAAATCTATCCCAATCAGCATCTGCTTCGTATCAATGCTAGTCACTTACACAGGGTGGATAAGTGACATGTTTTTTGAAGTTCAGATTTAGTAGGAGACGCTTGGTTGGAGGCGAGGTAGCTTGAGTGAAACCTCAAACTGTCGTGTCACAACGTTCCGTTTTTAACCTCTTGGGGCTAGGTGGGACGCTAGCGTGCCACCCGTGGTGCACTCCATCAACAGCAGGTGCATTTCAAGAGCGGCAAATTTGAATCCAAATAAATGTCAAAATTCAAATTTTTCAAAAATACAACTATGTTACACCATTTGAAAGATAAACATCTCCTTAATCTAACCACGTTTTACGATTTCAAAAAGGTTTTACGGCGAAAGCATAAATTTAGAGTATGTTAGGACAGTACATTTACAAGAGTTGTGTGTAATGTTTTGTCAAGTCAAAGACAGGGTCACCAAAACCATAAAACCAGCTAAAATGATACACTAACCTTTTACAATCTCCATCAGATGACACTCCTAGGACATTATGTTAGACAATGCATGCATTTTTAGTTCTATCAAGTTGATATTTATATCCAAAAACAGCGTTTTACTATGGCATTGATGTTGAGGAAATCGTTTCCCTCCAATAACCGGCAGTCAAGTCAGCGTCACAAATTAAATAATTAAAATTAGAAAACATTGGTAAAATATTATATTGTCATTTAAAGAATTATAGATTTACATCTTTTGAACGCAATCAACTTGCCAGATTTAAAAATAACCTTACTGGGAAATCACACTTTGCAATAATCTGAGCACTGTGCCCAGAAAAATACGCGTTGCGATACAGACTAGACGTCATGTTGGGGAGATCTAAAATCGAAAATACTATGTAAATAATCCATTACCTTTGATTCTCTTCATCAGATGTCACTTCCAGGTATCACAGGTCCATAACGAATGTAGTTTTGTTCAAAAAAGCTCATCATTTATGTCCAAAAATCTCCGTCTCGTTAGCACATGATGTAAGCCAGCCGGACTTCTCGTCATGAACGAGGGGAAAAAATATATTTCCGTTCGTTCAAACATGTCAAACGTTGTATAGCATAAATCATTAGGGCCTTTTTTAACCAGAACATGAATAATATTCAAGGTGGACGAATGCATAGTCTTTTATAACGTATTGGAACGAGGGTACCCAACATGAAGTAGCGCGCCAGGTGTCTAATGGGACATCACCGTTCCATGGCTCTTGTTCGGTCAGATCTCCCTCCAGAAGACTCAAAACACTTTGTAAAGGCTGGTGACATCTAGTGGAAGCAATAGGAAGTGCCAAAATATTCCTAAACCCCTGTGTTTTTCAATGGGATAGGTTTAAAGTCAATACAACACATCAGGTATCCACTTCCTGTCAGAAAATGTCTCAGGGTTTTGCCTGCCAAATGAGTTCTGTTATACTCACAGACACCATTCAAACAGTTTTGGAAACTTTAGAGTGTTTTCTATCCATATATAATAAGTATATGCATATTCTAGTTACTGGGTAGGATTAGTAACCAGATTAAATCGGGTACATTTTTTTTATCCAGACGTGCAAATGCTGCCCCCTAGCCCCAACAGGTTAACCAATGTTTTGCTGGGTCCACTGCCCTTTTGACTTCATCCAGTGAACATTTTACATTTACATTTTAGTCATTTAGCAGACGCTCTTATGAAGAGATGTACTGCAGCGGAAGAAGTTTGAGAAAGAGATCAAGGATTAGACACCATGACTAGGTGTAAAATTGCCGGAGAACGTGTCTGCCGAAATTCACTCCATTTGCGAGGATGTGAATGTTCACATTACACCCGCCTTCACTCAAATCCCAGTCCAGGGCCCGCTCGATCTAGACACAAGCCCACAGGTGTGTTAATTTACGGTTGGACTGAACCCCTTACGCAGTTCTAGAGTGTGAAACATTAATTGGCCAGCAGGTGGCACAATAACCCAAATAAAATGGGGTTTCTATAAACAAACATATCCTTTTCCTAAATAAAACTCAACACACTGTACATTTTGTTACACAATTCTTAAACAATTTATTTTGTCAAAAATGACTCTACAGTTAACACATTATCTTAGTAAATACCATCCAAATACCACCTTAAACCGGGCTGTAAAATAATTCAAAACCAAAGCAACATTTGGTATTAACCTTTTCACAAGGAGCCACAAAAAGGTGTGATCATTCTACAACGTACGCTCAAACCGGTGTGATTAGAGCGCTTATTTAGAACGTCCAGTTTCGATTGACGCAACAGTCAGCATTTAACACTGTTTTGGGATGTCCCGGCAGTCAATCACATAACCTCTGACTCCCACTCTGAGCCATTCAGTGTTGTTGTTTATGTAGTTAGTAGGCTAAGCTGCAGCATTAGCAATCTCCTTCACAAATAGGGAAATTATGGAGATTTTTATAAATTCTGACAGTGAGTCTGAGTATGAAAGTCAGGAATCAGATTCTGATAGTGACAGTGAGGAGCTGCCCCCAACCTTGTAGCCATTGAGAACCCTGAATCTGAGGACCCCTTGTCCACTGACAAAGTCCCAGGTCCCTTTGAGGATGCTGGTGGTGATGGAGGCAGACCGACAGTGGATGAAGTACAGGAGGTCTATGGTAAGTGGAAGGCCGCCAGCAATTTCACCCCTCCATGCCCTGCTGTTTGCTTTGAGTCCCAGTCTGAAGTGCAAAGCCCCTTGCCATTTCCCTCTGAGGCAGAGTGCTTCAAGCTGTTTCTGACAGAGGAGCTGGTGGGAGAAATAGTAGAGGACACCAATCGCTATGCCTTAGAGCTACAGGAGAAGAGAGAGCCAGGAGAGAGGGGGAAACTCGCTAAATGGGTGACAACCACAATTTGTGAAATGTATACCTTCCTGGTGACAGTCCTTATGGGAATAGCAAAGAACTCCCTAAGAGAATACTGGATCACAGATCCTATGTTTGCAACTCCCTTCTTTGCCACCATCTTTTCCATAGACCACTTCCTAGTTCTGCTGCAATGCCTGCATTTCATCAACAATGCTACTGCCAAGCTAAATGACCCGTCACACAAAATAAGAAATGTCCCTGATGTTATGGAAGAGTAGACTGGCGTTCCGTCAATATATTTCTTCCAAAAGGCACAGGTTTGGGGTCCAGTTCTTTGTTATGTGCGACGTGAAGACAGGACATTATAGTCTATACAGGGTCCACCACTGACATCCAACATTATGAGGGGCTTGGGGTGTCCGGGTCCACGGTGATGACCATGTTGGCTCCTCATCTCGGCAAGGGACACACTTTGTATGTAGACAGTTGGTACAGCAGTCTCACACTCTTCCAGCATCTGCTCTCCAACAGCACAGGGGCCTGTGGCACAGTCAGGTTGAAGAGGAAGGGGATGCCGGCATTCGGATGCAGCAGAGGGGTGGCTGGAGTTCAAGGAGAACGGTCAACAGCTGGCAGTAAAGTTGCATGACAAACGAGACGTCCGTGTCCTCTCCACTGTCCATACAGCAACCATGTCACTAGCCCTCCTGGTTTTGACCCTTGCCTGTCCTGACGCCGAACCCGCCTGCCTGACCACTCTGCCTGTTCTGACCTCGAGCCTGCCTATCCCCTTGTACTGTTTGGACTCAGACCTGATCACTGAACCCCTGCCTGTCCTGACCTCGAGCCTGCCTATCGCCTGGTACTGTTTGGACTCTAACCTGGTTATGAACTCTCGACTGTCCCCAACCTGCCTTTTGCCTCTAATATTGGAGCTCAACCATCTGGCTCCTATGTCTGCATTTGGGTCTCGCCTTGTGCCCTTATAAAGCATTATTGAGCACATCTGCAGCAATTACTGACAGGTGACTTGAACGGTAATCTGTCATGATACTATGATTTAGAGGTGGGGGGTGGAAATGCAGTTGTTGTTCAATCACTGCATGAATATGAATTATCGGTTATGCATATTCATAAGTTGTCAGTCTTTTCTTGCATTTCTTTTCCTCTAGGCAAAAAAGTTTTTGTTGTTGTTCAACCACCACCAATAATTAAATAAAATAGATGACTTACATATATCCCTATGTGTTTTCTTGCTGTGTTTTCATCCAGTGAAACTGTTAAGGAGTGTACGCTAGCGTACAAAAGCTGGCCTCAATCTTCAGCTCGAAGGATTTCCAGTTCCAGTTACGATATTGGCAAATAATGTTCAATACCGTTTGTGTGTGTGTTTTCTGAAAGTACAGAATAAAGAGGACTTATTAGTAATTACATTACAATATCAGGATATAGCAATTAAACAATATTACAAAGAAGTAACATAACTCTGCTATCAAAAGAATAAATTGCATTGACAAAATCACAAACATGAGTTATATAACAGTAAAAAACAGTAACTGTTGAGCTCCACAAGGGGGCAGGGCAGAACAGAGCTATGCTAAACAGGCCAAATAAAAACAACCCATCATCATAAGGCCAGGGTAGCTTCAAAAGACAACACAACTAATGTTTCCCTGTCGCAATTAGCATTGTTTTACAGAGCTAATAGAAGAATGTAGCTAGCTACATAAGCACGACTGAGCATAACACCATAAATGTTATGAAGTTAGTAATGTTACCTTGCATGTCCGCGGTTATAAGGAATACAGACAAATATATTATGCTTAATACATACAGTGAGCAACAGTAAAAATGGCATACAGAAACTATTATAACGTAATAAGGCATTTACTTTGATAGAAACGCACACATCTCCAAAGTTATTATCATGTAGTAATGAAAACAACAATGAAGGTGAAGCGGGCACCAGACGGAAAATGTTAAAAAGTTTATGCAGGTTCTGTTCTGACTGGAGATATGCAAATGTCTGCATACTTGATCTGCGTAAACGATGGCAAAGTGCTTGGGGGAGTTTTTCCGGCTCAGTAATGCCCCAAAAAATGAATTGTCCACAAAAGTGAAATGGCCTACTTTTATGTGAATTAATGAGGCGGAACACATCTTAATTCAAACTGTTGTTAGAAAATAAAACTTGAAATTGACAACTTGAAAACAGCCTATAAATAAAAGCAGGCAGAGTGCCTTAGTTTGAGGGCAGCGCAGATTAACTGTCCTGTTGAGTAACAATCACATTTTGGAATAGTGAGCACATTTTGACATCACGTATAAAACACTCACGCTGGGATGACCCTTAGAGACATTTGGAACTCACATGTGAAAAGGTTAAGAGCACACCTACCTTTTCAGCCATAATTTTGAGGAAGACATTGAAGATTATCAGCAACACAGATCACACCCTCATCGAACCTAATGATACATTGAATCAGAAACAGAAAAAAACCCTGGTCATCTACCTCACGAGGAGCAAAAACGAATATACAATCAATATAAAACATTATAACACAGATAACAGTGTAGCTGTTTAGGCCCCTTGCTTTTTTCTATTTTTACTAACGACAGGCCACTGACTTTGAGTAAAAGGTAAAGAGTTTCTATGTATTCGGATGACTCAACACTATACACGTCAGCTACTACAGTGACTGAAATGACTGCAACACTTAACAAAGCGCTGCAGTTAGTTTCAGAGTGAGTGGCAAGGAATAAATTAGCCCTATATATTTCTAAAAATAAAAGCATTATATTTGGAACAAAACACTCACTAAATCCTAAATGTCAACTAAATCTTGTAATAAATAATGTGAAAATGGATCAAATTGAGATGACTAAACTGCTTGGAGTAACACTAGATTGTAAACTGTCATGGTCAAAACATATTGACGCAGTAGTAGCTAAGATGGGGAGAAATCTGTCTATAATAAAGCGATGCTCTGCCTTAACAACACTATCAACAAGGCAGGTCCTACAGGCCCTAGTTTTGTCGCACCTTGACTACTGTTCAGTCGTGTTGTCAGGTGCCACAAAAAAGGACTTTGGAAAATGTCAATTGGCTCAGAACAGGGCAGCACGGCTGGCCCTTGGATGTACACAAAGATCTAATATTAATGATATGCATGTCAATCTCTCCTGGCTGAAAGTAGAGGAGAGATTGACTTTATCACTACTTTTATTTATGAGCGGTATTAATATCTTGAATGCACCAAGCTGTCTGTCTAACTACTGGCACACAGCTCGGACACCCATGCATAACCCACAAGACATGCCACAAGAGGTCTCTTCACAGTCCCAAATCCAGAACAGACTATGGGAGGCACACAGTTCTGCATAGAGCCATGACTATGTGGAACTCTGTTCCATATCAAGTAACTGACACAAGCCGTAAAATTAGATTGAAAAAACAGATAGAAAACACCTTATGGAACAGCATGGACTGTGAAGCAACACAAACATTGACACAGACACATGCATACACAACACAATCACACACACACACGCACTGTAGATATGTACTGTAGATATGTGGTAGTTGTGGAGTAGGGGCCCGAGGGCACATAATGTGTTGTGAAATCTGTGAATGTATTGTAATGTTTTAAAATAGTATAAACCGCCTTAATTTTGCTGGACCCCAGGAAGATTAGCTGCTGCTTTGGCAGCAGCTAATGGGATCCATAATAGATAATAAAATTACACCCACCTGATTTGTCCTTCTGGATGGCTTTGTCCTCAAAGTACCGGAACATCACCTCATGTACTCTAGCCTGTAAACAGACAGTAGGTACGTTGACATGGCGAAGTCTAGTTTGTTGATCAGAGCAGATCCTTCATGGGAGGGGTCCAACAAGTTGATGGATTGTAGGTCACTAAGCTCAGCCTTGATGATAGACAGGTAGTTAGTTATACTTACAGAAAGGAGACAGGTAAAGTTAGACTTCGAACGGGACAAGTAGAGTTCCAGTAAAGATACAGGTGCCATCATTTAGGGTAGGTGACTTGACCACCTGACTGTGCTGGTCTTTGTGTGTGTCTGTGTGTGTGTGTGTCTGGCAGAGTTGTACTCTCGGAGTGGAGCGGTTCACCGATAGGGAAGATCAGGAGAGGACACTTGGTGGCAATCTCACACACTCCCTCATACCACTACTCTGGCCACAGATCCAAGCCCTCCACAGTAAAGGCCATGACAACAGCGGAGATGCAAACTAGTAACCTTTTGGCGAAATTAGCCATTTTGGATCCAAAATAGGGGATCTACATGATTCGCATAGATCCGATGAGAAGTTTGGAGCAATACTGGCTGTATCCAAGGATCAGCCAATGATTCTCATAACAGAATGCATCACGCGACTGAAGAGAGGAGACAACCAATTTGCTAGTTACAGCATCAGCTCGTGCTCTGGAAAGACAGCAGAGAGTGGAAAAGCAGTTTGCCAGTTACAGCAGGGTGTCTCCTGAACAATAACAAAGAGGTAGGTGAGAAGCCTGACCATGGAGACTGTGATGAAGTGTACTTCATGAGCTGTAACCGAAAAACAACTAGCATTTGGAAAGTTTGAGGTGAGGGAGAAAGTGTGGTGGAACAAGTATTGTTAGCATTGTTAAGTATCTTGCTAGCTGGATCAAATTCTCCGTTAGCTAGCCAGAGAAATGTTGAGCAACATTAGCCAACTTAACTGATCAAATAATTGAGTTTATGTTGTGAAAATTTGCTGGCTAATAAAGACAGACATCTAACGTTAGCTAGCTAACGTTACAACATCAGATGAGCTAACGTTAGTAACCAATTCGCTATAGTATTAACTGGTATATGACTCCTTGCCGTTCCTCAAGTTATAACGTGTTAGTTGCTTACTGGACCCTGGCAATCTGTGTGAAATGTTAACTAGCTAATGAACTAACTACTATCTGTGAACTGCTACAGTATGTGGTTAATTTTCAGAATGAGAGAATTTGGTGAAATTTTGACTTTGCTTGTTAAAACCTGTTGGGGCTAGGGGCAGTATTTGCACGGCCGGATAAAAAAACGTACCCGATTTAAACTGGTTACTACTCTTGCCCAGAAACGAGGATTTGGATAGAAAACACTCTACAGTTTCTAAAACTATTGAATGGTGTCTGTGAGTATAACAGAACTCATATGGCAGGCCAAAACCTGAGAAGATTCCATACAGGAAGTGCCCTGTCTGACAATTTGTTCTCCTTCTGTGGCATCTCTATCAAAAACACAGCATCTCTGCTGTAACGTGACATTTTCTAAGGCTTCCATTGGATCTCAAGAAGGCGCCAGAATGTGGAATGAGAGCTCTGCAGTCTCTGGGCTAAGTACAGCAGCTCTGTTTGTTACTGGTCAGGCAGGGAACAATGACACTGGAGTGCACGTCCACGAGAGGACTCCATGTTTTTCTTTCAATCTTTGAATTAATACAACATCGCCCGATTGGAATATTATCGCTATTTTATGAGAAAAATCGCATAAAAATATATTTTAAACAGCGTCTGACATGCTTCGAAGTACGGTAATGGAATATTTTCTATTTTTTTGTCACGAAATGCGCCGGTGCGTCACCCTTCGGATAGTGATTTGAACGCACAAACAAAACGGAGCTATTTGGATATAACTATGGATTATTTGGAACCAAAACAACATTGGTTGTTTAAGTATAAGTCCTGGGAGTGCATTCTGACGAAGAACAGCAAAGGTAATCAAATTTTTCTTATAGTAAATCTGAGTTTGGTGAGTGCCAAACTTTGTGGGGGTATCAAAATAGCTAGCCGTGATGGCCGGGCTATATACTCAGAATATTGCAAAATGTGCTTTCACCGAAAAGCTATTTTAAAATCTGACACCGCGATTGCATAAAGGAGTTCTGTATCTATAATTCTTAAAATAATTGTTTGGTTTTTTGTCAACGTTTATCGTGAGTAATTTAGTAAATTCACCAGACGTTTTCGGTGGGTATGCTAGTTCTGAACAAAACATGCTAATGTAAAAAGCTGTTTTTTGATATAAATATGAACTTGATTGAACAAAACATGCATGTATTGTATAACATAATGTCCTAGGAGTGTCATCTGATGAAGATCATCAAAGGTTAGTGCTGCATTTAGCTGTGGTTTTGGTTTTTGTGACATATATGCTAGCTTGAAAAATGGGTGTGTGATTATTTCTGTCTGGGTACTCTCCTGACATAATCTAATGTTTTGCTTTTGTTGTAAAGCCTTTTTGAAATCGGACAATGTGGTTAGATAAAGGAGAGTCTTGTCTTTAAAATGGTGTAAAATAGTCATATGTTTGAGAAATAGAAGTTATAGCATTTATGAGGTATTTGTATTTCGCGCCACGCGATTCCACTGGCTGTTGCAGGGAGGTTAAACAAGTGGATTCAGGGATCAAGTATAGCTGAAGCTGGGCCTGGCTTAAGCTGGATGCCGCTATGGTTAAAGGAACACCACACACTTCCCCTCTTTCTCACTTTTTCAATACAGTGGATGAAAAGGATATGCCAGGTGTACTCTCTGCCTGAAAGAGAAATTATGCCCACAAAGGGTATCATGCTCTGCGGGCACATTGTACACTTTCTGCCTGTGGACATCTGTTCTACAATGTAATCGTGCAGTGTAGCCCGAAGATATTGCTTTTGTTGTATTGAACTTGACAGTAACACTTGTGTGTGAGTGAGGGGGGATTATTTAATGTTTTACTAAGTGAATGTTATTTAAAACAAACTCTGCAGGGACTTTTCTGCTGACCTACAATTGAAAAAATGTATGAACTGAGTCAGAAGAATAAGGACCTTTGTTAGCTTTCAGTAAATACATTTTGACTTCTGAATAAAACATATCTGAGCTAGTTTAACCTGTCTGGGCTAGGGGGCAGTATTTTCACTGCCGGATGAAAAACGTACCCAATTTAAACAGGTTACTACTCTGGCCCAGAAACTACAATATGCATATTATTAGTAGATTTGGATAGAAAACTCTGAAGTTTCTCAAACTGTTTGAATGGTGTCTGTGTATAACAGAACTCATATGGCAGGCAAAAACCTGAGAAAAGTCAACCAGGAAGTGGAGGATCTGAGAATTGTAGTTCTTTCTAGTCCCTTTCGAAACTACAGTATCCGTGGGGTTACGTTGCACTTCCTAAGGCTTCCATTGGCTGTCTAAAGCCTTCAGAAAGGGGTTTGAGCATTCTCCTGTCACTGGGCAGAGTATAGGAGCTCAGTTACTGAGTGGTCTGCATGGCAACAAAGGGATTGGATATGCACAGTCACGCGAGCACGCTGTTCCTTCTTTTTCTTTTTGAATGAATGCGCTATTGTCCGGTTGGAATATTATTGCAATTTTACGTTAAAAATACCATAAAGATTGATTTTTAAACAGCGTTTGACATGCTTCTAAGTACGGTAATGGAACATTTTCACTTTGTCTCTGGTTCCACGCTCGCTCGTTATGCCTTTGGATAAGTGATCTATACGCACGAACAAAATGGAGGTATTTGGACATAAATATGGATTATTTGGAACAAAAACAACATTTCTTGTGGAAGTAGCAGTCCTAGGAGTGCATTCTGAAGAAGATCAGCAAAGGTAAGAGAATATTTCTAATACTAATTCTGAGTTTAGGTTGCCTCGAACGTGTCTGTATAGCTCACCGTGATGGCTAAGCTATGTACTCAGAATATTGAAAAATGTGCTTTCTCCGTAAAGCTATTTTAAAATCTGACACAGCGGTTGCATCCAGGAGTAGTCTTTCTTTAAATAATTGTTATATATTTTGTCAATGTTTATGATGAGTATTTTTGTAAATTGATGTGCACATTCACCGGAAGTTTTGGTGGGAATACATTTTCTGAACATCACGCACCAATGTAAAATGCTGTTTTTTGGATATAAATATGAACTTGATTGAACAAAACATACATGTATTGTGTAACATAATGTCCTAGGAGTGTCATCTGATGAAGATTGTCAAAGGTTAGTGCTTCATTTAGCTGTGTTTGGGGTTTTATTGACACATGCCCTTGCTTGGAAAATGGCTGTGTGATTATTTTTGTCTATGTACTCTCCTAACATAATGTAATGTTTTGCCTTCGCTGTTAAGCCTTTTTGAAATCGGACAATGTGGTTACATCAAGGACAAGTGTATCTTTAAAATGGTGTAAAATAGTTGTATGTTTGAGAAAGTTGAATTATGACATTTTGTTTTTGAATTTGCTGCCATGATATTTCACTGGCTGTGTCCAGCAGGTGGGACGCTAGCGTCCCACGTAGCCCATAGAAGTTAATTTGACACTTGATCGATGTCTACTATATTGGCCACTATAATAGAGCAAAAATAGAATGCCTTTTTGTTTCATTCTACTTCAAGATGTTTTTTTCCCAAGTGCAATATTTAGATGTGTGTGGTCACAAGCATTCTATTATAAAGGCTGTCATGGCTAACTGTAAAATGAATGTATTTTTTCTCAAGACTTGAGTGTCATTTGCAGTAAAGTCTAGGCAACAAATAACATTGGATTGCTTTCTTTACATTTTTTAGCTGTGAGTTAGTTTCACATGAACTACGTTTTATTTTAAACACAGAGACTGATCATGTAGATCATTTTCTTTGTTTAATTAGTTAAAACCTGCATTTCCCCCTAGCAGGGATGTTTTTTTGCATGTTTCAGTCACCTTTTTGGGGCCTCACCAGTTTGCATCCCTGCAGCAGAGTACAGCCAGAAGTCCCCGAAGAGCTTCTGAAGGAGTGGGCTAGCCTCAATGATTGGCAGCAGCCGTCTGGTCAGCAGTAAAGAAAGAGAAAAGGGAGATGATAGAGAGATTTTTTTAATTTCACACTTTATTCAGACAGCTGCAAACAAAGGGGAGACAGGCTGGGATCGTTACCGCTAGCCCACAGGCTTTGCACAGGTATAGATGGATGACAGAGGGAGAGACAGAGATTGAATGTCACTGAGGAGAACTCAGTGGTCCACGGTGCCACTTTTTTTTAAATGAAGGCCAGTGAATCTGGATTGCAATGGCATTGTAAAATCTAGAGTAACAATGTATGGGCATATCATTAACATGTAAAACTTTTTTTCACAAAATAGCACATTTTAGTGTATTAATGATTAAACATGTAAAACTGTAATCTCCAATAATTGATGTCGACGTATCAATTAAAGTTACCAGTTAAATGGACAAAATTCAGACAAAAAATACAGATAGGGTATTAAGTGATCAAGTGACTGGGGCAGAGTTAAAGATTTCAGACGGATGCAGCACTTTGTACACTTTGTTGTTTGATCTGAGCTATTTGTTCAGGGTAAGAGGACATCAAAGTTCAGTTTGGGCTTTCTGCTCTTTCTTCACAGTGTTGCAAACAGACCAGTTCCCGCCATCACAGAGAAAGCACAGGTAAGCCATTTTAGAGTCCTTGACTGACTGCCGTCAAATACGTGAATCCTAACAAGATAAAGACTATCACTGTCGTGTTCGTACATAACTCCTATTTATTAACTGAAAAGTTCCTCTGAAATTAAGCAGAAATGTTTGCGAGTTTTGAACAACTGCTGAATACATTTTTGAAGAATTTTGGATGTTCTTTAGTGTGTATGCCTTCAACCAAAAGAAGGCTAAGCATGTTGCTATTGATCATGGTTCTTGATAAATACCTTAGGTCAGTGTTTCTCAAATGGTGGGTCGTGACTGATTCCTTTTCTGAAGACAGACTAGAAACACTGGCTTTAGGTTATTTTGAGTCACAATAGAAAAGTTTGATCAATCTCCTCGAGCTCTGTCTGTTGTGATGTTGACGGTGGTTTGTTCTAGATGAATAAATGCCTTCTATATCTGTCTGCTGTGTCTGGGCCAGGATGTGGGTTGTCACGGTCATCGCTGTGTCCTGTGTCCTTGTCGGTCCCTCTCTCGCCGGGGTCAAGGACCTGGGCTCTCACTTCAGCTTCTATGACCAGAGTCCGACCCCAAACACTGAGCCGGACCCACGAGGCCTCGGCCAGGGTGGAGCTCTGGACATGGAGAACATTCCTCTGGAGTTCCACAAAGAGAACACTGTGACCAATGATCTGCCCATGGAAGGCTTTGAGGACGAAGACTACATCGACTTTGACAAAATCCTGGCTGAGGGTGGGGACGACTACAGGTGGGTGATACACACTTTACTAACACTGTAACGATGTCAAGGGATTTAAGCACTGGGACGCTCCATAGACACAGAATCCATTGAATGCAGTGGTTGGAGCATGGTGCATGCTTGTGGGTTTGATTGACTGTGTAAATCATTTTGGATTAAAAACTTCTGCTAAATGACCATATTTTCATAATATTTATATTATTACAGTGAGGCGGATGAGATTGATGAGATCGCAACTCCCGCTCCGTATATCGACATCTTCGCTGAACCCTCAGATCCAAAAATGCGGCGCGCCCGACTCCTGAGCCTATTTCACGACCGCTCACGCCTCCAACGAATCAACGTGGTCAACGCCCACTTTGGCTTCAACCTCTACCGCAGCCTTCGGAACAACGTCAACCAGACCCACAACATTCTGCTGGCGCCCGCCGGAATCTCCATTGCCATGGGCATGATGTCACTGGGAGCGGGGCCTGGAACACATTCTCAGCTCTACCGGGTGCTGGGATTTGCCAATTTCGTCAATGCCAGCAATCACTATGACAACGCCACGGTGCACAAGCTGTTCCGGAAGCTCACACACAGACTCTTCCGACGCAATTTCGGGTACACGCTGCGATCCGTTAATGACCTGTACGTGAAAAAGGAGGTGACGGTGGAACCGAGTTTCCGGGCAGACACCAAGGCATACTATTTTGCAGAGCCCCAATCGGTGGACTTCAGGGACAAGGCGTTTCTGGACAAGGCTAACCGGCGCATCTCGAAGCTGACCAAAGGACTGATCAGAGAATCACTAAAAAATGTGGACCCCAATATGGTGCTGATGCTACTCAACTACCTCTACTTTAAAGGTAAAGACAACAGAGTAATAAGCCCCAACTATGCCATTTCTATGGACCAAGCACCAAGTATCTGTCTGTCTCTGATTATATTTTGTCAACATTAAGTAAAATCTTTTAAAGCGATACATTATGGTCTATATTACATTTCCATTAGGCCTAGACTTTAACAACAAACTTAAAATCCTCTCTTTGTAAGAAAATTGAGAAACATCTTATTGACACAAGCCAAACAATCTCACCCACACAAACAACAAATCCCCACCCACACAAACAGGTACGTGGGAGCAGAAATTCCCAAAGGAGATGACTCACTACCGGAACTTCCGTGTGAATGAGAAGATAAATGTTCGAGTGCCAATGATGCAGAACAAAGGGAACTACCTGGCGGCTGCAGACCATGAACTGCAGTGTGACATCCTACAGGTGGGTGATAGACATTTAGTTCAGGGAAGTGAGATATGTATATATAAAAAAGAAGATTCAGTGCAGTGCAATATAGGCCTACAGTATAGGGCTGGCACAATTACCGTATAAATGTGTAACCAACGGTTATGGATAAAGACCGTCATAAAAAAGATCATCATATCATTATCGTCATGATTATTCTAGCTCCCCTATGTGGGGAACATCAGCATGCTCATCGCCCTGCCCAGGAAGATCTCCGGCATGAGGAACCTGGAGCAAGAGATCTCCCCCACAGTGGTCAACAAATGGCTCAGCAACATGACCAACAGGTGAGAACATATGACCACATCTGACCAATAGGTAAGAACCTGACTGACTGGCATACATGATAAAAGAGAACAGCACACATGACCATACAAGACAACAGGTGGCCATTCCAGACAAAACTTGACCAACATGTGAGCAGACCTGGCCCAAGGTGAACAGGAATAAACACCGTAAACGGTATGAACAAAAGATGACCACTGGGTTAGAGTATAGGGCCAAAAACGACCAAATTATGGAAGCTATGGGATAAGAAACACAGTGCCTTCAGAAAGTATTCACACCCCTTCACTTTTTCCAGATTTTGTTGTGTTACAGCGTGAATTTAACATTTATTAAATTGAGATGTTTTCTGTCAATGAATGGCCTACACAAAATACCCCATAATGTCAAAGTAGAATTATGTTTTTTGAATTTTTTACAAATGTATAAAAAGTGAAAAGCTCAAATGTCAATAAGGATTCAACCCCTTTATGGCAAGCCTAAATAACTGAAAATGTGCTTAACAAGTAACATAATACGCTTTTTGGACTCTGTATGCAATAATAGTGTTTAACATGATTTTTGAATGACTACCTCATCTCTGTACCCCACACATAAAATTATCTCTAAGGTCCCTCAGTCAAGCAGTGAATTTCAAACACAGATTAGTAGATAAAAAACTATTAAAAAAACAGACATTGAATATCCCTTTGAGAATGGTGATAAATAAATAATATAAATTACACTTTGGATCATGTATCAATACAACCAGTCACAACAAAGATATTGGCATTCTTCCTAACTCAGTTGCCGGAGAGGAAGGTGACAGCTCAGGGATTTTCACCATGAGGCCAATGTTGACTTTAAAACAGTTACAGAGTTTGATGGCTGTGATAGGAGAAAACCAAGGATGGATCAACAACATTATAGTTACTCCACAATAGTAACCTAGTTGACAGAGTGAAAAGGAGGAAGCCTGTACGGAATACAAATATTCCAAAAAATGCATCCTCATTGCGATAAGGTACTAAAGTAATATTGCAAAAAATGTGGCAAAGCAATTACGTTTTTTCCCCTGAATTGTAAAGGTCTGGGTGTAGCTGGTGCAGAGGAGTCAGGCACAGGACAGCAGAGATAAAAGTAACTTTACTCAAAATTACCAAGTATATGTTGTAATACCAAGCTCACACAAAAGGACCGAAATACATAAAACAAACACGCACAAAAACCATGGTGAAAACAGAGGGTTAAATAATGAACATGAAATTGGGGAATTGAAACCAGGTGTGTAAAACAAAGACTAAACAAATGGAAAATGAAAAGTGGATCGGCGATGGCTAGAAGGCCGGTGACGTCGACCGAACAAGGAGAGGGACCGACTTCGGCGGAAGTCGTGACATGAATACAAATAGTTATGGGCAAATCCGCTTACTGAGTAGCACTCTCCATTTTTTCAAGCATAGACATAATGGAGCCAAGCACAGGCAAAGTCCTAGAGGGTAAATGTTGCACATTTCAGGTGTTGAAAGGTCGTAGAGACTTACCCAGAAAGACTCACAGCTGTAGTCACTGCCAAAAGTACATCTACAAAGTATTGACTCAGGAGCGTGAATACTTATGTAAATTCGATATTTCTGTATTTCATTTTCAATACATAAAAAAAATATATAACTTTGTCATTCTGGGGTATTGTGTGTAGATGGGTGAGATAATGTAGAAAAAGTCAATGGATATTAATACTTTCTGAAACCACTCTGTGTCTAAAGAGTATATTCTGTATTGGTCTCTACCCAAGGACGCGTGAGGTGGTGTTCCCCAGGTTTAAGCTGGAGCAGAGTTATGACCTGATAGACAACCTTAAGGAGATGGGCCTCACAGACCTCTTTGAGGAGAGGGGTGACTTCACTGGGATGACTTCAGAGAAGATCGCAATTAACTGGGTAAACAAACCTCCAAGAAAGCAAACACCACAATCTTAACTTTCATTGCTCGATGCTAACACCAGCAATATGCTGTCAAAGCCAAATAACTTTTTAGCTATCTAATAATGTTAGATAAGATAACCATTGGGTCATAACTCGATTCTATCTCTATCCCCACCAGTTGAAGCACCAGGGGACGATCACGGTGAACGAGGAGGGGACGGAGGCTGCGGCCCTGACCCAGGTGGGCTTCATGCCCCTCTCCTCACAGATACGATTCGTTATAGACCGGCCCTTCCTCTTCCTCATCTACGAGCACCGCACAGACTGCCTCGTCTTCATGGGCCGCGTGGTCGACCCCTCACAGAGCTAAACGCTTGGTAACTCTGTAGTTCATTCTATCTAGAAAAATGTACCTACTAACATGAATAATTATTTTAGGATTGTATTAACAGTGGACTAATTAGCAAAATACAAAAAAAAATGTATGAACTCTTTTTAAATGTCCTTTTTCAGATAGCATTCACCCAAAGTAGGAAGCCATTTAAAAAATATTGGCCTGGTAACCAATTCTGCTGATCCTACAATGGGACTGCTAGCTGTCATGGCGAACTGTATGAACCTGTGTCTGAGAGAGGTTAGTCAGGAGTGTTGATATTTGCTGTCTGTTAATGTTCCATCTCTATGCATCTACAGTGGAAGGTGTTCGACTAGAAACACTAAGCTTTGGCTATTCAATAAATGTTTTAGGGGAAAACAATAGTCAATTTGACCATGACTTTCATGTTTATTTTTATTTTTTATGTTGGATGTTTGGATTTTCTGAAGTGTTTAGCTACTGTGTATGTAAAGTTCTGTCTAGAACGTTAGATAAAATGAAATACAAAAGCATTTGAGACTGTTGAAAATGCTTTTGTGTTGTATGACAAACATTTAAATGGCTTTACAAGTTAAAATGCAGGTGCAACATTTCTCTCTAGTACATTTTCAGCAATACAAAAGAAATTACCTAATTCAAAATTGTCCGGTCTGGCTCAGTCGGTAGCGCTTGCAATGCCAGGATTGTTGGTTCGATTCCAGTAGCCACCCATATGTAAAATGTATGACTAAGTCGCATTGGATAAAATCCTCTGCTAAAATGACCTATATTATGTTAAAATAAAGAAAACTTACAAATACAGTAAGCTTTCCAATAAAGGGTGAAAACAAAAACTCCAAGATAAAAACCCAGTAACATATTTTGCAAAGAGTAAATATTTGTTGGCTGAGTTAAACTCTAATTAGATGGAGCTCAGATCTTTTTGGGTTGGTATGTAATGGCACCATCAGATCCATCACACACAAAATATTCTATATTTTAGATTCTTCAAAGTAGCCACCCTTTGCCTTGATGATAGCGTTGCACAAGCTTGGCATTCTCTCAACCTGCTTCACCTGGAATGCTTTTCCAATAGTCTTGAAGGAGTTCCCACATATGATGTGCACTTGTAGGCTGCTTTTCCTTCACTCTGCCATCCAACTCATCCCAAACCATCAGGTAGCCTAGTGGTTAGAGCGTTGGGCCAGTAAATGAAAGGTTGCTAGATTGAATCCCGAGCTGACAAAGTAAAAATCTGTCATCTGCCCCTGAACAAGGCAGTTAACCCACTGTTCCTAGGCCGTCATTGCAAATAAGAATTTGTTCTTAACTGATTTGCCTAGTTAAAGGAAGGTTAAAAAACATTGGGTTGAGGATAGGTGATTGTGGAGACCAGGTCAGATTTTTTTAAACATTTAATTAGCTAGGAAAGCCAGTTAAGAACAAATTCTTATTTACAATGACAGCCTACCCCGGCCAACCCCTAACAACGCTGGGCCAATTGTGCGCCACCCTGTGGGACGCCCAATCACGGTAGGTTGTGATACAGCCTGGAATCGAACCAGGGTCTGTAGTGACACCTCTAGCACTGACATGCTGTGCCTTAGAGCGCTGCGCCACTCGGGAACCAAAAATCTGAGGCTGCACTCCATCACTCTCTTTCTTGGTCAAATAGCCCTTACATAGCCTGGAACCTAATGGGTCATTGTCCTGTTGAAAAATAAATGATAGTCCCACTAAGTGCAAACCAGATGGGATGGTGTTTTGCTGCAGAATGCTGTGGTAGCCATGCTGGTTAAGTGTGCCTTGAATTCTAAATAAATCACTGACAGTGTCAATAACAAAGCACCCCCACACCATCACACCTCCTCTCCATGCTTCACATTGGGAACCACACCTGCAGAGATCATCCATTCACCTACTCTGCGTCTCACACGGTGGTTGGAACCAAAAATCTCAAATTTGGACTCAACAAACCAAAGGACAGATTTCCACCGGTCTAATGTCCATTGCTCGTGTGGTTTCTTTGCAGCAATTCGACCATGAAGGCCTGATTCACGCAGTCTCCTCGTGACAATTGATGTTGAGAAGTGTCTGTGACTTGAAGTCGGTGAAGCATTTGTTGGGCTGCAATTTCTGAGGCTGGTAACTCTAATGAACTTATTCTCTGCAGCAGAGGTAACTCTGGGTCTTCCTTTCCTGTGGCGGACCTCATGAGAGCCAGTATCATAGTGCTTGATGGTTTTTGCGACTGTCCTTGAAGAAACTTTTTCAAGGTTATTAAAATTTTCCGCATTGACTGACCTTCATGTCTTAAAGTAATGATGGATTGTCATTTCTCTTTGCTTATTTGAGCTGTTCTTGCCATAATATGGACTTGGTCTTTTACCAAATAGGGCTATCTTCTGTATACCACCCCTACCTTGTCACAACACAACTGATTGACTTAAACGCATTAAGAAGGAAAGAAATTCCACAAATGTACTTTTAACAAGGCACACCTGTTAATTGAAATGCATTCCAAGTGATTACCTAATGAAGTTGGTTGAGAGAATGCCAAGAGTGTGGAAAGCTGTCATCAAGGCAAAGGGCTAATTTGAAGAATCTCAAATAAAAATATATTTCGATTTTTTAGAACACTTTTTTGGTTAATACGTAATTCCATATGTCTTCACTATTATTCTACAATGTAGAAAATTGTAAAAATAAAGAAAAACCCTTGAATGAGTAGGTGTGTCCAAACTTTTGACTGGTACTGTATGTATGGATATATATATACACACACATTACCATTCAAAAGTTTGGGGTCACTTAGAAATGTCCTTGTTTTTGAAAGAAAATCACATTGTCCATTAAAATAAGATCAAATTGATCAGAAATAAAGTGCAGACATTGTTAATGTTGAAAATGACTATTGTAGCTGGAAACGGCTGATTGTTTATCGAATATCTACATAGGCATACATAGGCCCATTATCAGCAAGCATCATTCCTGTGTTCCAATGGCACATTGTGTTAGCTAATCCAAGTTTATCATTTTTAAAGGCTAAATGATCATTGGAAACCATTTTGCAATTATGTTAGCACAGCTGAAAACTGTTGTCCTGATTAAAGAAGCAATTAAACTGGCCTTCTTTAGACTAGTTGAGTATCTGGAGCATCAGCATTTGTGGGTTCGATGACAGGCTCAAAATGGCCAGAAACAAAGACCCTTCTTCTGAAACTCGTCAGTCTATTCTTGTTCTGAAAAATGAAGGCTGTTCCATGCGAGAAATTGCCAAGAAACTGAAGATCTTGTACAACGCTGTGCACTACTACTTTCACATAACAGCGCAAACTGTGAAATGAATGTAGGATATTATAATATCATTAGATCTGGTAAAAGATAAAAGAAAAAAACATGTTTTTGAAAGTTTTTAAAGCTAATTTCCTGCAATTCTACACATTTTGCAATTTGGCTGAAAGAAAATTAGCAGTTTTAAAATTCTACACATTTTACCATGTTCTCATGCAATTTGAGTGAGGAAACATTATAACAAAATCAATTTGGAGGCCCCATGCCATGACATTTTTTTTTTATGTTAGATTTTCTGACAGTCTAATTTCATTGGTGATTGTTAGTGTTCAACGATGATCTCATTTAAAAATACAGTATATAGCTCCTTTATCTTTTCTACAGTGAGGGGAAAGTATTTGATCCCCTGCTGATTTTGTACGTTTGCCCACTGACAAAGAAAGGATCAGTCTATAATTTTAATGGTAGGTTTATTTGAACAGTGAGAGACAGAATAACAAAAATAAAATCTAGAACGCATGTCAAAAATTTTATAAATTGATTTGCATTTTAATGAGGGAAATAAGTATTTGACCCCCTCTCAATCAGAAAGATTTCTGTCTCCCAGGTGTCTTTTATACAGGTAACGAGCTGAGATTAGGAGAACACTCTTAAAGGGAGTGCTCCTAACCACAGCTTGTTACCTGTATAAAAAGACACCTGTCCACAGAAGCAATCAATCAATCAAATTCCAAACTCTCCACCATGGCCAAGACCAAAGAGCTCTCCAAGGCTGTCAGGGACACGATTGTAGACCTACACAAGGCTGGAATGGGCTACAAGACCATCACCAAACAGCTTGGTGAGAAGGTGACAACATTTGGTGCGATTATTCACAAATGGAAGAAACACAAAATAACTGTCAATATCCCTCGGCCTGGGGCTCCATGCAAGATCTCACCTCGTGGAGTTGCAAAGATCATGGGAACGGTGAGGAATCAGTCCAGAACTACACGGGAGGATCTTGTCAATGAGCTCAAGGCAGCTGGGACCATAGTCACCAAGAAAACAATTGGTAACACACTACGCCATGAAGGACTGAAATCCTGCAGCGCCCGCAAGGTCCCCCTGCTCAAGAATACATATCCTCTTCAGCGTCTGATCCCGTTAGCGGGATCAAAATCCAGCGAAAAATCATATCGCCAATTAGCATTAAAAAAATATCATAATTAAAAAAAAAATAATAATAATATATATTTTTTTTTTTTATAGATACACCTCTCCTGAATCGACCCACGTCGTCCGATTTCAAAAAGGTTTTACAGGAAAAGCAAATCATTAGATTATATTAGATGAGTCCATCGTAAAAAGCAGCTTCATAGCCATTTTCCGACCAACCACTTGCATCAGATAACAGGCCCGTCTGAAGTTTGCCAATGAACATCTGAATGACTCAGAGGACAACTGGTGAAAGTGTTGTGGTCAGATGAGACCAAAATGAAGCTCTTTGACATTAACTCAACTCGCCGTGTTTGGAGGAGGACGAATGCTGCCTATGACCACGGTTGACAACTCCATTGTGTCCTCCTCCCAGAGTGCAAAGAGCCTTGGCGTGACCCTGGACAACACCCTGTCGTTCTCCACTAACATCAAGGCGGTGATCCGATCCTGTAGGTTCATGCTCTACAACATTCGCAGAGTACGACCCTGCCTTACACAGGAAGCGGCGCAGGTCCTAATCCAGGCACTTGTCATCTCCCGTCTGGATTACTGCAACTCGCTGCTGGCGGGGCTCCCTGCCTGTGCCATTAAACCCCTACAACTCATCCAGAATGCCACAGCCCGTCTGGTGTTCAATCTTCCCAAGTTCTCTCATGTCACCCCGCTCCTCCGCACACTCCACTGGCTTCCAGTTGAAGCTCGCATCTGCTACAAGACCATGGTGCTTGCCTACGGAGCTGTGAGGGGAACGGCACCTCCGTACCTTCAGGCTCTGATCAGTCCCTACACCCAAAGAAGGGCACTGCGTTCATCCACCTCTGGCCTGCTCGCCTCCCTACCTCTGCGGAAGCACAGATCCCGCTCAGCCCAGTCAAAACTGTTCGCTGCTCTGGCACCCCCAATGGTGGAACAAGCTCCCTCATGACGCCAGGACATCACCACCTTCCGGAGACACCTGAAACCCCACCTCTTTAAGGAATAGGATAAAGTAATCCTTCTAACCCCCCCCCCCCCCCCCCGAAAAAAAAGATATAGATGTACTATTGTAAAGTTGTTGTTCCACTGGATATCATAAGGTGAATGCACCAATTTGTAAGTCGCTCTGGATAAGAGTGTCTGCTGAATGACGTAAATGTAAATGTAAGAACACCATCTCCACCGTCAAACATGGAGGTGGAAACATTATGCTTTGGGGGTGTTTTTCTGCTAAGGGGACAGGACAACTTCACCGCATCATTTGACGGGGCCATGTACCGTCAAATCTTGGGTGAGAACCTCCTTCCCTCAGCCAGGGCATTGAAAATGGGTCGTGGATGGGTATTCCAGCATGACAATGACCCAAAACACACGGCCAAGGCAACAAAGGAGTGGCTCAAGAAGAAGCACATTAAGGTCCTGGAGTGGCCTAGCCAGTCTCCAGACCTTAATCCCATAGAAAATCTGTGGAGGGAGCTGAAGGTTCGAGTTGCCAAACATCCACCTCGAAACCTTAATGACTTGGAGAAGACTTGCAAAGAGGAGTGGGACAAAATCCCTCCTGAGATGTGTGCAAACCTGGTGGCCAACTACAAGAAACGTCTGACCTCTGTGGTTGCCAACAAGGGTCAAATACTTATTTCCCTCATTAAAATGCAAATCCTTTTATAACATTTCTGACATGCGGTTTTCTGGATTTTTTGTTGTTATTCTGGCTCTCACTGTTCAAATAAACCTACCATTAAAATTATAGACTGATCATTTCTTTGTAAGTGGGCAAACGTACAAAATCAGCAGGGGATCAAATACTTTTTTCCCCTACTGTAGAGGTCTTGAGTACGGAGCGAGAAATTCTGTGATGAGATTTCCTCTGCTTGCTTAGAAATCAATATTTCCATCTTCATCACCTGAGTTCTCTCATCATTCATTTGGTCAGCGACTTCAATGAGTTCTGCTGATTTGTCATCCAACTTAGTCATTGTGTTCATTAACTGATCGTATTTGGTTTGCAACATTTGGACTAGAACATTATTGCTTTGAGTAACGTTCATCAAAACTGCCTGCATGTTATTAAATTGTGCGCTCCTGTTTGCAGATAAATCGACAGATTTATCTAGTTTGGAGTGGACTACATCGTATTCTAAATCGAGTTGTTCCTGCAGAAAATGATTTTGTTGAATAGTTTGTGCTCGTTCATCGTCATAAGTATTTGCGATTACTTTTAATTGTTCAGATTTGAAATGCAGTTCCTCAGCTAGTAGAATGTTTTCATTTCCTGCTTTTGTTGATAGCAGGGGGTGTAAAGCTATAACACGTACGTTTTTCCAGCAGCAGACTATGATCGATAATGTCAAAAGCTGCACTGAAGTCTAACAAGACAGCCCCCACAATCATTTTATCATCAATTTCTCTCAGCCAATCATCAGACATTTGTGTCACTGCTGTGCTTGTTGAGTGTCCTTCCCTATAAGCATTCTTAAATTCTGTCGTCAATTTGTGCCCCAAAGCTTTTTACTATCATTCTTTATATAATTTATCCTTGTTTCATAGTGTAGTTTATTTTTATTTGTTTTTAGTATAGTCACATGATTTCTTAATTTGCAGTACGTTTGCCAATCAGTTGGGCTGCCAGACTTAATTGCCATATATTTTGCCTCATCCCTCTCAACCATACAATTTTTCAATTCCCCATCAATCCAAGGGGATTTAACCATTTTTACAGTCATTTTCTTAATGGGTGCGTGCTTATTTTTAGAACACTTTTTTGGTTAATACGTAATTCCATATGTCTTCACTATTATTCTACAATGTAGAAAATTGTAAAAATAAAGAAAAACCCTTGAATGAGTAGGTGTGTCCAAACTTTTGACTGGTACTGTATGTATGGATATATATATATACACACACATTACCATTCAAAAGTTTGGGGTCACTTAGAAATGTCCTTGTTTTTGAAAGAAAATCACATTGTCCATTAAAATAAGATCAAATTGATCAGAAATAAAGTGCAGACATTGTTAATGTTGAAAATGACTATTGTAGCTGGAAACGGCTGATTGTTTATCGAATATCTACATAGGCATACATAGGCCCATTATCAGCAAGCATCATTCCTGTGTTCCAATGGCACATTGTGTTAGCTAATCCAAGTTTATCATTTTTAAAGGCTAAATGATCATTGGAAACCATTTTGCAATTATGTTAGCACAGCTGAAAACTGTTGTCCTGATTAAAGAAGCAATTAAACTGGCCTTCTTTAGACTAGTTGAGTATCTGGAGCATCAGCATTTGTGGGTTCGATGACAGGCTCAAAATGGCCAGAAACAAAGACCCTTCTTCTGAAACTCGTCAGTCTATTCTTGTTCTGAAAAATGAAGGCTGTTCCTTGCGAGAAATTGCCAAGAAACTGAAGATCTTGTACAACGCTGTGCACTACTCCCTTCACCTAACAGCGCAAACTGTCTAACCAGAAGAGAAAGAGGAGTGGGAAGCCCCGGTGCACAACTGAGCAAGAGGACAAGTACTTTAGACTGTACTTCAGTGTAGATGAAGTGGAGGAGACTGGTTAAGGATCAAACCCTTTTTTTAAATTTTTGCCGAAAATGACATACCCAAATCTAACTGCCTGTAGCTCAGGACCTGAAGCAAGGATATGCACATTCGTGATTCCATTTGAAAGGAAACAATTTGAACTTTGTGAAAATGTGAAATGAATGTAGGATATTATAATATCATTAGATCTGGTAAAAGATAAAAGAAAAAAAACATGTTTTTGAAAGTTTTTAAAGCTAATTTCCTGCAATTCTACACATTTTGCAATTTGGCTGAAAGAAAATTAGCTGTTTTAAAATTCTACACATTTTACCATGTTCTCATGCAATTTGAGTGAGGAAACATTATAACAAAATCAATTTGGAGGCCCCATGCCATGACATTTTTTTTATGTTAGATTTTCTGACAGTCTAATTTCATTGGTGATTGTTAGTGTTCAACGATGATCTCATTTAAAAATACAGTATATAGCTCCTTTATCTTTTCTACAGTGAGGGGAAAGTATTTGATCCCCTGCTGATTTTGTACGTTTGCCCACTGACAAAGAAAGGATCAGTCTATAATTTTAATGGTAGGTTTATTTGAACAGTGAGAGACAGAATAACAAAAATAAAATCTAGAACGCATGTCAAAAATGTTATAAATTGATTGTCATTTTCTTAATGGGTGCGTGCTTATTAGTAACTGGAATTGTCACGCCTGTCCCTGTGATTGTTTCCACCCCCTCCAGGTGTCGCTTATTTTCCCCAGTGTACTTATCCCTGCGTTTCCTGTCTGTCTTTGCCAGTTCGTCTTGTATGTTTAGTCAAGTCAACCAGCATCTTTTTCCCCGTACCTGTTGGACTCCGAACTGGTTTTGACCTTTTGCCTGTACACAACCATTCTCTTGCCTATGCCTTTTTGGATTAAATAACATTAATAAACATAATAAACAGACTCCAAATATCTGCCTCCTGTGTCTGCATCTGGGTCTCGCCTTGTGCATTGATAGGAATAAGTAGTTTCATGAATGCGTCAAGTGCAGCGTCTGGTTGCTCCTCATTACACACCACAGACCAGCAAATATTCTTTACATCAACATATGTATAGCTAAGATTTTGAAAGTATGTTGTTGACGTGATTTGATTTGACATCATTTTATCTCTGGCAGAGAGAATAAAGTAGACGGCATCGGTCAAAATCGAAAATGACGCGTACATGCCCAAAGAAGTGCATCTGGTCAGGACATCCTGGCGGGAAGGTGTCACGTGGTTAGGGTCATATAGTTGCATCCTGTTCTGTCACGTGTTAGAGTGTGTGTTATTTTATATCTATATTGCATCTATTCCTATGAAGTGGTCATGATGATTGATGTGTAGGGACCTCGTTGAGCTGGGGGGGTTGTGTTTGAACATTTCAAAGAGGATGGCCCCCATACCCCACCTATTTTATTGCTCTTAGGGTTGTTGTCTATGAATTAGGAATGTCCGGGGGGCTATGTGTTGGAGGCAGACGTCTTATAAATACGCCCCAGACACACATGCGGCCCCAGAACACTAAACAAGATTTTAAAAATAAACATGGATTTTGGTAAAGCAGTGATGACCGTAACAACGGAAGCAGGACCGCGGTTGAAACATAGAGAAATGACCCAGTATAAAGCAACAATATACGATGCGCCAAAAAAGCGGTTTCTATGTGTGTATAACACCCCAATACCGCCCGCAACTGCACTGAAAGATCAAGTGATGATGTCTAATGGACAGCACTGGGGGTATCAGTTTGATTACCCGGCCCGTAGAGTGAAACTCTATACCGTAGCCGAAGGTGGAGAATATACAGACCAGACTTTATGAGTGGACTATAGGGCTGAAGACTGGTCGGGTTTTTGCAAGGTTTTGTGTCCCGAACTGAGAGTTATCATCAAGGGGTATAGCTTGTTCACGGGCTACGAGACCCGTTGGGAAGGTACCCTAGTCTCCTCAGGAAGAGTATTTCACAGGGTGAAAATACAGAGAAAGAATGGACTTCCTTGTGGATGCGTGGAGTTCTATATCAGCAACGAGGAAACCTGCAACCAAAACATTCGTGATGGTGGCCTGACTGGGGATTTCAGGTTGCGCATGCTTATTCCTTTTAAAAGTTGGGACGTAATGGAATTGAAAATGTTAGAGTTGTTGGACATTCTTTTTGTACAGAGCCAACAGTGCATAATATATACGAATCCTGAGGATTATGATTCAAAGGAATCCCAAGAAGGGTCATCTTCAGAAGGGTCAGCCCCCGAAGAAAACTAAGTATGCGGCTGCGTTAACCACGCCCTGACCCCCCAAAGGACTGGTTCTACAATAAAAGGAGGTCCCTGAAAGCCTCCAGTTCTTCATTTCAGCATATACCATGGATATTCCTACAACATACCTGGACTCTGATACGTCATGGGGGCCAGACCCTAAGGACTGTATGCCTCGCAGCCAACCATTCTACTCCCCCCAGCCAAGACCCCCGACACCCCCTACATGTACACAGCCTGAGGATGTGTTTGATGGGGTGGTCAGTACTATTTTTGTGGACACCATCAAGGCCTCTGTAGCCACACTTTTAAACGTGGTGATTGGAGAGTAAACTATCATCTCGAAAACAAAACGTTATTCCTTTTACATTGCACAACCTTCAGTGTTATGTCATAATTACGTAAAATTCTGACAAATTACCCAAAGTGTTGCATATACACTGACTCTGCGTGCAATGAACGCAAAATGACACCATTTCACCTGGTTAATATTGCATGCTAACCTGGATTTAATTTAGCTAAATATGCATGTTTAAAAATATATACTTCTGTGTATTGATTTTAAGAAAGGCATTGATGTTTATGGTTAGGTACAGTCGTGAAACGATTGTGCTTTTTTCACAAATGCGCTTTTGTTAAATCATCCCTGTTTGGCGAAGACGGCTGTCTTTGTTAGGAAGAAAAAGTCTTCACAGTTCGCAACAAGCCAGGCGGCCCAAACTGCTGCATATACCCTGACTCTGTTTGCAAGAGAAGTGACACATTTTCCCTATTTAAAAGAAATTCATGTTAGCAGGCAATATTAACTAAATATGCAGGTTTAAAAATATATACTTGTGTATTGATTTTAAGAAAGGCATTGATGTTTATGGTTGGAGCAACGTGTACCTAAGCGATTATATGCAACGCAGGACAGGCTAGATAAACTAGTAATATCATCAACCATGTGTAGATAACTAGTGATTATGATTGATTGATTGTTTTTTATAATATAAGTTTAATGCTAGCTAGCAACTTATCTTGGCTTCTTACAGCATTCGTGTAACCTCGTGGAGTGCAATGTAAAGCAGGTGGTTAGAGCATTGGACTAGTTAACCGTAAGGTTGCAAGATTGAATCCCTGAGCTGACAAGGTAAAAATCGGTCTTTCTGCCCCTGAACAAGGCAGTTAACCCACCGTTCCTAGGCCGTCATTGAAAATAAGAATGTGTTCTTAACTGACTTGCCTAGTTAAATAAAGGTAAAAAAAAAAATGTATAAAAAAATCGGCCAAATCGGCATCCAAAAATACCGATTTCCGATTGTTATGAAAACTTGAAATCGGCCCTAATTAAACGGCCATTCCGATTAATCGGCCGACCTCTAGTCATAAATCACAATTTTGACCGATGCCGTCTACTTTATTCTCTCTTCTGGCCAATGACCTTGAACCTTCTTGGATGGGCACTTCTAATGTGACTCTATGGCAGCAACCAAGGGGCTTGAATTTTCTAGCTCTACCCTTAAACTTGGCGGTGACGTAGTGTCCCCATGAGTGACAGAACACTGAGCCAATCACGGCAACTGGCGAGCTGACACAGTGGCAAACTTCCACCAGACCAGAGCAGCGTCCGGCTACTTGGGTGGAAGAAAAATAAAAAGTAGGTGGGAAGTTTGAGTTCCCAAGTAGCTTATGTAGGTTTGCTACTTTCTTGCAATTTAGCCAAACATAAAAGTATATAAAAACACTGTCAGGTTTTAAACCGAGGTCTTTATTTCAGGTTTCAGTGTTTGACAGGTATGGTGTTTGACATTTTTGGCGTTCAACAACAACAAACATACGTAGCGCTCTGATGACATGTGAGCTATACACAGGGATGCTGGAGTGATTTAGGTGTTGTGTTGTAGTGTTGTGTTGTCTCTAGCACTGCGATGCAGTGTCTAAGACCGCTGCGCCACTCAGGAGGTCCATATGACATCTTTTCTGACCCCCATACGATGAGTGGGCAAAACTTGGTTGAAAATATATATTTTTTATGACCGCCATACAACAATTTGGTCATAATTGTGACCGCTGTCTGACCAGCTTGTCATAATTATGAACACTATATTATGTAGCTTCCTGGTCATAGTTAATACCTCATCATAACCTAGTAATCACGACCTGACTACAGCTTATTACCTACACCCTTAGAAAAAAGGGTTCCAAATGGGTTATTCGGCTGTCCCTATAGAATAACCTTTTTGGTTCCATGTAGATCTCTCTGGGGAAAGGGTCCCAAAAGAGTTCTCCTATGGGGACAGCTGAATAACCCTTTTAGGTTCTAGATAGCACTTTTTTTCTAAGAGCGTACTGTAAAAAGTTTTCCAGAGGATAAAGCTGGATACTGAAATCATTTTTCATTACATTTCTATTACATATCTAATTACCAATTAAAGTTAATCTGCAACTTATTCTTACATTTAAAATAGATCAAGCAATGGCAAAAACAAATGTACATCAACATTTTGCATACAGTAATTGCTTCATTATTCACACACAGAAATTACATGCATAGAAATACTGGGAGTATATAAAGGCCCATTGTTTTATTTGATTAATCACGGCACAATGCTCCGTATTTTCTTCTGGCTTGCCTCACCACCACAGAAAGCAATGAGCTAAGCTGAAACACCTGCATTTTAGAGATGCCTTACTCAAGAAAACAAACAAAAGGCCATGTTGGCGGCTTTATTAACTCAATTATATTTTTTTTACGTTGTTTGCAAACTGATATGTAAAATAGTAAAGAGAGTCGCACAGTCTTTGTATAAACTCTTGAATTACTTGAATTATAAATTACTGGGAGTTTATACACAGAGTGTGAGACTCTCTTTACTATTTTCATAGCTTATAGTTTATTAGACGTTAGTCAGCACCTCCACATACAATTATTTTCTCTGGGTGTGCACCAGCTCATGTTTTTTATGAAAACTGATATGTGACACGTATTAATTCCAAAATAACATGGAAAACAGGAAAGCAAAAAAATGTGGGGCTCAAAACAGGTGGGACTATGCCCCACCTGCCCTGAATGACGTGTCGCAACTGACTCTTAGAAAAAAGGGTTCCAAAAGGATTCTTTGGCTGTCCCCATAGAATAACCCTTTTTTGGTCACAGGTAGAACCCTTTTGGATTCCATGTACAACCCTCTGTAGAAAGGGTTCTACATGGGACCCAAAATAGTTATACCTGGAACCAAAAAGGGTTCTTCAAAGGGTTACCCTATAGGGACAGCCGATGAACCCTTTTAGGCTCCAGATAACACCTTTTTTTCCTAAGAGTGTAAGATCAGACAATCATGGGCAGCTGGGGAATCCAGTCTCTGTGAGACCTGATGCAGAGAAAAAAATGTCATGATCATCAGTATAGCTAGTACAAACCTCGCTCTTACAACGCTGGTTAGTAGGAATCAATAGACATTGAAGATCAGAGTTTCAAACATTAACAATTTGCACAAAACTTACTGTCAATGAGTATGGATTCAAGGAGGGGTGATTCTGCTCTCTCCTTTTCATGGGATGTGGCAGAATAGGTCACTGGTAACTGAGTGGGGGGCCAAGCACTTCGAAAGAGGCCATGCATCAGATCACTGACATGTTTCAGGAACTGTAAAGACAGATACGAATCATGATTAACCATTACTTAAGGTCTTCACTAAGCTAGACTTAGCTTAGGAAGTTTATTGACTGTGTTGTCCCTCAGCAATCTGGAAGTCAGGCAGACAGACAGACAAATAGAGATAGAGAGATAGATAGCAAAGCATAGGCTATTTACATTTCTTAGTCCGCAGGCAGGATAGCTTCTGTATTATTTTTTATTTGTTCCCTCCATCCATCCATCCATCCATCCATCCATCCATCCAAGCTATAAGATTCCTGCAAAAACAGAGAATCAAGAATTGAAAAAGGCAGTTGAGAGGTGTAATGTTAAAATGCGCATTGGGGGAAGCAGATATAGGCGAAATGTATGGAATTAAAAAAATATAAATAAAATGATCTCTGATAAATCAAGAAAATCTTCACGTCCATATTGGGGGTACAAGTTTCAAAAATTAACCAAGCTTACTGTCTTACACACTTAAATAATCAATGTTTAGCATGTTAATGTGCCGCTCACTCACTCACTCATTCACAGTTTTCCTGCATTTTAATGGCAGTGACATGTTGTAAGTGTATCCCGTATTATTATGCATGTTTATCTTACATGCTGTTAACCTCTCTAGGGTAGGTGGCACCAAATCGTCCCACCTACGCAACAGCCAGTCTAATCCCGTGGCGCGATATTCAAATACCTTAAAAATGCTATTACTTCAATTTCTCAAACATATAACTATTTTACACCATTTTAAAGACAAGACTCTCCTTTATCTAACCACACTGTCCGATTTCAAAAAGGCTTTACAACGAAAGCAAAACATTAGATTATGTTAGGAGAGTACATAGACACAAATAATCACACAGCCATTTTCCAAGCAACTAGATGCATCACAAAAACCCAAAACACAGCTAAATGATGCACTAACCTTTGACGATCTTCATCAGATGACACTCCTAGGACATTATGTTACACAATACATGTATGTTTTGCTCGATAAAGTTCATATTTATATCCAAAAACAGCCTTTTACATTGGCGCGTAATGTTTAGAAATGTTTTCCCTCCAAACCTCACGGTGAATCAGCACAATGAACACACATATTACAGAAATACTCATCAAAATGTTTGATCAATATAAAAGTGTTATGCACAGAATTATAGATACACTTCTCCTAAATGTAATCCCATTGTCAGATTTCAAAAAAGGTTCACGGTGAAAGCACAATTTGCAATAATCTGAGTACAGCCCAGATGACACGAACAACTAGCAAACAGAAACCTGCCATCTTGGAGTCAATAAAACTAACAAATGACATTATAAATATTCACTTACCTTTGATTATCTTAATCAGAAGGCACTCCCAGGAACCCCAGCTCCACAATAAATGTTTGATAAAGTTCATAATCAATTTTGTTCGCGCGTTAGGTTCACTATCCAAATCCACAATGCGCGTGCTTACTTAGTCCAGACGAAAAGTCCAAAAAGCTATACTACAGTTTGTAGAAACATGTCAAACGATGTATAGAATCAATCTTTAGGTTGCTTTTATCATATATCTTGAATAAAATTCCAACCGGACCTATACGTTCTCTTTAGTAGTGAATATGAACTCAGCTCGCTCCCAAGTCATTGCGCGTGACTGAGCCCATGCCTTATAATGGGACACCTACTTGGGCTGTAATTCCCATCAAATTCACCATAGAATCCTCAAACACCGTTCTAAAGACTGCTGACATCTAGTGGAAGCTTTAGGAAGTGCAAAATGAACCCTAACTCACTGTATACAGTCAAGGCATTCACTTTAAAAAACTACAACCACAGACTTTCCACTTCCTGCTTGGAATTGTCTCAGGTTTTTGCCTGCCATATGAGTTCTGTTATACTCACAGACACTATTAAAACAGTTTTAGAAATGTCAGAGTGTTTTCTATCCAAATCTACTAATAATATGCATATTCTAGTTTCTGGGCCAGAGTAGTAACCTGTTCAAATTGGGTACGTTTTTCATCCGGCCGTGAAAATTCTGCCCCCTAGCCCCAAGAGGATCTATAGGACCGCCGAGACTGCTACGAGACCCTAACCTGCTTTGGTGCGCTCTGCCGCACTCTGACAGCTGTTGTTTGCCAAGTGTGCTAAGCTGAGTCATGCAAACCCTTCTGAAAAAGGATATTACTCCAATTGTAATAATTGTAATGGTTCTACTGTCTTATACGTATGCAATGGTTGCATAGCCCTCAAACACTATGCACATAGCTGCGGGAAGTAGGGGTGCTGAGGGTGCTGCAGCACCCCCCCCAAAAAATGTAAAAATGACACCGTTCTTATTAGTCATTAATCAAATAAATGAATTAATACAATGTTATAAAAATATATTAAAAAACTCACAAAAGAGGTGCACTTGGCCTTTACCAGTATTAGCAGACCGATATAGACGCCCACCTGTAGCGCGTGAATGTTTTTTTTTCAGCATCTCCACTTGGGCAAAAAACGGTAGTTGTATAATTAAGAACAGTATCTTGCAGGATTCAATAGACGGACTAACTGAATGAGTTGCATGCCTTGTCCCTTTCTCTGCAATTGCCATTATAATGGAATCCAGAAAGAACAAAACCCTCTCCTCAAACATTTAAATCAAAAGATGCAAAGTTCCAAAACATCCACATCAAATTAAATATTTTTTATTGATCAAATAAAATAGAAAACAACCGCTTTTTGTGCAGTATTAATTTACCATCCTTACAAACCACGTAATATAAATGTACATTACTTTATTGTAGATAGGCTGGTCTTCTAGGTTTGTACTTGTAGACTTTCCATCACCATGAAGAAAAACAATGAACAATACAGTAATAGAGTACATTGAAACATCAAGTGGTTTGTGATGATGTGATGTGGCTCCCGAGTGGAGCAGCGCTCTAAGGCACTGCATCTCAGTGTTAGAGGCATCACTACAGACCCTAGTTTGATTCCAGACGGAATCACAACCAACCGTCATGTCTGGGTTTTGCCGGGGTAGGCCATCATTGTAAATAAGAATTTGTTCTTAACTGACTTGCCCATGTAAATAAAGGTTAAATATATATTATTTTTTTGGTTGAAATAAATGTGATGTGATGATATGGCTCAGTTGGTAGAGCATGGTACTTGCAAAACTAGGGTTGTGGGTTCTTTTCCCATGGGAGACCAGTATGAAAATGTGTCCACTTGCTGTGGATAAGAGTGTCTACAAAAATGGAAAAGGAGTGAATAGCCGTTTTCTATTTTTACATTGGTTATAATTATGACTGTAGATGCGTTTCAAAATCTCACAATTATAGGCATGAAGAAAGATAGGATTACAGATGTACATTTAAAAAAAATACTATCTAGCAAGCTAGCTAGTTAAGTTTACTTGCTAACAGTGAGGAGAAACAATAATACAACAATTTAGCTTTTTTAAATCTCTAAAACTGAAAAACTGGTTTTACTATAAACATATTTGCCTAGGCATGCCTGTTAGACATGGCTCTAGCTAGATACTATCTGCCTACCTACCTAGGTACATTTGTAAGATCTGGTCACTGTGCAACGGTTGAGGGTTATGCCATATTTCTTTCTATTAGGCTGGATATTGTTCTAAATGTAATTCCTGTGCCTATGCACATGTATGCATGTTTAACCTGATGGTGTTTTGCTGGCACAGTTCAACTGTTGTTCAATGAATTTGAATTTTGTCAGCTTTTTTGTCTTAAAGACGATACCGTGTGGCTCCTGGGCTTCTTCCTGGCGTGGATTCTTGGAGAGAAATAGAATTCCTTTGCCGGCATGTGTCATTTTAGAAGAACTGTATCCCTCTTGGTGGTTTGGACATTATGCTGGATTTCAATCAGAAGATGACTCAAAAAGAGTTGAATGGCAGTTTGATCATGAATGCACTCCTCCCACATCTGTACAAGTGTTCCCTGAATTTACTGTACGTTTCTTTGGAATGTTAATTTCATCATGACCACCTCTCCAATCAGCTGCTGATCACCAGTTCTCTGAGGCTACAGATTGGAACACCAGATAATGTGATCTTATCAAAGATTTTTCATATCCATTACTGAGAGTCACAGGATAGTGTTTGGTGTAGCACATAATTTTTAACCCATCCTTTGTGATGCTGTCTTGTCCTCAATTCGTGGAAACAGGAGTCTCAAAAACAAACTCTGTTATTAACCCTTTGACACGTACGAACACAAGGGTTTGATCATTCTACAGTGGTCCCTGCAGCGTACGCTCAAATCGATGTGATTAGAACATTTATTTAGATCGTCCAGTTCCGATTCACGCAACAGTCAGTGTTTGAGCTGGCCACACAGTTTTTTCAGAGAAATATTTTGCAACATTTATAACGTTATGTCCATTTGAGCAGTTTATTTTTCGATGCAATGTTCAGACATTCACAGAAGTAGCGACAGCATAACTTAATTCTCATCCAAACCGGATAATTTAGGCTACATTAGTTGTAGAGCTAACTGAAGAAAGAGTGACCTAACACAAGCGGTCATAGTTAGCTAACTCTCGGCTGACAGAAACCATAAAATGAATTAGCTAATAGCAAATACTATTTACAGTTCATTACAAGGGTGACCTCACTAGTTTACTAAGTAATTTGAGTAAAACACTTAATCCGATGATGGGTAGATTGTGTGCTCTGCCATGTTTGTTTTTTCGGGTCAACCAAAACATAAGAGGTTACAAGATGATTTGGGTCTGTTTGGCTCTCGTCATAGAGAAAAGTTTGTCCGGCTCAGTAATGCTTCAAACGTAAATTGTCCTCATCAGTGAAATGGGCTACTTCTACATGAAATAATGAGGAGACGGAACACACCTCAATTCAAACTATTGTTAGAAAATAAAACTTGTTAGAAAATAATTTCAAATTTACAAGTTCAAACATAGCCTACAGATAATTAGCAGGTAGCGTGCCTTGGTTAGAGAGCAGTTGTCATGTCCTAACCATAGAAAGCTTTTATTTTCTGTGGTAGAGTAGGTCAGGGCGTGACAGGGGGTTTTGTCTAGTTAAAATTTTCTATGTTGTGTGGTTCTAGTTTCTGTATTTCTATGTTTTTTTTGGGGGGGGGAGGATCTCCAATTAGAGGCAGCTGGTCGTTATCTCTAATTGGGGATCATATTTAAGTTGTTGTTTTTCCCACTAGGGTTTGTGGGAGATTATTTTGAGGTAGTGTATGTTTCACCTTTTTGTCACAGTTTGTTATTTTAGTAGTTTATTTGTAGTAGTTTATTTGTATGTCTTGCATAGTTTTACAGTTATAATAAAATGTGGAACGATACACACGCTGCGCCTTGGTCTCCTTCATCATACGACAAACGTGACAGCAGTGTGGATTCATTGTCCTGTGTTTAAACAATTACATTTTGGAACAAGGAGTGCATTCTGGCATCACGCGCATAAAGAAACTCATGCTGGGGCGACCGTTAGAGATATTTGGAACGCATGAAATTTTTAAATAAATAATTGTTTTGTTCCATGAAGTAATCCAACAATATGTACACCACCATCTTGTTAATTTCAAGTTTTCTGTCATTGCCCAAGACAGGTGTTTGTCAACATGTCATGTGGCACTTAAGGGTGAACACTCACCTGTCTCGGTCAATGAGAGACAGGTGACCTTTCTGGTTATAACCTTTTTCGGCAAGACAGATCTTCCAATGGTGGTGGAGTGACAATCTTTACCAAGGAACACCTTCAGTGCTCAGTTGCCTCCACCAAGTCTGTCCCCAAACAATTCAATGTGCTGGTTTTATGCATTAAACTTTCAAATAACTCTTTGTTGACTGTTGCTGGGTGTTATCTGCTACCATCAGCACCGGCCTGTACCCTAAATACCCTAAGCTCTCTCCTGGCCCCTTACACTAAGTCTAAATTTGTCCTGCTAGGTGACCTAAACTGGGACATGCTTAAATGCTTTATTATCCAAATGATTAAAGTGTGTGTGGGCGACAGCGAGAAACAAAATGGTGCAGTTTGAGGCCATAAGGCAGAGAGTGATGCCGGCGCTGGAGATGGGGGTGTGAGCAGGTGGGTCTGGGCAGGTTTGACGTAGTTGTCTTTTGTATGTGTATGTTCTGTATTATCTAAAAAGATAAAATAAATGAGTACAAAAAATAATAAGGAAAAATAAAGCTTGCAACACACCTCATTAATCATTATGAATAGGATTTATTTTGTTTACATTCTTCATTGTAAATGTCACAGATTCCCCCGGTACTGCTGCTCATTCTGTTCATCAGCTCTACTTCACCGACCTTCTAGGCATCACTGAACTGGATTATTACCACCAACCAAGGACTGTCTTGTCTCATTAATCACACCTGGTTCCCATTCCCCCTGATTAGTATGTGTATATATGTGCCCTCTGTTCCCCATTGTCCTTGTTGATTATTGTTCCATGTTCGTTGGTTTTGTATTTGTATTTATTATGGATCCCCTGCTTTGGCAGCAGCTACTCTTCCTGGAGTCCAGCAAAATTAAGGCAGTTTATACAATTTTAAAACATTACATTTACAGATTTCACAACACACTGTGTGCCCTCAGCCACCTATTCCACCACTACCACATACTATCTACAGTACTAAATCCATGTGTATGTATAGTGCGTATGTTATCGCGCGTGTGTGTGTATATGCATGTGTCTCCGCCAATGTTTGTGTTGCTTCACAGTCCCCGCAGTTCAATTAGGTTTTGGTTTTAATCGGTTTTTTAAATCTTATTTTACTGCTTGCATCAGTTACTTGATGTGGAATAGAGTTCCATGTAGTCATGGCTCTCTGTGTACATCCAAGGGCCAGCCGTGCTGCCCTGTTCTGAGCCAATTGCAATTTTCCTAAGTCCTTTTTTGTGGCACCTGACCACATGACTGAACAGTAGTCAAGGTGCGACAAAACCAGGGCCTGTAGGACCTGCCTTGTTGATAGTGTTGTTAAGAAGGCAGAGCATCGCTTTATTAAAGACATTTTAGCTACTACTGCATCAATATGTTTTGACCATGACAGTTTACAATCTAGTGTTACTCCAAGCAGTTTAGTCATCTCAACTTGCTCAATTTTCACATTATTTAATAAAAGATGTTGTTGAGGTTTAGGGTTTAGTGAGTGTCGTGTTCCAAATACAATGCTTTTAGTTTTAGAAATATTTAGGGATAATTTATTCCTTGCCACCCACTCTGAAACTAACTGCAGCACTTTGTTGAGTGTTCCAGTCATTTCAGTCGCTGTAGTAGCTGACGTGTATAGTGTTGAGTCATCCGCATGCATAGAAACACTTTACCTTTTTCTCAAAGTCAGTGGCATGTTGTTAGTAAAAATTTTAAAAATCAAGGGCCCTAAACAGCTACCCTGGGGAATTCCTGATTCTAACTGGATTATATTTGAGAGGCTTCCATTAAAGAACACCTTCTGTGTTCTGTTAGACAAGTAACTCTTTATCCACATTACAGCAGGGAATGTAAAGCCATAACACATATGTTTTTCCAGCAGCAGACTATGATCAATAATGTCACAAGCTGCACTGAAGTCTACCAAGACAGCCCCCACAATTATTTTATCATAAATTTCTCTCAGCTAATCATTAGTCATTTGTGTAAGTGCTGTGCTTGTTGAGTGTCATGCTGAAATTCTGTTGTCAGTTTGTTTACTGTAAAATAGCACTGTATCTGGTCAAACATAATTTTTTCCAGAAGTTTATTTAACCTCTCTGGGCTAGGCGGGACGAATTCGTCCCACCTACGTAACAGCCACTTGCAGCCTGTGGCGCGATTTTCAAAACCTTAAAAATCCTATTACTTCAATTTCTCAAACATATGACTATTTTACAGCTATTTAAAGACAAGACTCTCGTTAATCTAACCACACTGTCCGATTTCAAAAAGGCTTTACAACGAAAGCAAAACATTAGATTATGTCAGCAGAGTACCAAGCCAGAAATAATCAGACACCCATTTTTCAAGCCAGCATATAATGTCACCAAAACCCAGAAGACAGCTAAATGCAGCACTCACCTTTGATGATCTTCATCAGATGACAACCCTAGGACATTATGTTATACAATACATGCATGTTTTGTTCAATCAAGTTCATATTTATATCAAAAACCAGCTTTTTACATTAGCATGTGACGTTCAGAACTAGCATACCCCCCGCAAACATCCGGTGAATTTACTAAATTACTCACGATAAACGTTCACAAAAAAACATAACAATTATTTTAAGAATTATAGATACAGAACTCCTCTATGCACTCGATATGTCCGATTTTAAAATAGCTTTTCGGTGAAAGCACATTTTGCAATATTCTCAGTAGATAGCCCAGCCATCACGGCTAGCCATTTAGACACCGACCAAGTTTAGCCCTGACCAAACTCCGATTTACTATTACAAAAGTTTGATTACCTTTGGTGTTCTTCGTCAGAATGCACTCCCAGGACTGCTACTTCAATAACAAATGTTGGTTTGGTTAAAAATAATCCATAGTTATGTTCAAACAGCGGCGTTTTGTTCGTGCGTTCAAGACAGTATCCGAAGTGTAAATAAGGGTCACGAGCATGGCGCATTTCGTGACAAAAGATTTCTAAATATTCCATTACCGTACTTCGAAGCATGTCAACCGCTGTTTAAAATCAATTTTTATGCCATTTTTCTCGTAAAAAAGCAGTAATATTCCGACCGGGAATCTGCGTTTAGGTAAACAGACGAAAGAAAACAAAGCATGGGGTCGACTCGGGCACGCGCCTGAGTCTCACAGTACTGTAACCAGCCACTACCCAAACGCGCTACTTTTTTTCAGCCAGAGCCTGCAAAGCCACGATTCAGCTTTTTGCCGCCTTCTGAGAGCCCATGGGAGCCGTAGGAAGTTTCACGTAACAGCAGAGATCCTCTGTAATGGATAGAGATAATCAAGAAGGGCAAGAAATTGTCAGACAGGGCACTTCCTGCATGGAATCTTCTCAGGTTTTGGCCTGCCAAATGAGTTCTGTTATACTCACAGACACCATTCAAACAGTTTTAGAAACTTTGGAGTGTTTTCTATCCAAAGCTAATAATTATATGGATATTCTAGTTTCTGGGCAGGAGTAATAATCAGATTAAATCGGTCACGTTTTTTATCCGGCTGTGAAAATACTGCCCCCTAGCCATAACAGGTTAAGGTTTGTAACAGGCTGATTGGTTGGCTATTTGAGCCAGTAAAGGGGGCTTTACTATTCTTGGGTAGTGGAAGGACTTTAGCTTCCCTCCAGGCCAGAGGGAACACACTCTCCATAATAGGAGCAGAGGCCTAGATTCCTCCTTCTTCTATGTGCTGCCTCAGGCAAACGTGCAGAGCCCACCTCCATCGGCTCTGGCCATGGTGCAGGTGATGCCATGGTCTCCGGATTCCGTGCAGGTCTTTGTCGGAATCGTAGGAGGTTGTCCAACCGGATCGCCATGCTGATGAGCTGGTTGAGTGACAGGTTGTCATCAAGGCAGGCTAACTCCATCTGTACCTCCTCCCACAGTCCGTTGTGGAAAACGGTGGAGGCCGCGATGATCCAGAACTCCAGGGCAAACTCTGAGGCGGTCCTAGATCCCTGGCGTTGTCGGAGAAGGTGCTCACCCCCCTTTCGGCCCTCCACAGGAGGATCAAACACGGAAGAGGAGGGTGAAGCGCTTTGTAGGACTCGACTTCGGGTCCGCCCATTTTCCAGACCGCGGCACCCCAGTCCAGGGCCCGCCTGGTCAGTGCCGAGATGACGGTGGCAACCCTGTCTCTCCCAGAGATAGCCTCTGCGTAGCGAGCAAGGTACAGGTTGCATTGCAGAAGGAATCCCTTGCATCTCGCTGGTGCGCTGTCAAAGCGTTCTGGGAGGGAGAGGGGTATACCGCGGACTGGCTCAGATGGGACGGAGGCAGGTAGTGGTGGTGTGGGAGCTGGTGCCGAAACCGGTGCTGGAGACTAGAAGGACTGCACATTCCCCTCCAAACGCAGGATGGTTGCCAGTAAGGTGTCCATGATGCTGTCGAGTATGGAGAGACAGTCCTCATGATGCTGGACTGTCCCTACGATGGTTGCCAGCTCGGCCTTTCCCGTTGTCTCCATTAGATGGGTTGATTATTCTGTCACGTTGTACAATGATCGGAGACAGGCGCAGGAAATTGAAATTATATTTTTTATTTCACTACCCAAAATAGCATAGGTCATGAACATGATGGGGGCGAAGCCCAAAACAAACACGTATATATATAACACAGGGCTGTAACCCAAACAAAGAGCGAGGTATTACGGTGTAAACCCGTGTTAACAAGTGCACACTAACAGGGTAACACGCAAGGTGATACAACAGAGCAAAGGTACTCAGCGGAGGCGATGTTGTGGTCTATATTCAGAACCATATTCCTGTAAAGCTTAGAGACGATCTAATGTTAAATACTGTTGAAGTAATATGGCTACAGGTTCATCTGCCTCACCTGAAGCCCATTCTTGTGGGAAGCTGCTATAGACAACCAAGTGCTAACAGTCAGTATCTGGATAATGTGTGTGAAATGCTTGATAATGTATGTGATATCAACAGAGAAGTATATTTTCTGGGTGATTTAAATATTGACTGGCTATCATCAAGCTGCTCACTCAGGAAAAAACATCAAACTGTAACCAGTGCCTGCAACCTGGATCAGGTTGTCAGTCAACCTACCAGGGTAGTTACAAACAGCACAGGAATTAAATCATCAACATGTATTGATCACATTTTTACTAACGCTGCAGATATTTGCTTTAAAGCAGTATCCAAATCCATAGGATCACAATTTAATAGCCATATCTAGGAAAACTAAAGTTCCAAAGCTGGGCCTAATATAGCGTATAAGACGTCATACAAGAAGTTGTGTTGTGATTAATATGTTGATGATGTAAATTAAGAAATCATGTGACTAAACGAAATACAAATTAAAATAAACTACACTGTGAAACAAAGATAAATTATATAAAGAATGACAGTAAAAAGTTTTGGGGCACCTGAAACGAAATTTTGGGGAAAAAAGTCAACTCGGCTTCTTCATTTATTGAATCAGATGGCTCAGATTCATTGAATCAGATTCATCATAAAGCCCAGTGGTATTGCAAACTACTTTAATTACTTTTTCTTTGGCAAGATAAGCAAACTTAGGGATGACATGCCAGCAACAAACGCTGACACTACACATCCAAGTATATCGCACCAAATTATGAAAGACAAGAATTGAACTTTGAATTCTGTAAAGTCAGTGTGAAAGAGGTGAAAAAATCATTGTTGTCTATCAACAATGACAAGCCACCACGGTCTGACAATCTAGATGGAAAATTACTGAGGATAATAGCAGACGATATTGCCACTCCTATTTGTCACATCTTCAATTTAAGCCTACTGGAGAAAAGGGTAATTTCTCCCCCGCCTGCCATCTATCCACTTATAGGCGAGGAGGTGACAAGCCAGGGAATTCCCCTGCTCCAACCTAGGCAAGATCTCCTATCCTTTTCTGTCAATTCAACCAGTGTGTTTTCCCATTAAATTCCCTGAATATCCGTTAGCTCTGATTGATTCCGGAGCTGCCGGGAATCTTTTAGATAGCACACTGGCCTCTGCATTACGCATTCCTTTGGTTCCCTTACAGTCACCCATTCCGGTTCGAGCCCTGGATGATCGTCCAATAGGGTCCGGGCTCGTATATATCACATCACTGTTCCCGTTTCTCTGCTGACCCATGACACTCATTTAGAACAGATCACCTTTTTCATTATAGACACCCCCACGCACCCCATGGTTTTAGGTCTCCCATGGTTGAGTTCGCATAACCCTGTTATTTCCTGGTCCGAGAAGATACTGTTGGGTTGGTCGCAGGAGTGTCAGGGGAGGTGTCTCGTGGTGTCTGTCAACACCACTACGGTGGAAAGTCTGGACCACGCCACTCAAGTGGATTTACCGGAGGAATACCAGGATCTGCACAGGGTTTTCTATAAGACCCAGGCTACACGCCTGCCTCCTCATCGCCCCTGGGACTGTGCCATTGACCTGCTGTCTGACGCAGGCCTCCCAAGAGGACACGTCTACCGCCTCTCCTATGCGTAGACCGAGGCCATGGAGACCTACGTAAAGGAGAGCCTCCAGCAGGGTTTTATCCGCACCTCTACGTCACCAGTCTCCTCAAGCTTATTTTTTGTTAAGAAGAAAGAAGGGGGACTGCAGCCCTGCACTGTTTAGTGAACAGTGAATAAAGCCACCGTTAAGTTCAGATATCCTTTACCCCTCATTCCAACCATCATCGAATAAATGCACGGGGTGCAGTACTTCACGAAACTTGACTTGAGCAGCGCCGACAATCTGGTGCCCATTCCTGCAGGCGACCACGAGTCCACCTGTGGTAAATTCAATTGATTGGACATGATTTGGAAAGGCACACGCCTATCTATATAAGATCCCATAGTCAACAGTGCATGTCAGAACAAAAACCAAGCCATGAGGTCAAAGGAACTGTCCGTAGAGTGCCGAGACAGGATTTTGTCGAGGCACAGATCTGGGGATGGGTAACAAAATATTTCTGAAGCATTGAAGGTCCCCAAGAACACAATGGCCTCCAACATTCTTAAATGGAAGAAGCTTGGAACCACCAAGACTCTTCCTTGAGCTGGCTGCCCGGCCAAACTGAGCAATTGAGAGAGAAGGCCCTACGCTACTGTGTTCTTGCTGCCTGGAATACGCTTTCAATTGAAGTTGTATGGTGCCGGCTAGGCAACTAATCTTTGCTTGCAAGAGTCCAGCTTGGGTTTTGTCATGATGTACGTTAACAGGTTACTACAGTTGAAGTTGGAAGTTTACATACACCTTAGCCAAATACTTTTAACCTGTTGGGGATAGGGGGCAGTATTTGCACGGCCAGATAAAAAACGTACCCGATTTAATCTGGTTACTACACCTGCCCAGAAACTAGAATATGCATATAATTGTTTGATTTGGATAGAAAACACCCTAAAGTTTCTAAAACTGTTTGAATGGTGTCTGTGAGTATAACAGAACTCATATGGCAGGCCAAAACCTGAGAAGATTCCAAACAGGAAGCGCCCTCTCTGACCATTTCTTGGCCTTCTTTGTCATCTCTATCCAAAACAAAGGATCTCTGCTGTAACGTGACACTTTCAATGGCTCCCATAGGCTCTCAGAAGGCGCCAGAACGTTGAATGATGACTCTGCAGTTACTGGCTGAAAAACAGTAGCGCATTTGGTAAGTGGTCGATCTGAGAACAATGAGACGGGTGCACGCGTGCACATGAAGAGTCCATTTTACTTTCTCAGTATTTGAACGAAAACAACGACTCCCGGTCGGAATATTATCGCTATTTTACAAGAAAAATTGCATAAAAATTGATTTTAAACAGCGTTTGACATGCTTCGAAGTACGGTAATGGAATATTTTGAATTTTTTTGTCACGAAACACCCTTCGTTACCCTTCGGATAGTGTCTTGAATGCACGAACAAAACGCCGCTATTTGGATATAACTATGGATTATTTGGAACCAAACCAACATTTGTTGTTTACGTAGAAGTCCTGGGAGTGCATTCTGACGAAGAACAGCAAAGGTAATCCAATTTTTCTTATAGTAATTCTGAGTTTGGTGTGTGCCAAACTTGGTGGGTGTCAAAATAGCTAGCCATGATGGCCGTGCTATATACTCCGAATATTGCAAAATGTGCTTTCACCGAAAAGCTATTTTAAAATCTGACACGGCGATTGGATAAAGGAGTTCTGTATCTATAATTCTTTAAATAATTGTTATGTTTTTTGTGAACGTTTATCGTGAGTAATTTAGTAAATTCACCGGAAGTTTCGGTGGGTATGCTAGTTCTGAACGTCACATGCTAATGTAAAAAGCTGGTTTTTGATATAAATATGAAGTTGATTGAACAAAACATGCATGTATTGTATAACATAATGTCCTAGGAGTGTCATCTGATGAAGATCATCAAAGGTTAGTGCTGCATTTAGCTGTGGTTTTGGTTTTTGTGACATTATGTGCTAGCTTGAAAAATGGGTGTGTGATTATTTCTGTCTGGGTACTCTCCTGACATAATCTAATGTTTTGCTTTCGTTGTAAAGCCTTTTTTAAATCGGACAATGTGGTTAGATAAAGGAGAGTCTTGTCTTTATAATGGTGTAAAATAGTCATATGTTTGAAAAATGGAAGTTTTGGGATTTTTGAGGAGTTTGTAATTCGCGCCATATTGGCGAGGCGTTCCGCTAGCGGAACATCTATATGTAAGAGGTTTTAAGGTTTCGAGGCTGACGTTAGGCAACTCGAACCTTCAGCTCCCTCCACAGATTTTCTATGGGATTAAGGTCTGGAGACTGGCTAGGCCACTCAAGGACCTTAACCTCTATGGGACCGGCGGGACGAATTCGTCCCACCTACGTAACAGCCACTGCCAGCCTGTGGCGCGATTTTCAAAACCTTAAAAATCCTATTACTTCAATTTCTCAAACATATGACTATTTTACAGCCATTTAAAGATAAGACTCTCGTTAATCTAACCACACTGTCCGATTTCAAAAAGGCTTTACAACGAAAGCAAAACATTAGATTATGTCAGCAGAGTACCAAGCCAGAAATAATCAGACACCCATTTTTCAAGCCAGCATATAATGTCACCAAAACCCAGAAGACAGCTAAATGCAGCACTCACCTTTGATGATCTTCATCAGATGACAACCCTAGGACATTATGTTATACAATACATGCATGTTTTGTTCAATCAAGTTCATATTTATATCAAAAACCAGCGTTTTACATTAGCATGTGACGTTCAGAACTAGCCCCGCAAACTTCCGGGGAATTCGCTAACATTTTACTAAATTACTCACGATAAACGTTCACAAAAAGCATAACAATTATTTTAAGAATTATAGATACAGACCTCCTCTATGCACTCGATATGTCCGATTTTAAAATAGCTTTTTGGTGAAAGCACATTTTGCAATATTCTAAGTACATAGCCCAGGCATCACGGGCTCGCTATTTAGACACCCGGCAAGTTTAGCACTCACCATAATCATATTTACTATTATAAAAATGTCATTACCTTTTGTTGTCTTCGTCAGAATACACACCCAGGACAGCTACTTCAATAACAAATGTTGGTTTGGTCCAAAATAATCCATCGTTATATCCGAATAGCGGCGTTTTGTTCGTGCGTTCCAGACACTATCCGAAATAGTAAAGAAGTGTCGCGCGCTTGGCGCAATTCCTGACAATAAAATTCAAAGTATTCCATTACCGTACGTCGAAGCATGTCAACCGCTGTTTAAAATCAATTTTTACGTCATTTTTCTCGTAGAAAAGCGATAATATTCCGACAGGGAATCTCCTTTTCGGCAAACAGAGGAAAAAATCCCAAAGGCGGGGGCGGTCGGGGTCACGCGCATAAGCTAGTGTCTCTTGATGGGCCACTTGAGAAAGGCGATAATGTGTTTCAGCCTGGGGCTGGAATGACGACATTCTGTTTTTTCCCGGGCTCTGAGAGCCTATGGAAGACGTGGGAAGTGTCACGTTAGAGCAGAGATCCTTAGTAAATGATAGAGATGGAAAACAAGTTCAACAAATGGTCAGACAGGCCACTTCCTGTAAAGGAATCTCTCAGGTTTTGACCTGCCATTTGAGTTCTGTTATACTCACAGACACCATTCAAACAGTTTTAGAAAATTTAGGGTGTTTTCTATCCATATGTAATAAGTATATGCATATTCTAGTTACTGAGTAGGAGTGGTAACCAGATTAAATCGGGTATGTTTTTTATCCAGCCGTGTCAATGCTGCCCCCTAGCCCTAACAGGTTAATGTGCTTCTTCTTGAGCCACTACTTTGTTGCCTTGGCCGTGTGTTTTGGGTCATTGTCATGCTGAAATACCCATCCACGACCCATTTTCAATGCCCTGGCTGAGGGAAGGAGGTTCTCACCCAAGATTTGACGGTACATGGCCCCGTCCATCGTCCCTTTGATGCGGTGAAGTTGTCCTGTCCCCTTAGCAGAAAAACATCCCCAAAGCATAATGTTTCCACCTCCATGTTTGATGGTGGAGATGGTGTTCTTGGGGTCATAGGCAGCATTCGTCCTCCTCCAAACACGGCGAGTTGAGTTGATGTCAAAGAGCTCCATTTTGGTCTCATCTGACCACAATACTTTCACCAGTTGTCCTCTGAGTCATTCAGCTGTTCATTGGCAGACTTCAGACGGGCCTGTATATGTATTCTTGAGCAGGGGGACCTTGCGGGCGCTGCAGGATTTCAGTCTTTCACGGCGTAGTGTGTTACTGCCTTGAGATCATTGACAAGATCCTCCCGTGTAGTTCTGGGCTGATTCCTCACATTTCTCATGATCATTGCAACTCCACGAGGTGAGATCTTGCATGGAGTCCCAGGCCGAGGGATATGGACAGTTCTTTTGTGTTTCTTCCATTTGCGAATAATCGCACCAAATGTTGTCACCTTCTCACCAAGCTGCTTGGCGATGGTCTTGTAGCCCATTCCAGCCTTGTGTAGGTCTACAATCTTGTCCCTGACATCCTTGGAATGCTCTTTGGTCTTGGCCATGGTGGAGAGTTTGGAATCTGATTGATTGATTGCTTCTGTGGACAGGTGTCTTTTTTACAGGTAACAAGCTGCGGTTAGGAGCACTCCCTTTAAGAGTGTGCTCCTAATCTCAGCTCGTTACCTGTATAAAAGACACCTGGGAGCCAGAAATCTTTCTGATTGAGAGGGGTTCAAAAACTTATTTCCCTCATTAAAATGCAATTCAATTTATAACATTTTTGACATGCGTTTTTCTGGATATTTTTGTTGTTATTCTGACTCTCTCTGTTCAAATAAACCTACCATTAAAATTATAGACTGATCCTTTCTTTGTCAGTGGGCAAACGTACAAAATCAGCAGGGGATCAAATACTTTTTTCCCCCACTGTACTACCCACCTCTGCGACCTGTTTGCGCAGACTGTATAGATTTTTCTATTGTGTTATTTACTGTACGTTTGTTTATCCCATGTGTAACTCTGTGTTGTTTGTGTCGCACTGCTTTGCTTTATCTTGGCCAGTTCGTAGTTGTAAATGAGAACTTGTTCTCAACTGGCCTACCTTGTTAAATAAAGATTAAATAGAAATAAATACATGTGTGGGGCAATTTCTCACCAGGGACCAGGCCCATATTTAATTTTTTATGATAAGTTTAGCTATATACAAAGCAAAAGGTACATAAAATATTGTAGCCTACACATCACAGGCTGCTTTGTGTTCCACAATAATTCACTGTTACCTCCTTTTTCAGGTGTCATGGCACGAGATTTCTTTGAGGAAGAAATCATCAAGAGATATACTGGACCCTATATCAGAGAAGTGTTTCTGGGATGACATTGTTTTTTTCAAGGTAGGATTATAGCAATATTTTGTTATCTTTAGGCCTATTTACATGTATATTTATAGTATTGTACCTAATGTTGGCTATTAGGCTAAATGTCCTTTTTTCTTCTCCAAATGCAGACAATGACCCAAAACACACTGCCGCCCGAGAAGCATTAGCTGTATAGCCGAGTGATCATTGGGTCAAAAGAGCAGCAATAGATGAGTCAGGGTGCCGTTCACTAGTCACTTGTCAGACTGCAAAGTAGCTTAATTAACATATGCATTTTAAAACAGTTTAAAAAAAAATCTAATTCAATAATATATTTCTACCACTGTAGATGCTGTGTCTTTATTTACAGTTGTTATGTACAGCTGGAGGCATTTTGAAAACATGTTTTCAAACACAAACAATGTGTTCTTGATGGGATAGCTGCAGGATGATAGACTCTTGCTGAGTTTAGGGACTTTAAATGCACAGTATTAATGGATGTTTGCGAGGCATGTCACTTCTCACATCTCTTTTGCATAGCCCACTAAATGCACTGTTTTCTAACCACATCTGGAGGGAACCATAACGAATTACTATGGGAATAAATATCACTGAATGACAGCATGGGGACTGGTCTTTATAAATTAATCAAATTTTTATGTGGAAATGTAAGGATTATTTTACTCTTTACTTGCAGTCACTTAGTAGCCTAGGTCTTCTTCCAACCGGTCACTTTGTACAGCGCCATATTTTCCTAACTGAAACCTTTAGGCCTACACCGGCTACAGTAAGAAATGCATTTTTGTTTTTATTGGAATAGAAACACCATAATATTAATGAAATTAATTAAGCTACAATTCAAAAAATCTATCCCATATAGTTTGTTCTAATAAAAAAGGATTTAAAGTTTTGAGTACAGCCAATATTAAAAACTGTCAAATGCATTCATGTATTAAATCGCTTTAGCCGTGATTGTAAAATTAACCAAGGCTTCCTTTGTTATTTAGTTTTATAACTAAAATGCTTGACTGTATTTAAAGACATGGATGTCTTGTATGTTGTGTGATGATATGCACAAATGAATGAGCAATTTAATAACTTAACCTCTCAAAGATGCCCTCTGGTGGGCTAACTAGCACTAACTTCCATTAATGGCAACAATGGCTGACATAAAGTGTCATAGAATTCTGCGGCACCCCGCAAGCTGTGCTGCAATACGCCGCAACTTTTAAAGGAAGAACCGCTGTAGATAGAAGCTGTTAATCAGTGTCTCAGTCCCAGTTTTGATGCACCTGCACTGTCTCCTCCTTCTAGATAGTAGAGGATTGAACAGGCCGTGGCTCGGGTGGCTGAGGTTCTTGATGATCTCCTTGGCCTTCCGGGTGCTGTAGATGTCCTTGAGGGCAGGTAGTGTGCCCCCAATGATGCGCTGGGCTGACCGTACCACACTCTGGAGAGCCCTGCGGTTGCGGATGGTGCAATTGTCGTACCAGGCAGTCATACAGCACGACAGGATCCACTCAATGGTGCATTTTTTGAAATTCGTGAGGGTCTTAGGGGCCAAGCAGAATTTCTTCAGCCTCCTGAGGTTGAAGAGGCACTGTTGATCCACAGTGTCTGTGTGAAATGACTATTTCAGGTCGTCAATGATGAGCATGAAGAGGAACATGAAGATTTTGACCCTCTCTACTGTGGCCTCGTCGATGTGGATGGGTGTGTGCTCTCTCTGCTGTATGCTGTAGTCCACAATTATCTCCTTAGTTTTGTTGACGTTGAGGAAGAGGTCATTTTCCTGGCATCGCAGTCATGGGTGAACAGGGAGTAGAGGAGGCTGAGTAAATAGCAGCAGGAAGTAGGGGTGCTGAGGGTGTTGCAGCACCCCCTGAAAATCAGAATTTAAAAAATTATTAATAAAGAATATATCCACTACCGGTCAAAAGTTTTTGAATACCTACTTATTCAAGGGTTTTTCTTTATTTTGACTATTTTCTACGTTGCAAGACATCAAAACTATGAAACAACACATATGGAATCATGTAGTAACCAAAAAAGTGTGAAACAAATCAAAATATATTTTATATTTGAGATTCTTCAAAGTATCCACCCTTTGCCTTGATGACAGCTTTGCACACTCTTGGCATTCTCTCAACCAGCTTTACCTGGAATGTTTTTCAAACAGTCTTGAAGGAGTTCCCACATATGCTGAGCACTTGTGGCTGCTTTTCCTTCACTCTGCGGTCCAACTCATCCCAAACCATCTCAATTTGGTTGACGTCGGGGGATTGTGGAGGCCAGGTCATCTGATGCAGCACTCCATCACTCTCCTTCTTGGTCAAATTGCCCTGACCCAGCCTGGAGGTGTGTTGGGTCATTGTCCTGTTGAAAAACAAATGATAGTCCCACTAAGCCCAAACCAGATGGGATGGCATATCACTGCAGAATGCTGTGCTAGCCATGCTGGTTAAGTGTGCCTTGAATTCTAAATAAATCACAGACAGTGTCACCAGCAGAGCACCCCCACACCATAACATCTCCTCATCCATGCTTTATGGTGGGAAATACACATGCGGAGAACATCCATTCACCCACAACACATCTCACAATGACACAGCGGTTGGAACCAAAAATCTCCAAGTCTCTTCCTCTTATTGGTTTCCTTTAGTAGTGGTTTCTTTGCACCAAATCAACCATGAAGGCCTGATTCACACTGTCTCCTCTGAACAGTTGATGTTGAGATGTGTCTGTTACTTGAATTCTGTGAAGCATTTATTTGGACTGCAATTTCTGAGGTCAGTAACTCTGCAGCAGATGTAACTCTGGGTCTTCCATTCCTGTGGTATTCCTCATGAGAACCAGTTTCATCATAGCGCTTGATGGTTTGACATTTTATTGAAAGTCATTGACATTTTCCAGATTGACTGACCTTCATGTCTTGAGGTAATGATGCACTGTCGTTTCTCTTTGCTTATTTGAGCTGTTCTTGACATAATATGGACTTGGTCTTTTACCAAATAGGGCTATGTTCTGTATACCACACCTACCTTGTCACAACACAACTGATTGGCTCAAACGCATTAAGAAGGAAAGAAATTCCAGTATCCTACAGGATTCAATAGTTGGAATATTAAGAGTTGTTGACCTGTTTGTTTCTTTGCGATTGTCATTTTAATGGAATCCAGAAAGAACAAAACCCTCTCCTCAAACATTTGCATCAAAAGTTGCAAAGTTATCAGCAAAGACACAAAACAGCCACATCGAATTACATCTTTTTATTGCTCAAATAACATGGAAAGGGCCTTCCCCAAACTGTTTCCACAAAGCTGTATCATTAAGATTTCCCTTCACTGGAAGGGGCCTAGCCCAAACCATAAAAAAACAGCCCCAGACCATTATTCCTCCTCCACCAAACTTTACAGTTGGCACTATGCATTGGGACAGGTAGCGTTCTCCTGGCATCCACCAAACCCAGACTCATCTGTCGGACTGCCAGAAGGTGAAGCGTGATTCAACTCTGACCCCTTCTGGTGGCATTTTCCAAAAAAAACATATTATTGTATACTACCCTCATAAAGTAGTTCTTATGACATTGCCAGCAGTAACATTTTAGATACATTTCCAAAAAGACAACGCCTGTAACCTTCAAATATGTCACTTTCTATTTTCTGATGAGGGTCCAAAAATAATTTTTAGAAGATCCTCCAACTCTGGGTATGCCTGCATGACTTTCTTCAAATTTGGCCAGTATTTGCATGCAACATCGCAGCAGAAGAGGCCCACCGTGCCAGCAGAACACAGTTCCTTCTGCAAGTACACTGCGTAGGCATATATCTCGCCTCAGTACATGTTGAGGGCCTTGAGGAGCACGCAGTGTCGGTAAACTGCTATCTCAAAGCCCTCCTCATCTACTTTGGCAGATCATTTTCTTTAGCCGCTGTCCAGTCTTGACGTGCAACACACTCCTTTGCCTGGCATCTACAACATAAAAAGTGAAAAAAGTTACCATCGTAGAAGCCATTCTCAGCATTATATAGAGAGTTAGACTGTAATATTATATCACACAATTACACATAAAACCAAACCAACAAGGGGTCTAACGCTCCAACCACTAGGCAGGTAGCCTAAAGGTTAAGAGGTGGGTTGCTGGTTGGAATCCCAGACATCTGACTGTGTTGCTCCAACCTCTCTGTGTATGTCTCGAAGGGGTTTGGATAAAGCAAAAAGACATCACTGTCCCACAATTGTTCTTCATGGAAAATTACCTTCTAGTTTTTTTTACCTTTACTTAACCAGGCAAGTCAGTTAAGAACACATTCTTATTGACAGTCTAGGAACAGTGGGAATATAAGCCTTGTTCAGGGACAGAACAACAGATTTATACCTTGTCAGCTCGGAGATTTGAACTTGCACCCTTCCGGTTACTAGTCTAACGCTCTAACCACTAGGCTACGCTGCCGCCCTAGTTGACAATTAATCTTCTGAAAAGAAGACCAACTGCAGTATATCATCACAAACATACTTCATGACAAAAAGAAGACCAGAATGCACTTTTAGAAGGTATAATTATACCTTGAACAAAACATCAACACATAAGAACTAGTACAAACCCTGAGGTTTTCCGGAAGCGATATTGCTTGCGATTCCCATCCACTGATATAGCATGCATCTCCTCTGAGCAGGCAGGACGATGGAGGAGATCGCTTCAACAAAGCTTGTCTGCTTCAAACCGCCTGTACGTCCACTCGGGAATGCCTTCTGGAATGTGTCACCACATATCTTCCCACTCTAATAACATGCAAAACATACATAGGCAATTTTGATACAAATATGAATCACTAATTCATGAAAATCATAATTTGATGAGTATATACACACTTACCATGCCAAAGTGCCATGTTCTTCCATCAAGCATTCCCACTAAGGTTTGATGGGAGAATCATGGGGCCAACTCTTTGATGTCTTCAAAGGACTTGAAGAGGTCCAATGTGAAAATGGTCTGGCGAGTCACAGTGACTGGCCAGTAGGCAGTCTTTACAATGTTTGTCCAGCGTCTCAGACACCCGGAGCAGTTCAGAGCAGAAAGGGACAGGTTTTAGCGCCCTGAGTCAGGATTAATTATTAGGAAGTAATTAAATTCTTAAAAAATGTGAATATAAGTCCTCCCCACAAAACAATCTATTCTCTACTTTCCCCAAATAACTGTTCTTCTCTATGAACTAATGATCGAAGTAGCTAATGCCAATGGGCTACATGGACTCTGAAAAGACGATTCAAAGGGGGAAATATAGCATGTATGTCAATAACTGTTCTATGGATATGAGTGATATGTTTGGCTTGGGATAGAGGAAAGGAAGGATTTAAGTACATTACAATGACATTTTATCTATTCTGGACAGATTAGGAGACGATGTTGAGTCATTATTATTCCTTGTTTGTCATTATCGCTATGATTTAATAGTGGTTATTGGTGAGAGTGGAGAGAGGCTCTATCCGAGGTATTGGGACTGGGTGATTGGGAGGGCATCAGGCACTTCTCTGAAGTATGCGTGGGTACTCTCTCCCACCAGCCACTATATTTAATAATAGAAACTGACCACTTTTCAGGGAAGTTAGGAATCAACATACACAGGCAGTTAGGAAAGCTAAGGCTAGCTTTTTCAAGCAGAAATTTGCATCCTTTAGCACAAACTCAAAAAAGTTCTGGAACACTGTAAAGTCCATGGAGAATAAGAGCACCTCCTCCCAGCTGCCCACTGCACTGAGGCTAGGAAACACTGTCATCACCGATAAATCCACTGTAATTGAAAATTTCAATAAGCATTTTTCTACGGCTGGCAATGCTTTCCACCTGGCTACCCCTATCCCGGTCAACAGCCCTGCACCCCCCACAGCAACTCGCCCAAGCCTCCCCCATTTCTCCAAATCCAGATAGCTGATGTTCTGAAAGAGCTGCAAAATCTGGACCCCTACAAATCAGCTAGAACCTCTCTTTCTAAAATTATCTGCCGAAATTGATGCAACCCCTTTTACTAGCCTGTTCAACCTCTCTATCGTATCATCTGAGATTCCTAAAGATTGGAAAGCTGAAGCGGTCATCCCCCTCTTCAAAGGGGGAGACACTCTAGACCCAAACTGCTACAGACATATATCTATCCTACCCTGCCTTTCTAAGGTCTTTAAATGCCAAGTTAACAAACAGATTACCGACCATTTAGAATCCCACCATACATTCTCTGCTATGCAATCTGGTTTCTGAGCTGGTCACGGGTGCACCTCAGCCATGCTCAAGGTCCTAAACGATATCATAACCGCCATCGGTAAGAGACATTACTGTGCAGCCGTATTCATCGACCTGCCCAAGGCTTTCGACTCTGTCAATCACCAAATTCTAATCAGCAGACTCAACAGCCTTGGTTTCTCAAATGATTGCCTTGCCTGGTTCACCAACTACTTCTCTGATAGAGTTCAGTTTGTCAAATCGGAGGGCCTGTTGTCCGTACCTCTGGCAGTCTCTATGGGGGTGCCAGAGGGTTCAATTCTCGGGCCGACAATCTTTTCTATATACATCAATGATGTTGCTCTTGCTGCTGGTAATTCTCTGATCCACCTCTACGCAGACGACACCATTCTGTATACCTTTGGCCCTTCTTTGGACACTGTGTTAACTAACCTCCAGACGAGCTTCATTGCCATACAACTCTCCTTCTGGTCTTAAATGGTCTTAAATGCAAGTAAAACTAAATGCATGCTCTTCAACCAATCGCTGCCCGCATCTGCCCGCCCGTCCAGCATCACTACTATGGACGGTTCTGACTTAGAATATGTGGACAGCTACAAATACCTAGGTGTCTGGATAGACTGTAAACTCTCCTTGCAGACTCACATTAGCATCTCCAATCCAAAATTAAATCTAGAATCGGCTTCCTATTTTGCAACAAAGCATTCTTCACTCATTCTGCCAAACATACCCTCGTAAAAATGACCATCCTACCGATCCCCGACTTTGGCGATGTCATTTACAAAATAGCCTCCAACACTCTACTCAACAAATTGGATGCAGTCTGTCACAGTGCCATCCGTTCTGTCACTAAAGCCTCATATACTACCCACCACTGCAACCTGTACGCTCTCGTTGGCTGGCCATCGGTTCATACTCGTCGCCAAACCCACTGGCTCCAGGTCATCTACAAGTCTCTGCTAGGTAAAGCCCCGCCTTATCTCAGCTCACTGGTCACCATAGCAGCACCCACCCATAGCACACTCTCCAGCAGGTATAGCTCATTGGTCACCACCAAAGCCAATTCTTCAAAAGTGACCGCAAATGTGATTATGCATGAAATGCTTTTATTATAGGTGCATTTTTATGGTGAAAATGATCTTCCCCAAACGTGAAACTCACGTGCTGCTTATGTATGCCAGTTAGGCTCTATACCCCTTGTAAAGTGGATTAATATTATGTTGCCTACAGTGGATTAACAATGGATTTCTGGTAGGAGTCAAATTTATGGATGTTATTGTTAACATTGTCATTGAATAGAATGACAATACAGAGCCCAGCAATTCACATTCTAAGCTGGTTGATGATTCTACAAGATTAGATTATTGAGCCAAAAACTATTTTATTGTCATCCTATGATGATAGCCATGAGTTATAATAAAGAAATATAGATTTACTGGTAAATGAAAACCTGTATAGTCTGTTTGGTGCTTAATAATCAGTGATGGAAAAAGTACCCAATTGTCATACCCAAGTAAAAGTAAAGATACCTTAATAGAAAATGACTCAAGTAAAAGTAAAGTCCTACTTGGGTAAAAGTCTAAAAGTATTTGGTTTAAAATATACTGTTAGGAGTGTGTATCGGAGGCTTAGTCAGGTGCAGGAGAGCAGAGTGTAGTGAACAGGTGCATTTTTATTCCGGTCAAAATGACAGCACAAAAAAATAACATAAATTGTGCCCAAAACACGGTACAGAGACAAAAAGTACTGTGCTTAACAATATCCACAATTTCAAAATACACGTAACACAAACAATTCTACACAAAGACATGATGGGGAACAGAGGAATAAATACAAATGAATTGATTGGGGAATGAAAACCAGGTGTGCAGGGAACAAGACAAAACAAATGGCTACATGAGAAATGGAGCAGCGATGGCTAGAAAGCCGGTGACGTCGACCGCCGAACGCCGCCCGAACAAGGAGAGGAGCCGACTTCGGCGGAAGTCGTGACATATACTTAAGTATCAAAAGTAAATGTATAAATAATTTCAAATTCCTTATATTATTATTTTTTTATGGATAGCCAGGGACACGCTTTCACCCTCAGACATAATTTACAAACAAAACATGTGTTTAGTGAGTCTGCCAGATCAGAGGCAGTAGGGATGACTAGGGATGTTTTGTTGATAAGTGTGTAAATTAGACCATTTTCCTGTCCTGCTAAGCATTCAAAATGTAGCGAGTACTTTTGGTTGTCAGGGGAAATGTATGGAGTAAAAAGTACATCATTTTCATGAGGAACGTAGTGAAGTAAAAGTATAAAGTTGTCAAAAATAGAGATAGTAAAGTACAGATACGTAAAAAATGTGTGCTTTCAAGTATTTTTACAAAAGTACTTTGCATAACTGCTATTAATAAGCCTTCAACAGTAATTATAATAAGCCTTATTAACAAAACACTATTTTATTGTCATCAGATGATAGCCTGAAGAATGTTAAATATATCATATATATTGATTTGTTTAACACTTTTTTGATTACTACATGATTCCATATGTGTTATTTAATAGTTTTGATGTCTTCACTATTATTCTACAATATAGAAAATAATAAAAATAAAGAAAACCCCTTGAATGAGTAGGTGTGTCCAAACTTTCAACTTGAACTGTATTTACCCCTGTTGTGACATATATTAAAAAATTTTCATGGCTGGTTATGTCACCAACATAAGTTATCAAAACCCACATTTATTCAAATGTGTTTTCTCCCTGCCAAGTTCCCTTTCGTTTGAAAGTTTGTTTCTTAAGTTGTTGTTGTAATGAATCCATTACAGTCATGTTTTTTTCATCACATTTTAAATAACTTGTAGAAAATACACTTTATGACACTGTCCTGTGTCAATTTACATGGACAAAGAAAATATACGTTATGACACTTCTGAAGCATTATGACCATCCTCTGTCATTTTATTTGGACTAAGAAAATACACTTTATGACACTGTCATGAAGCATTATGACATCATAATCATATTAGCCAGATATACATGCCTTTATGTCAGTCATCAGTCACAAAGAGGGTGTCTTGTCCTGTAATTGAAATCTGCTCCTGTATTTATCCCATTCATCAAAAACAGAGCATTGGGGTAGGTGTATGTCTGACATTAATGTGTGCACAATTACAATGATAATTTAAAATTTCAGAAAACGTTATTTAACATAAACATACTGTGTGTGTCACGGCTGTCTGAAGAACGGGACCAAGGCGCAGCGTGTGTATCGTTCCACATTTTTATTATAACTGTGAAACTATGCAAGACATACAAATAAACGAATAAACAAAACAACAAACCGCGACGAAGAGATGCAACATACACTTACTCAAAATAATCTCCCACAACCCCAGGTGGGAAAAACAACCACTTAAATATGATCCCCAATTAGAGACAACAATGACCAGCTGCCTCTAATTGGAGATCATTCCCCCCAAAAAAACATAGAAATACAACAACTAGAACCCCACATAGAAATACATAAACTAGACAAAAACCCCAACATAGGAAAAAGAAACTAGAACCAACATAGACATAAATAAACTAGACCAAACCCTCTGTCGCGCTCTGACCTACTCTACCATAGAAAAATAAAAGCTTTCTATGGTCAGGACGTGACAGTGTGGTAGGTTTTCACACTCTTATCTAAGGGTCATAACCACCCATGAAATAACTACTGTGGTAGGTTTAGTGGGTTTTTATACTCTTATGTAGGTGTCATAACCAGCCATAAAATAACACTATATATGTCACAACAGTACAACAGTACTAAATATATGTAAATAAGTATAAATACGATACTAAATATATGTCTCATATGTGTCATGACAGTGTTATGACCAAATTATGACAGGTTATGATAAGGTTATGACAAGTCAGCTGTTATGACAAATTATGACATGTTTATAGTTATAAAGCGAGGAGGAGAAAAGCCTGCTTTGGGTGAGCTATCTAAAACCACGTTAACTAGCTAGCTACTATAACTAACTTATATATATTGTTTATTTAAAAAAAAATATTTAACCTTTATTTAACCAGGTAGGCCAGTTGAGAACAAGTTCTCAATTACAACTGCGACCTGGCCAAGAGAAAGCAAAACAGTGCGACACAAACAACAACACAGAGTTACACATGGAATAAACAAACATACAGTCAAAAACACAATAGAAAAGTCTATATACAGTGTGTGCAAATTAAGTAAGATTAGGGCGGTAAAGGCAATAAATAGGCCATGGTGGCGAAATAATTACAATTTAGCAATTAAACACTGGAGTGATAGATGTGCAGAAGATGAATGTGCAAGTAGAGATACTGGGGTGCAAAGGAGCAACAAAAAAATAACAATATGGGGATGAGGTAGTTTGGTGGGCTATTTACAGATGGGCTATGTACATGTGCAATGATCTGTAAGCTGCTCTGACAGCTGATGCTTAAAGTTAGTGAGGAAGATATGAGTCTCCAGCTTCAGTGATTTTTGCAGTTCTTTCCAGTCATACTCAGCAGAGAACTGGAAGGAAAGGCGTCCAAAGGAGGAATTGGCTTTGGGGGTGACCAGTGAAATATACCTGCTGCAGCGCGTGCTATGGGTGGGTGCTACTATGGTGACCAGTGAGCTGAGATAAGGTGGGGCTTTACCTGGAAAAGACTTATAGATGACCTGGAGTCAGTGGGTTTGGCAACAAATATGATGTGAGGGCCAGCCAACGAGAGCATACAGGTTGCAGTGGTGGGTATTACATGGGGCTTTGGTGACAAAACAGATGGCACTGTGATAGACTACATCCAATATGCTGAGTAGAGTGTTGGAGGCTATTTTGTAAATGACATCGCCGAAGTCAAGTATCGGTAGGATGGTCAGTTTTACGAGGGTATGTTTGGCAGCATGAGTGAAGGATGCTTTGTTGCGAAATACGAAGCCGATTCTAGATTTAATTTTGGATTGGAGATGATTAATGTGAGTCTGGAAGGAGAGTTTACAGTCTAACCAGACACCTAAGTATTTGTAGTTGTCCACATATTCTAAGTCAGAACCGTCCAGAGTAGTGATGCTAGACGGGCGGGCAGGTGTGGGCAGCGATCAGTTGAAGAACATGCATTTAGTTTTACTTGCATTTAACCTGTTATGGCTAGGGGCAGTATTTTCACGTCTGGATAAAAAACTTACCCGATTTAATCTGGTTACTACTCCTGTCCTGTAACTAGAATATGCATATAATTATTGGCTTTGGATAGAAAACACCCTAAAGTTTCTAAAACTGTTTGAATGGTGTCTGTGAGTATAACAGAACTCATATGGCAGGCAAAAACCTGAGAAGATTTCATGCAGGAAGTGGCCTGTCTGACAAGGTGTCGTTCTTCTTGTCTCTGTTTATTGAAGAGTGAGGATCTTAGCTGTACCGTGACACTTCCTACGGCTCCCATAGGCTCTCAGAAGGCGGCAAAACGCTGAATCGTGGCTTTGCAGGCTCTGGCTGAAACAAAGTAGCGCGTTTGGGTAGTGGCTGGTTACAGTACTGTGAGACTCAGGCTCGTGCCCGCGTCGACCGAAAGCTTTGTTTTCTTTCCTCTGTTTAGCTAAATGGACATTCCCGGTCGGAATATTATCGCTTTTTTACGAGAAAAATGGCATAAAAATGGATTTTAAACAGCGGTTGACATGCTTCGAAGTACGGTAATGGAATATTTAGATTTTTTTTGACACGAATTGCGCCATGCGCACGACCCTGATTTACCATTTCGGATAGTGTCTGGGACGCATGAACAAAACGCCGCTATTCGGATATAATGATGGATTATTTTGGACCAAACCAACATTTGTTATTGAAGTAGCAGTCCTGGGAGTGCATTCTGAAGAAGACAACAAAAGGTAATCAAACTTTTATATTAGTAAATCTGATATTGGTGAGTGCTAAACTTGCCAGGTGTCTAAATAGCTAGCACGTGATGGCTGGGCTATGTACTTAGAATATTGCAAAATGTGCTTTCACCAAAAAGCTATTTTAAAATCGGACATATCGAGTGCATAGAGGAGTTCTGTATCTATAATTCTTAAAATAATTGTTATGCTTTTTGTGAACGTTTATCGTGAGTAATTTAGTAAATTGTTAGCAAATTCCCCGGAAGTTTGCGGGGGGTATGCTAGTTCTGAACGTCACATGCTAATGTAAAAGGCTGTTTTTTGATATAAATATGAACTTGATTGAACAAAACATGCATGTATTGTGTAACATAATGTCCGAGGTGTGTCATCTGATGAAGATCATCAAAGGTTAGTGCTGCATTTAGCTGTCTTCTGGGTTTTTGTGACATTATATGCTTGCTTGAAAAATGGGTGTCTGATTATTTCTGGCTTGGTACTCTGCTGACATAATCTAATGTTTTGCTTTCGCTGTAAAGCCTTTTTGAAATCGGACAGTGTGGTTAGATAAAGGAGAGTCTTGTCTTTAAAATGCTGTGAAATAGTCATATGTTTGAAAAATTGAAGTTTTTGTATTTTTGAGGAATTTGTAATTCGCGCCACGCCTATCATTGGATATTGGAGCAGGTGTTCCGCTAGCAGAACGTCTACATGTAAGAGGTTAAGAGCAGTTGGAGGCCATGGAAGGAGTGTTGTATGGCATTGAAGCTCGTCTGGAGGTTAGTTAAAACCTGTCTGGGCTAGGGGGCAGTATTTTCACGGCCGGATGAAAAACGTACTCAATTTGAACAGGTTACTACTCTGGCCCAGAAACTAGAATATATCCATATTATTAGGAGATTTGGAAAGAGAACACTCTGAAGCTTCTAAAACTGTTTTAACCTCTATGGGCTAGGTGGGACGCAAGCGTCCCACCCGTGGTGCACTCCATCAACAGCAGGTGCATTTCAAGAGCGGCAAATTTGAATCCAAATAAATGTCAAAATTCAAATTTTTCAAACATACAACTATTTTGCACCCTTTGAAAGATAAACATCTCCTTAATCTAACCACGTTTTACGATTTCAAAAAGGTTTTACGGCGAAAGCATAAATTTAGAGTATGTTAGGACAGTACATTTACAAGAGTTGTGTGTAATGTTTTGTCAATTCAAAGACAGGGTCACCAAAACCATAAAACCAGCTAAAATGATGCACTAACCTTTTACAATCTCCATCAGATGACACTCCTAGGACATTATGTTAGACAATGCATGCATTTTTAGTTCTATCAAGTTCATATTTATATCCAAAAACAGCGTTTTACTATGGCATTGATGTTGAGGAAATCGTTTCCCTCCAATAACCGGCAGTCAAGTCAGCACCACAAATTAAATAATTAAAATTAGAAAACATTGGTAAAATATTATATTGTCATTTAAAGAATTATAGATTTACATCTCTTGAACGCAATCAACTTGCCAGATTTAAAAATAACCTTACTGGGAAATCACACTTTGCAATAATCTGAGCACTGCGCCCAGAAAAATACGCGTTGTGATACAGACTAGCCGTCATGTTGGGGAGATCTAAAATCGAAAATACTATGTAAATAATCCATTACCTTTGATTCTCTTCATCAGATGTCACTTCCAGGTATCACAGGTCCATAACGAATGTAGTTTTGTTCAAAAAAGCTCATCATTTATGTCCAAAAATCTCCGTCTTGTTAGCACATGATCTAAGCCAGCCGGACTTCACTTCATGAACGAGGGGAAAAAATATATTTACGTTCGTTCAAACATGTCAAACGTTGTATAGCATAAATCATTAGGGCCTTTTTTAACCAGAACATGAATAATATTCAAGGTGGACGAATGCATTCTCTTTTATAACGTATTGGAACGAGGGTACCCAACATGAACTCGCGTGTCTAATGGGCCATCATCGTTCCATGGCTCTTGTTCGGTCAGATCTCCCTCCAGAAGACTCAAAACACTTTGTAAAGGCTGGTGACATCTAGTGGAAGCAATAGGAAGTGCCAAAATATTCCTCAGCCCCTGTGTTTTTCAATGGCATAGGTTTAAAGGTAATACAACACATCAGGTATCCACTTCCTGTCAGAAAATGTCTCAGGGTTTTGCCTGCCAAATTAATTCTGTTATACTCACAGACACCATTCAAACAGTTTTAGAAACTTTAGAGTGTTTTCTATCCATATATAATAAGTATATGCATATTCTAGTTACTGGGTAGGATTAGTAACCAGATTAAATCGGGTACATTTTTTTATCCAGCCGTGCAAATACTGCCCCCTAGCCCTAACAGGTTAACCTCTCTGGGCTAGGCGGGACGAATTCGTCCCACCTACGTAACAGCCACTTGAAGCCTGTGGCGCGATTTTCAAAACCTTAAAAATCCTATTACTTCAATTTCTCAAACATATGACTATTTTACAGCTATTTAACCTGTTAGGGCTAGGGGGCAGCATTGACACGGCTGGATAAAAAACATACCCGATTTAATCTGGTTACCACTCCTACTCAGTAACTAGAATATGCATATACTTATTACATATGGATAGAAAACACCCTAAATTTTCTAAAACTGTTTGAATGGTGTCTGTGAGTATAACAGAACTCAAATGGCAGGTCAAAACCTGAGAGATTCCTTTACAGGAAGTGGCCTGTCTGACCATTTGTTGAACTTCTTTTCCATCTCTATCATTTACTAAGGATCTCTGCTCTAACGTGACACTTCCCACGTCGTCCATAGGCGCTCAGAGCCCGGGAAAAAACAGAATGTCGTCATTCCAGCCCCAGGCTGAAACACATTATCGCCTTTCTCAAGTGGCCCATCAAGAGACACTAGCTTATGCGCGTGACCCCGACCGCCTTATCTTTAAATGGCTGTAAAATAGTCATATGTTTGAGAAATTGAAGTAATAGGATTTTTAAGGTTTTGAAAATCGCGCCACAGGATAGCCGTGGCTGTTACGTAGGTGGGACGAATTCATCCCGCCTAGCCTAGAGAGGTTAAAGACAAGACTCTCATTAATCTAACCACACTGTCCGATTTCAAAAAGGCTTTACAACGAAAGCAAAACATTAGATTATGTCAGCAGAGTACCAAGCCAGAAATAATCAGACACCCATTTTTCAAGCTAGCATATAATGTCACAAAAACCCAGAAGACAGCTAAATGCAGCACTAACCTTTGATGATCTTCATCAGATGACAACCCTAGGACATTATGTTATACAATACATGCATGTTTTGTTCAATCAAGTTCATATTTATATCAAAAACCAGCTTTTTACATTAGCATGTGACGTTCAGAACTAGCATACCACCCGCAAACTTCCGGGGAATTCGCTAACATTTTACTAAATTACTCACGATAAACGTTCACAAAATGCATAACAATTATTTTAAGAATTATAGATACAGACCTCCTCTATGCACTCGTTATGTCCGATTTTAAAATAGCTTTTTGGTGAAAGCACATTTTGCAATATTCTAAGTACATAGCCCAGGCATCACGGGCTAGCTATTTAGACACCCGGCAAGTTTAGCACTCACCATAATCATATTTACTATTATAAAAGTTTGATTACCTTTTGTTGTCTTCGTCAGAATGCACTCCCAGGACTGCTACTTCAATAACAAATGTTGGTTTGGTCCAAAATAATCCATCGTTATATCCGAATAGCGGCGTTTTGTTCGTGCGTTCCAGACACTATCCGAAATGGTAAAGAAGGGTCGCACGCATGGCGCAATTCGTGACAAAAAAATTCTAAATATTCCATTACCGTACTTCGAAGCATGTCAACCGCTGTTTAAAATCAATTTTTATGCCATTTTTCTCGTAGAAAAGCGATAATATTCAGACCGGGAATCTCCTTTTCGGCAAACAGAGGAAAAAATCACAAAGACGGGGGCGGTCAGGTCACGCGCCTAAGCCCAGAGTCCCTTGATCAGCCACTTGAGATAGGCGATAATGTGTTTCAGCCTGGCCTGGGATGACGACATTCAGGTTTTTCCCGGGCTCTGAGCGCCTATGGACGACTTAGGAAGTGTCACGTTAGAGCAGAGATCCTTAGTAAAAGATAGAGATGGAAAAGAAGTTCAAGAAATGGTCAGACAGGCCACTTCCTGTAAAGGAATCTCTCAGGTTTTGACCTGCCATTTGAGTTCTGTTATACTCACAGACACCATTCAAACAGTTTTAGAAACTTCAGGGTGTTTTCTATCCATATGTAATAAGTATATGCATATTCTAGTTACTGGGTAGGAGTGGTAACCAGATTAAATCGGGTATGTTTTTTATCCAGCCGTGTCAATACTGCCCCCTAGCCCTAACAGGTTAATGGTGTCTGTAAGTATAGCAGAACTCATATGGCAGGCAAAAACCTGAGAAAAATACAAAGCAGGAAATGAAAATCTTGTGCCTGTACTTATTTCAAGTCATTGCCAATTGAACACACAGTGACTAAGGATTCATTTTGCACTTCCTAAGGCTTCCACTAGATGTCAACAGTCTTTAGAAAGTTGTTTGAGGGATCTATGATGAACAGAGACCGAATGAGAAGGCTGGGAAGTTGGTCACCCAGGGAAGGACATCACTTCATTGGCGCACTTTCACGAGAGAGGAAGCTCTGTTCCAAAATGTTTTTCAAGACACAGGAATGGTCCGGTTGAAATATTACTGAATCTTCACATTCTAAAGGCCCTAAAGATTGATGCTATACAACGTTTGACATGTTTGAACGAACGTAAATTGATTTTTTTTTACCTTTCGTTGTCACATTTTCCGCGCGCTTCCTACATTCGGAGTAGCTGAACTGAACGCGCGAACAACAAGGAGTTATTTGGACATAAATTATGAACTTTATCGAACAAAACAACATTTGTTGTGGACCTGGGATTCCTGGAAGTGCCTTCTGATGAAGATTATTAAAGGTAAGTAAATATTTCTAATGCTATTTATGCATTTAGATGACTCCAAAATGGCGGCTATCCGTATTGCGTAGTGTATTTTTCTGAGCACAGTACTCAGATTATTGCAAAGTGTGCTTTCCCAGTAAAGTTATTTTGAAATCTGTCAATGCGGTTGCATTCAGGAGATGTTAATCTATAATTCTTTGAATAACAGTTTAATATTTTATCAATGTTTATGACGAGTATTTTTGTAAATTGTAGTACTGATTCACCGGATGTTTTGGGGGAAATACATTTTCTGAACGTCATGCGCCGATGTAAAATGCTGTTTTTGGATATAAATATGAACTTGATAGAACAAACAATGCATGTATTCTCTAACATCATGTCCTAGGAGTGTCATCTGATGAAGATTGTCGAAGGTTAGTGCATAATTTTAGCTGGTTTTCTGCTTTTGGTGACGCCTGTCCTTGCATTGAAAATGGCTGTGTGTTATTTTTTGTCTATGTACTGTCCTAACATAATCTAACTTTATGCTTTCGCTGTAAAGCCTTTTTGAAATCGGACAACGTGGTTGGATTAAGGAGATGTTTATCTTTCAAATGGTGTAAAATAGTTGATTGTTTGAGAAATTGAAATTATTAGATTTTTGCTATCTTGTCAAGCAATCCCGATACCGGGATGAGAACGGGAAGGGGGTCCCCTAGAGGTTAACACAAAAGAAGGGTCCAAACTAGGGCTAGAAATATACAAAATGGTGTCGTCTGCGTAGAGGTAGATCAGAGAATCCCCAGCAGCAAGAGTGACATAATTGATGTATACAAAGAAAAGAGTCGGCCTGAGAATTGAACCCTGTGGCATCCCCATAGAGACTGCCAGATTTGACACACTGAACTTTGTCTGAGAAGTAGTTGGTGAACCAGGCAAGGCAGTCATTTGAGAAACCAAGGCTGTTGAGTCTGCCGATAAGAATGCTGTGATTGACAGATTCGAAAGCCTTGGCCAGGTCGATGATTATGATTACAGCTGCACAGTATGTCTTTTATCGATGGCGGTTATGATGTCGTTTAGGACCTTGAGCATGGCTGAGGTGCACCCATGACCAGCTCGGAAACCAGATTGCATAGCAGAGAAGGTATGGTGGGATTCAAATGGTCTGTGATCTGTTTGTTAACTTGGCTTTCGAAGACCTTAGAAATGCAGCATAGGATAGATATACCTATACTTGAAATCACTGGCCACTTTAATAATGGAACACTAGTCACTTTAATAATATTTACATATTTTGCATTACTCATTTTAAATGTATATACTGTATTCTATTCTATTCTACTGTATTTTAGTCTATGCCAGTCCAACATTGCTCGTCCAAATATTTATATATTCTTAATTCCATTCCTTTACTTTGGATTTGTGTGTATTGTGTATATTTTTGTGAAACTGTTAGATATTACTTGTTAGATATTACTGCACTGTTGGAGCTGGAAACACAAGAATTTTGCTACACCCACAATAACATCTGCTAAACATGTGTATGTGACCAATAAAATTGTATTTTATTTATAATATCTGATTAAAAAAAATCAGGAAAAGCATGGAGAGAGCTAGTAATTGCATTATTTTAATTGGATATTTGTATAGATTATTTGTGTTATTGCTATAATGTGTAGTGTAATGGGAATTTTGATGTTTGTGATTTTCTTATAACTCATTTCTGTGTTCTATTAATGTGCTGTTCTATAAACCAATTTCTGTGTTCATGCAAGTGGCTCACTGAATGAATCCTCACTATCGGCGGCTGCAATTTAGCAGTACGCCCAAACATTGTTTTGAGAACGAAAGATATCTCAAGGTCTCAAAAGCCTTGTGAGGTATTGGTCTGTGAGGTATTGGTTTGTCTAGAATCTGGTTGAATTTACCTTTTTATCTCTGAGCAGTTAGCTCTCATCTCATCTAGACACTGCATCAGCCAGATGAAGCAACGGCAAATCTAATCTTCTTCCCCATCCCCTAGCCTGTTCTCCTAAAACCTTATTAGCAAGCTAGCTAACGTTAGAAAACCTAAGCAGAGATCTCAGCTTGCATTCTAGCAAAGCCCTGTCCACCAGAGCTTGTGTATTTTTTTTGTACAACTACAAAACTTTTGGCTGAGGTTAGTCACAAAATTAGTGCCAAAACTCTGGCCGCACAGATTTGACATTGGCAAATGTCATTTTGATTCACAGAAGAAGATTCACCAGTCGCAATTTAGTAAACAAGTTGCATTAATTCTCAAATGTAGTTGCGTGCTTGCAAATCTTATTTAATTTATTCACATATCAGCTTACGTCTTGTTGCATTTATTCTCAAAAGAAGTTACATGTTTGAAAATATTTTTAGCAACTAGAAAACTGATTATACAGGTGCAACTAGGGCTGTGGTGGTCATAAAATTTTGTCAGCCGGTGATTGTCAAGCAAATAACTGCAGGTCTCACAATTTACCGTTAATTAGCATAAACAAGTTTAGCATCTCCTGGCTTCCATGCATAGCCTACAAGCCACTGATGCAGACCTTTGGAACATCTACATTTTAAAAAGTCTAATTAATCCATTAATATAGCGTACACAGTCACAATACATCCATCATTTATTTTAGACAGTTCTAAAGAAACATGATATGAAGAAAATATAGTCTATTTCAGAAGAACAGAATAGCATACTCTGAGTTCTCCTTATGTTAGGTCTTGAAATGGCTATGTCATATGGCTGTGGGCTACACTAGTTCATTTAGCAGAGAAAAATTTGAATTCCGTGGCATAATTTTTTTTCTTATTTTATTGTTTGAGGAATACAATTTGTATTTGTATTTATTATGGATCCCCATTAGCTGCTGCCAAAGCAGTAGCTACTCTTCCTGGGGTCCAGCAAAATTAAGGCAGTTTATACAATTTTAAAAACATTACAATACATTCAAAAATTTCACAACACACTGTGTGCCCTCACTCCACCACTACCACATATCCACAGTACTACATCCATGTGTATGTATAGTGCGTATGTTATCATGTGTGTGTGTGTCTGTGTGTCTGTGTGTGTGTGTGTGTGTGTGTGTGTGTGTGTGTGTGTGTGTGTGTGTGTGTGTGTGTGTGTGTGTGTGTGTGTGTGTGTGTGTGTGTGTGTGTGTGTGTGTGTGTGTGTGTGTGTGCTAATGTTTGTGTTGCTTTACAGTCCCCAGTGTTCTATAAGGTGTTTTTTATCTGTTTTTTAAGTCTAATTTTACTGCTTCGTCAGTTACTTGATGAGAAATAGTGTTCCATGTAGTCATGGCTCTATGTAGTACTGTGTGCCTCCCATAGTCTGTTCTGGACTTGGGGACTGTGAAGAGTCCTCTTGTGGCATGTCTTGTGGGGTATGCATGGGTGTCCGAGCTGTATGCCAGTAGTTTAGACAGACAGCTCGGTGCATTCAACATGTCAATACCTCTCATAAATAAAAGTAGTGATGAAGTCAATCTCTCCTCCACTTTCAGCCAGGAGAGATTGACATGCATATTATTAATATTAGCTCTCTGTGCACATCCAAGGGCCAGCCATGCTGCCCTGTTCTGCCCTGTTCTGAGCTGCCCTGTTCTGAAATTTTCCAAAGTCCTTTTTTTGTGGCACCTGACCACACAACTGAACAGTAGTCAAGGAGTGACAAAACTAGGCCTTGTAGGACCTGCCATGTTGATAGTGTTGTTAAGAAGGCAGAGCATCGCTTTATTATAGATAGACTTCTTCCCATCTTGGCTACTACTGCATCGATATGTTTTGACCATGACAGTTTACAATCTAGTGTTACTCCAAGCAGTTTAGTCATCTCAACTTGCTCAATTTCCACATTATTTATTTCAAGTTTTAGTTGAGGTTTAGGGTTTAGTGATTGTTGTGTTCCAAATACAACGCTTTCAATTTTAGAAATATTTAGGGGTAACTTATTCCTTGCCACACACTTGCCACAACAAAGAGCTGAAACTAAGTGCAGCTCTTTGTTGAGTGTTGTAGACATTTCCGTCACTGTAGTAGCTGACGTGTAAGGTGTTCAGTCATCCGCATACATAGACACTCTGTCTTTACTCAAAGTCAGTGGCATGTCATTAGTAAAAATGTAAAAAAGCAAGGGGCCTAAACAGCTACCCTGGGGAATTCCTGATTCTAACTGGATTATATTTGAGACCCTTCCATTAAAGAACACACTCTGTGTTCTGTTAGACAAGTAACTCTTCATCAACATTATAGCAGGGGGTGTAAAGCCATAACACATACGTTTTTCCAGCAGCAAACTATGATCAATAATGTCAAAGCTGCACTGAAGTCTAACAAGACAGCCCCCACAATTATTTTATCATACATTTCTCTCAGCCAATCATCAGTCATTTGTGTAAGTGCTGTGCTTGTTGAGTGTCCTTCCCTATAAGCATGCTGAAATTATGTTGTCAATTTGTTTACTGTGAAATAGCACTGTATCTGGTCAAACACATTTTTTTCCAGAAGTTTACTAAGAGTTGGTGATTGGTCGGCTATTTGAGCCAGTAAAGGGGGCTTTACTATTCTTGGGTAGCGGAATGACTTTAGCTTTCCTCCAGACCTGAGGGCACACGCTCTCTAGTAGGCTTAAATTGAAGATGTGGCAAATAGGAGTGGCAATATCGTCTGCTATTATCCTCAGTAATTTTCCATCCAGATTGTCAGACCCCGGGGGTGTATCATTGTTGATAGACAACAATAATTTTTTCACCTCTTCCACACTGACTTTACAAAATTCAAAAGTACAATTCTTATCTTTCATAATTTGGTCGAGTATATACTTGGATGTGTAGTGTCAGCATTTGTTGCTGGTATGTCATCCCTATGTTTGCTTATCTTGCCAATGAAAAAGTCATTAGAGTAGTTTGCAATATTACTGGGCTTTGTGATGAATGAGCCATCTGATTCAATAAATGAAGTAGCCAAGTTGGCCTTTTTCTCAAAAATTTTATTTAAGGTGCCCCAAAGTTTTTTTCTATCATTCTTCATATAATTGTCCTAGATATGACTATTATATTGTGATCACTACATCCTATGGATTTGGGTACTGCTTTAAAGCAAATATCAGCAGTGTTAGTAAAAATGTGATCAATACATGTTGATGATTTAATTCATGTGCTGTTTGTAACTACCCTGGTAGGTTGACTGACAACCTGATCCAGGTTGCAGGCACTGGTTACAGTTTGAAGTTTTTCCTGAGCGGGCAGCTTGGTGATAGCCTGTCAATATTTAAATCACTCAGAAAATATATTCTCTGTTGATATCACATACATTATCAAGCATTTCACACATTTTATCCAGATACTGACTGTTAGCACTTGGTGGTCATATAGCAGCTTCCCACAAGAATGGGCTTTAGGTGAGGCAGATGAACCTGTAGCCATATTACTTCAACAGTATTTAACATAAGATCGTCTCTAAGCTTTACAGCTTGGCATTTCTGTCTTTTCGGAAGGTGTTATAACCATGTATTCCTACCAATGTATCATCAAAGGTATTATCTAATTGAGGTTCAGAGATATTCAGAATCTGATTGCCATCTGTTACAAGCAAGTTATTGACTTCATGGACCTTGTTTCTTAGGCTACATATGTTAATATGTTCTATTTTTAGCACTTTTGTGGGTTACTTGATACTATTTAATGCTTTACTGGGAAGCTTATCAAAGGTAGACTTACTCATGTTATTTACATTGGAACTGATGCAGGGTGCAGGGTGAGCTGCATAAAGTGGTCTTCCTACTATTGCACACCGCCTCAGTGCTAACAGTGTAACTCTGGTTTATAGGCTCATGATTATTGCTTACAATAGCTGTTGCATAAACATATGTATTCGGCGCAATTAGGAGTACATAAATGAAATTACTTACATTGTGTTTGCCAATGCCCCTAAAATCATGTACATTTGATGCAGCATTATTACAACTTAGTGTCACAATGGTAGGGATTAACTGAGCTGGTCTTGGTTCATTTACGTCATTGTTTCAACGCAGCCTTGAAATATATGGACAGAGTCCAGGAGCCAAGATGATTTAGATGGACTCCGTCATTCCTGTAGAGTATCTTCTGTTTCCAGAAGGTGTCAAAGTTATCAATAAAAGTGACTCCAGCAGAGCTATAGTAGTCTTTTAGCCAGATCTGTAATGCCAGCAGTCCACTGAATCTGTCACACCCGCGGCCCAACGATGGTACTGGACCTGAAATTATTGGCCTTTTTTGGTCTTTTAAATGTTCTGAGCTAGCCCTCCTGATGTCGTTGGACCCCACATGGACTACGACAGTGTCAGCTCCCGGCATCTGTGGTAGAACAGTCGGAAGCAGCCTTGTTATGTCCTGTACTTGTGCTCCTTGGTAGCACAGGGTTTTTGCCTTGGGGCCTGAGATGTTTCTCACCATAGAGCTGCCTATGATGACAGCTGGTGATGTAGAATGGGCCAGTCTCTCAGGCAGCCTCACGGTCTGGTGAGGCTGGGAGCTCCGAGGATCTGAACCCAAAGTAGAAGCCACCGGAAAGGAAGACAGAGCCGAGGACGAAGACGCGGTACCTCCAGATCCGATCTTGATTGGAAGGCCACCAAGGACGAAGGCGCCGGAACCTCTGGATCCAGGGCGGCAAAGCTGTTTCGGGTCTGTGTCAGTTCCGGGCTCAACATCTCCATGGAGACCCCCGTTGCCAGAGGACACCTTCTTCAACTTCCACGGTGAGTGACGTATCTCCATGGCTGGTTGGTTGGGTTGGGATCAGCTCCGTTCTCCAGGGAAGGGGGAGACCCCTTCGGGGATGGAACCCTGCCTTGCACCAGCCCATTGCCTGTGGAGAGCCGACACGGCGGCAAAACTTCCACCAGACCAGAGCGGCGTCTGGCTACTGGGGTGGAAGAAAAAGAAAAAGTAGGTGGGCGTGGGTTCCCCAATAGCTTATGTAGGTTTGCTACTTGCTTGCTAAAAGATGCTACTTCGCTCCTGTTATCCTCCGCAAGCAGTTGCTATATTGAAAGTCAGTGCGGTCCACATTGTCCCGGAACAAAGCAATGTAAACACAGCTCCTGCAATGCTGGAAACGTTCAATAGCGGCCTCCATTTGAGACACCGAGCCAGCTAGGCTAGCTGGGCTTTCGCATCTCTCCCCCTATATAGAATCTGGCAGGATCCCGGGACAGATAGCAATGCTCAAAGAAATTTTGCCCAACATAGCTGCAGGATTAAAAAATAAATAAAAGTATATAAAAACACTGTCAGCTTTTAAACTGAGGTCTTTAGTTCAGGTTTCAACTCAATTAAATAGAAAGGATCTTTTCTCCAAACTATTGCAAAGGAAGTGCGCACATGCGGCTATTCTATGTTGAGCGGTTAACCTCTCTTGGGTAGGGGGCAGTATTTTGACGTCCAGATGAAAAGCGTGCCCAAGGTAAACTGCCTGTTACTCAGGCCCAGAAGCTAGGATATGCATATAATTGGTAGATTTGGATAGAAAACACTCTAAAGTTTCTAAAACTGTTAAGATTATGTCTGTGAGTATAACAGAACTGATATGGCAGGCGAAACCCCGAGGACAAACCATCCCCCCCCAAAAGAAATTCGGCCTACCACTATTTTCAATGGCTGTCACTTTTATTATAAGGCCAAGTCCTCCCAGATTGCAGTTCCTAGGGCTTCCACTAGATGTCAACAGACTTTAGAAAGAGTTTCAGGCTGGTTTTTGGAAAAATTTGCCAGAAATTGTAGAATTTCTAGGTGGCTCCCATTTTGGCTGTAATGTTTCCAAGTGCGTGGAAAAGAGCGTATTCTTTGGTGTTTTTCTCCGGTAAAGACAATAACGATTCTCTGTCTTAAATTGTATCATTTATTTACGTATTAGGGTACCTAAGGTTTAATTATAAATGTTGTTTGACTTGTTTGTAAAAGTTTATTAGTGTCACATTCTTCTTCGTCAGATGATAAAGAAAAATCATTGACGGACCAAAATGCAGCGGGGTTATGTGCACTTATCTTCTTTTATTAAATTGGCAAAGAAGGAAAAACCAAAATAAACACGTACACAAAACATAATGACGAATAACAGGCCAGTAAGGCATTAAAGCTATACCTAGCACAATCTCCCACAAACTACCAACACAAACACATACCTATATATAGGACTCTCAATCAGAGGCAACTAGGAAACACCTGCCTCCAATTGAGAGTCCAACACCCAATGACCTAAACAAAGAAATACTAATACTAGAATGAACATAGAAATACAAAACATATAACATAGCCCAAAACCCGGAAATAATAAATCAAACACCCTTCTAAACAACCAACCACCCCGAACCACATAAAACAAATACCCTCTGCCACGTCCTGACCAAACTACAATAACAAATAACCCCTATATCAGTCAGGACGTGACAATTAGTAACATTTGGGATTCATTTTGTATGCATTTTGATGGAGGGAAACTGGGTGGATTATTGACTGAAGCGTGCCAGCTAAACTGAGTTTTTATGGATATAAAGAAGGACATTATCGAACAAAAGGACCATTTGTGATGTAACTGGGACCTTTTGGAGTGCCAACAGAAGAAGATCATCTAAGGTAAGGCATTTTTTATATCGCTATTTCTGACTTTCGTGTCGCACCTGCCTGGTTGAAATATGTTTTTCATGTGTTTGTATGCAGCGCGCTGTCCTCAGATAATCGCATGGTGTGCTTTCATCTTGAAGCCTTTTTGAAATCTGACACAGCGTCTGGTTTAGTCACGGTAATTAGTCTTCTCCAAGCTCTGATGCTGCTGAGGATCATTAGTAGCCTACCAAACATTCTACCTGCCTGGTACTCACCACTCTATTGTCCCTCTAATCACTATGACATCACTCTGACATCATTGCAAATGTAATCAAAAATCTAATCAAACACTTCATGAGAGCCCATGAGGTCATGTTGAGCAACATTTCTATAGGCTATGCAATTGCATGAGAAAACAGAGGAGGATCCCATCAGCTTTCTATAGACTAGGCCTACTATATTTATTTATCAACTTTCTTAATATTAAGCACATTGCTTAGCTTTACAACAGGAGTACAGCCTACTTGGATGGCATGAAAATGAACCATATGAACCATATTTTTTTCCCAAATGCCCCTGTTCCAAGACAGGTGCATGATAATGGCCCATTCTAAATCAAAACTAATGTCACACATATATTATTTAGTACTGTATATGTAAAGACAACATTAAATTAAGAATAGTCTGATCGGTGATAATATCAGCCTTTCACTTGTGAATGATGCCCAGCTTGTGCATAACTTTTTCAAATCACAGTCACACACCTCATTTTTTTATTTAAAAAAAATGTTACCTTTATTTAACTAGGCAAGTCAGTTAAGAACAAATTCTTATTTATAATGACGGCCTACCCCGGCCAAACCCGGATGATGCTTGGCCAATTGTGCACCGCTCAATGGGACTCCCAATCACAATCAGGTGTGATGCAGCCTGGATTTGAACCAGGGACTGCAGTGACACCTCTTGTACTGAGATGCAGTGCCTTAGACCGCTGCGCCTCTCGGGAGCCCTCATGTAGCCCCGCCCATAGGCCTATATGATTTGAGGTTTGTATCACAACTAAAGTGTCCAAATAACTTTTTTTAAATTAAGCGCATTAATCTGCTTTATAACCGGTATAGATCCTAACTGGCATATATAGGCTGCGTGTGAATTTCACGTTTGGGGAAGATACATTTCACCATAAAAATGCACCTTTATAATAAAGCATGACGCATAATCGCATTTGCCGTCACTTTCGAGAACAGTGTTTTCCTGCTAATTGATTGCATTTTGGAACATTCACGCTTATAACCTACTGCCGTTTGCACATTTCTGCAAATTATGATGTGAAAAAATTGCCTAATAGTTTATCAAAATTTAAGCTAAATGGTCATCCTCATTGCTTTAAAAGTTTTTTTTGTTGATGCAAGTGGTTGTATTCATTTGTGATCTATTGTATCCCACAACTGTCCCAGAGTATGTTTGGAATATTTACTTATTGCACAGAAGGACAAGTTGACCAATAGACTAGGTCAACTTTTAGGTTAGTGCTTTTGCTGTTCGTTAGGCCTACTCATCTTGTTGGCTGATGAAATGTAGACTAAATGTGGACAGTTCTAACATCTTTAATATGCGCCTCGTAAGGGACGCACTTTCTTGTGTCCCCGATGTGTCTGTCTTCATTCACTTGTAGCCTACTTCTTAGCTGAAATGCCTGTGAGAAGGAACTGATCATGTGATGGGCATTGGCTACATCTGACAGAACCATGTGAGTGAGAGTTGCTAGGGAGCTTTGGCCACAAAAGGCATGTATTCTTTTTAGGGGGCATTACAGCCACACAAGGGGGATGCCGCTGGTAAATTCGAGGCCTGTTGAGAATATTATCAAGTGCTTGTCAAATTGTGAATGAGAGACTGATGAACTGTGTGCAGCTTGCAACTCAAATCATAATTAGAGTCCCATCATGCAGCCTGAACATCAAAACAAAGAGCCCAATGTTTGTATCACAACTAAAGTTGCATAAATAACTCTAAATTAAGCATATAGGAGGACCATTTTCTCTCCAGACCCTCATGACTCCCAGAGCCACACCACCCAACCTCTCCCTCTCTCCATCACCCTGATGACTCCCAGAGCCCACACCACCCAACCTCTATCTCTCTCCATCACATCATGACTAAACGGTCACGTGGAATTTGACTGCCGTCATGACTCATGACCGCGGGTTGGCAGTAATACGGTCACCCTAACAGTCCTAGAGGCAACTCATATTTTACATGTCCAAATCATTCTTTACATGCTTGTATACTTAAGGCACTATTTTAACTTCATAACTTATTGATGCTGGACATGAGTTGTAAGTAGTAACATTGGATATTTTTATTGATTATTGGTGTTATTGTTATAGCTATAATGTGTAGTTATGGCTAATGAAGTTAGTTACATAGCTAGTGCATTCAGGTTTCATAGATCGGCATTGTAGCCAATGTGTAGCTATTAGCCTAGCCTAAACAAAGGGAATATCGAGCGGTAGCTAAATCAAACACATTATAATGCAAACAAAACCTTCAGATTTAAATATATTATAGAACACTTGGGTCTGACATGTAGAATATGGAATCCTGTCAGCTCTGTTTGACATTTATTTTTGTCACGGAATATTGATAGCTCCATTGTCAGAAAAACTTGAATCAGAGATGCTAGTCTATCAAAAGTTTCAAGTTAGATTCATTCAGAAGTCAATGGAAAATTGTCACATTCTAAGCTACAGGAAGTAATCTAAATTTGAGTCAAAGTTTAGTCACTTGGTTTTTCTGTTTGGCCTAGCGCGCAAAAGTGGGTGATTCTTCTATCGATATAACTTTCCATTCCATGTCGAGTTCCATAAGCGATATGAACAACAAAGTAAATCAATAAAGAACGTGTTTATGAAGTTAGACATAGTATTTTGGCCTGTTCAGTTTAGTGCATCTTTTATTGGAAAAATGTTGTTGTTATGATAATGTTATCTGTCTTAGTCGGCAGGATAATACTACCACACATTCATGGACATTACCCAGCACATATTGTGTAGACCTTATGTCGTTTTTTTAGCTTTTTGAATAATTACTTTATTCTATTTTACTTTAGGAATGACGTTCAAACCCCTGCTCGGATGAAACCTCTCTCCTGGATGAAACAATTGATCCACGCCAGTCACTCGCCTTCATCCTCACCTACCACAGGTACTTCTGGCCGGCTGAGTTAGGTCTGTATAGCCTATGCAAGCACAACACTATTTAGGATCTAGTTTATTCAAATGTTATAGCCTACTGACTTGCTTTTGAAAGAAATCCTGAATATGGTGCCAAGCAATTGTGGTCCTACAAGGGCCCTTTTTATAGTGTCTTTAGGCTATCCAGGGCTTTAAAAAGAAAATCCTAGACAAAACTACTAGACATGTACACAATTGTATTTATTTCATATATCAGGAATGATGACCTTGTAGAACTTCTCTTCTTTGTCATCCAACTCACCGCAGCTGTGTCCCTGACCAGAGCTCCCATTTGTTTGCCATTTCAAAACATATAAAGGTATCTTGTCATCCCCTTTACTGTGACATGAACCCAGGCTACCTGTATTTCCCTTGCCTGTCTTTTGCTCTGTATTTGTAGAGTGTCTGTCCACATTGAGTAAAGCTGGAACAGTTCAAATGGGCTATGGGCCTGAGTTCAGCAACATGTTCGGTACAGCTAAAATGTCATGATATTTTAAAAAAGAATCCACCATTGATATGTCATTATAGGAGGACTATATAGTTTGGAGGAGCATTTTATATAGCACAGTATATTACTTAAACAACTAATATAAGGACCGGACATGAGGCAGGAGTAGTAATTAAAGTGGGCGTTATTTAATACATTTCACAGGACAAGACATTCCAAGCATTCCAATGTACGTACACAGGTGCCCTGAAGGGAAAACTAGAATATCAGTACACAACAGAGGTTGTCTTAGGTTATCGGATGAGGAGCGCTCTGTTTATAAATATGAGATTCACTGGCACAAAAGGCACATCTATCTTTCCATGGGCACTGTGCGTCATGGCTGGATAGGTGGCACTTCCCCTCACAAAATCCATTCCATTATCAACTGCGTTACCATTAAGACATGCTTTTTGATGGTCTTAAAGGTGAACTGCACACACCTATTTCGCATGTGTTTCTTCCGGTGCTAATTAAGAAATGCAGCGGCCATTATTGAAGACCAAACAAGAGTTGTCTTTGGGGGTGTGGTTTAATGTGGGTGTTTCTTGGGTGTGTCTTTGCCATTCAATCGCAACAAACTGTCACGCCCTGACCTGAGAGAGACGGTTTATTTCTCTATTTTGTTAGGTCAGGGTGTGCGGTGGGCATTCTATGTTTTGTATTTCTTTGTTTTGGGCAGAGTATGGTTCCTAATCAGAGGCAGCTGTCTATCGTTGTCTTTGATTAGGAATCATACTTAGGTAGCCTTTTCCCAGTTGTTTTCTGTTTTGTGTTTCTGTACCTGACAGAACTATGCCCTTTCGTTTCCCTTTGTTATTTTTGTTCGAGTGTTTATTTGGTTTAAATAAATAATCATGAACACGTGCCACGCTGCATCTTGGTCACCTCTCTACGATGATCGTTACACAAACAAGGGCAGAAGTGAGTAACTTAGTGACAGCGAAGTAAGCAAAGCTAGCTTTGCTATGGAGGGAAGTTTTAAAGTTGAGGACTTCGCCCCTCCTGACTGACTCGCTAATTATGTTCTATGTGTAGGCTAAAGCCTGTGCTGACCTTGTGTTTAGCCAACTTGACAGAAACTAGCTAGCATAGCTTGGGAATAGGCTTGCCAGCTGTAGCTATCTATCTAGCTAATATTTCTCTGTTAAATCACAGTTATGTCAAGATGTGTCTGGAATATGTTTCATGAGACACTTGTTCTACAACCTCTTGCTACGAATGTAGCTTGCATGTTTTATCACATCATGTAAAGACATGTTACTGTGGAAACAATCAACAACTGCAAGTTGAATACCCGGTCTTTAGTCAGCTCAGCTGTCAACACAATATTCTATAACTGGATTGTTTTGTCTCTCCTTATGTCCGCTGTTGGATCTTTCCACGTGGGACAAATCCCAGAACTAATATCCCTACAGGTATAGGCTACATGTGGACATTGCACAAACATGGCCGGCTTGAGTGTAGATACATTTATCAAAAAAATAATCGATAGGCAAAAACATTTTCTGCTGTAAATAGGCTATCGTAGATTGTAAAGACAGTATGCCTACACTTTACTGAGCAAATGAATATAAGTTGTGTGTTGAGTACAACCACAGATAGAACAAGGTACATAGAAATCTTTGGTACAACTTCAGCTGTCTCAGAACTAGCCGGCATTCTATTCTAGTTCTATGGTCTATTCTAAGGATTTGGCTGTCTAACACACAGCGCTCTGGGTGTGATTCTGTCTTAAAGTCTTCAGAGGGTGATGAAGTCCCTTCCATCTGTGTAATGTATTACAGGTTATGGACAGCTGCAGTCAGGTAGCAGAATGGAGTGCATGAATGGATATGACAGAGTGGGCCCAGCAGGCAGAATTCAATAAATACAGGCAGATGTGAGATGCAGGAAGATGGCACTCAATTGCACTCTTCTCATACCACTCTAGGTCAGTAGTAGTTGCTGAACTTATGTAGATATTCTAAAGAAAGTGTTTGATAACTTTTAAGTGCAACAGTTCCATGTAGAATAAAACATTTTTTTCATAATACTGTCGAAGCAGCGTTCTGCTAATGTAACAATGTACCATAATTTCCGGACTATTAAGCGCACCTGAATATAAGCCGCACCCACTGAATTTTTTTATTTTATTTTATTTTTAACATAAATAAGCCGCACATGTCTATAAGCCGCAGGTGCCTACCAGTACGTTGAAACAAATGAACTTTACACAGGCTTTAACGAAACACGGCTTGTAACAAAAATAAATAGGCTTTAACGAAACACAGCTTGTAACAAAAATAAATAGGCTTTAACGAAACACGGCTTGTAACAAAAAATTAAAAATGAGCAGTAAGCTTTAGTTGTCTTTTTGCACTGAGTCAATTCCTCACGCTGCTGTTTCCAACGTCTTACCATCGACTCATTAAGACCAAGCTCCCGTGCAGCAGCTCTATTTCCTTTTCCAACAGCCAGATCAATCTCCTTCAACTTGAAAGCTGCATCATATGCATTTCTCCGTGTCTTTGCCATGATGAGGGTGACAAAATGACTACCGTAATCAGAATGATGGGAAGTTTGAGAGCGCTCGATTTAATCTAAACAGTAAACAAAAAAGTTGTTTGACCTTAACCGGTTCGGCAATTTTATTGGTCTAATGAAAGCTTCATGCCGCCAAAAAACTGAGCACGTCACAGAATGTGTTTTTTTGGAGAAAAAAAATTGAAAGCGGGAAAAATCCATATATTAGCCGCGCCATTGTTTAAGCCGCGAGGTTCAAAGCCTGGGAAAAAAGTTGCGGCTTATAGTCCGGAATTTACGGTATACATATTACGTGTCTTTCATCTTCTATTGTCATTCACAGCCGCTAAAGATACTGTACCTATTAGCATTTTGTCTTGTGGTACATGTTAGTTGTCATGACTTCATATGGTGTCCCATATAGGACAGTTCCCTGACATGTTTGGAGAATACACAGATTGCCACCAGGACCTGAGTTATCGTGAGCAAGTGCTAACCCAAACAATATGCCTGTTCTCATAAAAGTAGCTAGCTACCTAACATTAGTGGAATGGCGCCAGAGAGGATGGCTGACGTTTTACGTGCTCCTAACCAACTGTGTTACTTTGTTCATTTTTTTGCTTTGTTTGTAACTTATTTTTTTAACTTATTTTGAAAATAATGTTGTTGCTACCGTCTCTTATTACCGAAAATAACTTTTGGACATCAGAACAGCGATTACTCACCACAAACTGGAAGAAGCTTTTTCCTTTAAAGAGTCTGACAAGTCCGACATGAAGGATATATTGCTTTCCCGGGAACAGGCCCAAATCCCAGTCATTTGTGTGAAGAGAAGACGGAGAAAAAGGGGGCGGAGGTCGGACTGCTTTCTGAGAATTCGTAGGCGAACATGCAATCATTGGAAAATAAAATCGATGACCTACGAGCAAGATTAAACTACCAACGGGACATAAAAACTGTACTATCTTATGTTTCACCGAGTTGTGGCTGAGCGATGACATGAACATCATACAGCTGGCGGGTTTTACACTGTATCGGCAGGATAGAACAGCGGCGTCTGGTAAGACAAGAGGCGGAAGACTATGTATTTTTGTAAACAACAGCTGGTGCACGATATCTAAGGAAGTCTCAATGTTTTGCTTGCCTGAGGTAGAGTATCTCATGACAAGCTGTAGACCACACTATCTACCTAGAGTTTCATCTGTATTTTTCGTAGCTGTCTACATACCACCACAGATCGAAACTGGCACTAAGACCACACTCAATGAGCTGTATACCACCATAAGCAAACAGGAAAACGTTCATCCAGAGGAGGCGATCCTAGTAGCCAGGGACTGTAATGCAAGGAAACTCACAATCGTTTTACCAAATTTCCACCAGCATGTTAAATGTGCAACCAGAGGGGAAAAACTATAGACCACCTTTACTCTGCACACAGAGACGTGTGCAAAGCTTTCCCTCGCCCTCCATTTGGCAAATCTGACCATAATTCTATTCTCCTGATTCCTGCTTACAAGCAAAAATTAAAGCAGGAAGCACCAGTGACTTGGTCAAAAGAAAGCGGTCAGATGAAGCAGATGCTAAGCTACAGGACTGTTTTTCAAGCATAGACTGGAATATGTTCCGGGATACTTCCGATGGCACCACATCAGTCACTGGCTTCATCAATAAGTGCATCGATGACGTCGTCCCCACAGTGACTGTATGTACATACCCCAACCAGAAGCCATGGATTACAGGCAACATCTAAACAGCTAAATCAAATGTACTTATGAAGCCCTTTTTACATCAGCTGATGTCACAAAGTGCTATACAGAAACCCAGCCTAAAACTTCAAACAGGAAGCAATGCAGATGTAGAAACACGGTGGCTAGAAAAAACTCCCAAGGAACCTAGGAAGAAACATAGAGAGGAACCAGGCTCTCCAGTCCTATTCTGGCTGTGCCGGGTGGAGATTATAACAGTACATGGCCAAGATGTTCAAAAGTTCATAGATGACCAGCAGGGTCAAATAATAATAATCACAGTAGTAGTAGAGGGTGCAACAGGTCAGCACCTCAGGAGTAAATGTCAGTTGGCTTTTCATAGCCGATCATTCAGAGTTAGAGACAGCAGGTGCTCTAGAGAGAGAGCATCAAAAACAGTAGGTCCAGGACAAGGTAGCACGTCCGGTGAACAGGTCAGGGTTCCATAGCCGCAGGCAGAACAGTTGAAACTGAAGCAGCAGCACAACCAGGTGGACTCGGGACAGCAAGGAGTCATCAGGCCAGGTAGTGCTGAGGCATGGTCCTACGGCTCAGGTCCTCTGAGAGAAGAGAAAGAGAGAGAGAGAAAGAGAGAGAGAGAGAAAGAGAATTCAAGGGAGCATACTTAAATTCACACAGGACACCGGATAAGACAGGAGAAATACTCCAGATATAACAGACTGACCCTAGCCCCCCGACACATATACTATTGCAGCATGATTACTGGAGACTGAGACAGGAGGGGTCGGGAGACACTGTGGCCCCGTCCGACTATACCCCCAGACAGGGCTAACCAGGCAGGATATAACCCCACCCACTTTGCCAAAGCACAGCCCCTCACACCACTAGAGGGATATCTTCAACCACCAATTTATTACCCTGAGACAAGGCCCACGAAGATCTCCCCCACGGCCCAAACCCGAGGGGGGCATTAACCCGGACAGAAAGATCCCAAAAGAGACTCAACCCACTCAAGTGACGCACCCCTCCTAGGGATGAGCACCAGTAAACCAGTGACTCAGCCCCCGTAATAGGGTTAGAGGCAGAGAATCCCAGTGCAGAGTGGGGAACCGGTCAGGCATAGACAGCAAGGGTGGTTCGTCGCTCCAGTGCCTTTCCGTTCACTTTCACAACCCCCCTGGGCCAGACTACACTTAATCATAGACCTACTGAAGAGATGAGTCTTCAATAAAGACTTAAAGGTCGAGACCGAGTCTGCGTCTCACAAGGATAAGCAGACCATTCCATAAAAATTGAGCTCTATAGGAGAAAGCCCTGCCTCCAGCTGCTTGCTTAGACATTCTAGGGACAACACGGAGGCCTGAGTCTTGTGACCGTAGCGTGCATGTAGGTATGTACGACAGGACCAAATCGGGAAGATAGATAGGAGAAAGCCCATGTAATGCTTTGTAGGTTAGCAATAAAACCTTGAAATCAGCCCTAGCCTTATCAGAAAGCCAGTGTAGAGAGGCTAGCTCTGGAGAAATTTGATCAAATTTTTTGGTTCTAGTCAAGATTCTTGCAGCCGTGTTTAGCACTAACTGAAGTTTATGTAGTGCTTTATCCGGGTAGCCGGAAAGTAAATGTCACGTCCTGGCCACCAGATGGAGCTATTGTATTAGTTTTGGGGTCAGGACGTGGCAGTTTTTGTATGTGAATGATTGTGTTGTTGATTGGGACTTCCAATTGAAGGCAGGTGTGTTGAGTTGCCTTTGATTGGAAGTCCTATATAGGTGTGTGTGTTTTTCTTTGGGGTTGTGGGTGGTTGTTTTTGCACTGCGTTTAATAGCCTGCAGAACTGTTGCTGTTGTCACCTTTAGTGTTTTGTTAAGTGGATGCTTTACTCCTTTTTTGGAAATTAAATATGAGTATTCACATACCTGCTGCGCCTTGGTCTTCTCTCCATGACAACTGTCGTTACAGAACCACCCACCAAACCAGGACCAAGCAGCAGAAGAGGAGGAAGCCACAGGAGAAAAAAAGGGAAGAATGGACATGGGAGGACGTCCTGGACGGCAAGGGAGCCTACACCTGGGAAGAGATCCTGGCCGGAAGGGATCGCCTCCCATGGGAACAGGTGGAGGCACTCAGGAGAGTGGAGGCAGCTGGACAGAGGAACCAACGGGAACGTTATCCTGGAACACGGTTGGGTAGGAAACCCGAGAGGCACCCCCAATAAAAAAAAATTGGGGGGGCACACGGGTAGCTTGGCCAGGCCAGGGAAGAGCCGTAAGCCAGCTACCCGTGACTACAGGGAGGTGCGTATGAGGTGGAGGGCACCATGTTACGCTGAGGTACGCACCATCTCGCCTATACGGACGCACAGCCCAGTCCGCCCAGTACCAGCGCCCCGCAGGTGCCAGGGCAAGGTGAGCATCGAGCCGGAAGGGGTGATGCCAACCCTGCACTCAAGACCGCCAGTGCGCCCTTTCGGTCCGGTGTTTCCCGCTAGACGCACTAGCATGGAGGTGCGTGTCTCCAGGCTGGCACGTCCAGTACCAGCCCCACGCATCAGGAGTCTAGTGCGTCAGCCCAGCCTCGCCAGTCAAGAGTCACCAGAGCTGCCCGCCAGTCGTAAGTCACCAGAGCTGCCCGCCAGTCAAGAGTCACCAGAGCTGCCCGCCAGTCGTAAGTCACCAGAGCTGCCCGCCAGTCGGAAGTCACCAGAGCTGCCCGCCAGTCGGAAGTCGCCAGAGCTGCCCGCCAGTCAACAGTCGCCAGAGCTGCCCGCCAGTCAACAGTCGCCAGAGCTGCCCGCCAGTCAACAGTCGCCAGAGCTGCCCGCCAGTCAACAGTTACCAGAGCTGCCCGCCAGTCAACAGTCACCAGAGCTGCCCGCCAGTCAACAGTCACCAGAGCTGCCCGCCAGTCAACAGTCACCAGAGCTGCCCGCCTGTCAGGAGTCACCAGAGCTGCCCGCCAGTCAGGAGTCACCAGAGCTGCCCGCTAGTCAGGAGCCGCCAGAGCCTCCCGCTAGTCAGGAGCCGCCAGAGGGGCCCGGCTGCCCGGAGCCGCCAGAGTGGCCAGACTGCCCGGAACCGCCAGAGTGGCCAGACTGCCCGGAACCGCCAGAGTGGCCAGACTGCCCGGAACCGCCAGAGTGGCCAGACTGCCCGGAACCGCCAGAGTGGCCAGACTGCCCGGAACCGCCAGAGTGGCCAGACTGCCCGGAACCGCCAGAGTGGCCAGACTGCCCGGAACCGCCAGAGTGGCCAGACTGCCCGGAACCGCCAGAGTGGCCCGACTGCCCGGGTCTGCCAGAGTGGCCCGACTGCCCGGGTCTGCCAGAGTGGCCCGACTGCCCGGGTCTGCCAGAGTGGCCCGACTGCCCGGGTCTGCCAGAGTGGCCCGCCTGCCCGGATCTGCCAGGGTGCCCTGCCTGTCCTCCGGCCCAGCCCGAGTGGCCCTCCTTCCCTCCGGCCCAGCCCGAGTGGCCCTCCTGCCCTCCGGCCCAGCTCGAGTGGCCCTCCTGCCCTCCGGCCCAGCCCGAGTGGCCCTCCTGCCCTCCGGCCCAGCCCGAGTGGCCCTCCTGCCCTCCGGCCCAGCCCGAGTTGCCCTCCTGCCCTCCGGCCCAGACCGAGTTGCCCTCCTGCCCTCCGGCCCAGCCCGAGTGGCCCTCCTGCCCTCCGGCCCAGCCCGAGTGGCCCTCCTGTCCTCCGGCCCAGCCCGAGTGGCCCTCCTGCCCTCCAACCCAGCCCGAGTGGCCCTCCTGCCCTCCGGCCCAGCCCGAGTGGCCCTCCTGCCCTCCGGCCCAGCCCGAGTGGCCCTCCGGTCCTCCGGCCCAGCCCGAGTGGCCCGCCTGTCCTCCGGCCCAGCCTGAGTGGTCCGTCTGCCAGGGTCAGTCCGAGTGGCCCGTCTGCCCGGTGCAGCTATCGGCGCCACCAAAGTGGGCGACGCCGAAGGTGGAGCGAGGTCCACGTCCTGCACCTGAGCCACCTCCAGGATAGGTGGGTTGGGGAGGGAGGGTGTAGCACAGTGCCGTCGGTGACGGCAGCCACCCTCCCTTCCCTCCCTTATTGTTTAGGGGTTAGTGTTTATGGGTTTTTTGTTGGTGTTTTCTGTTGGTAGGTGCATTCCGGGGTCTGCACCTTGAGGGGGGGGGGGGGGGGGGGTACTGTCACGTCCTGACCAGCAGATGGAGCTATTGTATTAGTTTTCGGGTCAGGACGTGGCAGTTTTTGTATGTGAATGATTGTGTTGTTGATTGGGCCTTCCAATTGAAGGCAGGTGTGTTGTTGAGTTGCCTTTGATTGGAAGTCCTATATAGGTGTGTGTGTTTTTCTTTGGGGTTGTGGGTGGTTGTTTTTGCACTGCGTTTAACCTCTCTGGGCTAGGCGGGACGAATTCGTCCCACCTACGTAACAGCCACTGTGGCGTGATTTTCAAAACCTTAAAAATCCTATTACTTCAATTTCTCAAACATATGACTATTTCACAGCTATTTAAAGACAAGACTCTCGTTAATCTAACCACACTGTCCGATTTCAAAAAGGCTTTACAACGAAAGCAAAACATTAGATTATGTCAGCAGAGTACCAAGCCAGAAATAATCAGACACCCATTTTTCAAGCTAGCATATAATGTCACATAAACCCAGAAGACAGCTAAATGCAGTACTAACCTTTGATGATCTTCATCAGATGACAACCCTAGGACATTATGTTATACAATACATGCATGTATTGTTCAATCAAGTTCATATTTATATCAAAAACCAGCTTTTTACATTAGCATGTGACGTTCAGAAGTAGCATACCCCCCGCAAACTGGGTAGGAGTGGTAACCAGATTAAATCGGGTACGTTTTTTATCCAGCCGTGTCAATACTGCCCCCTATCCTAAACAGGTTAATAGCCTGCAGAACTGTTGCTGTTGTCACCTTTAGTGTTTTGTTAAGTGGATGCTTTACTCCTTTTTTGGAAATTAAATATGAGTATTCACATACCTGCTGCGCCTTGGTCTTCTCTCCATGACAACTGTCGTTACAGTAAAGCACTGCTGTAGTCTAATCTAGAAGTAACAAAAGCATGGATGAATTTTTCAGCATAATTTTTGCAATGTTATGTAGATGGAGAAATGCAGTCCTTGAAACAGTCTTGATATGTTCGTCAAAAGAGAGATCAGGGTCCAAAGTAACGCCGAGGTCCTTTTCAGTTTTATTTGACACGACTGTACAAACATCAAGATTAATTGTCACATCCAACAGAAGATCTTTGTTTCTTGGGACCTAGAACTAGCATCTCTGTTTTGTCCGAGTTAAAAAGTAAAAAATGTGCCGCCATCCACTTCCTTATGTCTGAACACAGGCTTCCAGGGAGGGCGATTTTGGGGCTTCACCATGTTTCATCAAAATGTACAGCTGGGTGTCCTTGGTTGGGGTCTGAGCAGATTTTTTTTTGCAATTGGAAATGTAATTAAATGGTGGTCCGATAGTCCGGGATTATAAGGAAAAACATTAAGATCCACAATATTTATTCCACGGGACAAAACTAGGTCCGGAGTATGACTGTGGCAGTGAGTAGGTCCGGAGACATGTTGTACAAAACCCACTGAGTTGATGATGGCTCCGAATGCCTTTTGGAGTGGGTCTGTGGACATTTCCATGTGAATATTAAAGTCACCAAAAATGTGAAAATTATTCAGGAATTCAGGGAACTCAGGGAGCTATATACGGCCCAGGAGGCCTGTAAACAGTAGCTATAAAAAGTGATTGAATAGGTTGCATAGATTACATGACGAGACGCTCAAAAGACAAAAACAGTCATTTTTGGGGGGGGGGGATTTAAATTTGCTATCGTAAATGTTAGCAGCACCTCCACCTTTGCGGGATGCGCGGGGGATATGGTCACTAGTGTAACCAGGAGGAGTGGCCTCATTTAACACAGGAACTTAATCAGGCTTAAGCCATGTTTCAGTCAGGCCAATCACATCAAGATTATGATCAGTGATGAGTTCATTGACTATAACTGCCTTGGAAGTGAGGGATCTAACATTAAATAGCCCTATTTTGAGATGTGAGATATCACTATCTCTTTAAATAACGACAGGAATGGAGGTCTTTCTTCCAGTGAGATTTTGGTGAACAGCCCATGAAGGTGAACACCCCATGTTTAGTTTTGCCCGAACTAGATCGAGGCACATACTCGGTCTCAATGCGGATAGCTGAGCTGACTACACTGACTGTGCTAGTGGCAGACTCCACTAAGCTGGCAGGCTGGCTAACAGCCTGCTGCCTGGCCTGCACCCTATCTCATTGTGGAGCTAGAGGAGTTAGAGCCCTGTCCATGTTCATAGATAAGATGAAAGCACCCCTCCAGCTAGGGTGGAGTCCGTCACTCCTCAGCAGGCCAGGCTTGGTCCTGTTTGTGGGTTAGTCCCAGAAAGAGGTCCAAATATCTACAAATTCTATATTTTGGGATGGGCAGAAAACAGTTTTCAACCAACGATTGAGTTGTGAGACATCACTCCCCCTAACTGGGAGGAGGCCAGAGACAATTACTCGATGCTGACGCATCTTTCTAGCTGATTTACACTCTGAGGCTATGTTGCGCTTGGTGACCTCTGACTGTTTCACCCTAACATCGTTGGTGCTTAACACCCTAACATAGTTTTAGCCTTAGCCAGCACCATCTTCAGATTAGCCTTAACTTCTTTGGGATAGGGGGCAGTATTTTCACGGCCGGATAAATAACGTACCCGATTTAATCTGGTTACTACTCCTGCCCAGAAACTAGAATATGCATATAATTAGTAGATTTGGATAGACAACACTCTAAAGTTTCTAAAACTGTTTGAATGGTGTCTGTGAGTATAACAGAACTCATATGGCAGGCCAAAACCTGAGAAGATTCCATACAGGAAGTGCCCTGTCTGACAATTTGTTCTCCTTCTGTTGCATCTCTATCGACATTACAGCATCTGTGCTGTAACGTGACACTTTCTAAGGCTTCCATTGGCTCTCTAAAGCCGTGAGTAATTTAGTAAATTCACCGGAAGTGTTCGGTGGGAATGCTAGTTCTGAACGTCACATGCTAATGTAAAAAGCTGGTTTTTGATATAAATATGAACTTGATTGAACAAAACATGCATGTATTGTATAACATAATGACCTAGGGTTGTCATCTGATGAAGATCATCAAAGGTTAGTGCTGCATTTAGCTGTGGTTTTGTTTTTTGTGACATTATATGCTAGCTTGAAAAATGGGTGTCTGATTATTTCTGGCTGGGTACTCTGCTGACATAATCTAATGTTTTGCTTTCGCTGTAAAGCCTTTTTGAAATCGGACAGTGTGGTTAGATAAAGGAGAGTCTTGTCTTTAAAATTGCGTTAGGCACTGGAATTTGACTGAAGACATTGCTGGCTCTTTGTCCTCGCTCATTTGTTCCACTTGTTTGCGTTTATCCGACAGCGATTACATTGTCCACATACCTTATCTTTTCAGCAGTGCTTGGCTTTGGGTTCATTTCTTTGACACCATGTTAATATGTGTACGTGAATAACTCACATCGGAGAGTTAGTAGGATGCAAGCATAATCCTTTACTTAGGTATAACATGTTACAGGTCACGACATCTCAGTCAGACACTCATAATGCACCTGTTTATCTATCCTAGATAGGTGACCCACTAGCGCCATCTCTGGATTGGTATTATGCACATTATCTCAACACCAGGTTTCTCCCCAATTTGGTCTTGGATCCAAATAGGATGGATTCTGTTTAACACAATTTATTGTCAGATAACATTTTTGTAACATTTTGAAGTTCTGCACTTAGGGATTTTTTTTTACAAAAAAATTGCATTTTTGGTTTCTCTTGGGACACAAGAAGTGCAGAATTATCTGCACAAAGAAAGAGGTCACATGAACAGACTGCTTTCAAGTCATTGATGTATAACAGGAAGAGAAGGGGCACAAGAGCGCTGCCTTGTGGGACTCCACAGTTAATGGTTCTGGATTTTGACAGAGACCCATTCACATCCACCGTTTGATTATGCCCCGTGACATAGGATCTGACACAGTCAGTGGCTGAGTTGTTAAACCCAGGGGCCGTAGATTGAACAGTAGGGTGTCAAGATCTACTGTGTCGAATGCCATTTGAAGATCTAGCATGACCATTCCACAGAATTTTCCTTATCTGTTCAGTAAGGTAGAGTAAGCAACTGTCTGTGGAATGGGACTTCCTGAATCCCAAACTGAAGATCATTGAACAGACCATGACTGAGATGTATTTATCAATATATTCATACATAATCTTTTCCATGACCTTAGATAGTACACACAGAATAGACCGGCCTGTAGTTTCCCTGGTCCAACTTATTCCCTTATTTGAAGAGAGGAATTACTCTTGCATGTTTCATGCCACTAGGGAACGTCCCCTGTTCTATTGATAGATGAACTATGTGTTACACATGGGGTAATACCAAAGATGTTGAATAAATGAAAATGTCCCACTCAGGCCATTTGTGACCCGATTCAGGAAACTAGGCATACATCGCAAGTCACGACTTCACAGGAGAGCTGTTTGAACATTAAAAAAAAAACGTTTTTATCAAAATGCGTTTTTGGCAGAAATGCCTTCTCGAACATGTGAACTTTCATGCGCCTTAATATCAAACTTGTATGCCATCTGTAAATACAAATACAGTTGCGAGCCTAGTTGGTTTAGCCACAGAAAAAGAGAGCAACCTTCCCGCTAGCCAGGATTGGCTGAGATAATGAGTGGGCTGGACATGCCGAGAGATGAGTTTGGATTAGCACGCGTCTGTCTATTGGAGCTAGTCAGTATGTCTACGTAATCGTGTCAAACGCTGCTTTTTTCACCTGAGTATGATAGCTAAGTAGATGGAGAAAACACCAGTCTGGATTATATCATCAAACTAAGGGCAACCATTCATGGCATCAGACAGAAGACGCGTCCAACCATGATGTATACTGGTAAAATAGTCTAGCTAGCTACATTTTTAGATATTACACATTTCTAATTTGACAGAAAGTGGTTTCATTTCAAGTGTACTGTTAGCTAGCTAACGTTAGCTGGCTGAGTAGTTAGCTAATGTTAGCTGGCTGGGTCGCTAGCTAACGTTGTGTATGATCTTATTCTTCGTATCTCAGACACATTTACTTGACTAGTTATAGCCATAGAACCTTGTTGGTTAGCTACCTGCAGATTCATGCAGGGTAGTAACGTCATGAGTTGTGATTATGGTCCATTGTTTAGCTAGCTACATGTTTTAACAAAAGACTCCACTCTAATATTGACAAAGTATTTTCATTTCAAGTTAGTGTACTGTTAACTAGCTGGCTCGCTAACTAACGTTATGTCATGCTTTGGGATTCATTGTTTACCTAGCTAGCTATCTAGCTACATTTCTTAACAAAAGTCTCTCTCGTCTTAGTGTGCCAGAGTGCAGAATAACGGATTAATTTTTTAACGCTCAACACCCATTGAATATGTCCGGTGTCAGTAAACATCGGAAACAAAGCATAATTCAAATGTTGCCAGCAGCACAACTACAGTCACCAATGCTCTGGATAACATGAAAACTGCCTAACCACCTCTGCTAGGGGGAGTAAAATGGTCAGAATGGGGTCTTCTCTCATTATGTCTGGAAGTAGCTAGCCAATGTTAGCCAGTTAGCTTGGGAACTTGACTGTGGTTCTGAGGTCAGAGCTTTCAGAACAACCCTACTTATTGGCCAGAGCGTCCAGTGTGCTCTCTGAACGCGAAACGCTCTGAATTTACGAACGCACAATCTGACAGCACAGTTGCAGTCACCAATGCTCTGGATAACATAACAGCCTAACCAGCTCTGCTAGGACGAGTAATGTTTAGTGAGGGAGATCCCTTAGATGTCTTGAAGTAGCTGGCAAATTAGTACAGAACGGTCAGATCAACCCTTAAAGAGATGGGTGGGGCTACGGCTTAAGAGGGTGTGAACAATGCTGAATGGGTGTAGACAAAGAAGGGTTCTCCAATAGTAGTACCAAAACATTGAAAGACTGTTTTCTCAAAAGTGAGTTTACAAGTTGATCAACTTTCAAAGCAGAATTACTTTCCAATTGTTTCCTCAAATGCAGGGTATGATATATCATTTTGTAGCTCTGTCTCTACTTTTATCCAATGTAAAAAACGGAAATTCAAATGTTGCTACATAAGACCGAATCCAGGTGGTGAGTCACATTTACCATTGTAAAAAAAATAGTAAGTTCCGGTTTGCTTAAGGGGGTGGCTCTCCCATAGGCAGCAATGCATTAGCAGCTGGGTCTGGTCTGCTTAGTTCAGTGACTCTATATGAACCAGAAAAAACTAGCGAGTGGGATGTCTCGCTTCCTTTTCCATCTCTCTGCAGCATCCTTCAAGAACCTGGAAGGAATGTTATCAAGACCCGTTGCTTTGTAGTATTTTCTTTAACACAGATGTTTCTGAAACTTTACCAAATGAAAAAGCATCAGCTTCAACCCCCTGCTTAGAGTAAAACTCCTAGACTTGACCCTCTCCGTAAAGGCCTGAACGACCTGGAAGATTTTCAACCAACTTGTTAGCAACAGTAGTGAATAAGCATTAAGGCTGTCTCTCCACTTCAATCTTGTCAGAACTGACTTGACATTTAATATCCAGGCTGAGACTACTAGTCTTGGTCTAAAGTATGTTACTATATCCTTAGCTGCTTCAGAGACTTCCAGAGCTTGTCAACTGATTCACTTGACTTCTGGGCCAACCAAGCTAACAGCAAATGTTCCCACAACTTTAGAGAACATTCCCTTAAGAGACTCATTAGGTCATAAACTAATGTTTTCATAAGAATGTTATTGTGATGTGCAAGTAATGTTTCCAAGATACCATTCCCTTAATGTCAAATGGAACATACCCAGAAAGTGGTTACCATGTTATCAGAACTTAAGATGTTGTTCTAGACACATTTCATGGGAACGTTGCAAGAACATCCATGTGTCCAGTTTTCTGTGGGTTAGGACAACATTCCATCAACATCCCACCAAACATACACAGAACATGGTTGCCATGTTCTCAGAACATAAGATACACACATTTCATGGAAGAACTGGGACATTTCCAGCTTCCAGTAATTGTGTACAGATCCTTGCGTCATGGGGCCATGCATTATCATGCTGAAGTATCAGGTGATGGCGGTGGATGAATGGGATGACAATGGGCATCAGGATCTCGTCACGGTATCTCTGTCCATTCAAATTGCAATCAATAAAATTTAATTTTGTTCGTTGTCTGAAGCTTATGCCTGCCCATACCATAACCCCACCACCATGGGGCACTCTGTCCGGTATAGTTGAAACCGGGATTAATCCGTGAAGAGCACACTTCTCCAGAGTGCCAGTGGCCATCAAAGATGAACATTTGCCCACTGAAGTCGGTTATGATGCCAAACTGCAGTCAGGTCAAGTCCCTGGTGAGGACGACAAGCTTCCCTGAGACAGTTTCTGACAGTTTGTGCAGAAATTCTTCAGTTGTGCAAACCCACAGTTTCATCAGCTGTCCAAGTGATTGGTCTCAGATGATCCCGCAGATGAAGAAGCCGGATGTGGATGTCCTGGGCTTGCGTGGTTACACATGGGATGCGACATTGGATGCAGTTTATGGTAGAGAAATAGACATAACATTATCTGGTAACAGCTCTTGTGGATATTCCTGCAGTCAGCAAGCCAGTTGCACGCTCCCTCAAAACATCTGTGGCATTCTGTTGTGTGACAAAACTGCATATTTTAGAGTAGCCTTTTATTGTCCCCAGCACAAGGTGCACCTGTGTAATGATCATGCTGTTTAATCAGCTTCTTTATATGCCACACCTGTCAGGTGGATGGATTATCTTGGCAAAAGAAAAATGCTTACTAACAGAACACAAATGTGTGCAAAACATTTTAGAGAAATAAGCTTTTTGTGCATATGGAAAATGTCTGGGATTGCTTATTTAAGCTCATGAAACATGGGACCAACACTTTACATTTTGAGTTTATTTTTTGTTCAGTGTAGATTAAAATATTCCCTTTACTAATGAAAAACGGGACACTAAAACATTAGGGGAACATTACAGGTAACATTAGAAACACGTTCTCTCCCGAGACTTGTTAGCTGGGAATGCAGGGAGTTGTGCAATTACAGCATTCTATTGGACACATTTACTTTAAATCCATTGTTCCTATAAGTTATGTATTATTGTAGGTAATATCTGATTCTATATTTAATAATGTTGTATCAAAGCCAATTGATAGCTTCGAACAATACGTTTCCCTTCATGACGACATGTTTGGCCAAAACATGGCTTGTGCAATAAGGAGGTGCATCTTGGGATATGTAGTAGGTCATTTAGGGACATACCTCCAATTCTAAATGCTTTAACCATCAAAACACAACAAGGACCATGATGCTGCTCGAAATTGCGCATGGACATTGCAGACAGCTGATGACCATAAAGAATGATAGCGGCATCTAATGGCCAAAATACTTTATTAGCGCCATTGAGCGCTTCCACCATTTTAATGTGGTCAACTGGGTGGGACTTCAATTTCATTGGCTGATTCCCCCTGGTGACCCTGTTGTAGTCATGTGCAACCGGGTCCTCGCAACTGATCAGCCAATCGTGAAGAAGAAAATTGACCTCTTCACATTGGAGATAGTCTAATGGCGCTGCCACAGACGCTGTAATGGCACAGATAAAATAAATTTGTCCTCTATCTAGCTCTATGCTGATAACTCATCTAATATGCTAGCTACTTCGCTGAAATAAAAGGTACCTGAAAACTGCGAGCGAACCACCACTGGAGCCATTTGAGGAGAAAGTAATAAAGTAAAATGTTATTTTGTTCTGGTTTGTGTAATTTAAAGGACAGGATACATATCTAAGTGATTCTCAAATACACTCCATCTAGGTTGTTTTCTGATTCGGCCGGTCCGCTCGGCGCCTTGAAACAATGCATAGCTACAAAGCAGCTAAGATTTGTTAGGCTAGTAGCTAACGCTACATTTATCATATGCGAAGTTTAAATGGGAAGCTATCTATCTAATTATATCATGTTCAGCGCTTCTATAACACACTACTCAACATTTTAGGTGTAGCTACTTCACGTGAACTAGTGGCGTATGTACGTTGCTAGCTAGCTCTTTGCATGGCGTGCACATTTAGGATTTTGCCGATTGAGAGGCTAGTTGGCAAGCTTGCATTGCGTTCCCCTACCCGCCATCTTTTTTAAAGGAATAGATGTGATGATACGTAATCATCATGCACACCATCGCTACATGTAAAATAGCTACTATTTTGTGAGATAAAGGGTGGATAAGTAGTTCTGTACATTTAGCAATATGCATTTTAATTGCTAAGCGTGTCAGATTTTGGACGTAACTTGGGGGGGGAAATGTGCTTTTGTGAATGTTTTATCTCTGCATCATTGTTGTTGCCTAGCTACAGATGTGATTTAACCAAATATTGTTGGTATCCATTACTGGGAGTTACAGGTTTGGTGTAGCTACAGATTGTAACACCATATAATGTAATTACAGCTTTGCCTATACAGAAGCTGCAAGATAATTTTATGCTTAACTGGTTTTGGCTATAAAATCTTCGTTCTCTATTTGTGGAAACGGGAGTCCCATAAAATGAGTTTCAGGGGGTCCGTTTGAATTTTGAAAATGCTCCGTTATTAAAATAAAATACATTTTTGCTCCATGAAGTAATCAAACAATGTGTATACACTGCCATCTTGTCTCTTTCAAGTGTTCTCTCATTGATCGAGACGGCTGTCATGACATGCAGTACTTTGGGGTGGACACCCATCTCTCTCGATTAATGGGAGAATATTTGAAATAGACAAGATGGCAGCGTACACATTGTTGGATGAGTTCATGGAGCAAAACATTTATTTTAATAATGTAGCATTTTTTTTTATTCAAACGCTCCACCTGCAACTGGACACGGACATTTTAGAAGATACATTTTGGGCGAATTGAATATGAAGAAAGTATTGTTAAGGTCGGTCGAAAATTATCTGTGCTACACTTGCAGTAAGTGATAATGCCCGAGAAGCCGGTGTTTGGAGGATATATTGGCACGAGTGTTGCCTGGAAGACTGCAAACTAGATGCACTTCGTTTCGTTATACCTTTTTTCAATTGACATTTCTTTGTATATATCCATAAAAATGATGGCAGCTGATTCATGATTTCGACAGGCTGAGAAACGCTGCCTGCCTCTCTCTCCCGACCCCTACACGTTCATTATTATGGGACAGTTGGAGATAGAATTTGAATATTGAAACAATGTTGCTAATTTTGGAGAGACAAATCTCCGCTGTTGAAAACTAGTCTAAAATGAATGTGGAGATCAAGTTTATAACTTCCCTGCCTGGGCTGATGAGACAGTGGATTGCGCAGTCAGATGGAACAGAGTAAATAGCCATTTTTACGTCATAGATTTAGCAGGTGGTAATTTGTGGAATAGACACCGGCTGGAATGCGTTTTTAACCAACCAGCATTCAGGATTAGACCCACCCTTTGTATAGCAAACAGTATCTAACCTGTAACTCCCAGTAATGGATACCAATTTTGGGGGGTAAATTATCTGGTGTAACAATCTAGCTAGCTGTTGCCCAGCTAAATGTAAATTCTTTGCCCATTTTACAAATTCTAAGTGATCAGGTGTCTGTGCAGGCTGTATTACTTAGGCTAGATGTAATGTGTACTCACATTTTTTATGAATTACATTTTTTGTTTATAATTTAGCTACCATTGATAGCTCAAAGTCTTTGTCATAAAATGTTAGCCTAATTGACTCGAGTAAACTTTACTGTCTGCGAGGATGCTATCTTGAACTCTGAGTGTCTCATATTTTCTGAACTGCACCTCCCTTCATTTTCTAATTCCAATATTTGTTTATTTTGTTTTGCAGGGCACAGACACTCAGGTCGTGAGATGGGATGTGTGTACTGCTGGAGGAATAAGGAGCTGAAAGTGGAGCAAAGTATCCATTGAAAACACTCAGACGTTTTGCAGAACTGGGAAGAAGTGTTCTCCTGTTGCCAGTATGTCGGCTGTTCCTGCGGCCGCCCCGACGCTTGTTAATCCACCGCCACCAGAGTTCTTCAACCCCAACAAGCCTGGCAGGAAAACTAACCAACTACAGTACATGCAGAATGTTGTGGTGAAGACTCTATGGAAACATCAGTTTGCGTGGCCCTTTTATACGCCTGTGGATACCATCAAATTATGTCTTGCTGTAAGTCGAGTCCACACTCCGTAGTTTTCTCTTTGTTATTGGTAGTTAGTAATAGGTAGAAGCAGATCCTTTAAGCTAGTAGGGCTGTCCCCAACAGAAACAAATCTTGGTCCACTGAAAGTTGTCTGTTCTTTCGACCAATCGACTGGTCAACATTTTTAAAGTGTATTTTTCCATATAACACCAAATATATGCATTGAGCTTGTCTGATGCTTTAAGCTTACAGTTTGATGAAATAAGACAAATGCCGCAAGAGTGCGCCAGAGATCTAGATAACCAGGATTTAAAAAAAACGTAACCTGACCCTACTATTCTCCTCCCGCTCCTGCTGGCTTTCGTAGATCCTGCCATTACTCTTCTAATGTTGCCAGGTGTTTGGGTAAAATGAACATTTTTGTTTTATTCTATAAATTACTGACAACATTTCTCCCAAATTCCAAGTAAAAATATTGTCATTGAGAGCATTTATTTTCAGAAAATGACAACTGGTCAAAATAACAAAAAAGATGCAGTTGTCGTCAGATCTTGAATAATGAAACTAAATAAGTTTATATTAATTTTTAAACACAATACTAATGTTTTAACTTAGGAAGAGTTCAGAAATCAATATTTGGTGGAATAACCCTGATTTTCAAACACAGCTTTCGTGCGTCTTGGCATGCTCTGCACCAGTCTTTCACATTGATGTTGGGTGACTTTATGCCACTCCTGGAGCAAAAAATGAAGCAGCTCGGCTTTGTTTGATGGCTTGTGACCATCCATCTTCCTCTTGATCACATTCCAGAGGTTTTCAATGGGGTTCAGGTCTGGAGATTGGGCTGACCATGACAGGGTCTTGATCTGGTGGTCCTCCATCCACACCTTGATTGACTTGGCTGTGTGGCATTAAAATAACATCAAATTCATCAGAAATACATTGTAAACATTGTTCATGTTGTAAATGACTATTGTAGCTGGAAACAGCAGATTTTTTATGGAATATCTAAACTCAGCTAAAAAAGAAACGTCCCCTCACTGTCAACTGTGTTTATTTTCAGCAAACTTAACATGTGTAAATATTTGTATGAACAAAACAAGATTCAACAACTGAGACATAAACTGAACAAGTTCCACAGATGTGACTAACAGAAATGGAATAATGTGTCCCTGAAGAAAGGGGGTGTTAAAATCAAAAGTAACAGTCAGTATCTGGTGTGGCCACCAGCTGCATTAAGTACTGCAGTGCATCTCCTCATCATGGACTGCACCAGATTTGCCAGTTCTTGCTGTGAGATGTTACCCCACTCTTCCACCAAGGCACCTGCAAGTTCCCGGACATTTTTGGGGGGAATGGCCCTAGCCATCACCCTCCGATCCAACAGGTTCCAGATGTGCGCAATGGGATTGAGATCCGGGCTCTTCGCTGGCCATGGCAGAACCCTGACATTTCTGTCTTGCAGGAAATCACGCACAGAACGAGCAGTACGTCTGATGGCATTGTCATGCTGGAGGGTCATGTCAGGATGAGCCTGCAGTAAGGGTACCACATGAGGGAGGAGGATGTCTTCCCTGTAACACACAGCGTTGAGATTGCCTGCAATGACAACAAGCTCAGTCCGATGATGCTGTGACACACCGCCCCAGACCATGACGGACCCTCCACCTCCAAATCGATCCCGCTCCAGAGTACAGGCCTCGGTGTAACGCTCATTCCTTCGGCGATAAACGCAAATCCGACCTTCACCCATGGTGAGACAAAACCGCAACTCCTCAGTGAAGAGCACTTTTTGTCAGTCCTGTCTGCTCCAGCGACGGTGGGTTTGTGCCTATAGACATTGTTGTTGCCGGTGACATCTGGTGAGGACCTGCCTTACAACAGGCCTACAAGCCCTCAATCCAGCCTACAAGCCCTCAATCCAGCCTCTCTCAGCCTATTGTGGACAGTCTGAGCACTGATGGAGGGATTGTGCGTTCCTGGTGTAACTCGGGCAGTTGTTGTTACCTGTCCCGCACGGGGGATGTTTGGATGTACCGATCCTGTGCAGGTGTTGTTACACGTGGTCTGCCACTGCGAGGACGATCAGCTGTCCGTCCTGTCTCCCTGTGGCGCTGTCTTAGCCGTCTCACAGTACGGACATTGCAATTTATTGCCCTGGCCACATCTGCAGTCCTCATGCCTCCTTGCAGCATGCCCAAGGCACGTTCACACAGATGAGCAGGGACCCTGGGCATCTTTCTTTTGGTGTTTTTCAGAGTCAGTAGGCCTCTTTAGTGTCCTAAGTTTTCATAACTGTGACCTTAATTCCCTACCGTCTTAACGACTGTTAACGACCGTGTCTTAACGACTGTTCCACAGGTGCATTCATTGTTTATGGTTCATTGAACAAGCATGGGAAACAGTGTTTAAATCCTTTACAATGAAGATCTGTGAAATTATTTGGATTTTTACGAATTATCTTTGAAAGACAGGGTCCTGAAAAAGGGCCGTTTCTTTTGTTGCTGAGTTTATATTATTTGTTACTGCTCGATTAAAACAATCTCGGTTGACCAACAGAATAAATGCTAGAATCTGTGAAACTGCTGTGAAAATTATGATAATTCCCTTGTACTGAAAGGACTGTTTGAAAAGACCGCTGAAATTTCAGCCTGTTTTGGTGGGATGAAGTTTTGGCCTGCCTAGTGCCAGACCCATAAGAAAGAGTTCCAAACCTCTCCGCCAATGACGGCTCATTTTCAGTTCTCCCCTCCCCACTCAGACCACTCCCAGACAGTCCTAGCAAACTTCTTGAGAAATGCCACTTTGCTAAGAAGCTATTTTTGTTTCTTTTTGACCATTTTAATTGAAAACAATCACAGTAAGGTACTTAGTTGTTACCCAGAAATTATTTGATTTTGAGATAAAAACGGCTGCATTGGACCTTTAACCATGTTTTGAGGCTATATAGTGTTTGTTTAGATTTTACTTTTGAAACATTGGAGTAAAACAAGCTTATATTTTGGGTTCTAATAGGGTATGACAGTTTAACTAAGCTCATGAGGCATTTATAAGTTAAAGAATCAATGGGTATATGTCATTCATTTCTAAGTCCAGAAATAGATGTAACAGCTAGGGATTCTAGCTTTAATGCTACATTTGGCTCTGGGTAGAAGTAGGCTCTTATAGTTGAATGTAAATACTCTGTGTGGATGTATGTACATTTTTGTGTGGTTCCTAAGTAGTAGTAATATTGCGATGTGTGAAAGGATGAACTCCTCATTGTTCAACATTCATCATCTTAAAACATGTTGTTTATTTCCTTACCATTTATTGTATTGCTCCCTCGTATTGAATGGTTCTTTCCAATTGATGCTGCCATATAGGACTATCATAAAGTTATCAAGAGCCCAATGGACATGGGAACAATAAAGAAGAGGCTAGAGAATAACTACTATTGGAGCGCCAGTGAGTGCATGCAGGACTTCAACACAATGTTTACCAACTGTTACATCTACAACAAGGTAAATTCTCCTTTACCATTCATTCCAAATCTAAATAAAAAAAACAGCAATAACAAGTAGTTCAAAGGGCATACTTTCTTTTGCCGTTTTTTCACAGGATCACATACACTGACATTTACACACACAGATAGTTTTCCAGTGACATTGATTTTAACTTGTGAACTTTATTTTGACTCATCAAGATGAGGATTGTGATTTGAATGTATTTACACTTTCTCTACTCTGTCTAGAGGCGACCCATCACCTTTCTAGGTATTATTGATTCTGTAACTGTGATAATTTTGATCAGGTGCTCCGTCTGACCTTCGCCTTCATCTTGACCCATAACTCATTCCCTCTTGTATTCCCACAGCCTACAGATGACATTGTGCTGATGGCCCAAGCTCTGGAGAAAATCTTCTTACAGAAAGTGGCTCAAATGCCTCAGGAGGAGGTGGAGCTGCTACCACCGGCCCCCAAAGTTAAAGCTGCCCACAAACCAGGAGGGCCTATTAGTGCAGGTAACTCCATCCTTTCACAGTTGGGAGGGACTCGTGCGCTGAAGAAAAGTTGTTTGAGGGGAAATGTCTGTCATTTACAAAAGTTTGCTTCCTACGTCTTTCAGGCAGCCAAGCAGAGGCTGAGTCAACAGATTCACCCCCATCCACTTATCCCAGCTCCCCTCCACCTGTGTGTCAGACTCCTGTCAGAGCAGCCACGCCAGTGCCAACCATCATCTCTGTTATCCCTGTCCAAGCTGTGTCTCCCGCTGCCTCCATGATGGCTGTGGTTCCCACAGCACAGCCAGTCATCAAAGTAAGTCCAGAAAGTCTTTCAGGTATTGGAAACAACGTTGGGTGTGGATATGTGGGTCTGAGCAAGTGTGATGTCATTAGTGTTTGTGAAAATGTATGTACAGTGCCTTGCAAAAGTATTCATCCCCCTTGGCGTTTTCCCTTTTTTGTTGCATTACAACCTGTAATTTAAATAGATTTTCATGTAATGGACATACACAAAATAGTCCAAATTAGTGAAGTGAAATTAAACAATTTAAACAAGTTATTTTTTTCAAGTGGTGCATGCATACGTATTCACCCCCTTTGCTATGAAGCCCCTAAAAAAGATCTGGTGCAACCAATTACCTTCAGAAGTCACATAATTAGTTCAATAAAGTCCACCTGTGTACAATCTAAGTGTCACATGATTTCACATGATCTCAGTATATATACACCAGTTCTGAAAGGCCCCAGAGTCGGCAACACCACTAAGCAAGGGGCACCACCAAGCAAGCAGCACCATGAAGACCAATGAGGTCTCCAAACAGGTCAGGGACAAAGTTGTGGAGAAGTACAGATCAGGGTTGGGTTCTAAAACAATATCCACAACTTTCAACATCCCATGGAGCAAGTGGGAGACTCCCCAAACATATGGAAGAAGGTACTCTGGTCAGATTTCGCTTTTTGGCCATCAAGGAAAACGCTATGTCTGGCACAAACCCAATACCTCTCATCACCCCGAGAACAACATCCCCACAGTGAAGCATGGTGGTGGCTGCAACTTTGAAACTGGTCAGAATTGAAGGAATGATGGATGGGGCTAAATACAGGGAAATTCTTGAGGGAAACCTGTTTCAATCTTCCAGAGATTTGAGACAGAGGTTCACCTTCCAGCAGGACAATGACTGTAAGCATACTGCTAAAGCAACACTCGAGTGGTTTAAGGGGAAACATTAAAATGTCTTGGAATGGCCTAGTTAAAGCCCAGACCTTAATCCAATTGAGAATCTGTGGTATGACTTAAAGATTGCTGTACACCAGTGGAACCCATCCAACTTGAAGGAGCTGGAGCAGTTTTGCCTTGAAGAATGGGAAAAAATCCCAGTGGCTAGATGTGCCAAGCTTATAGAGACATACCCCAAGAGACTTGCAGCTGTAATTGCTGCAAAAGGTGGCTCTACAAAGTATTGACTTTGGGGGGGTGAATAGTTATGCACGCTCAAGTTTTCAGTTTTTTTGTATTATTTCTTGTTTGTTTCAGAATAAAACATATTTTGCATCTTCAAAGTGGTAGGCATGTTGTGTAAATCAAATGATACAAACCCCCGAAAATCTATTTTAATTCTAGGTGTAAGGCAACAAAATAGGAAAAATGCCAAGGGGGGTGAACACTTTCGCAAGCCACTGTAAATGTTAATTTGTTTATTGTTTTTGTCTATGTATGTACAGTTGAAGTCGGAAGTTTACATACACTTGGTTGGAGTCATTAAAACTCGTTTTTTCAACCACTCCACAAATTAGCTTCCCACCTGGCCAATATCTGGTGGAATTGCAGAGCGTGAAATTCAAACTACAGAATTATCAATATTTATCTTTCATAAAATCACAAGTGTAATACATCAAAATAAAGCTTAACTTCTTGTTAATCCAGCCGCTGTGTCAGATTTCAAAAAGGCTTTACGGCAAAAGCACACCTTTCGATTATCTGAGGACAGCGCCCCGCATACAAAACCATGAAAACATATTTCAACCAGGCAGGTGCGACACAAAAGTCAGAAATAGCGATATAAAAAATGCCTTTGATGATCTTCTTCTGTTGGCACTCCAAAAGGTCCCAGTTACATCACACATGGTCCTTTTGTTTGATAATGTCCTTCTTTATATCCATAAAAACTCAGTTTAGCTGGCGCGCTTCAGTCAATAATCCACCCAGTTTCCCTCCATCAAAATGCATACAAAATGAATCCCAAACGTTACTAATAAACTTTTCCATGCAAGTCAAACAACGTTTATAATCAAACCTTAGGTACCCTAATACGTAAATAAACGATCAAATTTAAGACGGGGAATTGTTATTGTCTTTACCGGAGAAAAATACCAAAGAACGCGCTCTCATTGACGCGCTTGGAAACACTAAAGCCAAATTGGGAGCCACCAAGAAAAACGACAATTTGTCTAATTTTTCCAAAAACCAGCCTGAAACTCTTTCTAAAGACTGACATCTAGCGGAAGCCCTAGGAACTGCAATCTGGGAGGACTTCGCCTTATAGTAAAAGTGACAGCCATTGAAAATAGTGGTAGGCTGAATTCTTTTTTTGGGGGGGGGGGATGGTTTGTCCTCGGTGTTTCATCTGCCATATCAGTTCTGTTATACTCACAGACATTATTTTAACAGTTTTAGAAACTTGTGTTTTCTATCCAAATCTACAAATTATATGCATATCCTAGCTTCTGGGCCTGAGTAACAGGCAGTTTACTTTGGGCACGCTTTTCATCTGGACGTGAAAATACTGCCCACTACCAAAGAGAGGTTAACAAACTATAGTTTTCGTAAGTCAGTTAGGACATCTACTTTGTGCATGACACAAGTAATTTTTCCAACAATTGTTTACAGACAGATTATTTCACTTATAATTCACTGTATCACAATTCCAGTGGGTCAGAAGTTTACATACACTAAGTTGACTGTGCCTTTAAACAGCTTGGAAAATTCTCGAAAATGATGTCATGGCTTTAGAAGCTTCTGATAGGCTAATTGACATAATTTGAGACAGTTGGGGTTGTACCTGTGGATGTATTTCAAGGCCTACCTTCAAACTCAGTGCCCCAGTGCTTGACATCATGGGAAAACCAAAAGAAATCAGCCAAGACCTCAATAAAAAAAAACTGTAGACTTCCACAAGTCTGGTTCATCCTTGGGAGCATTTTCCAAACGCCTGAAGGTACCACGTTCTTCTGTACAAACAATAGTATGCAATTATAAACACCATGGGACCACGCAGCCTTCATACCACTCAGGAAGGAGACGTGTTCTGTCTCCTAGAGATGAACGTACTTTGGTGCAAAAAGTGCAAATCAATCCCAGAACAACAGCAAAGGACCCTGTGAAGATGCTGGAGGAAACAGGTACAAAAGTATCTATATCCACAGTAAAACGAGTCCTATATTGACATATCCTGAAAGGCCGCTCAGCAAGGAAGAAGCCACTGCTCCAAAACCACCATAAAAAAATCCAGACTACGGTTTGCTACTGCACATGGGGACAAAGATCATACTTTTTGGAGAAATGTCCTCTGGTCTGATGAAACAAAAATAGAACTATTTGGCCATAATGACCATCGCTATGTTTGGAGGAAAAAGGGGGAGGCTTGCAAGCCAAAGAACACCATCCCATCCGTGAAGCACGGGGGTGGCAGCATCATGTTGTGGGGGTGCTTTGCTGCAGGAGGGACTGGTGCACTTCACAAAATAGATTGCATCACGAGTAAGGAAAATTATGTGGATATACTGAAGCACCATCTCAAGACATCAGTCAGGAAGTTAAAGCTTGGTCGCAAATGGGTCTTCCAAATGGACAATGACCCCAAGCATTCTTCCACAGTTGTGGCAAAATGGCTTAAGGACAACATCACAAAACCCTGACCTCAATCCTATAGAAATTTTTTGGGCAGAACTGAAAAATCTTGTGTGAGCAAGGAGGCCTTACAAACCTGACTCAGTTACGCCTGCTCTGTCAGGAGGAATGGGCCAAAATTCACCCAACTTATTGTGGGAAGCTAGTGGAAGGCTACCTGAAATGTTTGACCCAAGTTAAACAATTTAAAGGCAATGCTACCAAATACTAATTGAGTGTATGTAAACTTCTGACCCACTGGGAATGTAATGACAGAAATAAAAGCTGAAATAAATCACTCTCTCCACTATTATTCTGACATTTCACGTTCTTAAAATAAAGTGGTGATCCTAACAGAGCTAAGACAGGGAATTTTTACTAGGATTAAATGTCAGGAATTGTGAAAAACTGAGTTTAAATGTATTTGGCAAAGGTGTATGTAAACTTCCGACTTCAACTGTGTGTATGTATGTAATTTTTTTGAATTATATAAAAAATTAAATGTTCAGTCCAGAAAGACAGGCCGCTCTCGGGTCTTTTTATTTATTTCTAGTCTAATGGGATTTCGTGTGGGGAACGTATTTTACAATTCTGCTCCTCAAAATGTTGTCTTAGGATGTAATCTATTACAAATCCGATAAAATGTTGGATATGCCATGTCTTGATAAAGAGAAGCAAGCCATTGATGTATTTGTGTTTGGCCATCGTCATTTTCACAGAAAAAGGGGGTGAAGCGGAAAGCAGACACAACAACTCCCACAACCTCAGCAATCTCGGCCAGTAGAAGTGACTCCCCTACCCAGCTCCTGGAATCCCAACAGGGGAAAGTCTCATCCAGGCGGGAGAGCACGGTGCGACCCCTAAAGCCCCCCAAGAAGGGCACCGAGGACAGAGAGGTGCCACTGCTCGGTGGCAAGAAAGGCAAGCTCGGCGAGCAGCTCAAGCACTGCGACTTCATCCTGAAGGAGATGCTCTCCAAGAAGCACGCAGCCTACGCTTGGCCTTTCTATAAGCCTGTAGATGCGGAGGCGCTAGAACTGCATGACTACCATGAGATCATCAAGCACCCCATGGACCTCAGCACTGTCAAAGTAGGTCCCCTATTCACTCCCTCGACTCACTCCTAACTCTTCGAAATTGCCCTCCAAAGCCTGGCTGTTTACTTGGTGGAAGAAAATAATTTGACCCTGTTTTTTTATTTCGTTATTAAAACTGTCCCTGAACGACAGTCGACACCGTAACAGCTAAGGGGAGGATGATTACATTTGTTTTTCTAGTAGATTTGCTTTTGAGTTTTGAAGAGAGAGCTTTCTCAGTAATAAGACTCTGACTGTTTGCGCTGTATCCACAGAAAAAAATGGACAGTCAAGATTACCAAGATGCCCAAAGCTTTGCGACAGACGTCCGGTTAATGTTCTCAAATTGCTACAAGTACAACCCCCCCGACCACGAGGTTGTAGCCATGGCCAGGAAGCTACAGGTAAGATAAAGTTCATCAGATTTAAATCACCTCATTGGAGCACTGCCGGTTGAACTGCCCCTTGTCGTCTTGTTTCTCAGGATGTGTTTGAGATGCGATTTGCCAAGATGCCGGACGAGCCCATCGACGCCACCCAGCCCTCCACCACGCCGGTGGTAAGCAAGAGTACAGAGAGCAGTGAGAACAGCGGCAACACCTCCAGCTCGGAGAGCTCGGACTCAGAGGAGGAGCGGGCCACGCGGCTCGCCGAACTGCAGGAACAGGTGGGTTCGGAACAGGTGGGTTCTCACAACCAAGGACCAAGATCCAAAACCCATGGATGGATGAACAGGGAGATGCCCTCTTCATCCCCCACTTCAGATTTAGACCGCTACCACTTAAAAATCAAAGCCACTACATGATGTTCAGAGATCCACAGTAAAAGTGACATAGTTAACCCTCTACCGCCACAAACTGTTAGAATATCTTGGTATCATGGCTTGCATACTGTAACTGTAGAGCTCACATTTAGAGCAATGTTTTACATTTCATTCATACCAATGGTGACAGTATTTAGCTCTGATGATGAAATAGTTTGTTGTGCTGCTAGGATGTTAACATGATCTTTGGAGTTTTCTATCTTTGTCCACTGATTTCCCCTTTGGCTTTCTTACCAGCAAATCACTGTGGAGCACCCCAATGGTAACAGGGCGGGGAAAAAAAACGGGTGTGCCAAACGTTTTCAGGTGATTTATCTCTTACTTCCCCGTCCCCGCAAAACTATTTATATTTTTGTATTGCACCTTGTTGAAAGAGCGGTAGAGGGTTACAGGTGGGGACCAGCACTCTGAAACGGATTGTAAGTGTGCTTGGTAGATGGTAGGGATGGGAGTTTGAAATAAAATGTTGGATATCCGGAAATTCAAAATACATGTGTTTTAAAAAAAAAAAAAACATTTTAATCTGAGCACTGCTGTGTGAGGGAGAGGTATTGGCACGCTATTGCTGCAGCTGCGGAGGGGCCGTTGTGTGTGAGATGGGAGCAAGCCAAGCAGACGGAGGGGAGAGGGAGACGAAGTAACTTTAGCCAAGGCAACTCGGCTACAGCCAAGACTAGCTAACTTGTAGCAGCCCCAATGTTATTTACCATCCCATAAAACACAGAGGAGGCTGGTGGGGGGGGGGGGGGCGATATAGGAGGATGGGCTCATTGTTTTTTTTTCATTTTGGTCATTTAGCAGACGCTCTTATCCAGAGCGACTTACAGTAGTGAGTGCATACATTTCATACATTTTTTTCTCCGTACTGGTCCCCCGTGGGAAACGAACCCACAACCCTGGTGTTGCAAACACCATGCTCTACCAACTGAGCCACACGGGACCGTCTAATGGCTGGAATGGAATAAATGGAATGGTTCCAAATGCATCAAACACATGGAAACATATTTGACTCTATTCCAGCCATTACAATGAGCCTGTCCTCCTATTGCGCCTCCTATGATATAACAGTGCCTTTCTTGACTGGATTAGCCCAGACAAGCTAGCTAGCTAAGCTATTCAGCTACAGCTAGCTAGGCTAATTGAGGCTACAGTGCATTCAGAATGTATTCAGACCCCATAACTTTTTCCACATTTTGTTACGTTACAGCCTTATTCTAAAATGTAATTAAAAAAATGTTTAATCATCAATCTCCAAACAAAACCCCATAATGAAAAGCAAAAACCTAAAAACTGAAATCACATTTATGTAAGTATTCAGACCCTTTACTCAGTACTTTGTTGAAGCACCTTTGGCAATGATTACAGAGATGTTCGATCGGGTTCAAGTCCAGGCTCTGGCTGAGCCACTCAAGAATATTCAGAGGCTTGTCCCGAAGCCACTCCTGCATTGTCTTGGCTGTGTGCTTAGGGTTGTTGCCCTGTTGGAAGGTGAACCTTCACCCCAGTCTGAGGTCCTGAGCGCTCTAGAGCAGGTTTTCATCAAGGATCTCTCTGTACTTTGCTCCTTTCATCTTTCCCTCGTCTCCCAGTCCCTGCCGCTGAAAAACATCCCCACAGCATGATGCTGCCACCGCCATGCTTCAGCATAGGGGATGGTGTCAGATTTCCTCTAGACATGACGCTTGGCATTCAGGCCAAAAAGATCAATCTTGGTTTCATCAGACCAGAGAATCTTCTTTCTCATGGTCTGACAGTCCTTTACGTGCCTTTTGGCAAACTCTGCCTTTTACTAAATAGTGGCTTCCGTCTGGCCGCTCTACCATAAAGGCCTGATTGGTGGAGTGCTGCAGAGATGGTTATCCTTCTGGAAGGTTCTTCCATCTCCACAGAGGAACTCTGGAGCTCTGTCAGAGTGACCATCAGATTCTTAGTAACCTCCTCGACCAAGGCCCTTCTCCCCCGATTGCTCAGTTTGGCCAGGCTAGGAAGAGTCTTGGTGGTTTCAAACTTCTTCCATTTAAGAATGAGGGAGGCCACTGTGTTTTTGGGGACCTTCAATGCTGCAGAATTTTTTTGGTACCCTTCCCCAGATCTGTGCCTCGACACAGTCCTGTCTCGGAGCTCTACAGACAATTTCTTCGACCTCAAGGCTTGTGGGACCTTATAATAGACACTTGTGTGCCTTTCCAAATCTTGTCCAATCAATTGAATTTACCACTGGTGGACTCGAATCAAGTTGTAGAAACATCTCAAGGATGATCAATGGAAACAGGATGCACTTGAGCTCTATTGAGTCTCATAGCAAAGGGTCTTAATACGTATGTAAATATTTCGTTTTTTTAAGTTTTAGAAATTTGCAGAAATTTCTAAAAACCTGTTTTTGCTTTGTTGTTGTGGGGTATTGTGTGTAGATTGATGAAAAAATATATTTAAACAATTTCTGAATAAGAGTGTAACGCAGCAAAATGTGGAAAAGGGGAAGGGATTTGAATGTATTCTGAATGCACTGTACATGCTGCGCTTTCTACCCAACCCCGTTAAGATTAAACAGCCTACTTGTTGGTTTCTCGTTGTAGCCTACTCCTTCTCATATCTCTAACCTTTAATTACATTGAGCCTTTTTGCCACTTTGATTGGCCAACATAAAAAACAAGCTACACACGTGAATGCTACCGGTCGGCTGCCAGTCTTTTTATGGGGCTCATGTCATAAAAACTACATTGAAAAGTTTGTTTTATTAAATTAATCATTTGAAATGTAATGGTATATCTTTGTAGTATGTTACAATGACACATGGATATTTCAATACAATTTTCCGTGTTAAAGTATTCGAATACTATTGTCCATCCCTAGCAGATGGTCTTTCCCTCAGTAGTCAGCTTGGTCTTTGTCATGTAGGCCTAGATAGTCCTTTCTAAGATTTTTTGTAAGTTGATAGTTACTTTTTCCCTCCATTGTTGCATTATTTTTGTGTTTTTTATAGGAAATGTTAGTTTTCATGGTGGTAAGCATGACGATGTTGGACGATGTAAACCATGTGTATCCTGTAACTAATAAAACTTTGTGACAGTGTTGGCTGGTGGCGAATGGTGATAGTGTTAGCAGTGATTTTATTTTATGATTCTGGCAATGATTTTAAATGCTTTTTCCGCATTGTAGCTTCACTTAAAATATTTCCTCCTTTTTTCAAGTGGAATAAAAAAGACCAATGTTTTTGTGCTGAAGACGAGGAAATGTCAGTGTTATTAGGGTGTTCACAATTCAAAGTTATTATATTGTTTGTTTTTTTGTTCTATATTACATACTTGTTTCTTCAAAAAGCAATCAGTCAATGCGTTACTTGGGGAGTCAGCATGTGCTTCTTGTTTTAAAGTGTTAGACAGCTACAGTACAGGCTGGTTGGCCCCGGTGTGCTTTTCCTACCACTTTTTTCCCAGGCCAATGGGAAATTATTTATCGAGACACCTCATTTGCATGCCAGTATTCTACTGTTTTTGTGAGATAAATCAATGTACATTATACACATCACACACTTGATTGTTTCTATTAATATTTTGAGCTTTCATTTGAGAAGATATGCAGAAACATGGGTACTGTATAGTCCATTAATTAATGTACATAATACATGAATAAGATAACTTGTGGATGATTTAAGATGCAACAAAAGCCAAGTAAATCAAGCAAACGCATTAATTGGCTATAAAATGAGACTCCTTCAAAGGGAAAAGAAAATGTTCCTCCCTGGGCTAATATATAACTAATATCACTGTCATAATTGTGACATGAGATAGTCCAAGACAAAATGGTGCAAATTCTCTGCAACAGGTTACACGTGCCAACATCACACAATAAGCTAACCATCGATGCCTGTATTTTGCCATCACTCCCAGTATCTTGCCCCAGTCCCTGCATCAGCTTCACCCTACATACACCAACATCTGGTGACTCTTGACTCTGCTTTTCTCCTCAGCTGAAGGCCGTTCACGAACAGCTGGCTGTTCTGTCACAGGCCCCAGTAAGTAAACCAAAGAAAAGGGAAAAAGATAAGAAGAAAGAGAAGGACAAGGGGAAGGCTGATGACAAGAAGAAACCCAAGTTGGCACCCCAAGCCAAGCCAGCTAATCAGAAGAAGGCTCCAGCCCGGAAACCAAACAGCATGGTTGTGGCTACCAGGTACTACTGCCCAGTCTTTTCATATCTGTTTCGTAATTCATCACACTGTCCTGAGCATCACAAGTAATTTGCTCAATACTGCCAGTAACTTTTGTTTTGGATGAATCATTGTTACTATGCCTCTTGTTGCAACAGTGTTACGCACTGCTGTGTTACACTTTAACTCGTATCTCCATGTAGCCTGATCCAGACATGTCAGTCTGTCACAAATCATCTGTTCTTTGAACTTCCCTCAGTGCTAAGCTGAACATCCTGAGAAAGGCAAAAGCTGTAGGCCTAACAAAGATCTGACCAAAACAATTTCAGGCAACCGAAGAAAGGGTCCAAGGTGGTGGTGGCGAACAACGAGTCAGAAGAGGAGACATCCCTTCCCATGTCGTACGACGAGAAGCGCCAGCTCAGCCTTGACATCAACCGTCTTCCGGGTGAGAAGTTGGGCAGGGTGGTCCACATCATCCAGTCCCGGGAGCCATCGTTGCGTGACTCCAATCCAGACGAGATAGAGATAGACTTTGAGACACTCAAACCCTCAACCCTTCGTGAGCTCGAACGATACGTCAAGTCCTGTTTGCAGAAAAAGCAGCGGAAACTTTTACGTAAGTTGTGAACTATTACTCTTTCTTGGTGTTTTCACAGATGCCCTTCTCCAGGGATAAACCTTTCCTTTCTCTGTCTGTTGCCTAAATGCTTTAAAGCTCCCTTGCATTTGTCCCCCCCCCTCCCCCCTTTGAACTGAGGTTACTCACCCTCCCATCCTTTGCATGTCTGGCTTTAGTGGTTCATTGAAAATTGGCCTTCAGTTCAGATACAATTGTCTCTCATATGCAGAGCAGTTTGCCAATTCACGTACAGTACTTCTGTGTTGAATGCGACAACAGAAATATATCCTAATTCAAGAGAGCAAAACTGACTTGAACTGGAACTATTGTTTTGGTCCAATAGAATTTTAAGTGGACTCATTACCACACCAAAACACAGAAATAAACTAGATGTTAGAGAGGCCAAGACGTGCAGCTTGTTGCCAGATCAGCAAGGTACAGCATGTGGGAACTTATTGCATGGCACTGTGTGTCTCTCGCAGCGGGCATTGAGGAAAACAGTGCCAATTCTAAGGAAGAACTGGTTCAGGAAAAGAAGAAAGAGTTAGAAAAGAGACTACGGGATGTGAGTGGACAACTGAACCACAACAAGAAACCGCCTGAAAAAGGTACCTGTGTTTCAGAGCTCACATTGTGCAACAGGCTGCCAAATGGTCTAGAATAGTTTAGGCAAGAGATGGGCAAGTGAAAACTAGGCCAGTGAAAACTTGAGGCCTTGATGGCAGTTTTGTTGTTGCTTTGTAGAATTAGATGTTTCTCTAGTTTCAAGGATCAGTTACCCCCCGACCTAGCGACTGTCTAGGCATGGAGGTCCTCATGTCAGGAAGTGGCATAGACCTACTTGAGTTGTCACTGTCCAGTAGCTTTATGATGAGTGATTCCTCACCGAACTAGAACAGGACCATGAGTTGGGGGATTTTCGTGAAATCGCATCCATAGAAGGGTCCTTTGGAAGAAGGCTTGTTGACAGATATTTGACATTTGTGTCTGAAAGTGTAATTGAGAAATAATTAAAGGGATAATCCACCCCCAGAAAATAAACTCTTTAAACTCCTGTCAATTTTTCGAATGTTTTATGAGTGGGTAAAATAACTATTTTCACCATGTTTTAACTTTTAAGTGGTCTGTCTGTGAAATCAGGAAATCGTGTAGGAAAACGTCATACGTATACGGTACTCATCACTGGAGATGGGGGAAAAACACAATATAACATTTCATAACGCTTTTAAAACAATTACTTGCACTCCAGATCACCAAATCATCCGTTTATCGTCATGACAAAGTATATATTTCAGTTAGATGTGCTCAATCTAAACAGTGTACCAAATGATTCAACTCTATCGCACAATGCTCCCTGTGTGTCTGTAGGAAAGGGCCGTTGTCATAGCTAGCACTCTGCACATTGAGGCAGACTGAGATGAACTGCAAGTTGAACATGATGAGATTGTAGACTCCTAAATTGATAGCTTTGAATTATGGGTTTTGCTGCAACAGATTTTCACATGCTGCGACGAAGCATGTTTGAACCTTGTTCCCACGTTAGTGTTATTTAACACTGTAAATCTTACGAATTTGTAGTTTTGGGTGGATTATTCCTTTAATTGAAGTTGGAACATTTGTGACATTTTGACCTTACCCAGGCCTCCTTTAAGACTCCATAATGTTTAATCTGTATGTGCTACAAGGGAATTGGATCATAATGCTACAATTTTTATCATAACTCTAAACTAGGTGAGATCCCTCTCTGGAACTTTATATATATGCCTGTAGATCAGGTTTTCTTTCTTAAACTATTGGTCAGGACCCAAAGTGGGCCCTGGGCATGTGAGAGGTAGATCGCGAGTTATGAGAATACATCTATAATCACATCTATAATTCATTTGGGCTGTTTGGAGGACGATTTGGGTCACAGGAGGACGATTCATTTCTCATTTGGGTCTCGAGCTAAAAGTTTAAGAACCCCTGCTGTAGATTTATATTATGATCAACAACATATTGGAAAATGTTTTTCAATATTCATGTTTAGATTTATCTTTATTCATAAATTTTATGCAAGAAAATAATTTTATTTTAATCAAAATACTACTCATATTACAGAGCAAGTAGTAAAGCTTCATATGACAGATGAAACATTATGGTGTCTAAAGTAGGCCTGAGTAAGGCCAAAATGTAAGGCCAAAACTTCAATTAATTATTTCTCAATTGTGCTTTAAGATGCAAATGTCAAATAATGTAATCACACCTTCTTCCAAAGGATCCTTTTATGGATAAAATTCGTGAAAATCAAAAGAGTCATGGTCATCTTTTGTTCAAGTTTTGTGGGCAATCACCCTGATGGCACATAGTGATAGACAATCAATAGAAATAATACAAACATGGAATGGGACTAGGGCTGACCCCAGTTAGTCGACTCGTCGATTGTTTGGTCGATAGGCTGTTGACCGACCGAGATTTCTTTAGTCGAGCAGTAGCAAAACATTTAAAAAATTTTTAAATATCATGGTGTACGTAACACCTGTCTGAGTGAACTGATTCATTGAGGAGGCCGTGGGGATGACACAGTCCATCAGTCTAAGACGTGCTACTGAAATTGTATATGGTTATATTACAGAAGAACGATGGTGCAACACTAATAAAAATAACGTTATTTGATATAAAATGCGCTTCCTCCTGCGTTGGATAGTGGCCGCTGTCCGCAGTTCAGAAACACATCAGTGTGCTGTTGAATTGGCGCCTTTTCCTAGACCATGTTGCTATGTGCATATAAGCAAATTTAACAAGCATATTGGTGTTGAGAACAATGCAGCGGAGGAAAACAGCCCTTGCCTTATTTTCTAAGAAAAGTGAGGAAAGGAAACTCCAACTTAATTAGGTCTATAATCAACTGTTACATTTGTCTGGCTTTATAAATCATCAATATATCTGCAGGAATAAGATCCTGCTTCTGTTGCCTGTTTGAGTGTTTGTTTAATAGCCTACTGATTTTCACGAGCAAAAGCCTCCCGCAATGACATGTCAAGTACACAATTAGGCTGTTTTTAATCTTTGCTGTAATAAAGTCCTTACACTTTATTTTGTTAGAACAGCCTCTGGTATTATTTATAATTTATTTAGTCTTCCAAATTGTCCGAAAAATTATATTTATAATAATAATATATCGCTGCTTTTTCTTGACCTCCTTATTGTTATTATTACTATTATTATTATTATGATCATAAGTAATGTCATTATCATTAGTAAGCTTAGTATAGCAGCCTAAGAGCGCTTACTGTTTAGTCTTAATACTGTACCTTACTTAGGCCTATATTTCAATACTTATATAGGCTACTGTATCAATCAATAATTAATTTGTTCATGTTATCACACAGCATACGAGTCATTCATAATTTGAAATGTAATCAAGCATTTTAGTTTTAAGATAAAATAAAGCGAGGCTTGAATAATTAGCTTAAACAGTAAATAAACTGTTCCATTTCGCAAATTGCATTCACGAATGAATGTGACTGTTTTTAGTTTTTGCTGTAATAAAGGCAACAACAGACTCTCTGGTACCCTTATAATTTATTTAGCGTTTACATTGTTCCAAACGGTCAGAAATTATATTGTAATCTATACAGCACCTGTTTTTGCACATATAATATGCACGCAGCGCTTGCTCCTTACCTTCTTTTTCTTGATCTCCAGTATTTTTCACAACTAGTCAAAGTTATTCTCCATATGACTTTCCCTTTACCTCCTGAGCAAACAGTAACATTCCCCCGTTTCGAGTTTGTCACATCCTCGACATCCATTTTTCTGTCACCTGTTATGGTGTTCAGTTTGTTATAACCAATTTATTGAAGTGATTATGATGTGCTATAGGTCAGGCTCTATTGTGCCCTATTCAGACGGGATTTGTTTTACTGGGGGAGATCAGTAATGTAATTACACTACCGTTCAAAAGTTTGGGGTCACTTAGAAATGTCCTTTTTTTTTGTCCATTAAAATAACATCAAATTGATCAGAAATACAGTGTAGACATTGTTAATGTTGTAAATGACTATTGTAGCTGGAAACGGCAGATTTCTTTGTGGAATATCTACAAAGGCGTACAGAGGCCCATTATCAGCAACCATCACTCCTGTGTTCCAATGGCACGTTGTGTTAGCTAATCCAAGTTTCTCATTTTAAAAGGCTAATTGATCATTAGAAAATCCTTTTGCAATTAGGTTAGCACAGCTGAAAACTGTTGTTGCTGATTAAATAAGAAATAAAACAGGCCTTCTTTAGACTAGTTGAGTATCTGGAGCATCAGCATTTGTGGATTCGATTACAGGCTCAAAATAGCCAGAAACAAAAATCTTTCTTCTGAAACTCGTCAGTCTATTCTTGTTCTGAGAAATTAAGGCTATTCCATGCGAGAAATTGCCAAGAAACTCAAGATCTCGTACAATGCTGTGTACTACTCCCTTCACAGAACAGCGCAAACTGTCTCTAACCAGAATAGAAACAGGAGTGGGAGGCCCCGGTGCACAACTGAGCAAGAGTACAAGTACATTACACTAGTTTGAGAAACAGACACCTCACAAGTCCTCAACTGGCAGCTTCATTAAATAGTACCCGCAAAACACCAGTCTCAACGTCAACAGTGGAGAGGCGACTCTGGGATGCTGGCCTTCTAGGCAGAATTCCTCTGTCCAGTGTCTGTGTTATTTTTCCCATCTTAGTCTTTTCTTTTTATTGGCCAGTCTGAGATATGGCTTTTTTTTGCAACTCTGCCTAGAAGACCAGCATCCCAGAGTCGCCTCTTCACTGTTGACGTTGAGACTGGTGATCTTCAGTTTCTTGGCAATTTCTCTCATGGAATAGGCTTAATTTCTCAGTTTTCAGCTGTGCTAACATCGTTGCAAAATGTTTTAGGATGTGTTTGAAGGGATGGGGACTCTGCCAGGTGACCTCCACTTGGTGGTGGATGAGTCTATCAGACCAGTTCAACAGCTTCCCTGCCGAATCCCCATTCCATTGAAAAAAACATATACACCGCTCAAAAAAATAAAGGGAACACTTAAACAACACAATGTAACTCCAAGTCAATCACACTTCTGTGAAATCAAACTGTCCACCTAGGAAGCAACACTGATTGACAATAAATTTCAAATGCTGTTGTGCAAATGGAAAAGACAACAGGTGGAAATTATAGGCAATTAGCAAGACACCCCCAATAAAGTAGTGGTTCTGCAGGTGGGGACCACAGACCACTTCTCAGTTCCTATGCTTCCTCGCTGATGTTTTGGTCACTTTTGAATGCTGGCGGTGCTTTCACTCTAGTGGTAGCATGAGACGGAGTCTACAACCCACACAAGTGGCTCAGGTAGTGCAGCTCATCCAGGATGGTACATCAATGCGAGCTGTGGCAAGAAGGTTTGCTGTGTCTGTCAGCGTAGTGTCCAGAGCATGGAGGCGCTACCAGGAGACAGGCCAGTACATCAGGAGACGTGAAGGAGGCCGTAGGAGGGCAACAACCCAGCAGCAGGACCGCTACCTCCGCCTTTGTGCAAGGAGGAGCAGGAGAAGCACTGCCAGAGCCCTGCAAAATGACCTCCAGCAGGCCACAAATGTGCATGTGTCTGCTCAAACGGTCAGAAACAGACTCCATGAGGGTGGTATGAGGGCCCGACGTCCACAGGTGGGGGTTGTGCTTACAGCCCAACACCGTGTAGGACGTTTGGCATTTGCCAGAGAACACCAAGATTGGCAAATTCGCCACTGGCGCCCTGTGCTCTTCACAGATGAAAGCAGGTTCACACTGAGCACGTGACAGACGTGACAGAGTCTGGAGACGCCGTGGAGAACGTTCTGCTGCCTGCAACATCCTCCAGCATGACCGGTTTGGCGGTGGGTCAGTCATGGTGTGGGGTGACATTTCTTTGGGGGGCCGCACAGCCCTCCATGTGCTCGCCAGAGGTAGCCTGACTGCCATTAGGTACCGAGATGAGATCCTCAGACCCCTTGTGATAACATATGCTGGTGCGGTTGGCCCTGGGTTCCTCCTAATGAAAAACAATGCTAGACCACATGTGGCTGGAGTGTGTCAGCAGTTCCTGCAAGAGGAAGGCATTGATGCTATGGACTTGCCCGCCCGTTCCCCAGACCTGAATCCAATTGAGCACATCTGGGACATCATGTCTCGCTCCATCCACCAACGCCACGTTGCACCACAGACTGTCCAGGAGTTGGCGGATGCTTTATTCCAGGTCTGGGAGGAGATCCCTCAGGAGACCATCCGCCACCTCATCAGGAGCATGCCCAGGCGTTGTAGGGAGGTCATACAGGCACGTGGAGGCCACACACACTACTGAGCCTCATTTTGACTTGTTTTAAGGACATTACATCAAAGTTGGATCAGCCTGTAGTGTGGTTTTCCACTTTAATTTTGAGTGTGACTCCAAATCCAGACCTCCATGGGTTGATAAATTGGATTTCCATTGATTATTTTTGTGTGATTTTATTGTCAGCACATTCAACTATGTAAAGAAAATAGTATTTAAGATTATTTCTTTCATTCAGATCTAGGATGTGTTTAAGTGTTCCCTTTATTTTTTTGAGCAGTATACTAAAGGCTGTTGATTCAATGGAGGAAAAGGGTGTCATTACGAAGGTCACCAAACCTACTAAGTGGATAAGCATGGTTGTGGTGGATAAATAAGAATCTGACTCGATCCAAATACCTGAACAAAGCCTTATTACCAAATGCCTACCGTTGAAGAGGTACTGCCAAGCCTGGCAAAAGCGAACATCTTTTCTATTATGGATGCAAAAAATGGATACTGGCAAGTACACTACCAGTCAAAAGTTTGGACACACCTACTCATTTAAGTATTTTTCTTTACTATTTTCTACATTGTAGAATAATAGTGAAGACATCAAAACTATGAAATAACACACATGTAATCATGTAGTAACCAAAAAAGTGTTAAACAAATCAAAATGCATTTATGTTTTTCAAAGTAGCCACCCTTTGCCTTGATGATAGCTGCACAATCTTGGCATTCTCTCAACCAGCTTCATGAGGAATGCTTTTCCAAAAGTCTTGAAGGAGTTGTTGGCTGCTTTTCCTTCAGATGGCATGGCGTATCGCTGCATAATGCTGTTGTAGCCATGCTGGTTAAGTGTGACTTGAATTCTAAATAAATCACTGACAGTGTCACCAGCAAAGCACCCCCACACCATCACACCTCCTTCTCCATGCTTCACTGTGGGAACCACACATGCAGAGATCATCCGTTCACCTACTCTGCGTCTCACAAAGACACTGCGTTTAGAACCAACAATCTCAGATTTGGACTCATCAGACCAAATGACAAATTTCCACCGGTCCAATGTCCATTTCTCGTGGGTTTTTTTTGGCCCAAGCAAGTCTCTTCTTCTTATTGGTGTCCTTTAGTAGTGGTTTCTTTGCAGCATTTCAACCATGAATGCCTGATTCACGCAGTCTCCTCTGAACAGTTGATGTTGAGATGTGTCTGTTACTTGAACTCTATGAAGCATTTATTTGGGCTGCAATTTCTGAGGTGCAGTTAACTCTAATGAACTTATCCCCTGCAGAAGAGGTAACTCTGGGTCTCCATTTCCCGTGGTGGTCCTCACGAGAGCCAGTGTCATCATTGCGCTTGATGGTTTTTGCGACTGCACTTGAAGAAACCTTCAACGTTCTTAAAATGTTCCGGATTGACTGACCTTCATGTTTTAAAGTAATGGACTGTCATTTCTCTTTGCTTATTTGAGCTGTTCTTGCCATAATATGGACTTTGTCTTTTACCAAATAGGGCTATCTTCTGTATACCACCCCTACATTGTCACAACACAACTAATTGGCTCAAACGCATTAAGAAAGAAAGACATTCCACAAATGAACTTTTAACAAGGCACACCTGTTATTTGAAATGCATTCCAGGTGACTACCTTATGAAGCTGGTTGAGAGAATGCCACGAGTGTGCAAAACTGTCATCAAGGCAAAGGGTGGCTACTTTGAAGAATCTGAAATCTAAAATATACAGTCGTGACCAAAAGTTTTGAGAATGACACAAATATTAATTTTCACAGTCTGCTGCCTCAGTGTCTTTAGATATTTTTGTCAGATGTTACTATGGAATACTAAAGTATAATTACAAGCATTTCATAAGTGTCTCAGGCTTTTATTGACAATTACATGAAGTTAATGCAAAGAGTCAATATTTGCAGTGTGGACCCTTCTTTTTCAAGACCTCTGCAATCCACCCTGGCATGCTGTCAATTAACTTCTGGGCCACACCCTGGCAGCCCATTCTTGTATAATCAATGCTTGGAGTTTGTCAGAATTTGTGGGTTTTGTTTGTCCAACCGCCTCTTGAGGATTGACCACAAGTTCTCAATGGGATTAAGGTCTGGGCAGTTTCCTGTCCATGGACCCAAAATATCAATGTTTTGTTCCCCAAGCCACTTAGTTATCACTTTGCCTTTTGGCAAGGTGCTCCATCATGCTGGAAAGGGCATTGTTTGTCACCAAACTGTTCCTGGATAGTTGGGAGAAGTTGTTCTCGGAGGATGTGTTGGTACCATTATTTATTCATGGCTGTGTTCTTAGGCAAAATTGTGAGTGAGCCCACTTCTTTGGCTGAGAAGCAACCCCACACATGAATGGTCTCAGGATGCTTTACTGTTGACACCAGGCCATCCTCCAAAAGTCTTCGCCTCACTGTATGTGCAGATGCACTGACACCTGCCTGCTGCCATTCCCGAGCAAGCTCTGTACTGGTGGTGCCCTGATCCCACAGCTGAATCAACTTTAGGAGACAGTCCTGGCGCTTGCTGGACTTTCTTGGGCTCCCTGAAGCCTTCTTCACAACAATTGAACCGCTCTCCTTGAAGTTCTTGATGATCCGATAAATGGTTGAGTTAGGTGCAATCTTTACTGGCAGCAATATCCTTGCCTGTGAAGCCCTTTTTGTGCAAAGCAATGATAATGGCACGTGTTTCCTTGCAGGTAATCCTTGGTTGACAGTGGAAGAACAATGATTACAAGCACCACCCTCCTTTTGAAGCTGTTATTCGAACTCAATCAGCCTGACAGAGTGATCTCCAGCCTTGTCCTCGTCAACACTCACACCTGTGTTAACGAGAGAATCACTGACATGATGTCAGCTGGTCCTTTGTTGCAGGGCTGAAATGCAGTGGAAATGTTTTTGGGGGATTCAGTTCATTTGCATGGCAAAGAGGGACATTGCAATTAATCTGATCATACAAACTGAGGCAGCAGACTTTGTGAAAATAAATATTTGTGTCATTCTCAAAACTTTTGGCCACGACTGTACACCTCCCTCTGCAACTGGATCCTGGACTTCCTGACAGGCTGCCTCCAGGTGGTAAGGATAGGTAACAACATATCCGCCACACTGATCCTCAACACGGTGGCCCCTCGGGTGCATGCTCAGTCCCCTCCTGTACTCCCTGTTCACTCATGACTGATGGCCAGACACGACTCCAACACTAACATCAAGTTTGCCGATGGCACAACAGTGGTAGGCCTCCCACTCCTCTTTCTATTCTGGTTAGAGTCAGTTTGTGCTGTTCTGTGAAGGGAGTAGTACACACCGGCAATTTCTCGCATGGAATAGCCTTCATTTCTCAGAACAACAATAGACTGACGAGTTTCAGAAGAAAGATTTTTGTTTCTGGCCATTTTGAGCCTGTAATCGAACCCACAAATGCTGATGCTCCAAATACTCAACTTGTCTAATGAAGGCCAGTTTTATTGCTTATTTAATCAGCAACAACAGTTTTCAGTTGTGCTAACATCGTTGCAAAATGTTTTTCTAATGATCAATTAGCCTTTTAAAATGAGAAACTTGGATTAGCTAACACAATGTGCCATTGGAACACAGGAGTGATGGTTGCTGATAATGGGCCTCTGTACGCCTATGTAGATATTCCATAACAAAATCAGCCGTTTCCAGCTACAATAGTCATTTACAACATTAACAATGTCTACACTGTATTCCTGATCAATTTGATGTTATTTTAATGGACAAAAAAATATGCTTTTCTTTCAAAAACAAGGACATTTCTAAGTGACCCCAAACCTTTGAATGGTAGTGTATGTGCATGAGCACAAAACACCACATCTGTAATTCTAGTCCCGTCCGAATCTACTATGTCAGTAATTTTTAACATGGCAGGTGAGCAACAATTCCAGCCAGAATAACCTACTCCAAGGTCCTCTGATAATACTAGTCCTGTGCGAATCGAAATCCCTGTGTTTTGAGACATGTCTGAGTTTGACAGGTGTTAATCACGGTTTACGCAAGAAAACATTAAGTGATTCAATAAATTGCGCATAAGCTATATATGAATGGCTTAAATGTAGCCTATCAACTTTCACATGAAATGCTTTTGTGCGTATGAACTGAAAATTGCCAAATGCATCAGTAAGAAATATTGAGCCTATTTAATGCAACCCTTGCTGTTAACCTCTCTGGGGCAGGCGGGACGAATTCGTCCCACCTACGTAACAGCCAGTTGAATCCTGTGGCGCGATTTTCAAAACCTTTGAAATGCTATTACTTCAATTTCTCAAACATATGACTATTTTACAGCTATTTAAAGACAAGACTCTCGTTAATCTAACCACACTGTCCGATTTCAAAAAGGCTTTACAACGAAAGCAAAACATTAGATTATGTCAGCAGAGTACCAAGCCAGAAATAATCAGACACCCATTTTTCAAGCTAGCATATAATGTCACAAAAACCCAGAAGACAGCTAAATGCAGCACTAACCTTTGATGATCTTCATCAGATGACAACCCTAGGACATTATGTTATACAATACATGCATGTTTTGTTCAATCAAGTTCATATTTATATCAAAAACCAGCTTTTTACATTAGCATGTGACGTTCAGAACTAGCATACCCCCCGCAAACTTCCGGCGAATTCACTAACAATTTACTAAATTAATCACGATAAACGTTCACAAAAAGCATAACAATTATTTTAAGAATTATAGATACAGAATTCCTCTATGCACTCGATATGTCCGATTTTAAAATAGGTTTTTGGTGAAAGCACATTTTACAATATTCTAAGTACATAGCCCAGCCATCACGGGCTAGCTATTTAGACACCCGGCAAGTTTAACACTCACCAATATCAGATTTACTATTATAAAAGTTTGATTACCTTTTGTTGTCTTCGTCAGAATGCACTCCCAGGACTGCTACTTCAATAACAAATGTTGGTTTGGTCCAAAATAATCCATCGTTATATACGAATAGCGGCGTTTTGTTCGTGCGTTCCAGACACTATCCGAAATGGTAAATCAGGGTCGCGCGCATGGCGCAATTCGTGCCAAAAAAAATCTAAATATTCCATTACCGTACTTCGAAGCATGTCAACCGCTGTTTAAAATCAATTTTTATGCCATTTTTCTTGTAAAAAAGCGATAATATTCCGACCGGGAATGTCCATTTAGCTAAACAGAGGAAAGAAAACAAAGCTTTCGGTCGACGCGGGCACGAGCCTGAGTCTCACAGTACTGTAACCAGCCACTACCCAAACGCGCTACTTTTTTTCAGCCAGAGCCTGCAAAGCCACGATTCAGCGTTTTGCCGCCTTCTGAGAGCCTATGGCAGCCGTAGGAAGTGTCACGGGACAGCTAAGATCCTCACTCTTCAATAAACAGAGACAAGAAGAACGACACCTTGTCAGACAGGCCACTTCCTGCATGAAATCTTCTCAGGTTTTTGCCTGCCATATGAGTTCTGTTATACTCACAGACACCATTCAAACAGTTTTAGAAACTTTAGGGTGTTTTCTATCCAAAGCCAATAATTATATGCATATTCTAGTTACTGGGCAGGAGTAGTAACCAGATTAAATCGGGTACGTTTTTTATCCAGCCGTGTCAATACTGCCCCCTAGCCCTAACAGGTTAATAGATCGCAAAGCCGCATACAACTGACCTAAACGTTTGGAAATTATGTTAACTTTCTCATCCATAGCCTTAAAATGCATCTCAAGTGCAATTGCACTGTCCCAGGTAGCACAAATGTCTGGCTCACATCTGGCCTGATAACAGCATTCCAAATCTAAAACTGCTTGCAGTCGTATCCGGCCCGAGTCCGAAATGAATGACAGTACAGACTAGGCCCGAGTCATTCGGCCCAGATCTGGTAGCCTGAACTTTGTTTTTATTTTTTATTTAACCTTTATTTAACTAGGCAAGTCAGTTAAGAACAAATTCTTATTTACAATGACAGCCTACCAAATCAAATCAAATCAAATTTATTTTTATATAGCCCTTCGTACATCAGCTGATATTCTCAAAGTGCTGTACAGAAACCCAGCCTAAAACCACAAACAGCAAGCAAAGCATGTGAAAGAAGCACGGTGGCTAGGAAAAACTCCCTAGGAAAAACTCCCTAGAAAGGCCAAAAACCTAGGAAGAAACCTAGAGAGGAACCAGGCTATGAGGGGTGGCCAGTCCTCTTCTGGCTGTGCAGGGTGGATATTATAACAGAACATGGTCAAGATGTTAAAATGTTCATAAATGACCAGCATGGTCAAATAATAATAATCATAGTAGTTGTCGAGGGTGCAACAAGCACATCCGGTGAACAGGTCAGGGTTCCATAGCCGCAGGCAGAACAGTTGAAACTGGAGCAGCAGCAAGGCCAGGTGGACTGGGGACAGCAAGGAGTCATCATACCAGGTAGTCCTGAGGCATGGTACTAGGGCTCAGGTCCTCCGAGAGAAAGAGAATTAGAGAGAGCATATTTAAATTCACACAGGACACCGGATAAGACAAGAGAAATACTCCAGATGTAACAGACTGACCCTAGCCCCCCGACACATAAACTACTGCAGCATAAATACTGGAGGCTGAGACAGGAGGGATCAGAAGAGACTGTGGCCCCATCCGATGATACCCCCGGACAGGGCCAAACAGGCAGGATATAACCCCACCCACTTTGCCAAAGCACAGCCCCCACACCACTAGAGGGATGTCTCCAACCACCAACTTACCGTCCTAAGACAAGGCCGAGTATAGCCCACAACGATCTCCGCCATGGCACAACCCAAGGGGGGGGCGCCAACCCAGACAGGAAGACCACGTCAGTGACTCAACCCACTCAAGTGATGCACCCCTCCCATGGACGGCATGGAAGAACACCAGTAGGCCAGTGACTCAGCCCCTGTAAAAGGGTTAGAGGCAGAGAATCCCAGTGGAAAGAGGGGAACCGGCAAGGCAGAGACAGCAAGGGCGGTTCATTGCTCCAGCCTTTCCGTTCACCTTTACACTCCTGGGCCAGACTATACTTAATCATAGGACCTACTGAAGAGATAAGTCTTCAGTAAAGACTTAAAGGTTGAGACTGAGTCTGCGTCTCTCACATTGGTAGGCAGACCATTCCATAAAAATGGAGCTCTATAGGAGAAAGCCCTACCTCCAGCCGTTTGCTTAGAAATTCTAGGGACAATTAGGAGGCCTGCGTCTTGTGACCGTAGCGTACGTGTAGGTATGTACGGCAGGACCAAATCGGAAAGATAGGTAGGAGCAAGCCCATGTAATGCTTTGTAGGTTAGCAGTAAAACCTTGAAATCAGCCCTTCCCTTAACAGGAAGCCAGTGTAGGGAGGTTAGCACTGGAGTAATATGATCAAATTTTTTGGTTCTAGTCAGGATTCTAGCAGCCGTATTTAGCACTAACTGAAGTTTATTTAGTGCTTTATCCGGGTAGCCGGAAAGTAGAGCATTGCAGTAGTCCAGCCTAGAAGTAACAAAAGAATGGATTAATTTTTCTGCGTCATTTTTGGACAGAAAATTTCAGATTTTTGCAATGTTACGTAGATGGAAAAAAGCTGTCCTTGAAACAGTCTTGATATGTTCTTCAAAAGAGAGATCAGGGTCCAGAGTAACGCCGAGGTCCTTCACAGTTTTATTTGAGACGACTGTACAACCATCCAGATTAATTGTCAGATTCAACAGAAGATCTCTTTGTTTCTTGGGACCTAGAACAAGCATCTCTGTTTTGTCCGAGTTTAAAAGTAGAAAGTTTGCAGCCATCCACTTCTTTATGTCTGAAACACAGGCTTCTAGCGAGGGCAATTTTGGGGCTTCACCATGTTTCATTGAAATGTACAGCTGTGTGTCATCCGCATAGCAGTGAAATTTAACATTATGTTTTCGAATGACATCCCCAAGAGGTAAAATATATAGTGAAAACAATAGTGGTCCTAAAACGGAACCTTGAGGAACACCGAAATTTACAATTGATTTGTCAGAGGACAAACCATTCACAGAGACAAACTGATATCTTTCCGACAGATAAGATCTAAACCAGGCCAGAACTTGTCCATGTAGACCAATTTGGGTTTCCAATCTCTCCAAAAGAATGTGGTGATCGATGGTATCAAAAGCGGCACTAAGATCTAGGAGCACGAGGACAGATGCAGAGCCTCGGTCTGACGTCATTAAAAGGTCATTTACCACCTTCACAAGTGCAGTCTCAGTGCTATGATGGGGTCTAAAACCAGACTGAAGCGTTTCGTATACATTGTTTGTCTTCAGGAAGGCAGTGAGTTGCTGTGCAACAGCTTTTTCAAAATTTTTTGAGAGGAATGGAAGATTCGATATAGGCCGATAGTTTTTTTATAATTTCTGGATCAAGATTCGGCTTTTTCAAGAGAGGCTTTATTACTGCCACTTTTAGTGAGCTTGGTACACATCCGGTGGATAGAGAGCCGTTTATTATGTTCAACATAGGAGGGCCAAGCACAGGAAGCAGCTCTTTCAGTAGTTTAGTTGGAATAGGGTCCAGTATGCAGCTTGAGGGTTTGGAGGCCATGATTATTTTCATCATTGCGTCAAGAGATATAGTACTAAAACACTTTAGTATCTCCCTTGATCCTAGGTCCTGGCAGAGTTGTGTAGACTCAGGACAATGGAGCTTTGGAGGAATACCCAGATTTAAAGAGGAGTCTGTAATTTGCTTTCTAATGATCATGATCTTTTCCTCAAAGAAGTTCATAAATTTATTACTGCTGAAGTGAAAGCCATCCTCCATTTGCGAAGGCTGCTTTTTAGTTAGCTTTGCGACAGTATCAAAAAGAAATTTCGGATTGTTCTTATTTTCCTCAATTAAGTTGGAAAAATAGGATGATCGAGCAGCAGTGAGGGCTCTTCGATACTGCACGGTACTGTCTTTCCAAGCTAGTCGGAAGACTTCCAGTTTGGTGTGGCGCCATTTCCGTTCCAATTTTCTGGAAGCTTGCTTCAGAGCTCGTGTATTTTCTGTATACCAGGGAGCTAGTTTCTTATGACAGATGTTTTTAGTTTTTAGGGGTGCAACTGCATCTAGGGTATTGCGCAAGGTTAAATTGAGTTCCTCGGTTAGGTGGTTAACTGATTTTTGTCCTCTGACGTCCTTGGGTAGGCAGAGGCAGTCTGGAAGGGCATCAAGGAATCTTTGGGTTGTCTGAGAATTTATAGCACGACTTTTAATGCTCCTTGGTTGGGGTCTGAGCAGATTATTTGTTGCAATTGCAAACGTAATAAAATGGTGGTCCGATAGTCCAGGATTATGAGGAAAAACATTTAGATCCACAACATTTATTCCATGGGACAAAACTAGGTCCAGAGTATGACTGTGGCAGTGAGTAGGTCCAGAGACATGTTGGACAAAACCCACTGAGTCGATGATGGCTCCGAAAGCCTTTTGGAGTGGGTCTGTGGACTTTTCCATGTGAATGTTAAAGTCACCAAAAATTAGAATATTATCTGCTATGACTACAAGATCCGATAGGAATTCAGGGAACTCAGTGAGGAACACTGCATATGGCCCAGGAGGCCTTTAAACAGTAGCTATAAAAAGTGAGTGAGTAGGCTGCATAGATTTCATGACTAGAAGCTCAAAAGACGAAAACGTCGTGTTTTTTTTTTGTAAATTGAAATTTGCTATCGTAAATGTTAGCAACACCTCCGCCTTTGCCGGATGCACGGGGGGTATGGTCACTAGTGTAACCAGGGGGTGAGGCCTCATTTAACACAGTCAATTCATCAGGCTTAAGCCATGTTTCAGTCAGGCCAATCACATCAAGATTATTATCAGTGATTAGTTCATTGACTATAACTGCCTTGGAAGTGAGGGATCTAACATTAAGTAACCCAATTTTGAGATGTGAGGTATCACAATCTCTTTCAATAATGGCAGGAATGGAGGAGGTCTTTATACTAGTGAGATTGCTAAAGCGAACACCGCCATTTTTAATTTTGCCCAACCTAGATCGAGGCACAGACACGGTCTCAATGGGGAAAGCTGAGCTGACTACGCTGACTGTGCTAGTGGCAGACTCCACTAAGCTGGCAGGCTGGCTAACAGCCTGCTGCCTGGCCTGCACCCTATTTCATTGTGGAGCTAGAGGAGTTAGAGCCCTGTCTATGTTCGTAGATAAGATGAGAGCACCCCTCCAGCTAGGATGGAGTCCGTCACTCCTCAACCCCGGCCAAACCCTAAGCCAGACGACGTAAGGCCAATTGTGTGCCGCCCTATGGGACTCCCAATCACGGCCGGTTGTGATACAGCCTGGAATCGAACGAGGGTCTGTAGTGATGCCTTTAGCAGTGAGATGCAGTGCCTTAGACTGCTGTGCCACTCAGGAGCCCTTAACCTCTCTAGGGGAGGTGGGACGAAATCGTCCCACACTATTCAACAGCCAGTGACAAATCAGAGCGCCAAATTTAAAACCACAAAATGTCATAATTCAAAGTTCTCAAACATAGGACTATGATACACTTCTCCTGAATCGAACCAGGAGAGTACATAGCCACAAATAATCACACAGCCATTTTCCAAGCAAGCATATATGTCACATAAACCCAAACCACAGCTAAATGCAGCACTAACCTTTGATGATCTTCATCAGATGACACTCCTAAGACATTATGTTATACAATACATGCATGTTTTGTTCAGTCAAGTTCATTTTTATATCAAAAAACAGCTTTTAACATTAGCATGTGATGTTCAGAACTAGCATACCCACCGAAAACCTCCGGTGAATTTAATAAATTACTCACGATAAACGTTGACAGAATACATAACAATTATTTTAACAATTATTTTACAGACCTCCTTTATGCAATCGCTATGTCCGATTTTAAAATAGCTTTTCGGCAAAAGCACATTTTGCAATATTCTGAGTACATAGCTCGGCCATCACGGCTAGCTAATTTGACACCCACCAAGTTTGGGACAACCTAAACTCAGAATTACTATTAGGAAAATTGGATTACCTTTCCTGTTCTTCATCAGAATGCACTCCCAGGACTTCTACTTCAACAACAAATGTTGTTTTGGTTCCAAATAATCCATAGTTATATCCAAATACCGCCGTTTTGTTCATGCGTTGAGGTAACTATCCAAACGGTGACGCGCGAGCACATTTCGTGACAAGAAAATTCTAAATATTCCATTACCGTACTTAGAAGCATGTCAAACGCTGTTTAAAATCTATTTTTATGCTACTTTTCTTGTAAAATAGCAATAATATTCCATCCGGGCAACGTTTTATTCATTCAAAGGCTGAAAGAAAAAAAATTGAGTAGTCTCGTGACCGCGCATCTCCAGTGTCACTGTCCCCAGGCTGACCACTCACAAATTCTCCTGCTGTTCTTCGCCCAGAGACAGCAGAAACCCCATTCCACTTTCTGGCGGCTTTAGAGAGCCAATGAAAGCCTTAGAAAATGTCACGTTACAGCACAGATGCTGTATTTTCGATAGAGATGCAACAGAAGGACAACAAATTGTCAGACAGGGCACTTCCTGTATGGAATCTTCTCAGGTTTTGGCCTGCCATATGAGTTCTGTTATACTCACAGACACCATTCAAACAGTTTTAGAAACTTTAGAGTGTTTTCTATCCAAATCTACTAATTATATGCATATTCTAGTTTCTGGGCAGGAGTAGTAACCAGATTAAATCAGGTACGTTTTTTTATTCGGCCGTGAAAATACTGCCCCCTATCCCAAAGAAGTTAACTGAGCCAAAGCTGCTATTTTTGGGCCAGAATCGGCCCAGGAATGTCCCAAATCCACTCGATTCTACCCCACCCTTCCCCCACTAAAACTTATTTATGTTAAATGTAGTTAGTCATATTATATTAAATGTAGGTAGTTATATTGCAGTTATCAACTGAAATATGAACAACATAAACATAAAAAAAGACATGACATTTTCTCATTTTAAAACTTATTGAAATAGATGAAATTGACTTTGTGTGCGTGTCATCCCTCAACAGGCACTACACGTATGTACAGTAGCATGGATGTACCCAAATAAATGTCACCAGAAAACAGTTTATGCAAATGCAGCTACTTTGATGTTATTTTATCTGCAGATTTGACATGACTGTGTTAGCCATAGTTGACTAGCTAGCAAACAAGGGATAAGAACATTGCCAGCCTGCATAGCAATCAAACAAATAGAATGAACAACAAGTCCGCTTCTCTAGCAACCTAACCTATAGAACTAACAACCAGGTTAAGTGGAAGGATGAAATAGTATGAATTTACATGTCATTTTTACCAGTAAATATGTGCTTGTTTTCTTTGGCAACCGTGGTATAAGGTGTGATAAACACCTCTGCTCTGTACAATTTCTGGAACTAATAAACACGGGCAGTACCAAGTCATCCATTCTTTCCAGATAATGTACAAAGCATCAGTGTTTACCCCTTACATGTACAGTTGAAGTCGGAAGTTTACATACACATTAGCCATATACATTTAAACTCAGTTTTTCACAATTCCTGATTCCCTGTCTTAGGTCAGTTAGGATCACCACTTTTATGTTAAGAATGTGAAATGTCAGAATAATAGGAGAGAATTATTTATTTCAGCTTTTATTTCTTTCATCACATTCCCAGTGGGTCAGAAGTTTACATACACTCAATTAGTATTTGGTAGCATTGCCTTTAAATTGTTTAACTTGGGTCAAACATTTCAGGTAGCCTTCCACAAGCTTCCCAGAATGAAGTTTGGTGAATTTTGGCCCATTTCTCCTGACATAGCTGGTGTAACTGAGTCCGGTTTAAAGGCCTCCTTGCTCGCACATGCTTTTTCAGTTTTGCCCACAAATTTCCTATAGGATTGAGGTCAAGGCTTTGTGATGGCCACTCCAATATCTTGACATTGTTGTCCTTAAGCCATTTTGCCACAACTTTGGAAGTATGCTTGGGGTCATTGTCCAATTGGAAGACCCATTTGCGACCAAGCTTTAACTTCCTGACTGATGTCTTGAGATGTTGCTTCAATATATCCACATAATTTTCCGTCCTCATGATGCCATCTATTTTGTGAAGTACACGTCCCTCCTGCAGCAAAGCACCCCCACAACATGATGCTGCCACCCCCGTGCTTCACGGTTGGAATGGTGTTCTTCGGCTTGCAAGCCTCCACCTTTTTCCTCCAAACATAACGATGGTCATTATGGCCAAACAGTTCTATTTTTGTTTCATCAGACCAGAGGACATTTCTCCAAAAAGTACAATCTTTGTCCCCATGTACAGTTGCAAACCATAGTCTGGCTTTTTTATGGCGGTTTTGGTGCAGTGGCTTCTTCCTTGCTGAGCGGCCTTTTAGGTTATGTCGATATAGGACTCGTTTTACTGTGGATATGAATACTTTTGTATCTGTTTCCTCCAGCATCTTCACAAGGGCCTTTGCTGTTGTTCTGGGATTGATTAGTACTTTTCACACCAAAGTACGTTCAACTCTAGGAGACAGAACGCGTCTCCTTCCTGAGCGGTATGATGGCTGCGTGGTCCCATGGTGTTTATAATTGCGTACTATTGTTTGTACAGATGAACGTGGTATCTTCAGGCGTTTGGAAAATGCTCCCAAGGATGAACCAGACTTGTGGAAGTCTACAATTTTTTCTGAGGTCTTGGCAGATTTCTTTTGATTTCCCATGATGTCAAGCAAAGAGGCACTGAATTTGAAGGTAGGCCTTGAAATATATCCACAGGTACACCTCCAATTGACTCAAATGATGTCAACTAGCCTATCAGAAGCTTCTAAAGCAATGACATCATTTTCTGGAATTTTCCAAGCTGTTTAAAGGCACAGTCAACTTAGTGTATGTAAACTTCTGACCCACTGGAATTCTGATACAGTGAAATAATCTGTCTGTAAACGATTGTTGAAAAAATTACTTGTGTCATGCACAAAGTAGATGTCCTAACTGACTTGCCAATACTATAGTTTGTTAACAATACATTTGTGGAGTGCTTGAAAAACGAGTTTTAATGACTCCAACCTAAGTGTATGTAAACTTCCGACTTCAACTGTATGTGTGTATGTAAATGTCTCTCTGGGTCTATCCACCCTTTCCTTGCTGTGTTTTGTCCTCTCCTTTCTACCTCCGTCTCTGTCTGGTGCAAGCTGCAGCTACCTTATGACGAACTTCTCCAGCTCTATAGCTGTAGCTTTGGATGTGAAAGTGTTTCTCCTGACAGCACCTTTGAATAACAGGAAAAAAATAGCAAAAGTAGTTACAATTAGTCAGATTTTGACACCACACAAAAATCCTAGGATTCCAGACCTCAAATGGGAAGCACATCAACATAATAAACACAAAGGTTTTCAATTTCAAAACAGATCAAGAGATATAAATATATGCCTGTTGTAGCACCACTGTGTGGTCAATCTGAATGTGCATGCATATGTTGAGTCTTGACAGGATTTGTAACATGTGTACCAAGTTTGGTTAAAATACAAATATCTGTGTCTGATTTTATATGCATTCATGTGCCAGAACATTCCCACTTTGTTTATTGGTCAGTTGACATTGAAGTTGGCGTTTTAAAATGGTTAAGGTTAGGTATGGGATTTGGTTATATGTAAGGTTAGGGGAAGGGTTATGGTTTGTGGTAGGGACGTCCCAAGGATCCCAGATAGCACTGGTCATAAACATATAGGAGCTATGGATGCAAGGACTGGCCATCCATTATATCAAGATTTATAGTTTTGTCGTGTCTCTGGCTTGTCATTAAATGTGAAGACTTATTTTATCAAATCAATTCTCTGTAATTATTATTATTACGTGATTAAACTAGTCATGTACATTTTATTAACTAGGAAGTCAGGGCACCATGGAAAATGTTCAGATTACAAAGTTAGAATTTTCCAAATATATTTTTATATCTGATCAATTACTCTTCTATTAATGAATTATTATTATTATTATTACCTTAATCAGTCTCATCTGAACGTCGTAAATTGTTGGTTATCTGCACAAACCCAGCCTCTACTATGAATCATCCATACACCAATTGGCTCAATTATTTATTTATTTACTAACCAACTAAATAATCACAGAAATACATAAACAAACAGTAGATATTGGTTACTATAGGAAAGAGTCCCTAGTGGGCTAAGCCGATATGACGGCTTGGTGGACAAAGGGAAAGGGGTGGGACTGGGAAAGAGTGGGAAAAACAAATGGATTCATTACAAACAGTCTATAATTATATGCATTGAAATGCAAGTATATATTTACACCTGTATGTCATTGTTGTCTTCTCTGTTGGAATCCGGTCCGTCTGCTGGAGAGTTCATCAGAGTCTCTCTGGTTGCGTTTCCCCGACTATCAAAGTATTTCGTGGTTAGAATGGATACTTCAGAGTACCATTCAGAAATGGTAGAATAGATGTTAGAATAGGTGTTTCAGCGGTTGTCTGTATTCTCGTACCTCGGGTTACGTAATTTCTAGCTGCAGACTGGTAATTTGTGTCTAAGATTTGCTCTTATTCTGTAGGGATCGATAGTCTCAGAGTTGAACCATTTCCAGCCGTGTAGCCATAGTCTTGTCCATTGGTAGAGATGCAGTTTCAACCACTTCACACACCAGCGTCACCAGGCATATTTTGGTCTCAGAAATTCAACCATTTGCAGTAGAGGTCGACTGATTAATCGGAATGGCCGATTAATTAGGGCCGATTTCAAGTTTTCATAACAATCGGTATTTTGGTCCGCCGATTTAAAAAATAAAAATAAAATATTTAAACATTTTTTTTACACCTTTATTTAACTAGGCAAGTCAGATTAAGAACACATTCTTATTTTCAATGACGGCCTAGGAACGGGGGTTAACTGCCTTGTTCAGGGGGGATTCATTTTTGCAACCTTCTGGTTACGAGTCCAACGCTCTAACCACCTGCCTTACGTTGCACTCCACGAGGAGCCTGCATGGCAGGCTGACTACCTGTTACGCGAGGGCAGCAAGAAGCCAAGGTAAGTTGCTAGCTAGCATTAATCTTATAAAAAACGATCAATCTTAACATAATCACTAGTTAACTACACATGGTTGATGATATTACTAGTTTATCTAAGTTTTTTTTAATAAAAAAAAAATATATTTTTTAACTAGGCAAGTCAGTTAACTTACATCTAGACGTTCTGCTAGCGGAACACCACTCCAATATCCAATGATAGGGCGTGGCGCGAAATACAAACTCCTCGAAAATCCGAAAACTTCAATTTTTCAAACATATGACTATTTTACACCATTTTAAAGACAAGACTCTCCTTTATCTAACCACACTGTCCGATTTCAAAAAGGCTTTACAACGAAAGCAAAACATTAGATTATGTCAGCAGAGTACCCAGCCAGAAATAATCAGACACCCATTTTTCAAGCTAGCATATAATGTCACAAAAACCAAAACCACAGCTAAATGCAGCACTAACCTTTGATGATCTTCATCAGATGACACTCCTAGGACATTATGTTAAACAATACATGCATGTATTGTTCAATCAAGTACATATTTATATCAAAAACCAGCTTTTTACATTAGCATGTGACGTTCAGAACTAGCATTCCCACCGAACACTTCCGGTGAATTTACTAAATTACTCACGATAAACGTTCACAAAAAACATAACAATTATTTAAAGAATTATAGATACAAAACTCCTTTATGCAATCGCGGTGTCCGATTTTAAAATAGCTTTTCGGTGAAAGCACATTTTGCAATATTCTGAGTAGATAGCTCGCCATCACGGGCTAGCTAATTTTCACCCACCAAGTTTGGTACTCACCAAACTCAGATTTACTATAAGAAAAATTGGATTACCTTTGCTGTTCTTCGTCAGAATGCACTCCCAGGACTTCTACTTCAACAACAAATGTTGGTTTGGTTCCAAATAATCCATAGTTATATCCAAATAGCAGCGTTTTGTTCGTGCGTTCAAGACACTATCCGAAGGGTAACGAAGGGTGATGCGCGGACGCGTATCGTGACAAAATATTTCAAAATATTCCATTACCGTACTTCGAAGCATGTCAAACGCTGTTTAAAATCAATTTTTATGTGATTTTTTTTTCTCGTAAAATAGCGATAATATTCCAACCGGGAGTCGTTGTTTTCGTTCAAAGACTGAAAAAGTGAAATGGACTCTTCACGTGCACGCGCGCACCCGTCTCATTGTTCTCAGATCGACCACTTACCAAATGCGCTACTGTTTTTCAGCCAGTAACTGCAGAGTCATCATTCAACGTTCTGGCACCTTCTGAGAGCCTATGGGAGCCTTAGAAAGTGTCAGGTTACAGCAGAGATCCTCTGTTTTGGATAGAGATGACAAAGAAGGCCAAGAAATGGTCAGACAGGGTACTTCCTGTACAGAATCTTCTCAGGTTTTGGCATGCCATTTGAGTTCTGTTATACTCACAGACACCATTCAAACAGTTTTAGAAACTTTGGAGTGTTTTCTATCCAAAGCTACTAATTATATGCATATTCTAGTTTCTGGGCAGGAGTAATAACCAGATTAAAATCGGGTACGTTTTTTTATCCGGCCGTGAAAATACTGCCCCCTATCCGTAACAAGTTAAGAACACATTTCTTATTTTCAATGACGGCCTCGGAACGGTGGGTTAACTGCCTTGTTCAGGGGCAGAACGACAGATTTTTACCTTGTCAGCTTGGGGATTCAATCTTGCAACCTTACGGTTAACTAGTCCAACACTCTAACCACCTGCTTTACATTGCACTCCACGAGGAGCCTGCCTGTTACGCGAATGCAGTAAGAAGCCAAGGTAAGTTCCTAGCTAGCATTAAACTTATCTTATAAAAAAGAATCAATCAGTCAATCATAATCACTAGTTAACTACACATGGTTGATGATATTACTATTTTATCTAGCCTGTCCTGTGTTGCATGTAATCGATGCGGTGCGCATTCGCGAAAAAGGACTGTCGTTGCTCCAACGTGTACCTAACCATAAACATCAATGCCTTTCTTAAAATCAATACACAAGTATATATTTTTAAACCTGCATATTTAGTTAATATTGCCTGCTAACATGAATTTATTTTAACTAGGGAAAATGTGTCACCTCTGCAACAGAGTAAGGGTATATGCAGCAGTTGGGGCCGCCTGGCTCGTTGCGAACTGTGTGAATACTATTTCTTCCTAACAAAGACAGCCAACTTCGCCAAACGGGGGATGATTTAACAAAAGCGCATTTGCGAAAAAAAAGCACAATCGTTGCACGACTGTACCTAACCATAAACATCAATGCCTTTCTTAAAATCAATACACAGAAGTATATATTTTTAAACCTACATATTTAGCTAAAAGAAATCCAGGTTAGCAGGCAATATTCACCAGGTGAAATTATGTCAGTTCTCTTGAGTTCATTGCACGCAGAGTCAGGTTATATGCAACAGTTTGGGCCGCCTGGCTCAATGCGAACTAATTTGCCCGAATTTTACGTAATTATGACATAACATTGAAGGTTGTGCAATGTAACAGGAATATTTAGACTTAGGGATGCCACCCATGAGATAAAATACGGAACGGTTTCGTATTTCACTGAAAAAAAAAAAAAAAAAATTCGAGATGATAGTTTCCGGATTCGACCATATTAATGACCTAAGGCTCGTATTTCTGTGAATTTATTATATTATAATTAAGTCTATGATTTGATATTTGATAGAGCAGTCTGACTGAGCGGTGGTAGGAAGCAGCAGGCTCGTAAGCATTCATTCAAACAGCACTTTCGTGCATTTTGCCAGCAGCTCTTCGCAATTCTTCAAGCATTGCGCTGTTTATGACTTCAAGCCTATCAACTCCCAAGATTAGGCTGGTGTAACCGATGTGAAATGGCTAGCTAGTTAGCCGGGTGCGCGCTAATAGCGTTTCAAACGTCACTCGCTCTGAGACTTGGAGTAGTTGTTCCCCTTCCTCTACATGGGTAACGCTGCTTCGAGGGTGGCTGTTGTCGATGTGTTCCTGGTTCGAGCCCAGGTAGGAGCGAGGACAGGAACGGAAGCTTATACTGTTACACTGGCAATACTAAAGTGCCTATAAGAACATCCAATAGTCAAAGGTATATGAAATACAAATCGTATAGAGAGAAATAGTCCTATAATTCCTATAATAACTACAACCTAAAACTTCTTACCTGGGAATTTGAAGACTCATGTTATTAAAAGGAACCACCAGCTTTCATATGTTCTCATGTTCTGAGCAAGGAACTTAAACGTTAGCTTTTTTACATGGCACATATTGCACTTTTACTTTCTTCTCCAACACTTTGTTTTTGCATTATTTAAACCAAATTGAACATGTTTCATTATTTATTTGAGGCTAAATTGATAGTATTTATGTATTATATTAAGTTAAAATAAGTGTTCATTCAGTATTGTTGTTATTGTCATTATTACAAATACAGTTTTAAAAATTGGCCGATTAATCGGTATCGGCTTTGGAAAATCATAATCGGTTGACCTCTAATTTGCAGTCATGTTTTTAGTCTTAACTATTCGCCACCACAGCTCACGCTGTTGTTTGCTTAGTCTATCGTGAATTGGGTCACGAGTGGGTTTTATACGTAACAGTGAAAAAGGGCGGTCCGTGACGCCTAATGTGATGTCTGGGCTCACGGGGGTGTGGCCACTGACTAGTTAATCTTTATATGAAAATCCATACTCTCATTTAGAAGGTTAATATCACGTTACATCTTTTCACAAATAGTTTTGTGTTTAATCACATACTTTTCACAATATTTAGATGTAAACCTGACAGCTGGGAAATGTACACTTTAAGAGATACCGTTATGTGTGTTTCCTGTACCTCATGAGATCACCAAATGAAACACACTCAACATGACTGTCCCTTAAGTGTCCACGGGTCATTCCCACATTCTCAAAAGCAGAAACATTGTTTAATTCTCCCATTTTTGGGATTTAGGTGTCTCCAAGTGAAGTCCATTGTTCTCTCTGTGCTCTCTCTTTCTGCATGACCAGGCGGAGAGAATCTTCGCCAGGAATGTATGACCTGATATAACAGAACCTGGGTGTAGGAGAGAGAGTGAGGAGGAGGGGGGACGGGGGCACGATCTACACTCAGAAAGGGCCACATCATGACAGTTTTAACCATGTTTTGAGGCTATACAGTGTTTGTTTTCAGTTAAACAGGCCTATGTTTGGTTCTGATGGGGAAGAACAGTTCAACTAAGCTCAACAAGTATTTATAACTTATTTTCTTCAAGAATCAATGGGTATACAGTGTCTAGTGAGTCTACACACCCTTGAACAGTTTTCACATTTGAGGTCGACTCCTTTTACTGTACAGTCACACCAGCTCAGGGTGCCAGCCTTCAGATTCACATTTTGAGTATGGTGGAAGTGGTGGAAGGTGGAGACAGTCCATCAGAGAGGCTGAGAGTGGAGAGACGGGGTCTGCTGGTAGGGAGACAAATACGAAGACGTATTGTAGAGCGCATCACTTTACATGGAGTTCAAATGAGGAATGGGGTCAGCTGGAATGGATGGACTGTAATTGTTGTTCAACAAATAATACGTTATTATGAGTGTTAACTGTTGTCACATACGTTTATGGCTGTGAACAGTCAGAGTATTTGGTGGAAGGTGGAGACAATCCGTCAGAGGCTGAGGGTGGAAAGACAGTCTGATGTGTCAATATATAGAAATATACACATTTTAAAATGTTGGCCATTTGATTGGTCTAAAGAACAGATGACTCTTAGTCACCAAGATTTTTTTGTTGTTGTTGGGGACAGCCCTAAATAGGACACGTTTTCTGTGTTTCTGCGTTAGGCTTTAGCCATGGAGGGAAATAGAACAGATTCAGACATTTCTGTAGGAAACTCTCTGACTGCTTGGATGGCTACCTCTTTCTCCTCTAACCATGCACATCAAAAGTGTTTGTCATTGCACAATGTCACCATAACTGCATCTTCAATTTAAGTAGTATTGACTGAATGTGGCCTATTACTAATTATGCCGCTTTGGGCTGTGTATAATATATTGTCCATTGATGCTCTCTGTGAAAAGGATGGCTGTCTGTTTTCTCTAGTTGATATGTCTGTGTTTGACTGTGTGCCTCAGTATTAACCCTCGCCTCCTTCCTTCTTCTCTGCAGAGAAGGCAGGCTCGGCGCCAGCAGGGGGCGCCTCTCGGCTGAGCGGCAGCAGCAGCTCCTCTGACTCTGGCAGCAGCAGCTCCAGTGGCTCCAGCTCAGAAAGCAGTGACTCCGATTGATCAGAGAAAGACCCCCATACCCTGAGTCTCTCTCTCACCTTAGGTAATTTACGCTCCTTTTTAGCTAGTAGAGTACTCTTTTTTTCTTCCCCTGGATTACTTTTATAAGATAATGAAGACTTTCGATGACTGAAGATATTGATCATGTTTTGTATTTAGAAATGCCTTTAGAGACAAAGTATGAAACGTGTAAGAAGATATAGCTGACTGAACATAGTCAGGGTTTGTTTTTGCTGGCCCTCAAAGGGAAATGCCTGGTATCACCAGAACCACATGTTAGTTATTTTAATTGAAGAGAAAAAAGATTTCTGCTTTACATGGGTGCTTGTAGCTGAATCAACTTTGAAAGACTGTTATACCAGTAGGAAATCTTCAAAAACACTAAGATTGATTTTGGTTTGGACAACATTGTCTCAAGGGACAAATACGGTCTTTCTCTTCCTGGGATGGCTGTTGCCTGTAGTTTGACCTTTGCCACCTCACAACATTCCATTACATTTTGTTTTACTTTATGTATACAGCTATATTGAAGAAATTAAGATAATTGTTATTTTTATGATCATAAATCTCATTTCCATTGACAATGTAAAACAAATGGTTACTAGTCATCTATCGCAAAGAATTTATTTTTGTTATCAATCTTCCATGCTCCAATCAGTATTTAAATCTGTTATGTCTCAAGGGTCTGTTGAAATATAGTTGTGGGTTAACACTAGACTGCAGTTGAATAGAACATTGACTTAATCATGGCCCTATCTGTATTTCCTGAGGATATTTTATATCCACATTTGTGGCAAAGTAAAGTTGCTATTCGAACACCTTTTGCTGATTGTCTAATTATCATTTTTGTGTCTTATTTTCTTAGCAGTGTTTTGCTTTGATATTTTGCATCAAGAATGTGGAACAAATACAAATGAACTTGTTTGGTTTGATACTTCCCAAAGTAATGTATTACTAGATGTACTCATACCTTTAACATCTACTTCTTATAAAGAGTTCACCTGATGATTTGTCAGGTGATTTCTTTTATCAAGCAGTTGAGACTGAGTTTGGAGTTCTATGATTTTCTCAATTTTATTCGATAGTTCTTGACACTTCTATTGTCACTGTCCTTTACATGTATCTCTATGCAGCCAGTGTTTAATGTTAAATGCTCCCCTCCTAAGATGTTTTAACACGCATCACCATACTCTTGTGATTTGTTTCCTGGCCTGTTTGTATATTTGGCATGTGCCATATCTGACAACTTTCATTATTGAATGAAATAACTATTTCCTTTGTCTGTGTATGGGCTAGTCTTTCCATTGAACATGATGGTTATATTCTAAATGTAGGTGAATTAACACTTACAGTATAGCCTGTTTCTTTTAAGAGTGGCGAGCAATGGGTTCTCTGTCTCATCTGGGTAATCGACTAAACACCAAATGTATAAAAACTCAATTGGTTTACTCAAGACAGAAAATTATTTTCTTAACATTTGAGCATTGCAAAGACCTCTGTAAACAAAGCTACACTGAACAAAAATATAAACACAGCATGCAACAATTAACGATTTTACTGAGTTAAAGTTCATATAAGCCTAATCTATGGATTTCACATGAATGAGAATACCAATATGCATCTGTTGGTCACAGATACCTTAAAGGTAGGGGCGTGGATCAGAAAACCAGTCAGTTCACCATTTGCCTTGTGCAGCGCGAAACATCTCCTTCGCATAGAGTTGATTAGGCTGCTAATTGTGGCCTGTTGAATGTTGTCCCATTACTCTAAAATGGCTGTGCAAAGTTGCTGGATATTGGCGGGAACTGGAATACACTGTCGTACACGTCGATTCAGAGCAACCAAAACATGCTCAATGGGTGACATGTCTGGTGATTTTGCAGGCCATGGAAGAACTGGGACATGTTCAGCTTTGAAGGAATTGTGTACAGATCCTTGCAAAATGGGGCCGTGCATTATCATGATGAAACATGAGGTGATGGCGGTGGATGAACGGCAGCATGCCAGTGGCCATCTAAGGTGAGCATTTGCCCACTGAAGTCGGATACGACGCCAAACTGCAGTCAGGTCAAGACCCTGGTGAGGACGTCGAGCACGCAGATGAGCTTCCCTTATACGGTTTCTGACGAAATTCTTCGGTTGTGCAAACCCACATTTTCATCAGGCGGGCTGGAGGATCCCACAGGTGAAGAAGCCTGATGTGGAGGTCCTGGGCTGGCGTGGTTCCTCGTGGTTGTGGTTGTGAGGCCGGTTGGACGTACTGCCAAATTCTGTAAAACGACGTTGGTAGAGAAATTAACATTAAATTCTCTGGTAACAGCTCTGGTGGACATTCCTGCAGTCAGCAGGCCAATTGCACGCTCCCTCAACTTGAGACATCTGTGGCATTGTGTGACAAAACTGCACATTTTAGACTGACGTTTTATTGTCCCCAGCACAAGGTGCACCTGTGTAATGATCATGCTGTTTAATCAGCTTCTTAATATGCCACATCTGTCAGGTAGATGGATTGTCTTGGCAAAGGAAAAATGCCCACTAACAAGGATGTAAACAAATTTGATAGAAGTAAGCTTTTTGTGCATCTTTTATTTCAGCTCATGAAACATGGGACCAACACTTTACATGTTGCATTTATATTTTTGTTCAGTATAGTTAAGTGTCCTAATAAACAATGTAGTCCAAATTCAGAATAATGTATTCAAACTGCTTGTTTACCATTTTACAAATACACCTGTTGTGACTGGGTTTTTACTATTATGTATGTGAGGTGGTAAATGTATTTTCGATCGATTTAGAGATAATTTACAATGGCAGTTCATGAATCTGAGATCATTAAATTAGTTGCTAGTAGTGGTGATATTTTTTACTTTTATCAGCTAAATTCTCATTAACACTGATTCAGACAACCTCGTACATTAAAACATTTAAAAACAGCTTGGTGTGCCTGAGTGATGTCATACAAGTTGAGACAAGTATATACAGTGCCTTCAGAAAGTATTCACGCCCCTTGACTTTTTCCACATTTTGTGTTACAGCCTGAAATTAAAATTGATTAAATTGAGATTGTGTGTAGGCCAGTGACAATACCCCATAATGTCAATGTGGAATTATGTTTTTACAAATTAATTAAGTGAAAACTGAAATGTCTTGAGTCAATAAGTATTCAACCCCTTTTGTTATGAGAAGCCTAAATAAGTTAAGGAGTAAAAATGTGCTTAACAAGATTTTTGAATGAGTACCTCATCTCTGTAGCCCACACATACACATAATTGTAAGGTCCCTCAGTAAAGCAGTGAATTTCAAACACAGATTCAACCACAAAGACTAGGGAGGTTTTCCAATGCCTCGCAAAGAATGGCACCTATTGGAAGAAGCAGACACTGAATATCCCTTTTGAGCATGGTGAAGTTATTAATTACACTGGCTCAATACACCCAGTCACTACAAAGTTACAGGCGTACTTTCTAAGTCAGTTGCCAGAGAGGAAGGAAACCGCTCAGCGATTTCACCATGATGGTGACTTTAAAACAGTTACACCGTTTAATAGTTGTGATAGGAGGAAACTGAGGATGGATCAACAACTAACCTAAATGACAGTGAAAATGAAGCTTGTACAGAATAAAAAAAATCCAAAACATGCATCCTGTTTGAAATGAAACACTAAATTAAAACTGCAAAAGATTTGGCAAATAAATTAACTTTATGTCCTGAATACAAAGAGTTATGTTTGGGGCAAATTCAACAACACGTCACTGAGTATCACTATCAAGCATGGTGGTGGCTGCATCATGTTTTGGGTATGCTTGCCATCGGCAAGGACTAGGGAGTTTTTTAGGCTAAAAAGACACTGAATAGAGCTAAGCGCAGGCAAAATCCTAGAGGAAAACCTGGTTCAGTCTGCTTTCCAATAGACACCGGGAGACATTCACCTTTCAGCAGGATAATAACCTAAAACACAAGACTAAATATACTCTGGAGTTGCTTACGAAGACGACATTGAAAGTTCCTCAGTGCCTAGTTACAGGTTAGATTTAAATCATCTTAAATCTATGGCAGACTTGAATGGCTGTCTAGCAATGATCAACAACTGAATGAGCAAATATTGTACAATCCAGGTGTCCAAAGCTATTAGACTTACCCAGAAAAACTCAGCTGTAATCACTGCCAAAATTCTACACTGAACAAAAATTATAAAAATATAAAAATGCAACAATAAAAGTAAACAATAGTTAGTTCCTATAAAGACATCTATTGAAATAAATTCATTATGCCCTAATCTATGGATTTCACATGACTGGGAATACAGATATGCATCTGTTGGTCATAGTTTTTATTTTTTTAAAGTAGGTGCGTGGATCAGAAAACCAGTCAGTATTGTAAGTCGCTCTGGATAAGAGCGTCTGCTAAATGACTTAAATGTAAATGTAAATGTATCTGGTGTGACCATCATTTGCCTCATGCAGCACGACACGTCCTTCGCATAGAGTTGATCAGGCTGCTGATTGTGGCCTGTGGAATGTTGTCCCACTCCTCTTCAATGGCTGTGCGAAGTTAATGGATATTGGCAGGAACTGGAACACGCTGTCGAACACGTCGATCCAGAGCATCCCAAACATGCTCAACGGGTGCCATTTGAGTATGTAGGCCATGGAAGAACGATGACATCAGCAATCCGCTCGCCCACACGCCACAATACACACTGTCTGCCCGGTACAGTTGAAATGGGGATTCATCTGTGGCCTCCCCTCCTATTAACTTCTCTTATCCCCTCACTCCGCCATTGAGTTGTTTGGTATGTCCCTCACCCTAATCTCTGAGATGGTTTCTGGCCTATGTAATATGATTCCACCTTATTCCTATATTGTCCATTTGCTTGTTTGATGACTCTGCCGAGGTCTTAGCGGGACTTCTTGTACTTATTCCTGTCCTCAGCCATAGACGGGGTTGTCTACGTTAGCTCCGTGTGCAGTAGCCCTGTCCTTTAGTTTAGTGCCAATCTCTGTATTAATCCTTGGCTTTTGATTGGGGAAGCAGCGAACCCTCACAGTGGGGACGTCGCCAATGCATTTTCAAAAAAAGCCAATGTTATCACCGGAGTCTCTAAACATATTCCAATCAGTGGTGGCAAAGGAGTCCTGTAGCATCTCTGATTCTGGTGACCATTTCTCAATAGAGCGAGTCACAGGTACTTCCTGTTTTGAGTTTCTGCTTGTAAACAGGAAGCAGGACTACGGAGTCATTTACCAAATGGCGGACGAGGGAGGGGCTTGTATGCTTGTTTGCTGGTAGAATAACAGTGATCTAGGACTTTATCGCCCCTTGTGGCGTTGGAGACGTGTTGATGGAAGTTGGGCATCACGTGTCTTAGTGACTGGGAATTAAAATCGCCGGCAACCAGAAAAGCAGCCTCAATGTAGGTTTTCTTGCTTGATTATAGCCTTGTACAATTCGTTAAGTGCCAGCTTGTTTTTCTTGTCCTGGGGTGGAATGTATACAACAGTCACACTAACAGCTGAAAACTCCCTCAGGAGGTAGAAGGGTTGGCATTTGACCATCAGGTATTCCAAGACAGGTGAATAGTGGGTCGGCACTTCAACCGCACTGGAGTTAGAACACCAGTTGATTTAGAGGCAAAAGATGTAGAGGAACTGACCCTGTACCGTGCCTTCGGAAAGTATTCAAACCCCTTGACTTTTTCCACATTTTGTTACGTTACAGCCATATCATTATTTCCTCTAATCTACACACAATACACCATGACGAAGCGAAAACAGGTCTAGACATATGTTGCGTTTATTTTTGTTCAGTATAACATGTATTTACTCGGGGTTGAATATTTACCTAACCAAGAGTTTTTTTACAAAAACATTTTTTTACAAAAAATCCACTTTGACATGTGTAGATCGTTGACAGAAAATGATTAATTTCAATATCCCTTTAACAACAAAATGTGGCAAAAGTCTATGGGTGTGAATACTTTCTAAAGTGTTTTCACCATCTTCACTGATTTGTTCCTTTTAATTCTTGGTCATAGGTCATTTTTATTTCAAAACATTATTTGCATATCCTCCTGCTGCAACTTTCTTAAATATTTTGAGCACAGTATAGTAACTTCTGTAGACATGTCTTTGAGAAATGTAAGATTCATGTTGTTTTAAGGGTGAAATTACATGGGGATGCAGGGCAAACAAAGTAAATATTTGATGTAATTATTTACATGGGATCCCTTATTTTCTGAGTTCCTTTGTTTTCATTAATAAACTACAAACATACAATTGTGAGCTCCTGGAGTCTTTGTATACTATCCACATCACAGCTGTTAAAGCTGGCAGGGGCATTAGCTATGTTAAAGGTTTGTGGTATGTAATAGAGGTCGAACGATTAATCGGAATGGCCGATTATATAACGCTTATATAACAATCGGTAATCGGTATTTTTGGCCACCGATTTGCCTATTTATTTATTTTTTTACACACCTTTATTTAACTAGTCAGATAAGAACACATTCTTATTTTCAATGATGGCCTAGGAACGGGGGTTAACTGCATTGTTCAGGGGGGATTCGTTTTTGCAACCTTCTGGTTATTAGTCCAATGCTCTAACCACCTGCCTTACATTCCACTCCACTACCTGTTACGCGAGGGCAGCAGGAAGCCAAGGTAAGTTGCTAGCTAGCATTAAACTTATCTTAAAAAAAACTATCAATCTTAACATAATCACTAGTTAACTACACATGGTTGATGATATTACTAGTTTATCTAACGTGTCCTGCGTTGCATATAATCGATGCGGTGCCTGATAATTTCTCATCGAATCACAGCCTACTTCGACAACCGGGTGATGATTTAACAAGCGCATTGGCGAAAAAAACACTGTCGTTGCACCAATGTACCTAACCATAAACATCAATGCCTTTCTTTAAAATCAATACACAAGTATATATTTTTAAACCTGCATATTTAGTTAATATTGCCTGCTAACATGAAATTGTGTCACTGCTCTTGCGTTCATTGCCTGGCTCGTTGTGAACTAATTTGCCAGAATTTTACGTAATTATGACATACCATTGAAGGTTGTGCAATGTAACAGGAATATTTAGACTTAGGGATGCCACCCGTTAGATAAAATACAGACCGGTTCCGTATTTCACTGAAGGAAAAAAACGTTTTGTTTTCGAGATGATAGTTTCCGGATTTGACCTAAGGCTCGTATTTCTGTGTGTTTATTATATTATAATTAAGTCTATGATTTGATAGAGCAGTCTGACTGAGCGGTGGTATGCACCAGCACGCTCGTAAGCATTCATTCAAACAGCACTTTTGTGCGTTTTGCCAGCAGCTCTTCGCAATGCATTGCGCTGTTTATGACTTCAAGCCTGTCAACTCCAAAGATTAGGCTGGTGTAACCGATGTGAAATGGCTAGCTAGTTAGCGGGTGCACGCTAATAGCGTTTCAAACGTCACTCGCTCTGAGACTTGGAGTAGTTGTTCCCCTTCCTCTACATGGGTAATGCTGCTTCGAGGGTGGCTGTTGTCGGTGTTCCTGGTTCGAGCCCAGGTAGGAGCGAGGAGAGGGACGGAAGCTATACTGTTACACTGGCAATACTAAAGTGCCTATAAGAACATCCAATAGTCAAAGGTATATGAAATACACATCGTATAGAGAGAGAGTCCTATAATTCCTATAATAACTACAACCTAAAACTTCTTACCTGGGAATTTGAAGACTCGTGTTAAAAGGAACCACCAGCTTTCATATGTTCCCATGTTCTGAGCAAGATACTTAAACGTTAGCTTTCTTACATGGCACATATTGCACTTCTACTTCTCCAACACTTTGTTTTTGCATTATTTATTTGAGGCTAAATAGATTTTGATGTATTATATTAAGTTAAAATAAGTGTTCATTCAGTATTGTTGTAATTGTCATTATTATAAATAAATAAACACAAAAAAAAATAAAACATTGTAAAAAAAATATTAATCAGCCTTTTTTTGGCCCTCCAATAATCGGTATCAGCGTTGAAAAATCATAATCGGTCGACCTCTAGTATGTAACAGACAGAAATTGAATTGAAAGTGCAGACTTCTATTTCACAGGACAATACACATAATCAACCTCCACTTGCTGTTGCAACAATTGTCTTGTTACAAGTGTTTTTGAGAGACAAGCACATATATTGACAATACTGCATTGAAATGGAAAAATGCTATAATAAATGATATTTTATTTTTTACCTTTAACTAGGCAAGTCAGTTAAAAACAAATTCTTATTTTCAATGACGGCCTAGGAACAGTGAGTTAACTGCCTTGTTCAGGGGCAGAACGACATTTTTACCTTGTCAGCTCAGGGATTCCTTTCGGTTACACGTCCAACGCCCTAACCACTAGGATATCTGCCGCCCCAATGTAAGCCTTAGCTAACACTGCCATACCCCAATGTACATACACAGGCTTACTTTGCTTTGAGCAGCACATAGTCGGCCAGTGAATGGTCATGACATGTTCCTGGCAAACGTCTTTCAGGACACAAATAATCAACTTCAGTCTGCACCATATATTTTTTCACAAACCGTTTACAAATATGGAAGCGTAGGGCATATGAATAAATGTGTCACTATAACTGTCACATAATCAAACATATTCTGGAACTTCCAGTGTCAGCAGTTGGATCCACTGTGACAGTTCGTTTGTCCCGTACCACGACTGCCTGGTTTCCATACTGACTGTACCACGTACTTTGACTCCGACTGAGGTAGTTACTCGGTGGTCCCTGTTTCAGCTCCATTTGCTGCTGTTGCCAAATTAGCAGCGACGTGTCCTTGAACCTAAACCGAGCATAGCCCTCCGAGAGGGCTTTCTCGACTAAAGGATATCTCTCAGACATGATGTTGCCGTCATCGCTCCAATCTCTTGTTTTGTTACCACTGACTGCCTGGATGGGCAGGGCAGCGTTGTCGTAGTTCTCGGAAAAAACGGTTCGGGTTGCGCGACAGATTAAGCTAGCTAGATTTTCTGGTTGGCAGTAGCTAGTAAATGACACCGTCACCAACCATACTGTTGTGACACCCAACCTTGTAAAACGTTGACTACACGTACTTGTGGATATAGATAACGTTAGCTAGCTTGTTGCTAACGTAACAGTCATTGTTAGCGATCCAGCTTCCTTAAAAAAAATACATATACGTCTATCAACTGGGTTTCTTCAATGCGATTCCGTAGTGATTTGCAATATTGGTGCAGGTTTTACAACACAAATTCATCAGACATGGCTGAGCCGAGATGTATTTGTCGCTGATGCCAGAGTTAAATCAGCGCTTAAGTTCAACCAGAAGCGTTCCGGCGGAAGTCATTAATTGGCAATGGAGCAGTCCGCAACGCTAAATTTGGGATCCAGCACTAGGCTGCGGTGCGTACCACGAGTTCAATATTTTCAACTCGTACGTTGTATTACCTTGCGGTGGTACAAACAGAAGTTCATAAAAGTTCCCTATGGGGAAGAGTCACCATAGATGCCAAAATGATAATCTCTAGCAACATCAATACATTTAATTGGTTCTCATATAGAGTACAGATTTCAAGTCACTCGCTTGCCGTGCATGATGGCATGCTAAATTACACAAGTCCTTCAGTCGGTGTCTTCTTGTCTCGAACTACAATAGTCATTGAGACAGAAGACAAGAAAACTATACAGAACAAAAATCTAAACACATTTGAAGTGTTGGTCCCATGTTTCATGAGCTGAAACAAAATATCTTGGAAACATTCCAATACGCACAACAATAGTATTTCTCTCAAATGTTGTGCACAAATTTGTTTACATCCCTGTTAGATGGCTGAAGTTTTGATGGAGTGTGCAATTAGCATGCTGACTGCAGGAATGTCCACCAGACCTGTTGCCAGAGAATGTAATGTTAATCTCTACCATAAACCACCTCCAACATTGTTTGAGTTTGGCAGTACGTCCAACCGTCCTCACACCACGTTGTATGGCGTTGTGTGAGAGCGGTTTGCTGTTGTCAATGTGAACAGAATGCCCCCATGGTGGCTGTGGGGTTATGGTATGAGCAGGCATAAACTAGACAGCAAACACAATTGCATTTTATCGATGGCAATTGAATGCAGAGATACCGTGATGAGATCCTGAGGCCCATTGTCGTGCCATTCATCCGCTGCCATCACCTCATGTTTCAGCATTGTAATGCATGGCCCCATGGCGCAAGGATCTGTACACAATTTCTGTAAGCTGAAAATGTCCCAGTTCTTCCATGGCCTGCATACTCACCAGAAATGTCACCCATTGAGCTTGCTTGGGATGCTCTGGATTGACGTGTAAGACAGTGTGTTCCAATTCCTGCAACTCCACACAGCCATTGAAGAGTGGGATAACGTTCCACAGGCCACAATCAACAGTATGCAAAGATGTGTTGTGCTGCATGAGGCAAATGGTGGTCACACCAGATCTTGACTAGTTTTCTGATCCACACCACTACTTTTTTTTTTTTAAAGGTATCTCTGACCAACAGATGCTGTAGATGTTGTAGTTCCAGTCATGTGAAATGTATAGATTAGAGCTTAATGAATTTACTTCAATTGACCGATTTCCTCATATGAAGTGTAACTCAGTCAAATCTTAAATTGTTTCATGTTATATTTATTTTTGTTCAGTAATGCTGAATTGTCTGTTAGTATCTCACCCAGCCTATGTAACCAGTAGGTCAATAGGAGAATAACTTTAATCTGTTATAATAATTTGCTTTGGTCGATCAGGGCGAAAATGATCTTCTCCATGCTGCAAACCGTTCTGCAACCTTGCGAAGCACATGTGCATCTAGTACAGAAAATGCAAGCTACACATCCGGCAAAAACAACATATCGCAAAACAAATGTGCATCTGGTGGACATACAGCTTATGGCAACATTGTGTCCAAAAATCAATCTAAGTAGAATGATTGATTACGACACAATGGTTCCATATACCATATTTTATTATTTAGTTTAACTTTTTTAGGCCCTGGAGATTTAATAAATCACTTTTTCAGGAGAGACCAGCTCATGAAAGCAGCATTCTTGCATAAATGTTTGAAAAGCATACACTACAATAAAACATTTTAGCTAAAATGCCAAACGTATCCATGTCTAGTTGAAAGGGAATGACCACAGAACGTGCATGGAGACAGACCTCAGGGAGTATAGAATATAGTGTTGTAGACATTAAAACCATTCAGTAAAATCAATTCTCTTCTTGTGGTTTGCTGAAAGCCAGATGCAAAACAAAACCACAATACATTTGAATCTAGTTATGCAATATTGTTTAAATCAGGTCCCACAAGCTTGATTACTGGAATCAGGGCAGTAAAAGAAAGTAGCAGCCCAAGTTAATTAAATAAACTGGTTAAGATGGTGCTAGCTCTCCAGAGAATTGACAAGGCTGTCAGCTGTGGTGGTAGTACTGTAGGCTAAGCTGCTTCAAGGCATTGCCTTCACTTTTTCTTTGGGACTGCCTCCAAGGGTTTCCCAATGTCCTTCCCACGCAACTTCAGTCCTATGGATAACATGGAGGAAAAACACTCAGATTTTTGTTGACACCATCTCGAAACACCTGGGCTTTATTGTTCCATTAGTGATACTGATATAATCAAATATGTTTGTAATCAGACTAGTTAGTTCAAAAATAACCAAATAATGGTGTCAAACAGGCCTATGTTGCAAGAAGGGTGATATGAAGCTATGACATAAAAAAGACCTGTAAATAAAGCTCACCAATTGCTCTTTCAATCTTTCCCATGACTTGGTTATTGGGGATAGCCTTTCCAGATTCGTAGTCTCCAATTATCTGTGGTTTTTCATTGATTTTCTAAAAAAGAAAAGAAAAGACCAACAACATATCCATGACTGGTATAGAACATTTATTTGATCCAAGCCCTGCTAAGCCAAGGTAAATACACTTCAATAAACAACCCTCAGTGAAAATGAACTGAGTTCCTTTATTTTAATCTCTTCATCCACATTTGGGAGAGTGTACTTACAGTGGCCAGGTCTTTCTGTGTCAGGCCCTGATTTTGCCGGCCTTGTTGGATGACCTTGCCCACCTCCAGAGATACTCTTTGGTGTTGAAGCTCTTCAGTCTCTCTGTCAAGCTTTGCTGTATTCTTGGTGATCACGTGCTGTTTGTTTTGTCCTGCAGCCCCTGAGAAGGAGAGAAAGGTAATAGCAGGGTTTCCCAAACTCAGCGCTCGTGACCAAGGGGTGTACATTTTGGGTTTTGCCCTAGCACTACATAGATTATTTAAATAATCAACTAAATCACCCAGCTTTGATAATTTGAATCATCTGTGTAGTGTTAAGGCAAAAACCAAAATGTGCCCCCATTGGGGTCCAGAGGACCAAGTTTGGGAAACTCTGGGTAACAAGCTAACAAATTCAACAACAATATCTAATTATTGGGACTATCAGGCCAATGCTGCACGATTTTAAATGTATTCTAAGATACAAGACTGAAACAAAATGGACCACCCTCTGTTCTTCATTCCTGATCCTGGGGACCCACATGGTCCGCAGGCTTTTGTTTCAGCCCAGTAGACACACTTGACTCAACTAATCATAAAGCACTTGAGTTTAATCAACTACTGTATGTTACAACTAGGCTGGAAAAAGTACACCCTGTGGATCCCAAGAATCAAGATTGTCTTATGTCAGAGTTTTACAGCAGTCTGCTCTGATGTAGCCTAGTTGTCGAAAGAATGGGTGGCCCCTTTAGTTACATATCATACAAAATGGCACTATATGAATATACAAAATGTCTAACCTGTATTGGCAGATTTAAATAACTTGATTTCTAGACTTATGTCGCAGACAAAAATGTGCGTTTGTGCTTAAATATGAATACGTTTACTCCGCTTCAGTACACAATTCAAACATTTGCTCAATACGGCCATCATTGGAGATAATGAAAATCTAATTGGCAGTAAAGAACAAAAATGTAGTAAAAACTCAAGGCCTTGATGACATTATTGAGATGGTGTGTGTAGCAAGATATCCATCTTATCTCAACATTGAATAATAAGCACAACCACAGACATGGTACAACATCCTACCAAACCAAAAGATAACACAATTGATGGGAGTTCTTACATTTCTTAGTGGTATCAAGTTCTTCTCCACGTCTTTGAGCTGCTGCAACAGCCTAAACGACAGTAACGTATCACATTGTTGTGTCAATGTGTCCTGACTGTGTAGAAAGTTCATACATTTTAACTTGTTAAACGTTAGCCACATTACAAGACACACACCGTTTAAAGGGAAAGTCAATAATAATAATAATAATAATAATAAATAATACCACCACCACCATATTTGTTTAACATAACTAGCTACAGTATAGTAACGCTAGCTAGGTACATTTGGAACCATTTCTGGACAACTTATTTCAAGTGCGAATGCAAATAAGCTAGCAGGGTAGACAGCTAGTAAGACTTTAAAAAAATGCAAATAGTTTAAGCCAAAAGATAGCCAGTTCACTGACAGTTCAGACGCTGTCTAGCCAGACTACGCTAGTAATCAGCTAACGTTCGCAAACGCATTAGCCCAAGCCTGCTTCTACCTAAACTAACGTTAGCTACCTGTTTCGACTTCGACTGTGCGACAGTTGGTCCCTTCTTCCTCAGTATGGTCACGGTATCCCAGTCACTTTCTGCCATGTTTTTGAGTTTACCTTGATGGAAACAATGTATAAACAGGTTGGTTTAGATACAAATGTAAAGTCAGTATGCTATACGATAACTTTAGCGCTCGCTAATATAACGTGGTAACTATGAAAGTACCGTACACTACCGAATAGTCAGTCGACGCCGCCGTTCACAGGAGTTCTATAATGACGTCACATACGTCCTATACGCATTGAGCAATACTAATGCCGCATTCAAAACAACTAGGAACTCGGAAAAATACGAGGTCAAATCAAGAAGTCAGTGATTTTCAGGTCGGAGCTCTAGAAAGAGGCCAGAGTTCCCGAGTAGGAATTCCGTGTTGGATGGCCGTTCAAATCGATTTTTCCCAGTCGGATTTAGTTTTTTCCCCCGAGTTTCCAATTGTTTGAACACTCAGACGTCGGACCGAGCTCCCTGTTGTTTTGAACACGGCATATGAACTGGAGATAGCCTCCAAGATGGCCGAACGTTGTTTTCAACGTAGGGTACGTTCGTAAATTAACTCTGGCTATCTATTCGCTATCAGAGCGCAGTGCAAAATAACTGATGGATTTACGAACGTAAAACACCTGTTTAATATGACCAGTGTCAGTAAACGTCGGCAACAAAACGTCATTAATTTGATTTCAGCAGCACAGTTAGTTAGTTACCAACGCTCTAGTCTACATAATATTAAAACAGCCTAACCAGCTCTGCTAGGGTGAGAAGAATGGTCAGAGTGGGGTGTTCTCTCATTTATTTACAGAAGTAGCTACAGGCTAGCTAACTTTACCCAGTTAGCTTGGGTACTTGACTGCCATTGTGAGGTCAGAAAGCTCAGATCAACCCTACTCATTTTTACATTTACATTTTAGTCATTTAGCAGACGCTCTTATCCAGAGCGACTTACAGTAGTGAATGCATACATTTCATACATTTTTTTTCTTTCCATACTGGTCCCCGTGGGAATCAAACCCACAACCCTGGCGTTGCAAACACCATGCTCTACCAACTGAGCCACACGGGACCATATTGCCACGGAAAGGGTTACATAGCCTTCATAAGGAAGCCAAACCTCAATCACCAGTGCCATTTTCTCATAACCACGGGGTACAGTACAAGGAAGTTGGCAATTGAGCCAATAAACTACTCCTTGGTCAGAGCGTCCAGTGTGCGCACTGAACACTCCCAGAGCGAAATGCTCTGCATTTACAAATGGACTACCTATGTAGTTGGAATACCTATGTAAGAATGCTGTTCATTGACTACAGCTCAGCATTCAACACCATAGTACCCTCATCATAAAGCTTGAGTCCCTGGGTCTCGACCCCGCCCTGCGCAACTGGGTCCTGGACTTCCTGACAGGCCTCTTCAACTTCAGGAGGCTGAAAAAATGTGGCTTGTCACCGAAAACCCTCACAAACTTTTACAGGTGCACAATCGAGAGCATCCTGTCCTGCTGTATCATTGCCTGGTACCGCCCACAACCGCAGGGCTCTCCAGAGGGTGGTGCGGTCTGCACAACGCATCCCCGGGAGCAAACTACCTGCCCTCCAGGACACCTACAACACCAGATGTCACAGGAAGGCAAAAAAGATCATCAAGGGCAATAACCACCAACCGAGCCACTGCCTGTTCACCCCGCTTCCGCCCAGAAGGCGAGGTCAGTACAGGTGCATCAAAGCTGGGACAGAGAGATTGAAAAACAGCTTCCATCTCAAGGCCATCAGATTGTTAAACAGCCATCACTAGCACAGAGAGGCGGCTGCCTACCTACAGACTTGATATCATTGGCCACTTTAATAAATGGAACACTAGTCACTTTAATAATGCCACTTTAAGAATGTTTACATATCTCGCATTACTTATCTCATATGTATATACTGTATCCTACACTCTCTATTCTGTACTTTCTATGGCATCTTAGCTGCTCTGTCACTGCTCATCCATATATTTTATATTTATATATTCTTATCCCATTCCTTTACTAGATTGTGTATATTAGGTTTTGATGTGGAATTTGTTAGATATTAGGTTTTGTTGTGGAATTGTTAGATATTACCTGTTAGATACTGCTGCACTGTTGGATCTAGAAGCATAAGCATTTCGCTACACTAGAAATAACATCTGTTAACCATGTGTATGTGACCAAAAACATTTGATTTGATTTGGACAATCTGACTATGCTCTGAATTTACAAACGCCTTCTGGCACTTCAGAGTGAATTTACGAACACACCCATAATCTCACAGATAGAACAAGGATACCGATTTCACTGGATGTATAAATGTGAAGCATCCGGTTGGCGTTTCCACTCACTACAAAATATGGTGATGTGAGGAAGACCATTGGCCACAGTGGGAGAAACTGGAACTAGATGGTTTTTGGCTGACATTCTGCAAATTTTCTAATCAATTAAACATTTGATCTACATACAGTTTTATGTTTCCAAAACTAAAATCTGTATCAAACAGAGTGCACTAAGGTTGGTAGACTTACCAAATTGTTTATAGAGATTACTTTGTTTAGGACGAGTGCACTATGTACTGGGCGTTTTCGTAATGAAAAATGTCATGCATATTCAGTAGCGCACAAATGGTACTTGTCCTCTTCTTGGTGATAGCTAGCTAATTCTCAACTCACAAATAACAACAACAAAAAAACGTACTTGGCTTAAACAGCTAGAAATCGATGTCTTTGTACGTTTTTCCACTACTAGTCCAACGTCTCGGGAAAATAAAATAAAAAATTCACGATAAGACACATACGTCATCAATAAATGTAAAATGTTCTTTATGATTTTGTTTAGGGGGAGGGGAAGCAAAATAAAAAACAAATCATTACGCAAAGCTAATTTCTCGCTTGATTATGAAATTGTTGAGCTGGAATCTCATGTGTTTGTCAAAGATCCCAATAACAACTGCAATTATTACGAGATGGAAAGATGAGGCTATGTGCAGCAATCGGCTGCAATACTGTCCAGAGAAAGGGAGGAAAATCAGTTTTCCAATTTCCAACAGACGTTGAAAGGTATATAATAAATAAAGAGAAGATGCATTTGGATTAATTATTGCATGGTGAGGCACATGTCTATCGCTGTAATCAATAGTGTGCTGTATCCATGACTACCCATCTAATCAATCACTTAAGCAATGATCACTGGTGATCACAGATAGATAAAACATGCTACCAGTAATGAAACAATAGCTGAGTATACCACAACTAGCATGATGAGGCAGCATGGCTAGCTAACGTTAGTTGACTAATGTGCCCAGCTAAATTACATCCAATGGTATCCCAGGGTATGCTGCACAATCAATAGGAGCCATCATTTGTGACACTGGGTCATTGCAAAGCAATTTATCCAGCTGTAGAACACCATTAAGTACCTCTTAAGTTATGGTTGATGTCTGTAAGACATTGTATAGGCAACAACTTCAGTTCTGTTGCCCTATGATCAGATTAGTTCAGAATACCATAAAATACTATAATTATATGCATCTTCAGAAAATAGACTAAACTCAAAAGGTTGTACATTTAACAGACATTTATGAAAGGCCAGTTATCGTGGTGAAAAATATAGAACATATAGAAACCATGAAAATAAAGAGCATTTGATCACAACCTGGAAGAACACATTGAGCATGCATCCCCTCTCAATAGGAAAATGATGCAAAAAGAAAGACATGCACCATGTGTAGAATTAGAGCATCACTTCAAAAGAGCAATCAGGAGGTTCAAGAAAGCAGCAACTGAAAATGTAGACCCCCAGAAGTCAGAAGACTACGGGGATAGAGTCCATATACATTGCATTCGGAAAGTATTCAGACCCCTTCCCTTTTTCTACATTTTGTTACGTTACAGCCTTACACGCTGACCACACCACCTGCATCGTGTGCGCGAGCGTTGAAAAATAAATGTATACATAAAGGTTGAACTGAGGTCCACACTCCAGTCCAGTTGGTGGTAGTAATTCACCTTAAAGTTGGTTGCCAACTGCCATATATATATATTTTTTTAAATCTTTATTTTAACAGGGAAAACAGACTGAGAACTGGATCTCTTTTACGGCTGTGCCCTGTGTAAACATGTTGACATGTACAGTTTTAGGCATACAGACAAGAACATTTCAAACATACAAAACAAAGACACAATTCAACAGAAACAATCACAGACAACATCATATTGATCCTCCATAATATTTTTGAAATGGGCAAGGGACACCAGAGTGTCTAACTTAAGTTGGATCTGCAGTTTGTTCCATAAATAAGGCGCAAAGGAACTAAAGGCAGTCCTACCCAACTCTGTGGAGACCGCAGGAGTCTCTAATGTAATCCACATCTGTGATCTGGTTTTAGAATTTGTATATCTAGTGGAAATTAATGATGATATATATGGAGGTAGTTTTAAAAGAAGCGCTTTATAAATAAACAAGAGAGCATGTTGCTCTCGCCTCAAAGATAGAGGCCCAACCCACATGTTGATATAGGATACAGTGATGAGTTTTGTAACTATCACCCGTGATAAACCTGAGTGCACAATGGTAAATAGCATCCAGTGGTTTTAATGTGTTTGCCGATGCATGCATATAGATAATATCACCATAATCTAAAACGGACATAAAAGTAGCCTGCACAATTTGTTTTCTATTTACAAAGGACAGACAAGCCCTGTTTCTGTAAAGGAACCCTATCTTGAATTTGAGCTTTTTTCCCAATTCAGTAACATGTTTTTTAAAAGAAGCCTATCATCTAACCATACCCCTAAATATTTATATGCAGAGACCTGTTTGATTTGAGTACCATCCAAGCTAGTGATTACAAAAGTGTTTCTAACTGAGAGTTTAGACCTAGAAAAAAAACATGACATTTGTTTTCTTAGCGTTTAAAACAAGTTTAAGCTGTAAAAGAGACCCCTGTAGTATCCTAAAATCAGACTCCAACTGCATTAAAGCTTGGTCCGCTGTTGGAGCAATAGAGTACATCACTGTGTCATCTGCATATAAATGGGATTTACAATATCTGACATCATCACCAATGTTGTTTATATAAAGTGAGAACAATAGTGGGCCAATTATTGAACCCTGAGGGACCCCTTTAAGTAACTGTAAGGAGTCAGACTTGACCCCGTCGACCATGACGGCCTGAGTTCTATCTTTAAGATAGTCATAAAACCATCGGCAGGCATCAGTGCCCACTCCTATAGAAGACAGCTTACTCAAAAGGATAGCATGGTCTACAGTGTCAAAAGCTTTTGACAAATCTACAAACAACGCAGCACAGTGCTTTCTATCATCTAAGGCATTTGCAATATCATTTACAACAAGCATAGTGGCCGATGTGGTACTGTGTTTAGATCTAAAACCAGATTGATTGGTGCTAAGAATACTGTTAGCAGAAAGAAAAGACTGTAACTGTTTGTTGACTATAGATTCTAGGTTCTTTGCCAGAGAAGGGAGCCTAGAGATGGGTCGATAGTTATCCAAATCACTACCGTCACCTCCCTTATGTAATGGCAGAACAAAAGCTGCTTTCCACACCTTAGGGATAATTCCTGTGCTTAATGTTAGTTTAAAAATGTGTGTCACTGAACCAGCAATGATAGGTGCAGCACACTTAAGTAAGAACGGGTCTAAATTGTTAGCGCCTAAGGATTTCTTAGTATCAATGGCACACAGGGCAGCTAGAACCTCTGCTTCGGTTATTTTCTGGAAACTAAAAACAGGGTTACCATTTTTCAGCGTAACGGTTGAAAAGCAAGACGAAAAATCAACTAACTGGCCAGTGCCACAATGGCCACTTTTCCTTTCAAATAAAAAACCAGCAGAGATGAAATGCTTATTAAAAGCATCACAAATATCATTTTTTTCACTTAGGATACAGGAATCTGAGGTAATTTGCTTAGGAAGAGAAACAGCAGAATTCCCCCGTTTCAGTGAATTAACGGTTTTCTAGAATTTTGCAGGATCTCCTGCAGAATCTGTCATAGCATTAAGGAAGTAATTTGATTTTGCCTTTTTGACAGCTGCAGTACATTTATTTCTCAATTGCCTAAAAAACAGCCAATCAGCTGGAGTACCTGTTTTCCTCGCCAAGGCCCAGGCCCGATTCTTTTGCAGGAAAATACCTGACAATTCAGGAGAGAACCAAGAACTGGTTCGGTTTCTTACTCTGTGATTCTTAAGCGGGGCATGTTTATCAGACATAAAGGTAACAATAGAAGAGAAAAAAGCAAGGGCTAAAACCGGGTCCAGAAAACAGCAAGTGGATAAAAACTCAGAGTGATATAAGTCAAGGGTAAAAGCTTGCTGTGAGAAATGTTTATAATTTCTCTTAGAGATTATACAGGGATCAGAGTGTTTCAGCCTGGTATCTCTAATACAAGCAATAGGGCAGTGGTCACTGATATCATTTGCAAAAACCCCACTGGCTGTGTATTTATGGGGGGTATTTGTTAGAATAATGTCTAGTAGAGTAGATTTTACTGGGTTCTTAAAGTTGGGACGGGTTGGTTTAGTTATCAGCTGAGTTAGATTTAGCTCAGTACAAATGTCTTTTAATTTATCGGATACTGGTGAAAGCCAATCCAGGTTAAAATCTCCCAAAATCAGTAATTCAGAGTTTGCATAATTAGACAGTATATCAGATAATTTGCATAGAGTACAAGGAGGAGCTGAGGGGGGGCGATATACCCCTCTTAGAGTTAAACGAGCATTATTACCAAGTACCAAATTTAAAACTAGACATTCATATTGCTTTGGGACAGAGGTTGATATGGACACAGAAACATTTAAGCAGCATTTTACCTGGGAGACTAGTCAGGATTGAGGGAAAGATGAATGGAGAAAAGTACAGTGAGGTCCTGGATAAAAACCGGAGCTCAGGACCTCAGACTGGGGCGAAGGTTCACCTTGCAACAGGACAACGAGCCTAAGCACCCAGCAATATTAACTAAATATGCAGGTTTAAAAATATATACTTGGGTATTGATTTTAAAGAAAGGCATTGATGTTTATGGTTAGGTACATTGGTGCAGCGACAGTGCTTTTTTCGCAAATGCAATTGTTAAATCATCACCCGTTTGTCGAAGTAGGCTGTGATTCGATGAGAAATTAACAGGCACCGCATCGATTATATGCAACGCAGGACACGTTAGATAAACTAGTAATATCATCAACCATGTGTAGTTAACTAGTGATTATGTTAAGATTGATAGTTTTTTATAAGATTAATGCTAGCTAGCAACTTACCTTGGCTTCTTGCTGCCCTCGCGTAACAGGTAGTCAGCCTGCCATGCAGGCTCCTTGTGGAGTGCAATGTAAGGCAGGTGGTTAGAGCGATGGACTAGTAACCAGAAGGTTGCAAAAACGAATCCCCGAATCCCCCCTGAACAAGGCAGTTAACCCCCATTCCTAGGCCGTCATTGAAAATAAGAACGTGTTCTTAATCTGACTTGCCTAGTTAAATAAAGGTGTAAATAAATTGGTGGCCAAAAATACCGATTACTGATTGTTATGAAAACTTGAAATTGGCCCTAAGTAATCGGCCATTCCGATTAATCGGTCGACCTCTAGTAGGGACATCAGTCTGAAGAAGTCCTTCGATTACCTGAAGAATGGGGTTTATGCTGTGTGCGAGGAGCACTTTGAAGAGTGTTTTATTCTGATTATGTAGAGCTACTATCTTTGTCAATAAAAATGAATTTCAGTCATATCTGAAACATTTCTGTTGAAAATATCTCTCTTTCAACAGGGTTCATGGAAGACACTGTCCTCTGAGGCAATACCTACCAGAAAACTTTGCAGGAATCCACCCCCTGGATCTGCAACAGATGTACGGCGTAGTAGAAAAGTAAGTAAGTCAACTATAAAGTTTGTAGATTAGCAATTAAAGATGCATCATTATTGTTTTATATCAATGCAACAGGTTTAAAGTCTTGAATTGTCTATTTTTGAAGGAGAGGACAGGGAAGCAGATCTTGGAGTTTTTGGTGAGAAAGTGAGAGAGAATATGAGAGTGAAAGAGAGCGTGGACCAAGCTCCAGCAGAGGAAGCAGCAGATAAACCTGCATTTTTTTTGCAAGGATTTATACATGACACTAACCTCAACATCAAAACCTTGATTCCAAATCACAATTCCATACCTACAACTTTGTTGTCCTTAAGCCATTTTGCCACAACTTTGGAAGTATGCTTGGGGCCATTGTCCATTTGGAAGACCCATTTGCGACCAAGCTTTAACTTCCTGTCTGATGTCTTGAGATGTTGCTTCAATACATCCACATCATTTTTCTTCCTCGTGAAGCCATCTATTTTGTGAAGTGCACATGTCCCTCCTGCAGCAAAGCACCCCCACAACATGATGCTGCCACCCCTGTGCTTCACGGTTGGAATGGTGTTCTTCGGCTTGCAAGCCTCCCCCTTTTTCCTCCAAACATAACGATGGTCATTATGGCCAAACAGTTCTATTTTGTTTCATCAGACCAGAGGACATTTCTCCAAAAAGTACAATCTTTGTCCCCATGTGCAGTTGCAAACCGTAGTCTGGCTTTTTTTATGGCGGTTTTGGAGCAGTGGCTTCTTCCTTGCTGAGTGGCCTTTCAGGTTATGTCGATATAGGACACGTTTTACTGTGGATATAGATACTTTTGTACCCGTTTCCTCCAGCATCTTCACAAGGTCCTTTGCTGTTGTTCTGGGATTGATTTGCACTTTTCACACAAAAGTACATTCATCTCTAGGAGACAGAATGCGTCTCCTTCCTGAGTGGTATGACAGCTGCGTAGTCCCATGGTGTTTATACTTGCATACTATTGTTTGCACAGATGTACGTGGTGCCTTCAGGAGTTTGGAAATTGCTCCCAAGGATGAACCAGACTTGTGGAGGTCTACAATTTCTTTCTGAGTTCTTGGCTGATTTCTTTTGATTTTCCCATGATGTTAAGCAAAGAGGCACTGAGTTTGAAGGTAGGCCTTGGAATACATCCACAGGTACACCTCCAATTGACTCAAATGATGTCAATTAGCCTATCAGAAGATTCTAAAGCCATGACATCATGTTCTGGAATTTTCCAAGCTGTTTAAAGGCACAGTTCATTTAGTGTGTGTAAACTTCTGACCCACTGGAATTGTGATACAGTGAATTATAAGTGAAATAATCTGTCTGTAAACAATTGTTGAAAAAATTACTTGTGTCATGCACAAAGATGTCCTAACCGACTTGCCAAAACTATAGTTTGTTAACAAGAAATTTGTGGAGTGGTTGAAAAACAAGTTTGAATGACTCCAACCTAAGTGTATGTAAACTTTGACTTCAACTGTATGTAAACCTCTGTATATACTGTACAAAAACCACGTGTGGTGTGTGTGTGTTTGTATATGTCTGTGCCTATGTTTGTGTTGCTTCACAGTCCCCACTGTTCCATACGGTGTTTTTTTTACCTGTTTTTTAAATCAAATGTTACTGCTTGCATGAGTTCCATGTAGTCATGGCTCTATTTAGTGCTGTGATCCTTCCATAGTCTGTTCTGGACTTGGGGACTGTGAAGAGACCTCTTGTGACGTGTCTTGTGGGGTTTGCATGGGTGTCCGAGCTCTGCACCAGTAGTTCAAACAGACAGCTCATCATTCAACATGCCAATACCTCTCGCAAATACAAGCAGTGATGAAGTCAATCTCTCCTCCACTTTGAGCCAGGAGAGACTGACATGCATATTATTAATATTAGCTCTCTTGAGGCTAGCAACAGTAGATGGGCCAGGGTGTACATGCACATTTCCAGATATAATCAGCAGTAAGGATAACATCATCCTGACCCATCTACTGTTGCTAGACCCAATTCTAATTTGGGCTCTGATATCTGCTTCAATGATTTCTGCACATTAACAGTAGAAGCTTATTACCTAAAATTGATCAATTGAAAGTGTGGCTTCACAGCTCCAATCCAGATGTGTTGGTCATTACTGAGACGTGGTTAAGAAAGAGTGTTTTGAACACTGATGTTGACCTTTCTGGTTATAACCTTTTTCGGCAAGACAGATCTTGGAAAGGTGGTGGAGTGACAATCTTTGCCAAGGAACACCTTCAGTGCTCGGTTGTCTCCACCAAGTCTGTACCCAAACAATTTGATTTGCTGGTTTTATGCATTAAACATTCAAATAACTCTTTGTTGACTGTTGCTGGGTGTTATCGGCTACCATCAGCACCGGCCTGTGCCCTAACAGGCCGGTGCTGCTGCTTAGCTACTGCTAAGCTCTCTCCTGGCCCCTTACACTAAGTCTGAATTTGTACTGCTAGGTGACCTAAACTGGGACATGCTTAAACCACCTGACCAAGTTCAAAAGCAATGGGACTCCTTAAATCTTTCTCAGTTTATTACCAATCCCACAAGATATGACTTCAAACACCCAGAAAAGGCTACTCTCCTTGATGTTATCCTTATAAATAATTCTGATAGGTATCAGTCTGGTGTTTTCTGTAATGACCTTAGTGATCACTGTTTCACAGCCTGTGTTCGTAATGGCTGCTCAGTGAAACGACCTATCCTGATTTGTCATAGACGCCTGCAAAAATACTTTAATGATCAAGCCTTCCTTCATGACCTGGCCTCTGTAAATTGGTATAGAATCAGCTTGATCCCAAATGTCAAAGATGCTTGGACCTTCGTTTTTGATATTTTCATGGTATCATTAACAAATACGCACCCATAAAGAAAATGTGAATAAAAAACAGATTCTGCCCCTGGTTCGACTGATCTGGCTCAGATTATTACTCCACCTCATGAATTCCATTTGGAAAATCACTCGGCACATGCATACTCAGGCAAATTTGAAATAAGTTCACTCAGGCTATCCGGAAGGCCAAAGTTAGTTACTGTAAGGAGCAGTTCTCTATCTGTGGGTCTAACCCCAAGAAGTTCTGGAAAACGGTTCAAAACCTGGAGAATAAACCCTCCTCCTCACAGTTGCCCATGTCCCGTAATGTGGATGATGTGGTTGTTACTGACAAGTAGCACATGGCTGAGCTCTTTAATCACTACTTCATTAAGTCAGGATTCCTATTTGACTCTGCCATGCCTCCTTGCCTGTCCAACATTTCCTAATCTCCCACCACTTCTAATGCAATTATCCCCGATGTTCCTCCCTATTTTTCCCCCGCTACAAAGTTTCTCCCTGAAGGCGGTCACTGAGTCCGAGGTGTTAAAGGAGCTCATTAAACTTGACCCCAAAAAACATCTGGGTCAGATGGTTTAGACCCTTTCTTCTTTAATGATGCTGCCCCTATCATTTCCAAGCCTATCTCTGACCTTTTTAACCTGTCTCTCCTCTCTGGGGAGGTTCCCATTGCTTGGAAGGCAGTGCATCCTTTATTTAAAGGGGGAGATCAAACGGATCCTAACTGCTATAGGCCAATTTCTATTTTGCCCCGTTTATCAAAAGTGTTGGAAAAACTTGTCAATAATCAACTGACTGGCTTTCTTGATGTCTATAGTATTCCCTCGGGTACGCAATCTGATTTCCGCTCAGGTTATGGATGTGTCACTGCAACCTTATAGGCCTTAAATGATGTCACCATTACCCTTGATTCTAAGCAATGTTGTGCTGCTATTTTTATTGACTTGGCCAAAGCTTTTGATACGGTAGACCATTCCATTCTTGTTTTCCAGCCAAGGAGTATTGGTGTCTCTGAGGGGTCTTTGGCCTGGATTGCTAACTACCTCTCTCAAAGAGTGCAGTGTATAAAGTCAAAACATCTGCTGTCTCAGCCACTGCCTGTCACCAAGGGAGTACCCCAATGCTCGATCCTAGGCCCCACACTTTTCTCAATTTACATCAACAACATAGCTCAAGCAGTAGGAAGCTCTCTCATCCATTTATATGTAGATGATACCGTCTCATACTCAGTTGGCCCCTCTCCGGATTTTGTGTTAAACGCTCTACAACAGTTTTCTTAGTTTTCAACAAGCTTTCTCTGCCCTTAACCTTGTTCTGAACACCTTCCAAGTCAAAGGTCATGTGGTTTGGTAAGAACAATGCCCCTCTCCCCACAGGTGTGATTACTACCTCTGAGGGTTTAGAGCCTGAGGTAGTCACCTCATACAAGTACTTGGGAGTATGGCTAGACGGTACACTGTCCTTCTGTCAGCACATGTCAAAGCTTTAGGCTAAGGTTAAATCTAGACTTGGTTTCATCTATCGTAGTCGCTCCTCTTTCACCACAGCTGCCAAACTAACCCTTATTCAGATGACCATCCTACCCATGTTAGATTACGGAGACGTAATTTATAGATTGGCAGGTAAGGGTGCTCTCGAGCGGCTAGATGTTCTTTACCATTCGTCCATCAGATTTGCCACCAATGCTCCTTATAGGACACATCACTGTACTACTCTGTAAACTGCTCATCTCTGTATACCCGTCGCAAGATCCACTGGTTGATGCTTATTTATAAAACCCTCTTAGGCCTCATTCCCCCCATCTGCGATATCTAGTGCAGCCCTCATCCACATACAACACCCGTTCTGCCAGTCACATTCTGTTGAAGGTCCCCAAAGCACACACATCCCTGGGTCGTTCCTCTTTTCAGTTCACTGCAGCTAGCAACTGGAATGAGCTGCAAAAAAGAGTCTTCATTCAGACTTAATCATGGACACTTACTGACAGTTGTGGCTGCTTCGCGTGATGTATTGTTGTTTATATCTTCTTGCCCTTTGTGCTGTTCTCTGTGCCCAATAATGTTTGTACCATGTTTTGTGCTGCTACCATGTTGTGTTGTTACCATGCTGTTGTCATGTTGTGTTACTACCATGCTGTGTTTTCATATGTTGCTGCCATGCTGTTGTTGTCCTGTCTCTGTCATGATGTGTGTTTTGTCCTGTATATAAATATATACTATTTATTATCCCAGTCCCCATCCCCGCAGGAGGCATTTTGCCTTCTGGTAGGCTGTCATTGTAAATAAGAATGTATTCTTTATTTAACTAGGCAAGTCAGCTAAGGTTACATTTTTTTAAATGTAGTTCAGGTGGTCTGCAGGAGGAGGTGCAGGTCTGTCAGGTGACAGAGGTGGCAGGAGGCATCCTCACAAGAATACAGGAGGTGTCACATCCTGACCAGTAGAGGGAGTATTTGTATTGTAGTTTGGTCAGGATGTGGCAGAAGGGTATTTGTTTCATATGGTTCGGGTTGTGTGTGTAGTATTAAAGGGGTGTTTGGTTTATGTATTTCGGGGTTTTAGTGTATGTTCTGGTTTTGGTTTTCTATGGTTTTCTGGTTTGTCTAATTCTTTGTCTGTGTGGCTCCCGATCAGGAACAGCTGTACGTCGTTGTTCCTGATTGGGAGTCATATATTAGGAGCTTGTTTTCACCTGGGGTTTTTGTGGGTAGTTGTGTTTTGCACTGCTACGTATAGCCTGTAAAACTGTCGTCTGCCGTTCTTTGTTTTGTTGTTTTTTCATGTTCTGTTTATTTAATAAATCTAAAGATGAGCATCCATATTCCCGCTGCATTATGGTCATCTCTATAAAACGACAACCGTGACAGGAGGAGGCTCAGGTGACAGCGGTGGCAGAAGGAGGCATCCTCACGAGCATTCAGGAAGCTCAGGTGTCAGAGGAAGCAGCATGTAGCACAGGTGTCATGCAGGAGGAGGCCATCATTCAATTGAAAGAGGTCTATAGTATAATAATAATAATACACCCACATTGAGTGATTGCGCACACCTTATTACAAAGTTATTAATAATTTCATACAGATGCTACTTTTTTCAGAGAATACAGTTCCTGCAAAATAAGCTGTCAAAGTCACACAAACAAGGCCTGCCACAAGACGAAGCGTCATCAAAACCAAGTATGTCAACATCTTATAGATTGGAATAACACGACTTCTAATAGACAACATTAGGATTAATTATATAGTGATTTCACCATCATGCATCTATCCTCTTTATAATTTGTAGAACTAAAGACAATGTTGGAGGCCATGGAGTCGCTAACTCCACATCTAAAGAACTTCTTCAAACTACAGTGCAGTGTGCAGAGAAATAAAAGACGGTGGAGGTTCTCTGTGGAGATAAAACAACTTGGAATTCAGCTGTACCACCACAGAAACAAAAATATCCTGCCATGTATAAGTACCCTCCATCACTACCTTGCCCCCACCATTGGTTTATTTTCTGTAAGAATAAATATTGCATTTTGCTCTTACAAGAGGATTCATTTGTTGGACTGCATGTTTTCAGAAGTGATCTAAAATACAGTATTAATTATTATTTTGAAGCCCAGATTCATTGACTGTCATCGAGAAGAGTGAACTCCTGGTCTGTTTGACCAAGAAGGAGTGCATCAGATGACCTGGCTGTCACGATTCCCACCGACGGTGGCGCCCCCTCCTGCTCGGGTGGCGCTTGGCGGTCGTCATCACCGGCCTATTAGCTGCCACTGATTCCCTTTTTGTTTTTCCCCTGTTTGTGATTGTGTGCACCTGTTCTGAGTGGGGGTTATTAGCGGGGCTATTTATATTAGCTGGTCCGCCTTTTCTTTGTGCGGGATTGCATTTATTTCATTGTATGCTGTGCGTGGTGACACGCTGTTTGTTGTACATTTTCAGTGGTGCGTGTGTTTTGCGCAAGCTGTGTTTTGTCCCTTGTGTTTGGGGCACTTTGTTTGGTGGAGCGCTCTGTGCGCTATTTGGGTTGGCTTGTCGTTTAGCCATTGTGCCTATTAAAGCCAATACCCTGAATCGCTGCTTCCTGCACTTGATTCCTCGTCAGCAAACACCCACGCCTTACACTGGCCTCCACAATCACCGAACCTCAACCCAATTGAGATGGTTTGGGATGAGTTGGACCGCAGAGTAAAGGAAAAGCAGCCAACAAGTGCTCAGCATATGTGGGAACTCCTTCAAGACTGTTGGAAAAGCATTCCAGGTGAAGCTGGGTGAGAGAATACCAAGAGTGTGCAAAGCTGTCATCAAGGCAAAGAGTAGCTACTTTGAAGAATCTCAAATATAAAATATATTTTGATTTGTTTAACACTTTTTTGGTTACTACATGATTCCATATGTGTTATTTAATAGTTGTGATGTCTTCACTATTATTCTACAATGTAGAAAATAGTAAAAATAAAGAAAAACACTGGAGTGAGGAGGTGTCCAACCTTTTGACTTGTACTGTACATACTGTATATTTAAAATAATATACACTACTGTTCAAAAGTTTGGGGTCACTTAAAAAAGTCAATTTTTTGTCCATTAAAATAACATAAAATTGATCAGAAATACAGTGTAGACATAGTTAATGTTGTAAAGTACTGTTGTAGCTGGAAACGGCAGATTTCTTTCATGGAATATCTCCATAGGCGTACAGAGGCCCATTATCAGTAACCATCACTCCTGTGTTCCAATGGCACATTGTGTTAGCTAATCAAAGTTTATCATTTCTAAAGGCTAATTTATCATTAGAAAACCCTTTTTCAATTATGTTAGCATAGCTGAAAACTGTTGTGGTGATTAAAGAAGCAATAAAACTGGCCTTCTTTAGACTAGTTGTGTATCTGGAGCACCAGAATTTGTGGGTTCAATTACCGGCTCAAAATGGCCAGAAATAAAGAACTTTCTTCTGAAACTCATCAGTCTATTCTTGTTCTGAGAAATGAAGGCTATTGCATGCGAGAAATTGCCAAGAAACTGAAGATCTTGGACAACGCTGTGTACTACTCCCTTCACAGAACAGCACAAACTGTCTCTAACCATAATAGAAAGAGGAGTGGGAGGCTCCGGTGCACAACTGAGCAAGAGGACAAGTACATTAGAGTGTTTAGTTTGAGAAACAGACCCCTCACAAGTCCTCAACTGGCAACTTCATTAAATAGTACCCGCAAAACACCAGTCTCAACATCAACAGTGAAGAGGCGACTCCGGGATGCTGGCCTACTCATAAATATTACTTCCCAATACACAGATTTTACATTACCAAAGGGGATGCAGAAGGTGATTGTTTCAAGGATGAGATCCTGAGCTATATAAGCGGATGGCTTGCACATGAGGTACAGAAAGATCCAATCCTACATGACTGCAAGGCATGTAAGAGGCTGCTGGTCCACATCGGTTCTGAGCATAACTATGCTAAAGGATCTTCTGATGCCACAACCTTTATCAAAAGCAAGCGCTACACGGGACGCTAGGCTGGTGGAACCATCTCAACTGCTGAGGGAGATGGTAACAAAGATGGAGGACATAATTGACAAAAACCTCAGCAGTCTCTGGGCAAAAACTGGCATTGTGTCAGGACTAAGAGTCATTTTACTTAGATCTAGTATCTTTGATTGCAAAGCAAAAACCGTTAAAAAAAACATTGTTTGCAAATGTATAAAATTAAAAAAAATGAAATCTCATTTACTTAAGACCCTTTTCTCAGTACTTTGTTGAAGCACCTTTGGCAGCGATTACAGCCTTGAGTCTTCTTGGGTATGACGCTACAAGCTTTGCAAACTTGTATTTGCGGAGTTTCTCCCATTCTTCTCTGCAGATCCTCTCAAGGTCTGTCAGGTTGGATGGGGAGAGTTGCTGCACAGCTATTTTCAGGTCACTAAGGACATTCATAGACTTGTCCCAAAGTCACGCATGTGTTGTCAACATCGTTGTCATTTTGTAAGGTGAACCTTTGCCCCAGTCTGAGGTCCTGAGCAGGTTTTCATCAAGGATCTCTCTGTACTTTGCTCTGTTCATCTTTCCCTCAATCCTGACTAGTCTCCCAGTCCCTGCCGCTGAAAAACATCCCCACAGCCTGACGCTAACACCACCTTGCCTCACCGTAGGGATGGTGCCAGGTTTCCTCCAGACGTGACGCCTGGAATTCAGGCAAAGAGATCAATCTTGGTTTCATCAGAACAGAAAATGTTGTTTCTAATGGTCTGAGAGTCCTTTAGGTACCTTTTGGGCAAACTCCAAGCGGGCTGTCATGTGCCTTTTACTGAGGAGTGGCTTCTGTCTGGCCACTCTACCATAAAGGCTTGATTGGTGGAGTGCTGCAGAGATGGTTGTCCTTCTGAAAGGTTCTCCCATCTCCACAGAGGAACTTTGGAGCTCTGTCAGAGTGACCATCGGGTTCTTGGTCACCTCCCCGACAAAGGCCCTTCTCCCCCGATTGCTCAGTTTGAGCAGCCGGCCAGCTCTAGGAATAGTCTTGGTGGTTCCAAACTTCTTCAAATTTAAGAACGATGGAAGCCACTGTGTTCTTGGGGACCTTCAATGCTGCAGAAATGTTGTGGTACCCTTCCCCAGATCTGTGCCTCGACACAATCCTGTCGAGGCACAGATCTGGGGACTGTGGGACCTTATCTGGAGACTGTCAACTGGGGACTGTGGAACCAGATCTGGGGCCTGTCAACTGTGGGACCTTATATAGACAGTTGTGTGCCTTTCCTAATCATGTCCAATCAATTGAATTTACCACAGGTGGACTCCAGTCAGGAGACTCAATTTCGAGTCTTGTAGCAAAGGATCTGAATAATTATGTAAATAAGGTATTTTGATCATTTAGTTTTTTATACATTAGAAAAATTGGCTAAAAAACAGTTTTCACTTTGTCATTATCGGGTATTGTGTGTTTAGAGAAAAATGTTTTTTAATAAATTTTAAAATAAGGACGTAAACGTAAAAAAAATTGAGAAAAATGAAGGGGTCTGTATACCTTCCTAATGCACTGTATCTTTTTTTATTTGCATTGGATGGGTCTCAATACTGCTTCCGCCAGTGTCCCACTTCGGCATCTGTGGTGAAAGGTGGCAGAGCTAGAGCGATGTTTGTCACACCATGAGACATCCCAAAAATGGGTCTTATCAGAATGGTTTGAACTATTATGACCACTCTATGGAAAGGGGCCACTCTCATAATGGTGTTCTCCGTTTTGCTCTATGATGCCCTTAGGTGCCCTCTATGACGCCCTTAACCTAAATACATTTAAATTGTTTTTGTTCTGGAACCAAGTAACATGTTCCTTGGTACACAAACATGTACACAACAAAAACGAGCCATACCGCGCAGTGCTTGGTCTTTAAGGATGTGTTATGAATGACTGAAAGTGTCTCACTTCAAACTAAGTATTACAGGACACTACATGAAGTGTCAATACATAGGTTATTAACTTTTTGCTGATTTATGAAGATTCTCTCATGATTCACAGGTTACTGCAGGGTGTGAGAGGTATTTAAATGGGTTGATTTAACAACAAAGATAGTTAGCAGGTCTGTTAGGAAATGCCTTTGTCACACAATCTGGATAAGGGCATTTATGTGCTGCACCAGAAACTCTGAAAGGGAAGATGGAAAACTCCATTAAATGTGTATTATTATATTCCCCTTTAATTTACAAATCTCATGATGTGACTATGAGACATGGCTGTATCTAGGAGGATTTGTATTTAGCTGAGCCTGCTAGCTAACATTTTGGCTAGCTAGAAATTGCTGTGAAGTCACCAAAATTATTTGAAATAACTTAACTACTACAAACAAATTTAAATTACAATAAATAAAGTTTAACTTACTTGTTTTTCGCTGTTCAGTTGCAGCACATTTGGGACATTTGATTTGCAAACTCATCACACGCGCAGCTTCTTCTTCTTCTGTGGATTTTATATGGCGGTTGGCAACCAACTTTAAGGTGCATTACCGTCACTGTCTGGAGTGTGGACCAGAGACAGTGAAGGTCTAAATCCTACCCAATAATCTTGTCTCCCCAAGGGAAACAAAATACATAATTAAGTACTACATCCCCTGAAGATTTCCCTAAGAGTTCACTTAATCCTGGCTCTTCAACCCTGTTACTCCTCAAATCTAATGGCAATCGCACCCTTTCTCTCACATATTTCTGGCACTGAAATAGAACGTGTCCACAGTCTAAATCTCCTCCTGACAATGATCACACCTCCCAGTCGGATGTTTCCCCACCACTTTCAATGTACTATTTAGCCTTGTGTATCTGACTACTCTTTCCTCCCTTCTCTCTCAGCCTGAGGACCTCCTTGCCCCCACCTTTTCCTGAATCTTATGCAGGTGTCTTCCCTTACTCTCTGTTCCACAACTCTTTCCACTTATTTTTAACCATTGTTCTTATTAATCCCTTAGCTTCTGCTTTACTGATTGACAATTCCATCTCAACATTAGGATGTTTAAGAGCCTGCTTGGCAATAATATCCACTTCCTCATTCCCCTCTACTCCCACATGAATTGGTACTCAAAGGAACATCACAAATACCCCCATCTGTTTCAACCTATACAAACACTGCAAAACATTATACAGCACATCATGTCTGCTCTGAGACACACATTAATTTAAGCTCATCAGTGCTGCACAGGAGCAAATTACTACTCTGTCTGGCCTCACCTGCACTCTGCAGCCAATAGTAGGGCCAACAACTCCACTGTGTAAAAATATAAATTATGTGTTGCTCTTTTTGTCACTGCCACCTTAAAACTCAGGAACACTAAAAGCTGCTCCTGTCCTCCTTGTTTTAGGGTCCTTAGATCCATCTGTGAATATATTCAAGAAAGCATAGTACTGTGTTGTTAAATGTTCCCTTACAACTGAATCTACTCCTTCCTCAACATGTCTTACCCTCTTAAGCAACCCTATATCTATCACTGTTTGAGGAATAAACAAAGGTGGGATAGCAGGAAGAACCACAGAGGGGCTAAACTCCCTCCCAAACAACCCCATCTCTTTCGCAATGCAGTTGCCTATCCACCCAAAGCTTGTATTCAGATTTTATTGATGTTCTCAGCACTCTAATAGCACCTTTTCTTGTAGGATGTGTAACCTTATGTCCTTATAGATTTACCCAATATGTCATGGCTAGCTGTTGTCTTCTTAACTTTAACCTCTATGGGCTAGGTGGGACGCTTGCTGTCCGATTTCAAAAAGGCTTTACAACGAAAGCAAAACATTAGATTATGTCAGCAGAGTACCCAGCCAGAAATAATCAGACACCCATTTTCCAAGCTAGCATATAATGTCACATAAACCCAAACCACAGCTAAATGTAGCATTAACCTTTGATGATCTTCATCAGATGACAACCCTAGGACATTATGTTATACAATACATGCATGTTTTGTTCAATCAAGTTCATATTTATATCAAAAACCAGCTTTTTACATTAGCATGTGACTAGCATGTGACTAGCATTCCCACCGAACACTGCTGGTGAATTTACTAAATTACTCACGATAAACGTTCACAAAAAGCATAACAATTATTTTAAGAATTAGAGATACAGAACTCCTCTATGCACTCGATATGTCCGATTTTAAAATAGATTTTCGGTGAAAGCACATTTTGCAATATTCTCAGTAGATAGCCCGGCATCACAGGGCTAGCTATTTAGACACCCAGCAAGTTTAGCACTCACCAAAGTCAGATTTACTATAAGAAAAATGTTATTACCTTTGCTGTCTTCGTCAGAATGCACTCCCAGGACTTCTACTTCAATAACAAATGTTGGTTTGGTTCAAAATAATCCATAGTTATATCCAAACAGCGGCGTTTTGTTCGTCCGTTCAAGACACTATCCGAAAGGGTAAATAAGGGTGACGAGCATGGCGCAAATCGTGACAAAAAATGTCTAAATATTCCATTACCGTACTTCAAAGCATGTCAACCGCTGTTTAAAATCCATTTTTATGCCATTTTTCTCATAAAAAAGCGATAATATTCCGACCGGGAATCTGCGTTTAGGTAAACAGACGAAAGAAAACAAAGCATTCGGTCGACTCGGGCACGCGCCTAAGCCCATAGTACTCTGATCGGCCACTTGCCAAACGCGATAAAGTGTTTCAGCCAGAGGCTGCCTCGATATCGTTCAGCTTTTTCCCGGGCTCTGAGAGCCTATGGGAGCCGTAGGAAGTGTCACGTTATTGCAAAGATCCTCAGTCTTCAATAAAAAGAGCCAAGATGAAACACAACTTGTCAGACAGGCCACTTCCTGCATGGAATCTTCTCAGGTTTTGGCCTGCCATATGAGTTCTGTTATACTCACAGACACCATTCAAACAGTTTTAGAAACTTTAGGGTGTTTTCTATCCAAAGCCAATAATTATATGCATATTCTAGTTACTGGGCAGGAGTAGTAACCAGATTAAATCGGGTACGTTTTTTATCCGGCCGTGTCAATACTGCCCCCTAGCCATAACAGGTTAAGCCACAGAAAAAGTCAGCAACCTTCCCCACTAGCCATGATTGGCTGAGATAATGAGTGTGCTGGACATGCCGAGAGAGGAGTTCGGATTGGTCTGCCATAGAAACTCGTCAGTCTGTGTTGGATAGTGGCTGGTCACAGTACTGTGAGACTCAGGCTCGTGCCCGAGTCGACCCCATGCTTTATTTTCTTTTGTCTTTTTACCTAAACGCAGATTCCCGGTCGGAATATTATCGCTTTTTTACGAGAAAAATGGCATAAAAATTGATTTTAAACAGCGGTTGACATGCTTCGAAGTACGGTAATGGAATATTTAGAAATCTTTTGTCACGAAATGCGCCATGCTCGTGACCCTTATTTACCATTCGGATAGTGTCTTGAACGCACGAACAAAACGCCGCTATTTGGATATAACAATGGATTATTTGGGACCAAACCAACATTTGTTATTGAAGTAGCAGTCCTGGGAGTGCATTCTGACGAAGAACACCAAAGGTAACCAAACTTTTCTAATAGTAAATCGGAATTTGGTCAGGGCTAAACTTGGTGGGTGTCTAAATAGCTAGCCGTGATGGCTGGGCTATCTACTCAGAATATTGCAAAATGTGCTTTCACAGAAAAGCTATTTTAAAATCGGACACCTCGATTGCACAAAGGAGTTCTGTATCTATAATTCTTAAAAATAATTGTTATGTTTTTTGTGAACGTTTATCGTGAGTAATTTAGTAAATTCACCGGAGGTTTGCGGGGGGTATGCTAGTTCTGAACGTCACATGCTAATGTAAAAAGCTGGTTTTTGATATAAATATGAACTTGATTGAACAAAACATGCATGTATTGTATAACATAATGTCCTAGGTGTGTCATCTGATGAAGATCATCAAAGGTTAGTGCTGCATTTAGCTGTGGTTTTGTTTTTTGTGACATTATATACTAGCTTGAAAAATGGGTGTCTGATTATTTCTGGCTGGGTACTCTGCTGACATAATCTAATGTTTTGCTTTCGCTGTAAAGCCTTTTTGAAATCGGACAGTGTGGTTAGATAAAGGAGAGTCTTGTCTTTAAAATGCTGTAAAATAGTCATATATTTGAAAAATTGAAGTTTTTGTATTTTTGAGGAATTTGTAATTCGCGCCACGCCTATCATTGGATATTGGAGCAGGTGTTCCGCTAGCGGAACGTCTAGATGTAAGAACAAGGCTCATAATGTAACAATTTTATTCATATTTACAGATGGCATACAAGTTTGTTATTAAGGCACATGAAAGTTCACATGCTCGAGTAGGTATTTCTGCCTTAAAACGCATTTTGATAAAAAAATATTTTTTACGTTCAAATGGCTCTCCTGTTAAGTTGTGACTTGCGACATATGCCTAGTTTCCTCAATCGGATCACATATTATATCAGGTTAGGCTTGTTACTCCTCAAGAAACTGTTTGAACTCTTGCCCTTTAGCCATCAAACTTCTGGCATTCCATTGAAGGATTAACACCATAATGCAAATGAACCAGTACATGATTCCTGGCTGGACTGATTCTCAATCTTATTGAGGTCATCCTGTACATTTCCCCATTCCTCACTTCCTCACATTCCTCACTGCCTGCTGCACTATGATCTTTATCTTCTTAGTCCTTGATTGAAATGTTTCTGTGCAATTGATTGCTGCTGTCACAAATATAACAACCTTCCTCAAGTCTCCTACCAGTCTTGTGTTCTCCCCCATTCTGCTCCCTCCACCATGCCCTGCATCTCAATCTGCCCTGGAATACCTGCTCTTCTAGGTGCCCTGATTGTGTCATCACTGCTTCTGTATTAAAGATGTTACACTCACTCCTTACCTGTTGTACTTCCACTTGTCTTTTCATCTCTGAAAAAAACCCCATACATTACACTATGGGCACCCCCACAGTTACAGCACTTTAACTGGACCCGATCTCCACATTCCCCATATGCATGTTCTCCCCCACACTTTGCACATCTCCTTTTGCCTTTACACACTGCCGCTACATGCCCAAACCTTTGACAGTTATAGCAACGCAATGGCTTCGGAACATATGCTTGCACATAGTAACTCATATACCCAATCCTAACTTTTTCTGGCAATACCAGATCCTCAAAGCTTAGTAGCACTCACAAGCTATCCACCTTCTTCCCATCTCGTGTCATCGGGAGCCTCTTTGCCTCAATAAGAGAGCCTCACTTCAAGTGGTCCTTTACTTCTTTAATGTTAACAATTTCTGGAACTCCTGTAATAACTCTCTTCACCTACTTCCATCCAGTTTCATCCAACATGCTACTATCAAACACACGTTTACATACCTGCTTGAGTTTGAGCGCCTTCTCATACTGTTTAACATTGAAACACACCACCACCAAACTTCCATCACAAAGAACTTTAGCAGACACAACCTCTCCTACTTTATTCTTCAACTCCCTAGCCAACACGATCAGACTCACTGCCGTGACTCCACCTTAATCCTTAAATTTCACCAACACCTTGAACTCCACTTCTCTCAGTACAACACTGCGACCCGAACCTCCCTCGTCACTACTCTCCTCTGACAAGACCTACAAAGGCTCCTCAGGCTTCTTCTTCTTCTTAACCTTTACTCTTATTATACCTCCACATTTTTCGACTCACCACTTCACTCCATCCCGTCCTCCTCAACTCCTATCCCCCCTACCTTTCTATCCATCTCTGCTCCAGTCACAGCCCGGTGTTGCTCAACCACATCCACCCAATTCTCATGTGTGGACAGGATCAGTCAAACGGTAGCGCATTACGACCGTCGTTGCTCCTAAAACATGTGCTGATCACCAGCCTGCGTCTAGTCAGCAAATATACAAAAGTACTTCCGGTTCTTCTTCAATCCACATGATCAGCGTCTCCTCAGCAACACTAAAAAGGTACTTCAAAATAAAAGTCCCCCACGTAATAGTAGAAAAGTGTCAATAACCATTCAGGAGATATGAAAAATAATTGTCTAAATATTAACAATGATTATTATTAGTTCATATTTATGTGGCATTTGCATTAAATGTGGGTTTTAAAACATGTTCCAAGGTCAAATAAATGCCCCCAATGTGGAGGTATACATATTGGCTTAGAGCAATAACTATTCTGGGTGCAGCAGTAATAGTATTGTAGGGAATACTCAGTAAGTTCTGTAGAATGTATATATGGTGTCATTTCATGGGGCTCTAAATAATACCGTGTGTTGCTGGCCTTTTACTCCACCCATTCCATTGGCGGCCAAATCCCAGCAAGGCAACTACACTCAAAAGCCTAAGTTTCTTCGATTTTTTTTTCCAGACCTCAAAAGTCATCCCTTGATGTGGTTTAAGCATTGATGTGAACATGGACACTTTTAAAAATGTTTTGCCTAAAATGACATACCCAAATTTAACTGCCTGTAGCTCAGGACCTGAAACAAGGATATGAATATTCTTGATACCATTTGAAAGGAAACACTTTGAAGTTTGTGGAAATGTGAAATTAATGTGGGAGAATATAATAGATTAGATCTGTTAAAAGATAATACAAAGAAAAAAACATGCGTTCTTTAAAATGCAAGAGAAAGGCCATAAAGTTTTAGACTGATCCAATTAACCATTGCATATCTGTTCAAAATGTTGCATCAAGACTGCCCAAATGTGCCTAATTGGTTCATTAATACATTTTCAAGTTCATAATTATGCACTCTCCTCAAACAATAGCATGGTATTATTTCACTGTAATAGCTACTGTAAATTGGATAGTGCAGTTAGATTAACAAGAATTTAAGCTTTCTGCCCATATCAGATAGGTCTATGTCCTGGTATTTGTTTTTGTTACTTACAACCTCATGCTAATCACATAAGCCTACGTTAGCTCAACCGTGCCGCAGGGGGACACCGATCCCAATAGATGTTAAAAAAAAATCCAAAACCTGGAAAACTAAAACAAGAAATGGAATTTGCGAGAAAAAAACTGAAGTAGGCCAAAACAAATGTTTTTCTGTGCATTACTCCCAGTGGCAATTTTAGCATGTACATCTTGGTGGGGCAAACTCAACCAATGTTTTTAGATGCATGCCAGCAAGGCCACTACACAACACTAAACAATACATCAAGTCTGTATCACATCCGGCCGTGATTGGGAGTCCCATAGGGTGGCATACAATTGGCCCTGCGTCGTCCGGGTTTGGCAAGGGGGAGGCCATCATTGTAAATAAGAATTTGTTCTTAACTGACTTGCCTAGTTAAATAAAGGATAAACGTATATATAGTTTTTAAACACATTAATTGCACTATAACGGTGACAAACGGTGCCCACAAACTGTTAGTGCCTACGTAAAGCTGTCCCGACAGTGTAGCTTTCCTTTCAGCACAATGAAGTGAAGCCTTACCACCGCTACACCTGGCTATCAGCGGAGCCTCGTCTGGCAGTGAAACAGTTCATTCAGCCTCATTTACTGCCTTTTTAAAAATCATAGCGATATGGCTGACTTGCTAAACAAATATGGTTTCTACTGACTCCTTGTGGATTTGTGTAAGTTGATAAGAACTGCATTCTCCTTCAATAATAACAAATGACAACATGAGTTTTGACTTTTGAACCATACACAAACATTGTTACATTTGTTCAATAAATTCATAATGTTTGTTCTTATAACATTAACAATTTGCTCTAAGTATAAGCAAGTGCAATGAAACGAGTTGCGAGGAAGTAGGCCTATTCGTTCAACATTTTCAAAATGGACACCGACAGAAATTCAGATAAATGTTAGTTCAGATAAATTTTACTTAACTAACTACATTTCTTTAAGTAACCACACAGAGTGAGAGAGAGAGAGAGATAGAGAGAGAGAGACAGGTTAACCTACCATTTCAAGTATTTTATTAGACCTATGTGATCTAAAAAGGAAGAAAAATACAATCGCGAGGATCCACTTTTATAGACAACATATACCAATGCACAGACAGTGCATTGTGCAAACAAAACAACCCTCGCAATATCAACTGGAATTGCATAGGTCTATTACTGAACCTTTTGTTGAAACAAAATATTTGAATGGCAAACATGGTTACAGACCCAACAACATCATATAATATCCCCTCCTCTTGAAGAAAAGCACATGAGCTAATTATAATAGACAAAGTAAGTAAAACAATGAAATCATTCCAACATTGCTTCAAATTATTAATAAGATACTAATGAGATAGACGTATATAAGCAATATAACAATTGAGATGTTGAAACTATGGCATAAGGGAACAATGAGCGGATAAGAGGCAAGCCGTAATTTCGATTAAGACATTAATGAGCGCTCTAAAACGGACAAGAGTAATATAATATATACAATTTAGCAGACACTTTTATCCAAAGCAACTTAGTCATACATGCATACATTTTTAGTTATGGGTGGTCCTGGGAATACAACCCACTATCCTGGCGTTGCAATGCTCTGCCAAGATGCATGACATGGTCATAAATGCTTTGTTAAGCCTCAATATGATTTTTAAAGCCTTTACTAAGCAGTGTTTTGCCACCCTTTCTAGAACACAGGATCATGTCATATTTGACCTAGTGGGTTATGTCACATTTGAGATTGGTGGTTATGTTACACAGTTATGCCACATTTATGAAGCCTTTATAGAGCATGACACGGTTATAGATGATTTGTGACACATTTATATAGTGTTTATGAAGGCTTTAGGAAGCCTTTGTAAGCTGCACGCCATATAAAGCGGGGCCAAATAGGGTCATATACAGTCTGTAAAAGAGAGTATGATTAGGGGGTGGGAGAGGGTTCAGGAGAACCACAAAGCTAAATATTAGAAAGCAAATCAAATGACTAAAGTTGTGTTATAACCTGGCATTCAAGTTTAGCAAAGAGTCTCCTTTCACATGCCCCTTGCCTCATATTACCATCCTGTCAGTATCTACTGGTATCGTATCCTAAGAAATACATACGCACACACACCCACACCCACACACACACACACACACACACATACACACACACACCAGGGCCAGTCTCCACAAAGCATCTCAGTGTAAACAACTAATTCATACAATATGGGACAATACAACATTGCCAAACATATGAGCTTGGCTTAAGAAAACAAAATTAAAGTGGTGCAGCTAAAGGTCCCGAAAAGGGGTTCAGGACCCGCAGCCTCACCAGTATTAACCATAATTAATTTGATAATTGCGTACAGTATGCCCGACTAACTCCCAACCATGGCCCCGGGTGCCAAGAAAAACGCACACACCCATCCCCCTTGATTGGCTGACTCAAGGGTGTCAGTGCTAGGGCAGGAACAAAAATGCAGAACACCCTGGGCCCCCAGGACAAGAACCGGGAGACACAGGCCTACTGTTACGGAACCGATTAGACAAACCTACTGTTATACTTTTCTCACTAGGTCTAGGGGCCCTAGGTCTGCCTAATTGTTCTGTAACCTGACTACATGTGTGCATTAAAGTGAAAGTATGAGTATGCAGTACATTTTGGGTGTGTGTATGGGAATGGAGTGTGTATCATGTTAGAGTGCTGGCTAGCTGTGGCTTGACTGACTTACCTACCTATTACCTACCAGATAACATTACATACAATTCAAACCCCTGGACAGAATATCAGTAACCTCCCCTGGAATGTGGTCGATAAGTCCCCTACAGAGCTCCAAAAGTCAATTAGTCAATATCTGGAGAGGATATAAAATTACAAATTTGTAGATACCCAAAATAGTGGTTACATGGTATAGAATATTTGGTTTGAATGTGTTGAAAGGACTTGAACACTTTTTCATGGAATCAGAAGTGTGCTGCCTGACTGCCATGCTATCAGAGGAGTAGACCTGTAAATAATGAAAAGTTAATAAGCTATTGCTACACTTTCACATAGAGGACTAGTTCAAACCTGTGGTAAGCAGGTGGTAAGTTTAATTTAACAAATAACATTGAATGATACAAGGTAGGCATAGTGTCTAGACATGAACAACATAAACAATACTGCCTGGGGAAGGAACCTAAGGGAGTGCCAGATAAAGGGGAGGTAATGAGTGAGGTAATGGAGTCCAAGTGTGCTTAATGATGAAGCGCAAGTGCGCGTAATGATGAAAGCCAGGTGCGCATAATGATGGTTCCCAAGACCGGTAGTTAGTAAACCAGCGACATCGAAATGCCGGAGGAGATGAGTGGGAGTAGATGTGACAAAACCACAAAAAAAGCAAATGGTAGCAGATAAATAGTTAGCTGGTTAAAGCTGCAATATGTAACTTTTTTGGGCGTCCTGACAAAATTCACATAGAAATGTGAGTTAGATCTGTCATTCTCATTGAAAGCAAGTCTAAGAAGTGGTAGATCTGTTCAATGTGCGCTATTTATATGCTTCCCGTTCCCAAGTTTTGTTTTTGTGTCTTTTACTTTCCGATTTCTACACCAGCTTCAAAATTGGGTAGTGCATCATATGTTTTCTCTTGTGATGTCAGTCATTGCATACCTTAGAGAGCTATTTATAACTTGTCAGAAATGTCCAGATCAACTAGCCCATGTCAGCTAATGTTTTTTAGCTAGGTTTTTTAGGCAATAGATTTTGTTGTAATGTTTGAGTCACTCAAATATCACATGAATACACATTAGGCATGGAAAAAGTTATGGAATTGCAAGAAAATGTGCTTTAAAACGGCACAATTTTCTCTGCACCCCATGACAAAATGTGTAGAATGGGAATGTTGCAAGAACATTTCGTTCACAAAAAAAGTATAATTACACAGCACGTCTTGTTACTGTTGGTGAACCAATCAAGGCCCTGATTAGTGAACAACTGATCCATTCATAGCTCTGTCTGTTGACAAGGTTAGGGATACTCACACACAGTGCTTTTAACATACTGTACCTTCAGAAAGTATTTACACCCGTCGACTTATTCCACATTTTGTTGTGTTACAGCCTGAATTTAAAAAGATTACATTTAGATTTTGTGTCACTTGCCTACACACAATACCCCATAATATAAAGGTGGATTATGTTTTTTTCAAAATATTTACAAATTAAAAATTAAAAACTGAAATGTCTTGAGTCAATAACTATTCAACCCCTTTGTTATGGCAAGCCTAAATAAGTTCAAGAGTAAAAATATGCTTAATAAGTCATAAGAAGTTGCATGGACTCAATCTGTTTCGAACAAAGATTCAACCACAAACACCAGGGAGGTTTTCCATTGCCTCACAAGGAAGGGCAACTACTGGTAGATGGGTAAAAACAAAAACAATTGATATTGAATATCCCTTTGAACATGTTGAAGTTACACCCAGTCACTACAAAGATACAGGCATCCTTCCTAACTCAGAGAGGAAGGAAACCGCTCAGGGATTTCACCATGAGGCCAAGAGTGACTTAAAAACAGTTACAGGAGGAAGGAGAAAACTAAGGATGGCTCAACAACATTGTAGTTACTCCACAAAACAAACCTAATTGAGAGAGTGAACAGAAGAAAACCTGTACAGAATACAAATATTCCAAAACATGCATTCTGTTTGCAGAATAGCGCAAAACAAAATTAGCAAGGTAAATCACTTTTTGTCCTGAATTCAAAGTGTTATGCTTGGGGCAAATCTAATACAACATGGAGTACCACTCTCCATATTTTCAATCCCGGTGCTGGTTGCATCATTTCTATTACTTTGCAGTCACTCTTATCCAGAGCAACTAACAGTAGTGAGTACATACATTTTCAAATATATATTAATTTCGTACTGGTTCTTCAAAGGAATTGAACCCACAACCCTGGTGTCGCAAGCACTATGCTCTACCAACTGAGTCACATGGGACCACGTGGGATTGTGTTGTGGGTATGCTTGTAATCATTAAGGACTGGGGAGTTTTTCAGTATAAAACATTTACAGAATGGAGCTAAGCACAGGCAAAATCCTAGAAGAAAACCTGGTTCAGTCTGCTTTCCACCAGACACTGGAAGATGAATTCACCTTTCAGCAGGACAATAACCTTAAACACAAGGCCAAATCTACACTGGAGTTGCTTACCAAGAAGACAGTGAATGTTCCTGAGTGGCCGAGTTACAGTTTTGACTTAAATCTACTTGAAAATATATGGCAATACCTGAAAATGGTTGTCTAACAATGATCAACAACCAATTTGACAGAGCTTGAAGAATTTAGAAAATAATAATGGGCAAATGTTGCACAATCCAGGAACGCTCTTAGAGACTTACCCTGCTCCCGAGTAGCGTAGCAGTTGAAGGCACTGCATCTTAGTGCAAGAGGTGTCACTACAGTACCTGGTTTGAATCCAGGCCGTATCACATCCGGCTGTGATTGGGAGTTCCATAGGGCGGTGCACAATTGGCCCGGTGTTGTCCGGGTCTGGCTGTCATTGTAAATAAGAATTTGTTCTTAACTGACTTTCCTAGTTAAATATATATATATTTTTTAAATTCCCAGAAAGACTCACAGCTGTAATCGCTGCCAAAGGTGCTTCTGCAAAGTATTGACTCAGGGCTATGAATACTTATGCAAATGAGATATTTCTGTATTGTATTTTCAAAACATTTGCAAAAATGTCTAAAACATGTTTTCACTTTGTCATTATGGGATATTGTATGTAGATGGGTGAGAAACCATCTATTTAATAAATGTTGAACTCAGCCTATAACACAACAAAATATGGAATACATCAAGGGGTACAAATATTTTATTAAGGAAATGTACAGTGTTCTCAGCTTACATAGTTACATTGTGCATGTTCTTTTATATAGTCATTATTATTCAAGTTGTCCTCACCTGGGATTGAACTCACAACCTCTTGGTTCACAGAACTCTGATCTTATTATAATACTACGCCACCATGGCTGTGTCAGCTTTCTGTTAATCTGACTACTCTCTCAAAGATTTTATTTACTTCAGCAATTGAAGGGCCTTCTGTATAGTTGTCTAATGTTGGTGAGGCATATTCATATTTTTAATGATACTCCTGAATCACCATGATCAATAAAATATTTTATTGAGTGTACTTTTAACAGTGCTGAGATTTACTTCAAAGTGCATTCACCCTATTGCTTACACCTATAAAGTTGTTTCAGATCTACACAAGTGCCTGGGGAGGAGGATTTGGGGTTTCTTCTGGACAGGGACTAACTATACTGGCCCAGTTAGCACATGCAATAGAGATATCCCTTATTGGGGCAGTGGTTAGGGTATTTTGTGCTGGTGGCCTGGGTTCGAGACCCAGAAGGAAAGTCTCACATTCTTAGCAATGTATGTTATTATTGCAGTTTTGAATTGCTTTTATCAGACATTTCTATTGTTTATATGGACATTTCGTAACACTTGGAAATATAATTTATGCATCATTGTTTATTATCACAATCTTTATAGATTTCTCCTCTTTCATGTATTTCTGGAACTTTGGCTACCAGCTTGGTTCCTTTGTACATGACCGCCAGAGGCTTTCTCAGTTTTGATGTGGTGTTTCTGGATGAAGAGATCAATGCTGCCTTTGCAGAGTTTGCATTGACTAAATTGTGTTTTCTTTTCCTCAATTAACTCAAAATATTGGGAGCATTTCCACAAGGAATAGGTAAAGCGGGGTAACAACACAGCTGCCATCTTTTTTTGATTTTAAGCTTTACAGTAAATGAGTTTGCTTACAGCATGAATTCATGTTAGCATGAGACAAGGCTTAAAAAAAATATATATATATATATATATATATATACACAGTTGAAGTCGAAAGTTTACATACACCAAATACATTTAAACTCAGTTTTCACAATTCCTGACATTTAATCATAGTAAAAATTCCCTGTCTTAGGTCAGTTAGGATCACCACTTTATTTTAAGAATGTGAAATGCCAGAATAATAGCAGAGAGAATGATTTATTTCAGCTTTTATTTCTTTCATCAAATCAAAATCATATTTTGTCACAAACACATGGTTAGCAGATGTTAATGCGAGTGTAGCGAAATGCTTGTGCTTCTAGTTCCGACCATGCAGTAATATCTAACAAGTAATCTAACCTAACAATTTCACAACAACTACCTTATACACACAAGTGTAAAGGAATGAATAAGAATATGTACATAAAAATATATGAATGAGTGATGGCCGAACGGCATAGGCAAGATGCAGTAGATGGTATAGAGTACAGTATATACATATGAAATGAGTAATGTAGGGTATGTAAACATTATATAAAGTGCCATTGCTTAACCTGTTATGGCTAGGGGGCAGTATTTTCACGGCTGGATAAAAAACGTACCCGATTTAATCTGGTTACTACTCCTGCCCAGTAACTAGAATATGCATATAATTATTGGCTTTGGATAGAAAACACTCCAAAGTTTCTAAAACTGTTTGAATGGTGTCTGTGAGTATAACAGAACTCAAATGGCAGGTCAAAACCTGAGAGATTCCTTTACAGGAAGTGGCCTGTCTGACCATTTCTTGAACTTCTTTGCCATCTCTATCTTTTACAAAGGATCTCTGCTCTAACGTGACACTTCCTACGTCTTCCATGGGCACTCAGAGCCCGGGAAAAACCTGAATGTCGTCATCCCAGCCCCAGGCTGAAACACATTATCGCCTTTCTCAAGTGGCCGATCAAGGGACTGTGGGCTTAGGCACGTGCCCTGGCCGCCCCCGTCTTTGTGATTTTTCCTCTGTTTGCCGAAAAGGAGATTCCCGGTCGGAATATTATCGCTTTTTTACGAGATAAATTGCATAAAAATTGATTTTAAACAGCGGTTGACATGCTTCGAAGTACGGTAATGGAATATTTAGAATGTTTTTGTCACGAATTGCGCCATGCGCACGACCCTGATTTACCATTTCGGATAGTGTCTGGGACGCACGAACAAAACGCCGCTATTCGGATATAACGATGGATTATTTTGGACCAAACCAACATTTGTTATTGAAGTAGCAGTCCTGGGAGTGCATTCTGACAAAGACAACAAAAGGTAATCAAACTTTTATAATAGTAAATCTGATTTTGGTGAAGGCTAAACTTGCCTGGTGTCTAAATAGCTAGCCCGTGATGGCTGGGCTATGTACTTAGAATATTGCAAAATGTGCTTTCACCAAAAAGCTATTTTAAAATCGGACATATCGAGTGCATAGAGGAGTTCTGTATCTATAATTCTTAAAATAATTGTTATGCTTTTTGTGAACGTTTATCGTGAGTAATTTAGTAAATTGTTAGCAAATTCCCCGGAAGTTTGCGGGGGGTATGCTAGTTCTGAACATCACATGCTAATGTAAAAAGCTGTTTTTTGATATAAATATGAACTTGATTGAACAAAACATGCATGTATTGTATAACATAATGTCCCAGGTGTGTCATCTGATGAAGATCATCAAAGGTTAGTGCTGCATTTAGCTGTCTTCTGGGTTTTTGTGACATTATATGCTAGCTTGAAAAATGGGTGTCTGATTATTTCTGTCTGGGTACTCTGCTGACATAATGTAATGTTTTGCTTTCGCTGTAAAGCCTTTTTGAAATCGGACAGTGTGGTTAGATAAAGGAGAGTCTTGTCTTTAAAATGCTGTGAAATAGTCATATGTTTGAAAAATTGAAGTTATAGCATTTTTGAGGTATTTGTATTTCGCGGCACGCTCTACCATTGGATATTGGTGAGGCGTTCCGCTAGCTTTGAAAATGGCTGTGTGACTATTTTTGGCTGGGTACTCTCCTGACATAATCTAATGTTTTGCTTTCGCTGTAAAGCCTTTTTGAAATCGGACAGTGTGGTTAGATAAAGGAGAGTCTTGTCTTTAAAATGCTGTGAAATAGTCATATGTTTGAAAAATTTAAGTTTTTGTATTTTTGAGGAATTTGTATTTCGCGCCACGCCTATCATTGGATATTGGAGCAGGTGTTCCGCTAGCGGAACGTCTAGATGTAAGAGGTTAATTAACCAAATGAATGACACAGGGCCAACCTCCCCACAACTTAATTAACCAAATGAATGAGAGCACAACATCTTCAACACCCCCCCCATGCGGTGATGCGGTGAAGTTGTCCTGTCCCCTTAGCAGAAAAACACCCCCAAAGCATAATGTTTCCACCTCCATGTTTGACGGTGGGGATGGTATTCTTGGGGTCATAGGAAGCATTCCTCCTCCTCCAAACACGGCGAGTTGAGTTGATGCCAAAGAGCTCCATTTTGGTCTCATCTGACCACAACACTTTCACCCACTTGTCCTCTGAATCATTCAGCTGTTCATTGGCAAACTTCAGACGGGCATGTATATGTGCTTTCTTGAGCAGGGGGACCTTGCGGGCGCTGCAGGATTTCAGTCCTTCATGGCGTAATGTGTTACCAATTGTTTTCTTGGTGACTATGGTCCCAGCTGCGTTGCGATCATTGACAAGATCCTCCCGTGTAGTTCTGGGCTGATTCCTCACCGTTCTCATGATCATTGCAACTCCACGAGGTGAGATCTTGCATGGAGCCCCAGGCCGAGGGAGATTGACAGTTCTTTTATGTTTCTTCCATTTGCGAATAATCGCACTAACTGTTGTCACCTTCTCACCAAGCTGCTTGGCAATGGTCTTGTAGCCCATTCCAGCCTTGTGTAGGTCTACAATCTTGTCCCTGATATCCTTGGAGAGCTCTTTGGTCTTGGCCATGGTGGAGAGTTTGGAATCTGATTGATTGATTGCTTCTGAGGACAGGTGTCTTCTATACAGGTAAAAAACAGAGATTAGGAGCACTCCCTTTAACCTCTCTGGGGTATGTGGGACGCACACTATTCAACAGCCAGTGAAATAGCAGGGCGGCAAATTCAAAACAACAAAAATCTCATAAATCTAATTTCTCAAACATACAACTATTATATCCCATTTTAACCTGGTGAGGACAGACATTCTGCTGCAGAACCCCTGCCTCCGGAACCCCTAGCCAACAGCCAATGGCATCGCATGGCGCGAAATACAAAACCAACTAAAATACCACAATTCAATATGCTCAAACAATCAACTATTTTTAAGATAAGACTCTCGTTAATCTAACCACATTGTCCGATTTCAAAAAGGCTATATGTGTCACGTAAACCCAAACCACAGCTAAATGCAGCACTAACCTTTGATGATCTTAATCAGATGACACTCCTAGGACATTATGTTATACAATACATGCATGTTTTGTTCAATCAAGTTCATATTTATATCAAAAACAGCTTTTTACATTAGCATGTGATGTTCAGAACTAGCATACCCACCGCAAACTTCCAGTGAATTTACTAAATTATTCATGATAAACGTTCACAAAAAACATAACAATTATTTTAAGAATAATAGATACAGAACTCCTTTATGCAATCGTGGTGTCAGATTTGAAAATAGCTTTTCGGCGAAAGCACATTTTGCAATATTCTGAGTACATAGCTCGGCCATCAGGGCTAGCTATTTTGACACCCACCAAGTTTGGGACAACGTAAACTCAGAATTACTATTAGAAAAATTGGATTACCTTTGCTGTTCTTCATCAGAATGCACTCCCAGGACTTCTACTTCAACAACAAATGTTGTTTTGGTTCCAAATAATCCATAGTTATATCCAAATACCTCCGTTTTGTTCGTGCGTTCAGGTCACTATCCTAAGGGTGATGCGCGAGCACATTTCGTGACAAAACATTTCAAAATATTCCTTTACTGTACTTAGAAGCATGTGAAACGCTGTTTAAAAGCAATTTTTATGCTATTTTTCTTGTAAAATAGCGATAATATTCCAACCGGGCAACGTTGTATTCATTCAAAGAGTGAAAGAAAAAAAATGCTTTGGTCTCGTGGACGCGCACTGTCCCCAGCCAGTCCATTTACAAACACTGCTCCTATACTTTGCCCAGAGAGACGTGTCATTCCGCTTTCTAAAGGCTTTAGAGAGCGAATGGAAGCCTTAGAAAGTGTCACGTAACAGCACAGATGCTGTAATTTTGATAGAGATGCTACAGAAGGACAACAAATTGTCAGACAGGCCACTTCCTGTATGGAATCTTCTCAGGTTTTTGCCTGCCATATGAGTTCTGTTATACTCACAGACACCATTCAAACAGTTTTAGAAACTTTAGGGTGTTTTCTATCCAAAGCCAATAATTATATGCATATTCTAGTTACTGGGCAGGAGTAGTAAACAGATTAAATCGGGTACGTTTTTTATCCAGCCATGTCAATACTGCCCCCTAGCCCTAACAGGTTAAAAGGAATAAGCATACGCAACCTAAAATCCCACCGTCACAGATGTTACCATTGCGGATTTTCTCATTGCTGATATAGAACTCCACACACCCACATGGAAGTCCATTCTTTCTTTGTATTTTCACCCTATGAAATATTCTTCCTGAGGAGTCAGGGGCACCTTCCCAATGGGTCTCGTAGCCAGTGAACAAGCTATACCCCTTTGTGATAACTCTCAGTTCGGGACATACCACCTTGCGAAACACATGCCAGTCTTCAAGCCTGTAGTCCACTCCTAAATTCTAAGGTCTGTATATTCTTCTCCTTCGGCTACAGTGTTGAGTTTCACTCTACAGGCCAGGTAATCAAACAGATAACCCCATAGTTGTCCAATAGAAATCAGCACTTGATCTTTCAACACAGTTGCGGGCGGTATTTGGGTTCTACACATATTTGGAAAACACTTTTTTGGCTTTATGATGCTTTATACTCTTCCCTTTCTCTATGTTTTAACCAGAGTCCTGCTTCCATTGTTAAGGTCATCACGGGTGTGTCAGTGATCAAAAAATCCATGTTTAATTTCTTCTTTAGTGTTCTCGGGTTTATCTCTCGAGGTCATTCGTAGTGGTCACAGCTCTTACTTATTCTCCAGCTGACCAATACCCCGGACATTACTGTTTCATATACAATAGCCAGGCCCTAAGTTCACTAGAACAGGGGCCATACTCTTTCAAATGTTCAAACACATTCCACAGTTCAACGAGGTCACTACACATCAATCATCATGACAGCTTTAAGCTTTAACATAAACAGATGGACTATCAGGTTACATAAACACTTACTCAACAGCGTGAGAACGGAAGGACAGGATGTACATATATGGGCGTAACCACGTGACCCATAAAATAACTCAATCACTTTTTGACGTGTGCCGCCTACTGTATTCTCTCTGACAGTGAATTTTTACTAGGATTAAATGTCAGGAATTGTGAAAAACTGAGTTTAAATGTATTTGGCTAAGGTGTATGTAAACTTCCGACTTCAACTGTATGTTGTGTGAGAAGTGACAGGAGGATGATAATAGATCAATGGGTGGACGAGCCACAAGTGTCTCATTTCAATCCTAATATATTCTTAATATGCTCTTAAGGCACTATTTATAGCTCTGTTAAATGTACTTTTAGTTTGTTTTTTAATGTATTTGTGCCTGGTTTATGCCTACAGCACGATATGTGGATTGTTTGCCTTTAGTTCAACTACTGAAGCACGTTCTATTGCGCTTTCATTCGATCACAATTTATTTTAAATACAAATGTTACATTTTGGGAATTGTGAAAAGTGCTTTATGAATGAAATAGTTAAGTAGTGAGTCATTAGTCTGTCCTTAGTAGAGTGACCTTCAAATGTAATATCCAATCAAAATATAAATTAGGACGACACTGAAAATAACCCAAGGATGACATAAATGACCCAGCTGGTGGGTCAATCCCCCAACCCAATGTGCTGGGTTTATGTCACAATCCAGAAATATAGTCTAATATTTACCCAGCAGTTGGGTCAAGTGCTCAACCCAAGGCGTTGGGTTAGAAGCACAACCCAAACCCGTTGGGTTGAATTAACCCAATGCTGTGTCTGACTGATATTGATCCAGCAGTGGGTTGTCGAAATTACCCAAATTGGGTTAAAAGTAACAATAATTCATGTTGGAAAAATAATATAAATTTCCATATTAGGTATAACTCAATTTCTACCTTTTTAAGATGCCAAAATATATATTTTTCAGTAATTGTTTTCAGTATCCTAATTTTGTTTACTGATTTGTTTCAGTGCATGCATTCAACAAACTTCGGACAAAGGACTTTCTACGGGGCCGTGTCATGACGTTGCCTTGTTGGAGAGGTTTATGAACCCCATAGCTCACAGCGTAATTTACTGCTAATTATATAAAAGATTACCAGATCTTTAAGAGTTTATATGGAAGACAACAGCTCTATAAACATTCTTCCGTGGTGCCCAACTTCCTAGTTAATTACATTTACATGATTAGTTTAGTCAGGTAATATTAATTACAGAGAATTAATTTGATAATGGCTACCACAGCATTCTGCAGTAATGCTCCATCCCATCTGGTTTGGGCTTAGTGGGACTATCATTTGTTTTTCATCAGGACAATGCTTCTACACCTGCATTGCTTGCTGTTTGGGGTTTTTGGCTAGGTTTCTGTACAGCACTTTGAGATATCAGCTGATGTAAGAAGGGCTTTATAAATAAATTTGATTTGACAATGACCCAACACACCTCCAGGCTGTGTAAGGGCTATTTTGAATGCATGCATGTCATGTCATTTAATCCATAGTAAAGACACGACAGCCCCCACCTCCAAAGTTCACACAAAAAGGAAATAGTTCTGAACTGGTTTTGATTTAGTTTTTGTTATTTTTATTATTACATTTGGCTGATTATCTTTTAAACTTCCATTGGATAATCTATTGCTCAGTTAATACTTGGCTCGTAAATAATTCTGTAGTTCCTAAGGTCAACATCCCGATAGTGTTCACATTCCTCTCATGTAAATATTTTATACGCCGGGGACCCCCCAATGTCCAGCGGGGGGGGAGGAACCTCCGGCACCTCACCTTCCTGCATGGGACCAGCCACCACCGGCCTGAGGAGAGACACATGAAACGAGGGGTTAATACGGTAATAAGATGGAAGTTGTAACCGGTAACACACCTCGTTTATCCTCCTCAGGACTTTAAATGGCCCTACACACTGCGGGCCCAGCTTCCGGCAGGGCAAGCGGAGGGGCAGGTTTCTAGCCGAGAGCCAGACTCGATCCCCTGGTGCAAACACAGGGGTCTCACTGCGGTGCTGGTCAGCGCTCTTCTTCTGCCGTCCACTCGCCTTTGTAAGTGCGTCTTGGACGGCTCTCCAGGTGTCCTTCGAGCGCTGCACCCAATCCTCCACCGCAGGAGCCTCGGTCTGGCTCTGGTGCCATGGAGCCAGGACCGGCTGGTAGCCCAACACGCACTGGAACGGTGACATGTTGGTTGATGAGTGCCGTAGAGAATTTTGGGCTATTTCTGCCCATGGCACGTATTTCGCCCATTCTCTGGGCCGGTCCTGGCAATACGTCCTTAGAAACCTACCCACCTCTTGGTTCACCCTCTCCACCTGCCCATTACTCTCGGGGTGGAAACCCGAGGTCAGGCTGACCGAGACCCCCAAACGTTCCATGAACGCCCTCCAAACTCTGGACGTGAACTGGGGACCCCGATCAGAAACGATGTCCTCGGGCACCCCATAGTGCCGGAAGACATGGGTAAACAGGGCCTCCGCAGTCTGCAGAGCCGTAGGGAGACCGGGCAACGGGATGAGACGACAGGACTTCGAGAACCGATCCACAACGACCAGGATAGTGGTGTTCCCCTGAGATACGGGAAGGTCAGTGAGGAAGTCCACTGACAAGTGTGACCACGGCCGCTGTGGAACGGGGAGGGGGTGTAATTTCCCTCTAGGCAGGTGTCGAGGAGCCTTGCTCTGAGCGCACACCGAGCAGGAGGAAACATAAAACCGCACGTCCTTACCCAAGGTGGGCCACCAGTACTTCCCCCTCAGGTTCCGCACTGTCCTCTCGATCCCAGGGTGACCCGAAGAGGGGAGATTATGGGCCCATCGAATCAATCGATCACGGAGACCAAGCGGTACGTACTGAACACCTGCCGGACACTGCGATGGTGCAGGTTCCGACCGTAACGCCCGCTCGATCTCCGCGTCCAACTCCCATACCACCGGAGCTACCAAACACGACGCCGGAAAAATGGGTGCCGAATCGATGGCCCTCTCCTCGGTGTCATATAGGCGGGACAGTGCGTCGGCCTTCGTGTTCAGTGAACCTGGCCGATAAGAGATCGTGAACCGGAAACGGGTAAAGAACATGGCCCACCTGGCCTGACGCGGATTCAGTCTCCTAGCTGCCCGGATGTACTCGAGATTACGGTGGTCAGTCCAGATGAGGAAAGGGTGCTTTTCCCCCTCAAGCCAATGTCTCCACACCTTCAGAGCCTTGACCACAGCTAACAACTCCCTGTCCCCCACGTCATAGTTCTGCTCCGCCGTCCCTAGCTTCCTAGAAAAGAAAGCGCACGGGCGGAGTTTGGGTGGCGTGCACGAGCGCTGTGATAGCACGGCCCCCACCCCAGTCTCGGACGCGTCCACCTCCACTATGAATGCCAAAGAGGGATCCGGATGAGCCAGCACTGGAGCGACGGTAAACAGCTCCTTCAGGCGACTGAACGCTCTGTTCGCCTCTGCTGACCAGCGCAAGCGCGCCGGACCGCCCTTCAGCAGTGAGGTAATGGGAGCAGCAACTTGACCAAAGCCCCGGATAAACCTCCGGTAGTAATTGGCAAACCCTAAAAACCGCTGCACCTCCTTTACCGTGGTCGGAGTCGGCCAATTACGCACGGCTTTAACGCGGTCATCCTCCATCACCACCCCCGAGGTGGAAATGCGATACCCCAGGAAGGAAACGGCTCGTTTGAAAAACTCACATTTCTCAGCCTTGACGTACAGGTCATTCTCCAGCAGTCGCCCAAGCACCTTGCGCACCAGGGAGACATGCGCGGTGCGGGTGGCGGAATAAATCAGGATGTCGTCAATATACACCACCACCCCCTGTCCGTGCAGGTCCCTGAGAATCTCGTCAACAAAGGTTTGAAAGACGGCTGGAGCATTCTTTAACCCGTACGGCATGACGAGGTACTCATAGTGGCCCGATGTGGTTTTCCACTCGTCTCCTCCCCGGATAGGCACCAGATTGTACGCGCTCCTGTGGTCCAGTTTCGTGAAAAAACGCGCGCCGTGAAATGATTCCACCGCCGTAGCGATGAGAGGTAGTGGGTAACTGAACCCTACTGTGATGGAATTTAGACCTCGATAATCAATGCACGGACGCAACCCTCCATCCTTTTTTTTCACGAAAAAGAAACTCGAGGAGACGGGTGACATGGAGGGCCGAATATACCCGTCTCAGAGATTCCGTGACATATGTCTCCATAGCCAACGTCTCTTCCTGTGACAATGGGTACACGTGACTCCTGGGAAGTGCAGCGTTTACCTGGAGATTTATCACGCAATCCCCTCGTCGATGAGGTGGTAATCGGGTCGCCCTCTTTTTACAGAAGGCGATAGCCAAATCGGCATATTCTGAGGGAATGCGCACAGTGGAAACCTGGTCTGGACTCTCCACCGTCGTCGCACCGATGGAAACTCCCTTACACCTGCCTGAGCACTCCTCTGACCACTCTCTGAGAGCCCCCTGTCTCCACAAAATATTGGGATTGTGATTGGCCAGCCAGGGAATCCCCAGCACCACCGGAAAACGCAGGAGAATCAATGAGGAAGAGACTAATCCGTTCCCCATCATCCCCCTGCATTACCATGTCCAGTGGCACCGTGGCCTCCCTGACCGGTCCTGACCCTAATGGTCGGCTATCTAAGGAGTGCACGGGGAAAGGTTGGTCCAACGACACCAGGGGAATCCCTAGCCTTAATGCGCGCCCACGATCCATAAAGTTTCCAGCTGCGCCTGAATCGACTAGCGCCTTATACTGGAAAGAGGGAGAAAACAAGGGGAAAGTTACTAAAACGAACATGTGACCAACAGGGAGCTCTGGGTGAGGTTGGTGCTTACTCACCTGAGATGGACGAGGAGTGCGCCGCCTGCCATCCCGATTCCCAGAGGAGCTCCCCCAGCACCGGTCGGTAGTGTGTCCTCTCCGACCACACTGGATACAAGGGGAGCCTCCTCCTCCGGTTCCCCTGGACGCGGCCCCCCCTAGCTCCATAGGTATGGGAGCTGGAGGACCTGGAGGTGGAACCAACAGGGCCCCGTCTGGACGCCCGCGCGCAGCCAGCAGATTGTCAAGACGAATGGACATGTCGATTAGTTCGTCTAGTGACAGGGTAGTGTCCCGACAGGCTAGCTCATGGCGGACGTCCTCCCGGAGGCTACACCGATAGTGGTCCATCAGGGCCCTGTCGTTCCACCCCGCTCCAGCAGCTAAGGTCCGGAACTCCAGAGCAAAGTCCTGTGCGCTCCTCGTCTCCTGACGCAGGTGGAACAGCCGTTCACCCGCCGCCCGGCCTTCTGCTGGGTGGTCGAACACGGCCCGGAACCGGCGGGTGAACTCGGGGTAGTGATCCCTTGCCGAGTCTGGGCCATACCACACTAAGTTGGCCCACTCCAGGGCACGTCCCGTTAAGCAGGAGAGGAGGACGTACAAATCCAACTGTAGCAGGAACCCCTGGCACCCAGCCGCCGCTCCATCGTACTCCCTGGGGAGAGCCAGGCGTAGGGCTCCGGGTCCGGACGTCGGTGGAGGGGTAGATGGTGGAGGGGGATTTGGTGCTGGGGATGCGGTAGGGAGGCCACTCCTCTCCCATCGGTCCATCCTCTCCATCATCTGCTCCATCGCTGAGCCGATTCGGTGGAGGATGGTGGTATGGTGAAGGACCCGTTCCTCCATCGATGGGAGAGGAGGGGAGGCTGCTCCTGCTGACTCCATAGTTGGTGCGGGATTCTGTCAGACGGTTGCTAGGAGTGGTGGTAGGAGTCAGGCGCAGAGAGCAGAGGTACGGAACTTTGTGTTTATTTAAATAAAAAAACACAACACGAACAACGCCAACACAAACGGCGTGGAAAAAATGCCAAGTGCCCAAAACAGGTGCACAGCCAGCATACAATATCACAGTCGTAAATCGCCAGCACATCCAACGACAAAAACACAACCTGACGCTAAGATAATCCCGCACAACACTGGGCGAGCTAACCAGGCTTAAATAACCAAAATCAAAAGACAAATGAGGAACAGGTGCAAACAATAAGACATACCAAACGAAAAGGAAAAAAGGATCAGCAGCGGCTAGTAGGTCGGTGACGACGACCGCCGAGCGCCGCCCGAGCAGGCAGGGGAGCCACCTTCGGTGGGATTCGTGACAGATGCAGCACTCCATCACTCTCCTTCTTGGTAAAATAGCCCTTACACAGCCTGGAGGTGTGTTGGATCATTGTCCTGATGAAAAATAAATGATAGTCCCACTAAGCCCAAACCAGATGGGATGGAGTATTGCTGCAGAATGCTGCGGTAGCCATGATGGTTAAGTGTGCCTTGAATTCTAAACAATAAATCTCCAATTTGGACTCCAGACCAAAGAACAACTTTCCACCGGTCTACTGTCCATTGCTCGCCCAAGCAAGTCTCTTCTTCTTATTGGTGTCCTTTAGTAGTGGTTTCTTTGCAGCAATTCACACAGTCTCCTCTGAACAGTTGATGTTGAGATGTGTCTGTTACTTGAACTCTGTGAAGCATTTATTTGGGCTGCAATTTCTGAGGCTGGTACCTCTAATGAACTTATCCTCTGCAGCAGAGGTAACTCGGGGACTTCCATTCCTGTGGCTGTCCAGATGAGAGCCAGTTTCTTCATAGCGCTTGATAGTTTTTGCGACTGCACTTGAAGGAACTTTAAAAGTTCTTGAAATGTTCCATATTGACTGATCTTCATGTCTTAAAGTAATGATGGACTGTCATTTCTATTGGACTTGGTCTTTTACCAAATAGGGCTATCTTCTGTATACCAACCCTACCTTGTCACAACACAATGATTGGCTTAACCGGTTGAGGACAGACATTCCGCTTGCGGAACCCCGTTCCGCCTGCGGAACCCTTAGCCAACAGCCAATGGCATCGCACGGCACGAAATACAAAACCAACTAAAATACCACAATTCAATTTTCTCAAACAATCAACTATTTTACACCATTTTAAAGATAAGACTCGATAATCTAACCACATTGTCCGATTTCAAAAAGGCTTTACAGCGAAAGCAAAACATTAGATTATGTCAGGAGAGTACCCAGCCAAAAATAGTCACACAGCCATTTTCAAAGCTAGCGGAACGCCTCACCAATATCCAATGGTAGAGCGTGCCGCGAAATACAAATACCTCAAAAATGCTATAACTTCAATTTCTTAAACATATGACTATTTTACACCATTTTAAAGACAAGACTCTCGTTAATCTAACCACATTGTCCGATTTAAAAAAGACTTTACAGCGAAAGCAAAACATTAGATTATATCAGGAGAGTACCCTGCCAAAAATAATCACACAGCCATTTTCAAAGCAAGCATATATATCACAAAAAACAAAACCACAGCTAAATGCAGCACTAACCTTTGATGATCTTCATCAGATGACACTCCTAGGACATTATATTATACAATACATGCATGTTTTGTTCAATCAAGTTCATATTTATATCAAAAACCAGCTTTTTACATTAGCATGTGATGTTCAGAACTACCATAGCCACCGCAAACTTCCGGTGAATTTACTAAATTACTCACGATAAACGTTGACAAAAAACATAATTATTTTAAGAATTATAGATACAGAACTCCTTTATGCAATCGCGGTGTCAGATTTTAAAATAGCTTTTCGGCGAAAGCACATTTTGCAATATTCTGAGTAGATAGCTCGGCCATCACAGGCTAGCTAAGTTGACACCCACCAAGTTTGGTGCTCACTAAACTCAGAATTACTAAGAGAAATTGGATTACCTTTGCTGTTCTTCGTCAGAATGCACTCCCAGGACTTCTACTTCAACAACCAATGTTGTTTTGGTTCCAAATAATCCATAGTTATATCCAAATACCTCCGTTTTGTTCGTGCGTTCAGGTCACAACCGAAGGGTAATGCGCGAGCGCATTTCGTGACAATTTTTTTTGAAATATTCCATTACCGTACTTAGAAGCATGTGAAACGCTGTTTAAAATAAATTTTTATGCTATTTTTCTCGTAAAATAGCAATAATATTCCAACCGGGCAACGTTGTATTCATTCAAAGGCTGAAAGAGAAAAATTGAGAATTCTCATGAACGCGCATCTCCAGTGTCACTGTCCCCAGGCTGACCACTCACACATTCTCCTGCTGTTCTTCGCCCAGAGACAGCAGACACCCCATTCCACTTTCTGGCGGCTTTAGAGAGCCAATGGGAGCCTTAGAAAGTGTCACGTTACAGCAGAGATGCTGTATTTTCGATAGAGATGCAACAGAAGGACAACAAATTGTCAGACAGGGCACTTCCTGTATGGAATCTTCTCAGGTTTTGGCCTGCCATATGAGTTCTGTTATACTCACAGACACCATTCAAACAGTTTTAGAAACGGTAGAGTGTTTTCTATCCAAATCTACTAATTATATGCATATTCTAGTTTCTGGGCAGGAGTAGTAACCAGATTAAATCGGGTACGTTTTTTATCCAGCCATGTCAATACTGCCCCTATCCCAAAGAAGTTAAACGCATTAAGAAGGAAAGAAATTCCACAAATTAACTTTTAAGAAGGCACTGTTAATTTAAATTCATTCCAGGTGACTACCTCATGAAGCTGGTTGAGAGAATTCCAAGAGTGTACAAAGCTGGCATCAAGTCAAAGGGTGGCTATTTGAAGAATCTCAAATATAAAATATATTTTGATTTGTTTAACACTTTTGTTTGGTTACTACATGATTCAATGTGTTATTTCATAGTTTTGATGTCTTCACTATTATTCTACACTGTAGAAAATAGTACAAAATAAAGAAAATCCCTTGAATGAGGAGGTGTGCTAAAACTTTTGACCGGTAGTGTAAATTAATTTAAAGTTAAGTTTCCTGGAATTGATTGCCAGAAGTTTACAAGTTGCCGCATATTTACTGCAACATTTGATTTGTTTAACACATTGTAACACAAAACTGATTTAATTTGCACTGTTCGTCACATAATGTTCGCCACAAGTTTCCTAGAATTGTTTGCCAGAAGTTTACAAGTTGCCACATATTTACTGCAACAGTTTGCCACAAAACGATTTGCAAACATTTTTGGCAAATTGGCCAAACGTTTGCCACAACTTTTTGCCAGAAGCCTGTTTTTTCATTCTTCTTCCTCCAGACGGTATTTGGAATCTCTTTCGCCTTGAGAACAACCACCTCAAACAGAGCAACCAGTTCCACACTGTCTGGAAGTTTTGGAACCTCCTCTTCACATTTAGGGACACGTCCTCCTCCTGGAGAAGCTCATGGACCAGGAGGACCTCACAAAAGATCATCACAAAACAACAATGACATATGAACATTCACCCTCCAATGTCCAAGTTATCCAAGGTACTGTATGTGTAGTAGTATGTTTTGGGTAGTATAAGTATTGACATGTATTTCAACAAACAATACTCAATGAATACCTTATATCAAAAGTGTAATTAAAATACCATGTGTGCCTTCACTCATAAACAGCCAGCCATTTGGTTTTGAGAATATTCCAATAGCCAGACCAATCTTTGTGTAATACAAACCCGTCTGGATGTATTGATTGTGGAAGAGTGGGTTTAAAGACTAACAGTAATTGTGAACAAAGTCAACCAATATAACAAACCTAACATACAATATATGCACCAATTTCTCCCAGCTAAACCATCCTCTATTGGTAGCTCTGTTGCCTTTCACATAACGTCAAAACAAAGAGGATTTTGACCAATGTTTCTGTTTATTGCATCTGTTTTGTTGTAAACCATGACTGCTGCGCTCAACCTTGTTTCAGAACATGAGTGAGAAACTCATGTTATTGATGGAGGGACGGAGAGCCTTAAGCATCTAGTTTAAAGTTTTATTAGTTGTATGTACAGGATAAACATGATATACACCGTCAAACGAAATGCTTCCTTGCAGGTTCCTTCGACAATGCAACAGCAATAAGAAATTATAAAAGATAAGAATACGAACATAAAGTAAATGGCTCAGTAGAATAGAATAAATATTTTAGCTTAAATATAATACAGGAAGGCACAATTTATAGTCCAATATTTACACGTGTTTTGGGGAAGGGGGGGGGGTTGGTGGGCAAGTGTTTAAATTGTGCAGTATTTAGCAAAAATAAGAGCCTAGTAGCAGCAGTTGGGATGTGTGTGTGCGTAGCATGAAAGTGTGTGTGTGTGTGTGTGTGTGTGTGTGTGTGTGTGTGTGTGTGTGTGTGTGTGTGTGTGTGTGTGTATACAGTGTGTGGCTGTGTATGTGAGTGAGTGCATGTTTGCTAAGGTGCAGAGTCAGTGCAGGTGGTCAGTCCAGTTCAAGTGTTCAGCAGTCTGATGCCTTGTAGATAGAAACTGTCTCTGAATCTGCCAGACGATAAGGGAGTGAACAGCTCTTCGCTGTGGTGTGTGGTGTCCTTGACGATGCTGCGGGGCTTCTTCAGGCACCGTTTCAAGTAGATGTCCTGTATGGGCAGGACACGGTCCCAGTGATGTACTGGGCCGTCTTCACCACACTGGAGGGTCTTGCTGTCGTGGATGGAGGAATTCCCTTACCAGGCAGTGACACAACCATTCAGGACACTCTCGATGGTGCAGCGGAAGTATTTGGAGAGGAGCCGGGTTGGCATGCGGAATATCATCAGCCGCCTTAGGAGGTAGAGACGCTGTTGCGCCTTCTTGACAAGAGTGGTGGTGCTGTTGGTCCATGTCAAGTCCTCGGTGATGTGGACACCGGGAACTTAAAACTGATGACTCTTTTTACTGCAATCCCATATATGTGTATCAGGGCATGTGTCCGTCCTCTGCTTCCTTTTTTTTTAACACTTTTTTTATTTTGTTTGGCATTTTTTCAGAAGGGGGTTACAGGTACCGGTATAACATTCAAAGTCAAATCAATTCAGATATATTCAGTTATCATATTTGCCTTTCATATTTTTTTGTACCTGTGGGATGCCACTCGAAAGAAGAAGAAAAAACAATCAGAGAAATGCATATATACATAAAGAACAGTATCAACAGTTTTGTAAGATAAAGAACAGTACGTGTATCAACAGTTTTGTAATACTTTTTAAGTAAGGAAAATAAACAAAAAAGGCTCCCCCTCACCAACCCATTCCCCCACCCCCTCAGTCCATATCCACACGCCTGCATCCTCCCTCCCCACCCAGAAACCATTTTTCCCACCCCACCAAGCACACCTCCTCCCGCATCTTCACTGAGCATTCTGTTGAAGGTTTTGACAATGGTTTTGTCTAAAGAAGGAAATATATCTATTCCTAAATATTTAAAATGGGAAATGATTGGGATTCTATAAGTAGAGTTTGGGGTACTCTTGTCAGGTTCTTGAGGGGGAGTAGGGCAGATTTGGTTAGATTTATTTTATAACTTGAGCTGGAGTGGAATTTGTCTATGATCTTCAAAGCATTTGGGAGAGATTGAGATACATCTTCAGCGTATAATGAGATGATTTGATCCGTAGAATTGAGGCATATTGGTGTAACTTCTTTTGATTGTCGAATTGCCTGGGCCAGGGGCTCAATGGGGGGGGGGGGGTTCATTTTAATTATTATAATTTTAAGACTCCTTGATGTATAAAAAAAATATATAGATTTTTTTTTTTTGCTGACCAATGGTAAAAAAAAATATTTTTACCCCTTTTCTCACAAATTTCATGATATCCCATTGATAGTTAGTCTTGTCTCATCGCTGCAACTCCCCTACAAACTCGGGAGAGGCAAAGGTCGAGAGTCATGTGTCCTCCAAAACACGACCCAGTTTAATTAACAATTTTATTTGGCCTTATTATTATTAGCCCATACAAACGAGAAAAAACAGTTTTTTTTTCGAAATGCTTGCTAATTTATTACAAATAAAAACAAAAATACCTTGTTTACATAAGTATTCAGACCCTTTGCTATGAGACTCGAAACTGAGCTCAGGTGCATCCTGTTTCCATTGATCATCCTTGAGATGTTTCAACAACTTGATTGGAGTCCACCTGTGGTGAAATTAATTGATTGGGCATGATTTGGAAAGGCACACACCTGTCTATATAAGGTCCCACAGTGCATGTCAAAGCAAAAACCAAGCCATGAGGTCGAAGGAATTGTCCGTAGAGCGGCGAGAAAGGATTGTGTCGAGGCGCTGATCTGCGGAAGAGTACCAAAAAATGCCTGTAGCATTGAAGGTCCCCAAAAACACAGTGGCCTACATCAATCTTAAATGGAAGAAGTTTGGAACCACCAAGAATCTTCTTAGAGCTGGCTGCCCGGCCAAACTGAGCAATCGATGGAGAAGGGCCTTGGTCAGGGAATGACAAAGAACCCGATGGTCACTTTGACAGAGATCCAGAATTCCTCCTTGGAGATGAGAGAAACTTCCAGAAGGGCAACGATCTCTGCAGCACTCCAGCAATCAGGCCTTTATGGTAGGGTGGCCAGACGGAAGCCACTCCTCTGTAAAAGGCACATAACATCCCGCTTGGAGTTTACCAAAAGGCCCCTAAAGGACTCTCAGACCATGAGAAACATGGTTCTCTGGTCTGATGAAACCAAGATTGAACTCTTTAGCCTGAATGCCAAGCGTCACGTCTGGAGGAAACCTGGCACCATCCCTACGGTGAAGCATGGTGGGGGCAGCATCATGCTGTGGGGATGTTTTTCAGCGGCAGGGACAGGGAGACTAGTCAGGATTGAAGGAAAGATGAACAGAGCAAAGTACAAAGAGGTCCTTGATGAAAACCTGCTCCAGAGCTCTCAGGACCTCAACATTTACATTTACATTTAAGTCATTTAGCAGACGCTCTTATCCAGAGCGACTTACAAATTGGTGCATTCACCTTATAATATCCAGTGGAACAACCACTTTACAATAGTGCATCTAAATCTTTTAAGGGGGGGGGGGGGGGGTTAGAAGGATTACTTTATCCTATCCCAGGTATTCCTTAAAGAGGTGGGGTTTCAGGTGTCTCCGGAAGGTGGTGATTGACTCCGCTGTCCTGGCGTCGTGAGGGAGCTTGTTCCACCATTGGGGTGCCAGAGCAGCGAACAGTTTTGACTGGGCTGAGCGGGAACTGTGCTTCCTCAGAGGTAGGGAGGCGAGCAGGCCAGAGGTGGATGAACGCAGTGCCCTTGTTTGGGTGTAGGGCCTGATCAGAGCCTGAAGGTACAGAGGTGCCGTTCCCCTCACAGCTCCGTAGGCAAGCACCATGGTCTTGTAGCGGATGCGAGCTTCAACTGGAAGCCAGTGGAGAGAGCGGAGGAGCGGGGTGACGTGAGAGAACTTGGGAAGGTTGAACACCAGATGGGCTGCGGCGTTCTGGATGAGTTGTAGGGGTTTAATGGCACAGGCAGGGAGCCCAGCCGACAGCGAGTTGCAGTAATCCAGACGGGAGATGACAAGTGCCTGGATTAGGACCTGCGCCGCTTCCTGTGTGAGGCAGGGTCGTACTCTGCGAATGTTGTCGAGCATGAACCTACAGGATCGGGTCACCGCCTTGATGTTAGTGGAGAACGACAGGGTGTTGTCCAGGGTCACGCCGAGGCTCTTAGCACTCTGGGAGGAGGACACAAGGGAGTTGTCAACCGTGATGGCGAGATCATGGAACGGGCAGTCCTTCCCCGGGAGGAAGAGCAGCTCCGTCTTGCCGAGGTTCAGCTTGAGGTGGTGATCCGTCATCCACACTGATATGTCTGCCAGACATGCAGAGATGCGATTCGCCACCTGGTTGTCAGAAGGGGGAAAGGAGAAGATTAATTGTGTGTCGTCTGCATAGCAATGATATGAGAGACCATGTGAGGATATGACAGAGCCAAGTGACTTGGTGTATAGCGAGAATAGGAGAGGGCCTAGAACAGAGCCCTGGGGGACACCAGTGGTGAGAGCACGTGGTGCGGAGACAGATTCTCGCCATGCCACCTGGTAGGAGCGACCTGTCAGGTAGGACGCAATCCAAGCGTGGGCCGCGCCGGAGATGCCCAGCTCGGAGAGGGTGGAGAGGAGGATCTGATGGTTCACAGTATCAAAGGCAGCAGATAGGTCTAGAAGGATGAGAGCAGAGGAGAGAGAGTTAGCTTTAGCAGTGTGGAGAGCCTCCGTGACACAGAGAAGAGCAGTCTCAGTTGAATGCCCAGTCTTGAAACCTGACTGATTAGGATCAAGAAGGTCATTCTGAGAGAGATAGCAAGAGAGCTGGCCAAGGACGGCACGTTCAAGAGTTTTGGAGAGAAAAGAAAGAAGGGATACTGGTCTGTAGTTGTTGACATCGGAGGGATCGAGTGTAGGTTTTTTCAGAAGGGGTGCAACTCTCGCTCTCTTGAAGACGGAATGGACGTAGCCAGCGGTCAAGGATGAGTTGATGAGCGAGGTGAGAAGGTCTCCGGAAATGGTCTGGAGAAGAGAGGAGGGGATAGGGTCAAGCAGGCAGGTTGTTGGGCGGCCGGCCGTCACAAGACGCGAGATTTCATCTGGAGAGAGAGGGGAGAAAGAGGTCAAAGCACAGGGTAGGGCAGTGTGAGCAGGACCAGCGGTGTCGTTTGACTTAGCAAACGAGGATCGGATGTCGTCAACCTTCTTTTCAAAATGGTTGACGAAGTCATCCGCAGAGAGGGAGGAGGGGGGGGGAGGAGGATTCAGGAGGGAGGAGAAGGTAGCAAAGAGCTTCCTAGGGTTAGAGGCAGATGCTTGGAATTTAGAGTGGTAGAAAGTGGCTTTAGCAGCAGAGACAGAAGAGGAAAATGTAGAGAGGAGGGAGTGAAAGGATGCCAGGTCCGCAGGGAGGCGAGTTTTCCTCCATTTCCGCTCGGCTGCCCGGAGCCCTGTTCTCCCTGTTCTCAAAATGGGGTGAAGGTTCACCTTCCAACAGGACAATGACCCTAATCACACAGCCAAGACAACGCAGGAGTGGCATTGGGACAAGTCTTTGAATGTCCTCGAGTGTCCCAGCCAGAGCCCAAACTTGAACCTGATCGAACATCTCTGGAGAGACCTGAAAATAGCTGTGCAGCAACTCTCCCCATCCAACCTGACAGAGCTTGAGAGGATTTGCAGAGAAGAATGGGAGAAACTCCCCAAATGCAGGTGTGCCAAGCTTGTAGCGTCATACCAAAGAAGACTCGAGGCTGTAATCGCTGCCAAGGCTGCTTCAACAAAGTACTGAGTAAAGGGTCTGAATACCTACGTAAATGTGATATTTCAGTTTTTTTTTATCCATTTGCAAAAATGTCTGAAAACCTATTTTTTCTTTGTCATTAAGGGGTATTGTGTGCAGATTGATGAGGGGAAAAAAACTATTTCATTAATTTTAGAACAAGGCTGTAACGTAACAAAATGTGGAAAAGTCAAGGGGTCTGAATACTTTCCGAATGCACTGTATGTTGGAGAGTATGTTGGTCTCATTAGATTTGTCCCACATGTCCAAAATGGCATTCATGTCTGTCCAAATAACCAGTTGGAATTCAGTCAATTCTAACAATATGCTGGTCAGAGAATTTAAAAAAAATGTAGGATCATATGAATTTGAAGCATACAGGCAATTTTCATGAAGGCAAATTGCATAAAGGCTATTTTCTTTCCATTACGGATACATTTAAGGAAAGTGATTCTGCCTTCTTGGTCTTCGCCTTCACCAGGGATACTGTGATTTTGAGTTTCTTATGCATCATTATGATAACACCCTTAGTTTTGTTTGGGGCTTATTAAGAAGCAGCCAGTTTGTACAAATGGTTCTCTATTCTATGTGTGTCCTTATGGAGCAAGTGTGTTTCTTGGAGCATTACTATATCAGTATGGTATCTTGCCTGAATATCAAGACAGCTGGAATGTTTGATAGGATTATTTAAGGCCTTTCAGATTCCATGAGACAATAGCTAGTGTTGCCATTGTTTTTCTAAAATGTAATTGTTATCCTTAGTGTTGATAAGACCATGGATGTAAAATAAAAAGCACGACCCACTGGGTCTCTGTAAACCGTTCCCCCTTCCCTGCCCCCCCTTCCTCAGCCCCCCTCCTTCCTATGTAGCTCCCAGCCCTCCTCCTGTGCAAAAAGTGAAGTCTATACTCTAGATGTTACTGTATATAATAATTAATCATTGCCTGTAGGGCAAGTCCTCCCTGGGAGATACATTTAGTGCCTAAATAGAGGGGGGAAGGAATCAACAAGAAGAAAAACAAGCAAAAACAAAAAAGCTATTGTGTAGTAGTAGCACATATTGGACTGGCCATCTCTCCTTGGCAGTAGCAAAATATCTATACAAAATGAAACATAAAATAGTAGGGGAATAGCTACTAACTTAAACTACTTGACCTAAAGTACGTGGACACCTGTTCGTCGAACATCTCATTCCAAAATCATGGGCATTAATATGGAGTTGGTCCCTCCTTTGCTGCTATCCACTAGATGTTGGAACATTGCTGCGGGGACTTGCTTCTATTCAGCCACAAGATTATTAGTGAGGTCGGGCACTGATGTTATGCGATTAGGCCGACTGGCTCGCAGTCGGTGTTCAAATTCATCCCAAAGGTGTTCGATGGGGTTGAGGTCAGGGCTCATTGCAAGCCAGTCAAGTTCTTCCACACCGATCTCAACAAACCATTTCTGTATTGACTTCGCTTTGTGCACAGGGGCATTGTCATGCTGAAACCGGAAAGGGCCTTCCCCAAACTTTTGTCACAAAGTTGGAAGCACAGAACCATCTCGGATGTCATTGTAAGCTGTAGCGTTAAGATTTCCTTTCACTGGAACTAAGGGGCCTAGCCCAAACCATTAAAAACAGCCCCAGACCATTATTCCTTATCCACCAAACTTTATAGTTGGCACTATGCATTTGGGCAGGTAGTGTTCTCCTGGCTTCCGCCAAACCCAGATTTGTCCATCGGACTGCCAGATGGTGAAGCATGGTTCATCGCTGCAGAGAACGCGTTTCCACTGCTCCAGAGTCCAATGGCGGCGAGTTTTACACCACTCCGGCCGACGCTTGGTATAGCGCATGATGATCTTACGCTTGTGTGCGGTCTCGTTCTGTGAGCTTGTGTAGCCTACCACTTCGCGGCTGGGCCGTTGTTGCTCCTAGAAGTTTCCACTTCACAATAACAGCACTTACAGTTGACCGGGACAGCTCTAGCAGGGCAGAAATTTGATAAACTGACTTGTTGGAAAGGTGGCATCCTATGACGGTGCCAGGTTGAAAGTCACTGAGCTCTTCAGGAAGGCCATTCCACTGCCAATGTTTGTCTATGGAGATTTTGTACACCTGTCAGCAACGGGTATGGCTGAAATAGCTGAATCCACTAATTTGAAGTGGTGTCCACATACTTTTGTATATATACTGTTATTTGCCATATTCTGCCCAAATGGATTCAATACACTGTAGCCTCAAGAATGCAGTTCCAGTATGTGTAAACCTCCATATATTGTCCATTGTTCATTAATTGGTGTGGTGCCATTACTGTGTAAATGTCCAGGACCATAGGCAATATACTTATAACAAGTTTAATGCTCAGCAATAATATTATTATTGTTCCTTGTACCCAAACATTAGGGGGTGTCATCATTGTCTTATGCTGAGGGCAGCATCATAGCCATAGGCTAGGCCGCGTGATTGTGCATGGATAGCATACCTTAAAAAATGTGCCAGTCATGAGGTTCCTTCTGTTGGCTTGTCCCGTTGTGTGTTGGGTTTGATGTGCTTCTTGAAGAAGTCTTGAGCTTCCTTGGCAGTGGAAAACATGTGTGTGGTGTTCTGGAGGTCAAGATGAGTTTTGTCGAGTGGATGAAGCCGCATCTCAGGTTTAGCTTACGTAGCTGGTATCTCACCTTGTTGTAGGTTTCCCTGTGTTTTAGCATTTTGGCACTCAGGTCTGGGTAGATGCTGATCCTCTTCCCTGCATAGTCAAACCCCCAGATAACACTACAAGGTGAACAATTCGCCGCTTGACTTCAAAGTTGTGGATCCGTACAATCATATAGTGAGAGCCGTTGGAGTTGACCGGTGCAGTGCTCACTGTTAATCAGCGACATGGACCTCCTGTCCGAACAGCTCATAGAAAAGATTGCTCATGAAGGAAGTTGGTTGCCCGCTTCCACACCAGTTTCAAGTCCTGTGACCTGCACATTGAATTTACAGGAGTTTGATTATCCCTTCCAACTTAGCTTGCGCTGTTTCCAGGTCATGGAGTCACACCTCTGTCGCATTGGTTGTCTTCTCCAGGCTTTCCACTTTAGAATAGGTATCCACTTTAGCAGTGAGCACAGCCAATGATTCAATTATCGGTTTTAATTGTAAGACGAGGGCAGAGGTAATCTCCTCACAAACAATCTCTCGTATAGTAGCGGCCAGCTCTTTTTATTGCCTGGTGTTGAGAGCCGCCATGCTCCCACAGTTGAATTGTGGACGGAAAAATTCTAGCTGCTGTTGTCCTGGCACCACAATGCCGGTTCACTTACAACCTCCCTATAGACTGACTCGTCATTGTTGGTTACCAGGCCTACAATTGTGGTGTTGTGAGCAAACTTGATGGAGTTGGTGTCATGCAAAGCCACGCAGTCATGGGTGAATAGGGAGTACAGCAGAGGGCTGAGGAGATACCCCTGAGGGTCCCCTGTGTTAAGAGTTAGTATGGAAGAGGTGTTGTTCTTGTGGTCTGCCCGCCAGGAAGTTCAGGACCCAGTTGCAGATGGTGCTGTCCAGACCCAGTGCTTTGAGCTTGGTGTCGAGCTTGGAGGGAACAATAGTGTTGAATGCTGAACTGTAGTCAATGAACAGGATTCTCACTTAGGTGTTCCTCTTGTCCAGATGTGTTAGGGCCGTGTGAATAGTGATGGAAATGGGATCTTCCGTGGATCTGTTGGAGCGGTAGGCAAATTGGCGTGGGTCCAGTGTGCCTGGCATGATGGCCTTGATGTGGGCCATGACCAGCCTCTCGAGGCACTTCATGATGACTGGGGTGAGTGAGACTGGTCAGTAGTCATTTGGGAATGTCACCTTGTTTTTCTTGGGCACTGGGACAATGGTAGTCTCCTTGAAACAGGTGAGGACTACAGCCAGGGACAGGTTGAAGATGTCTGAGAAGACGCTCACCAGCTGGTCAGCACACACACTGAGAATGCGGCCAGGGATGCCATCTGGTCTGGCGGTTTTGTGAGTATTCACTCTTTTGAGAGTTTTCTTCAAATCAGCCTCAGAGTGAAAGCACTTGGTTGTCCGGATCAGCGAGTGTCTTCCTGGATTGCTCGGTATTGTCTGCCTCGAAGCGACCAGAGTGTGTTAAGCTCATCTGGGAGGGAGGTTTCGGTGGGCACCACACAGCTAGATTTGCCTTTGTAGTCCGTGATAGTCCATGATAGTTTGTAGTCCTTGTAGTCGCGAGTCTAAGTAGTCAAACATCAATTCAAGTTTGAGTCTGTACTGTCTTTTTGCGTCACTAATGGATTTGAGGAGCTCGTAACTGCTTGCCTTGTACGCATCGCACCCCACCAAGTCATCAGGGTCCGTTCTGCTGACATTGAATGCTGCAGTACGGGCTCTGAGCATGGTACGGATATCTCTGTTGATCCAGGGTTTTTAGTTGGAGCATGTCCGGATTGCTATTTTGTGAACAATATCAACACATTTCCTAATGAAGCCTGTGATTGATGGCGTATATTCCTCAATGTTGATGGATGAGTCCTGGGTGGATGAATCTTTCAACATATTCCAATCAGTAATATCAAAACAGTACTGGATATAAGGTAAAGTACAGATCAATCTCACTGGGGCTATACCTTCAATGCATCGCAGTGGACCGACAGTTTGAAGCTGATTCAAATAAAGGAATATAGAAGCAATATTATGTGGCCTCCCCATTTTGATATTGGTAATGTTTGTCTTATTCAGTGCCAACAGTTGACTATATAGATGAACATAATGTCACATCAGAGGTAATTAGGTGGAAGCAGAACAATTAGAAAACAGAATTCAATAAAGAAGCGTTGGTAGCACTTTATTTTAAGGAACAGAAATGACTTGGTATTTTCTAGGTATTTAATGGGTACTTTCTGCTACTTACTTCTAAGACCTTTAAACTGTTGGTAACTACCTGGTACCAAATGGTGCTGAGTGGTTCTACTTGCATTGAGCCTCAAATAAACAAATGTAGGTTCTAGGTTATTATAATTGTTTAATTACCATTTTACAATGCAATTTCTATGTAAAATACCAGGTAATTTCTGTACTGTAAAATAAAGTGGTAACGAACTTTTGGTAGAAGTAGTGAGCCGTACATTATGACCAGTGGTATAGTAGAGGGTAAATGCACATAAAAGCCAACCCTAGACCTCTGGTCTTGTAGGCTTTACAAGAGTACAAACTACAGAAGACAACTAAAAACTCAACGGTTTTCCTCATTCGCCTCATGTCTGTTCACCCACCTTATCTATCAGCGAGTCCATCAGGTGCCACAGTAGTAGCATTCTTCTCTTCTTCTTCAGGGAATTATTATACTGCATTTAATTTTTCATCAGTTTTCTTTTAAGTGCATGTCTTAACTGCAATTTCTGCGATGTTACATGCAGTAGAGTAGCCAAAGCTTAAATACACATACATAGACATATATAGATTGGTGGAGAAGAGGGATGTTAGGAGCTCACTGGTCATCTCCTAGCAACTTGTCCTGCTGTCCTGTGTGTTTGGAGGAGGGGGAGCCCCCGGCCCCAGCCTTACCCTGTGTGCTGAGGGAGGGGACCTCAGCTGCTCTCTCCAAGCACTCAGAGAGGCGTTCAGTTCCTTGGCCTGCCTGGGCTCCTCGTCCTCCTCGCTCAGGCCCAGGCTCTGTCTCGGACTCAGCCAGCTCTGCTGCTGCAGCCCCCTCCTCTGACCTGGTGGTTCCCACAAACTGCAGGTGAGGTAGGAGAGTCTCTTTGTGGCTCTCGGCGTAGAGCTGCTGTTCTAGGGTCAGGTAGGACGACGTCAGGTGTCTGAAGTCCATTTCAAAGGCCGACGACAGCACACTTGTCTGGGATGACGCACAGGCCCTGGACTGCCCCTTGCAGGAGCTTCTGCTGCTCTCCTTGGTCTCCGGGAGCATCGACTGGATCTTGGGCAGCCAGCGCTTTCGCACCCGCCGGGCATTGGTGCACATGTCGGCTGCAATCACGTTCATCTCACTCTCTTTGAAATTAGGTGCAAAGTTCTGACAGTAGACTGCAAAAGAGAGGAAAGAGACAAGACAACATTGAAATAAATGCATATTGTCAACTTTACATACAGTGTTGAGCCAAATTAATACAGTATGGTGTTTAACACCTGAGAAAACAGAAGGGCACCTACGTTTGACAGTGTTTAGGACTCGGTTGTCCAACGGTTTTCGGCTGGGATCATTGGTGGAGGAGCGAATTCCAGTTCCACAGCTATTGGCCAGTGTGTTTCTATGTATACAATAGCATAATCAGTATCCATACGGCTTTCCCTTTCTCCTTTCTATCATTTTCTCTACCCTCCGCTCTCATTTTCTCTGTCTAAAATGACAAAATATGCTTTATAAAGAGCTAGTAGCCTACTGTCTAGGTCCAGAATCTGGCTACGACAATATAGTTACAAATGCACTGTAGAATTTAACAGTCTAACCTGTCAAAGAAGGTGGCGAGCAGCCGACGCAGCAGCACTTTGTGCTTAATGCCAGCACACAAATGACAGTTCATCAACTGGCCACGAGTCATATATACACCAGAACCTGGGGAAAAGGACAGAGCAATGCTACTCACGTTCACATCCATGATGAAAACAATAAAATGGCGGGCCTCGCTAATGATCTATGTCCATGATTACATCTCTGTATTGTATGATACAGTTGTAAAAAAGAAAATATACTGTCTGCAGGTGAGGGCTTAGGTCTTTAACACTACAACAGCCAATGGCCACTGACGTTTGATTTTTTAAATCAAAAAAATCTGCCCTGACTTTTCCTAAATATTTATGTTTTACATTGCTCAGTTGTTCGAATTTTTAAATCACAAACAGAAAGATATTTAGAGGCTGTTTAACTGTTGTTGTTTTTTCATTTCTTTCTAACTTAAGGGGCCAAGACAAATGTGCCGAAGGGTGTTGGTACAGAGGTGCTAATGCATCTCTCTCCTCACTGAATGAGTGTTGTCAATGGGTGAATGGGTGATAGAAACCAGATCGAAACTGCTAATTGTGCATGTGACTTCACAACTGAATTTGAATGAACTGAATGATGAGGAGGAAGGTGAAGAGGGTGATTGAATTTTAATGATCTGAATGACGAGGGAGAAGGGGTTTGAATTTAGAACAATAGTCTAATGATGATAAAGTATTGTGGGAGGTCTAATTATTTTATGAAAGCTTGGAAATTGTATAATCTCCCCTCAGAGAGTCAAATCAGAAACTGAGAACAACATACAATGTGTGTAGTTCACAATGGCAAGCCGAACCAAACGAATGGACACACTGACAGCATTGCACCTGCTGTAGAATTTAGATGAGCTGGAATCGGATGGAGGATCGGATATTGAGCTTGAAATCAACGTTTCTGATGAAGATTATTCATCTGATTCGAGACTCTGCCTCTGATGCCTGAGCCTCGCCGCAGCAAAACCAGAACAGGGCCAACTGAGACGGTGATCCTACCTGCCACAGTGAGACAGGAGTCTGGCAAAGAAAACTAGCCTGCTCGGAATAGTGAACAAACAGAGACTGGAGCTTCCGCCCTCTGCAAAAAACAACATACCAGCGGAGCTTTACTGCACATCAGTGATGGAGAGTGGTAAAGCAACACTCACAGTGTACAGATGTAAAATAAATAAGAGTGTTTGCAATCCTCAGCACCATGCATCCCACTGTTGCCATCAGCAGTTACCAGAAGAAGAAATCGGAGACAGTGACAGACTACAATCGCACAAAGGTATGTAGATCTGCTACATACAGATAGCCTTTCCATCTGCCATGCAACAAATATTTTCTCCTTTCATTATATTGTATTACGTTAATATCATTGATATTACTATTAGTTTTATTCTATATAAATCAAACCTTTTCTATTCTATTTTGTTTTATGCAATAGCTTGGTGTGGATGCACTCGACCAGATGGCAAGACTGTACTCTTTAAAAGGAGGTACTTGCCGCTGGCCTGTTGCAGTGTCCTACAACGTGATCGACGTGGCTACTATCAATACGCACATGTTGTACAAGCAATGCCTTGACAAGATAGTCAGCAGAGACTTCATCATGGATCTGGCATGTGAGCTTCGTGAGAACCACATGAACGCCAAGAAAGCAGCTACAGCCGCCAAGGCAGCAGCACGTCCTGCTCTCCCTCTTCCCTACGCACCATAGCTCCCACTCGGGAAAAAGAGGACAATGTCAAATTACGTTTTTTTATATCTTGTCATTGATATATTTCCACATATTTCTTTATGTAATTCATCCTTTACAATTGTTCATGCACTGGTGGTTTTATTTAGGAATACATCAAATCACTTCACCTGAGCACCTGACGGGTTATATTATTATATATTTTTGTTTTGTACTTTGTCAGAGAAGCTGTAACTGGACTGTAATACTTACTATAACTATTACTAATCTAATCTACAAATAAAGTTGCTCAAATGTATCGCACTAAATGTTTTTATTGTAATGGAAACGGAAATAGGCTGTATGCCTACATTTTTCACTAGGACTTTGTAGAATTATACAAAACATATCCTTGACTCTATCCAAACAAAAAACTATTGTTTTTATATCTAGTCATATGTATACTTCCACAAATATTTCTTCATGCAATTCATCCTTTACAATTATTCATGCACTGGTGCTTTGTTTATACGGCAAATCATTTCACCTGCACACCTGGATTTTTTGTTTCTACTTTGTCAAAAGTAGCTGTAACTGGACTGTAATACTTATTATAACTCTATTACTAATCAAATCTAGACATAAAATGTATCAAATGTATTACACTAATGTTTTATTATAAAGGAAATTAAAATAGGCTATACGTTTTTCAGTAGGACTCATACTCATATCCTTGACACTATCTAAACAAATAACTATTGTTATATTTTTACATGGATATATTTCTATGAGTATTTCTTTAAGCAATTTATCCTTTACAATATATTTTCAAGAGTTGGTGCTTATGTTTGCACACCTTGCAGGTTGATATTCATCTGATGCGGACGCTAAAGGGGACGCCCGGCAATGTTCTCTAGCGGGTACTTAAAGGCTGAAAGACCCAGCGGTTCTAGTGTTAATTGAGTCGGTGCTTGAGGCGAGCTGAGATGCACCATAGACATACATATTATAGAGTGGCCTATATCAGGGGTCACTGCTTATGTCTTACCTCCCACCAGCTCCACCTTCTCCCCGGGATCCCCTTCTGTGTACAGGGTGGGGTGGCAGCGGTAGCCAATCTGGCTGATGAGACTGGGTGGCAGCGCCATCGTGTCCCTGCCGATCAGCACACAGCGCCTCTCAGTGGCCAGAGGTAGGGACAACACGTCCAACTTATCCTGCACTGGGGGAACAAGTGGAGGCAGAATTTCAATACCAGACAGTGTATTCTAAAGCTGAAGTTGTGTTTAAATGAGAAATACTGGTGCTTCTAAAAAGTAACACAGAGGATGGATCATTTACTGCTGTAGGAGTTGGTTGGGTGCCCATAATTCTGCCCATAAACCCCGTTTGTATTGCTGCTGCCGTAGAACTCCTCTTCAAACTCCTCCTCGTTGGGGTGGGAAGTGGGGCTGTCAGTGGCTGGGAGGCTGGAGGCCCCTGGGCTAGAGCGCTCCCCAGAGGCCATAGGGTACGACTGTACTCCGGGTACAATACCACTCCCTCCTGCCCTCATGTAACATTGCGCACTGCTCCTCGTGGCGTAGCCCTTGAGGCCCTTTGCTGTGTGCTCCTCACTCATTGGAGACTCACATCTTTCCTGCTTAATCCTACAAGTGGCCATTAGTGTGTCGCCTGGCAACAGGGCCGGATGGCTATAGTTGGGGCTTGACGGTTCGAAGCCCAGATCCTCAGTGGTGGCCGTCTGGGAATCACAGTGTGGAGAGTTGGCCTTTAGCATGAGATTCATCCTGCGCTCCACAATGTTCTGGATCTGGAGGTAGCCGGCCGTGTACATGAGCACGAGCTGTTCGCTGGCGGCCATGGTCAGCCTGCCCGTGTAGCAGAAGGAGAGGATCTGCTGGAAGCAGGACGGGGTGACCGAGGAGGGTAGTTCAAACATGCCCTGAGAGCTGCCGCTGAACAGGTCTCTGAAGTAGAGGCTGCTGGCGGCCAGCACGGCGCGGTGGGCCTTAAAGGACTGGCCGTTGACCATGACGGCCACATCACAGTACTGGCCCTGCAGGCGCTGCTCATTCAGACTCTCCAGCACAGAGCTGCCAAAGTTGGGGATCTCCACATGCAGGAGCTGGGACATTATGATGAGAGCAGGTCTTCACTGGAGACAGGACCGGCTGAAAGGGCATCTGCCGACAAAGACAGATAGAAAGAGGAGATGGAGAAAGAAGTTATCCACATTCAGACAATACAACATGCATATTAATATGCTATTTAAAAAAGAGTAAGAGTTCACAGTATCTTTGCAACTATTTCCAACAAAGAATGTCAGTAAGCTAACATTTATTTTCCAGAACTTATATTCATGTTTGTTAATACAGAGGAATGAGATACAAGTTTTGAACTGCTCTGCATATGCTTTCAGGTATTCAATAAACTGTACTAACTGTTACCTGCACAGAAAGTCAGCCAACACTCATCCTCCTATTACAAACAGTTTCTAACCTGTACTGCACAGTCCTCTCTAAGCAACATAAATTCAGATAAAAGATAAGGTTGCCCACCAGAAAGAACAGAAGCACTCCAATTCTCTCCTTCTCCATTCGAGACTGAGGTGGTAGAAGAGGGTGAGGTTCTCTATGCACAATCAATGCAACGTCTAGCGTATGTGTCACAGGGAAAGGGGGGTAGGCTATAGACACAGACAGAGGAAGGGAGGGTGTGAGACGGAGAGGAGGAGTCATTTAAGGACATAGAGCTAATGCGGATAACTGCCCTGCAGAGGGTGACTGTGTACTATAGAGCTGGGAAATGGAGACATGTATTACATACCTCATCTGTTTCAGAGATTAATAAGACGGAAGATTGATTGTTACTGAGACCGTCTAAAATACAGAAGACAGATAAAGAGCTCCGGCATACGGGTTGTCACGCACGCTATGGTATAATACTGTCGACTTATGTTCTTTACAGTAGATGATCTACACTGTGTGATCAGACAGCCTGTGTGCCAAGACTTGGGCAAATGCACAGCGCTGCAATGCAGTGCCTGTCCCAACTTGGCATGCTGAGTACATAGTGTGCATACTGCGTCTATGTGCCAACTAGGAACCAGACACACAGGGCACTGCACACAAATGACTACTCGTCTGTGATTAAAGAAAGAGCTGGATGTGCCTGTTATTTCTTATAATATGGCAAGGATAACTCATAGGTTATGGAGGATAAGTTGGTATTATCCGATACTGCTAGAATTATTGTCTGAAGTCTATATTGAAAAGGATATTCTTGCAATTAAAGAATGAGGAAGGGCATGAAAACTTGATTTTGAAAGTCAGCTTCTGATTATCTAGCCAGCATTAATGTAGGATTTGTACTGCAGTGATAATCTAATGATTATCTGCAGATGTGATGTTAGTAGTGGACTGATTAACAATAATATGTATTTTTTTTAATGAATTGACACCCCTCCAAACATAGGCTAGAGAGGTAAAAGGATTTTGATATATTAAAAGGCACAATCTGTCATTTCAACAGCCTGACCCTGCCACTGTAAATTAATAGAGCTGAGGAAATGTAACTCCTTTTAGATTCATTTGGAGCTATGGATACAACACAGACAAAATAGTTTTAAACATGGTGGGGCAATTGTAAAGTTTTATTGCGTGTCAGCGCCAGATTTCTAACAGTGGTCACAACTGGAGATCCCCATAGCTTCACAATGAGCTAATAACAATCTTGATTGCACATAAACAAGAAAGGGTAACACTTTACAATAAGGTTCCATTTGTAAAGGGTAAAGGGTTTGTAATTGTTAATTAATCATTTGTAAATGCATTATAAGCCATTAATAAATGGGTTATAACAAATTCAAGAGAGCGAGAGTTGCACCCCTTCTGAAAAAACCTACACTCGATCCCTCCGATGTCAACAACTACAGACCAGTATCCCTTCTTTCTTTTCTCTCCAAAACTCTTGAACGTGCCGTCCTTGGCCAGCTCTCCTGCCATCTCTCTCAGAATGACCTTCTTGATCCAAAGCAGTCAGGTTTCAAGACTGGGCATTCAACTGAGACTGCTCTTCTCTGTGTCACGGAGGCTCTCCGCACTGCTAAAGCTAACTCTCTCTCCTCTGCTCTCATCCTCCTAGACCCATCTGCTGCCTTTGATACTGTGAACCATCAGATCCTCCTCTCCACCCTCTCCGAGTTGGGCATCTACGGCGCGGCCCACGCTTGGATTGCGTCCTACCTGACAGGTCGCTCCTACCAGGTGGCGTGGCGAGAATCTGTCTCCGCACCACGTGCTCTCACCACTGGTGTCCCCCAGGGCTCTGTTCTAGGCCCTCTCCTATTCTCGCTATACACCAAGTCACTTGGCTCTGTCATATCCTCACATGGTCTCTCCTATCATTGCTATGCAGACGACACACAATTAATCTTCTCCTTTCCCCCTTCTGATAACCAGGTGGCGAATCGCATCTCTGCATGTCTGGCAGACATATCAGTGTGGATGACGGATCACCACCTCAAGCTGAACCTCGGCAAGACGGAGCTGCTCTTCCTCCCGGGGAAGGACTGCCCGTTCCATGATCTCGCCATCACGGTTGACAACTCCCTTGTGTCCTCCTCCCAGAGTGCTAAGAACCTCGGGATGACCCTGGACAACACCCTGTCGTTCTCCACTAACATCAAGGCGGTGACCCGATCCTGTAGGTTCATGCTCTACAACATTCGCAGAGTACGAACCTGCCTCACACAGGAAGCGGCGCAGGTCCTAATTCAGGCACTTGTCATCTCCCGTCTGGATTACTGCAACTCGCTGTCGGCTGGGCTCCCTGCCTGTGCCATTAAACCCCTACAACTCATCCAGAACGCCGCAGCCCGTCTGGTGTTCAACCTTCCCAAGTTCTCTCACGTCACCCCGCTCCTCCGCTCTCTCCACTGGCTTCCAGTTGAAGCTCGCATCCGCTACAAGACCATGGTGCTTGCCTACGGAGCTGTGAGGGGAACGGCACCTCCGTACCTTCAGGCTCTGATCAGGCCCTACACCCAAACAAGGGCACTGCGTTCATCCACCTCTGGCCTGCTCGCCTCCCTACCTCTGAGGAAGCACAGTTCCCGCTCAGCCCAGTCAAAACTGTTCGCTGCTCTGGCACCCCAATGGTGGAACAAGCTCCCTCACGACGCCAGGACAGCGGAGTCAATCACCACCTTCCGGAGACACCTGAAACCCCACCTCTTTAAGGAATCCCTAGGATAGGATAAAGTAATCCTTCTAACCCCCCCCCCCCCCTTAAAAGATTTAGATGCACTATTGTAAAGTGGTTGTTCCACTGGATATCATAAGGTGAATGCACCAATTTGTAAGTGACTTAAATGTAAATGTATGGTCAAAACAGTGTGATAGCCAGTCAGTGCTTGCCTAATAGTGAGCCACTATTTCCCTCCAACTATTAACCATCTATAAATACACTTACAAATGCGTATAATATTGAACGCTTATGTACTGTATCATGCAAACTTTTTTCCAATGGTTGCACTGTTAAACAATAGTTATTTTCTCACTTTTGGGTGTGACGCATTGTTGCTGTTCCAGGAACAGAAATGGTTGGTTTCAGACCAATGGTCAACTCCCATGATGTGTCTTACATCTGAAACCCTGATGATACGTTGGTACACTTATTAATTCCAGGAATGAACTCTATCTCAAGACATATTATTGGTGTGGTTTGCGGATTTCTGAAAAATTCCCTGTGAAACATGCTTGAAATAAAGACGACCTGGAACGTGCCCAGAATGTTGTTGACACTGACACCATGTGACAGTGCGTCATGAAGAATCATGATGGACGAGGTTATGAGAAGTGTGCAAAGGCCAGAGAGAAGAGATTGCGCGATATAAATGTTCACAAGATACACATTTTCACACAGGAGACATTCTCTATGTAATTTGTTTCACTTTTGAATACAGAAGTTCTGCTGTATAATTTAGCATGCTGCTCAGCTAGTTAACTTTTGCTAGCACCTCTGTCCTACCAGGCTAGCTAGGAAATATTAACCACAGATAGATATTTCACTGGAATGCATTTCAATTAACAGGTGTGCCTTCTTAAAAGTTAATTTGTGGAATGTCTTTCCTTCTTTATGCGTTTGAGCCAATCAGTTGTGTTGTGACAAGGTATGGGGTGGTATACAGAAGATAGCCCTATTTGGTAAAAGACAAAGTCCTTATTATGGCAAGAACAACTCAAATAAGCAAAGAGAAACGACAGTCCATCATTACTTTAAGACATGAAGGTCAGTCAATCTGGAAAATGTCAAGAACTTTGAAAGTTTCTTCAAGTGCAGTCGCAAAAACCATCAAGCACTATGATGAAACTGGCTCACATGAGGACCGCCACAGGAATGGAAGACGCAGAGTTAACTCTGCTGCAGAGGATACGTTCATTAGTTACCAGCCTCAGAAATTGCAGGCCACATAAATGCTTGACAGAGTTCAAGTAACAGACACATCTCAACATCAACTGTTCAGAGGAGACTGTGTGAATCAGGCTTCCATGGTCGAATTGCTGCAAAGAAACCACTACTGAAGGACACCAATAAGAAGAGACTTGCTTGGGCCAAGAAACACAGGCAATGGACATTAGACCGGTGGAAATGTGTCCTTTGTTCTGAGTCCAAATTGGAGACATTTGATTCCAACCGCCATGTCTTTGTGAGACGCGGTGTGGGCGAACGGATGATCTCCGTATGTGTATTTCTGACCATAAAGCATGGAGGAGGAGGTGTTGTGGTGTGGGGGTGCTTTGCTGGTGACACTGTCTGTGATTTATTTAGAATTCAAGGCACACTTAACCAGCATGGCTACCACAGCATTCTGCAGCGATACACCATCCCATCTGGTTTGGGCTTAGTGGGACTATCATTTGTTTTTCAACAGGATAATGACCCAACACACCTCTAGGCTGTGTAAGGGCTATTTTACCAAGAAGGAGAGTGATGGAGTGTTGCATCAGATACCTGGCCTCCACAATCCTCCGACCTCAACCAAATTGAGATTGTTTGGGATAAGTCGGACAGCAGAGTGAAGGAAAGGCAGCCAACAAGTGCTCAGCATATGTGGGAACTCATTCAAGACTGTTGGAAAAGCATTCCAGGTGAAGCTGGTTGAGAGAATACCAAGAGTGTGCAAAGCTGTCATCAAGGCAAAGGGTAGCTACTTTAAAGAATTTGAAATATAAAACCTATTTTGATTTTAAAAAAATACTACATGATTTTGTGTTATTTCACAGTTTTGATGTCTTCACTATTATTCTACAATGTAGAAAATAGTTCAAATAAAGAATAACCCTTGAATGAGTATGTGTAACATTTTTGACCGATAGTGTATATACATTTGGTAATTCCGTTATGTTTGTAGGTCTGTCACTTTAAAATAAGGTACACTCAGAGCTTAGACATACAGTACTCATAGGCAGTATTTGGTACTCATTACTACATACATGTGAGAAGATTCAACACTATATTAAACATGTTCAGTCAATGAATGGTGGGTATGAAGACCAAAACGTTCAACGTTGTGAGAGGATATCTCCTCCATTGTTTCCCCAACCAAAGGTATTACAGTTACCATTTCACACCAGAACATTCACCATACTTGGACTATCAGAGATGTGATGTTGATGTAAATTTGGCCAGGGCATCAGGGTTTCAAAAGTCGGTCAAGACACATCATGAAAACCAACCTCTTCAGTTCCTGGGTCAGAGCAACAATCCATCACACCTAAAAAGGGAGACATTAACTATTCAGCTACTGAAAATATGGTTCCATGATGATACGGAAGGGTTCAACTTATAAGCATATGTAAGTGCATTTATAAATGGAGGTAAATATTGTTTCTGTATTTGTATTTATTATGGATCCCCATTAGCTGCCAAGGCAGCAGGTACTCTTCCTGGGGTGCAGCAACATAAGACAGTTACATACAGTTTAAATATACTGCTAAAAAAAATAAAGGGAACACTTAAACAACACAATGTAACTCCAAGTCAATCACACTTCTGTGAAATCAAACTGTCCACTTAGGAAGCAACACTGATTGACAATACATTTCACATGCTGTTGTGCAAATGGAATAGACAACAGGTGGAAATTATAGGCAATAAGCAAGACACCCCCAATAAAGGAGTGGTTCTGCAGGTGGAGACCACAGACCACTTCTCAGTTCCTATGCTTCCTGGCTGATGTTTTGGTCACTTTTGAATGCTGGCGGTGCTTTCACTAGTGGTAGCATGAGACGGAGTCTACAACCCACACAAGTGGCTCAGGTAGTACAGCTCATCCAGGATGGCACATCAATGCGAGCTGTGGCAAGAAGGTTTGCTGTGTCTGTCAGCGTAGTGTCCAGAGCATGGAGGCGCTACCAGGAGACAGGCCAGTACATCAGGAGACGTGGAGGAGGCCGTGGGAGGGCAACAACCCAGCAGCAGGACCGCTACCTCCGCCTTTGTGCAAGGAGGAGCAGGAGGAGCACTGCCAGAGCCCTGCAAAATGACCTCCAGCAGGCCACAAATGTGCATGTGTCTGCTCAAACGGTCCGAAACAGACTCCATGAGGGTGGTATGAGGGCCCGACGTCCACAGGTGGGGGTTGTGCTTACAGCCCAACACCGTGCAGGACGTTTGGCATTTGCCAGAGAACACCAAGATTGGCAAATTCGCCACTGGCGCCCTGTGCTCTTCACAGATGAAAGCAGGTTCACACTGAGCACGTGACAGACGTGACAGAGTCTGGAGACGCCGTGGAGAACGTACTGCTGCCTGCAACATCCTCCAGCATGACCGGTTTGGCGGTGGGTCAATCATGGTGTGGGGTGGCATTTCTTTGGGGGGCCGCACAGCCCTCCATGTGCTCGCCAGAGGTAGCCTGACTGCCATTAGGTACCGAGATGAGATCCTCAGACCCCTTGTGAGACCATATGCTGGTGCGGTTGGCCCTGGGTTCCTCCTAATGCAAGACAATGCTAGACCTCATGTGGCTGGAGTGTGTCAGCAGTTCCTGCAAGAGGAAGGCATTGATGCTATGGACTGGCCCGCCCGTTCCCCAGACCTGAATCCAATTGAGCACATCTGGGACATCATGTCTCGCTCCATCCACCAACACCACGTTGCACCACAGACTGTCCAGGAGTTGGCGGATGCTTTAGTCCAGGTCTGGGAGGAGATCCCTCAGGAGACCATCCGCCACCTCATCAGGAGCATGCCCAGGCATTGTAGGGAGGTCATACAGGCACGTGGAGGCCACACACACTACTGAGCCTCATTTTGACTTGTTTTAAGGACATTACATCAAAGTTGGATCAGCCTGTAGTGTGGTTTTCCACTTTAATTTTGTGTGACTCCAAATCCAGACCTCCATGGGTTGATAAAATGGATTTCCATTGATTATTTTTGTGTGATTTTGTTGTCAGCACATTCAACTATGTAAAGAAAAAAGTATTTAATAAGATTATTTCTTTCATTCAGATCTAGGATGTGTTGTTTAAGTGTTCCCTTTATTTTTTGGAGTAGTGTATAAAAAGCCACAGCGCAGTCTAACAGCTCCCATAATCTTTTTATCATCAATTTCACTCAGCCAATCTTCAGTCATTTGTCTAAGTGCTGTGCTTGAATGTCCTTCCCTATAAGCGTGCTGATAGGGAAGGACATTTGTTTACTGTAAAAAAGCATTGTATTTGGTCACACTATTTTTTCCAGAAGATTACTAAGGGTTCGTAACAGGCTGATTGGTCGGCTATTTCAGCCAGTAAAGGGGGCTTCTTGCTTAGCGGAAAAACTTTTGCTTCCCTCCAGGCCTGAGGGCACACACTTTCAAGCAGGCTTAAATTGAAGATATGGCAAATTGGAGTGGCAATACCGTCAGTAACTTTCCATCCTAGTTGTCAGACCCCAGTGGCTTGTCATTGTTATAGACAATTCTTTCCACTTCTTTCACACTCACAAAATTCAAATTTCATAAATTTGATCAGTTATACTTATGCATGTCATGCCTACATTTGCTAATCTTGCCAATGGAAAAAAAATCTATAAAGTAGTTGGCAATATCAGTGGGTTTTGTGAAGAATGAGCCATCTGATTTAATGAAAAGAGATGAATTAGCATTTTGCCAAAATTTTAAGGTGCTCCAGATCTTTTTATCATCATTCTTTATGTAATTTGTCTTTGTTTCATAGCGTAGTTTCTTCTTTTAATTCAGTTTAGTGACATGATTTCTCAATTTGCAGTACATTTGCCAATCGGTACTGCAGCCAGACTTATTTGCCATTCCTTTTGTTATTTACAGCTGAAGTGGGAAGATTCCATACACTTAGGTTGGAGTCATTAAAACTAGTTTTTCAACCACTCCACAAATTTCTTGTTAACAAACTATAGTTTTGGCAAGTCGGTTAGGACATCTACTTCGTGCATGACACAAGTAAAATTGTTTACAGACAGATTATTTCACTTATAATTAATTCACTGTACCACAATTCCAGTGGGTCAGAAGTTTACATACATTAAGTTGATGGTGCCTTTAAACAGCTTGGAAAATTCCAGAAAATTATGTCATGGCTTTAGAAGCTTCTGATGGGCTAACTGTCCTGTACTCATGCTCCTGGATAGCACAACATTTTTGCTCCAGGATCTGAGACATTTCTCACCGTTGAGCTGCCCAATACAACAGCCAGAGAAAGGAATGGAGAAATCCTCCTATTCCTACCCCTTACACAATGTTGAACCTTTCACCGGCCCACGAGAAGCAGGATAGCGTAAACTCGCTGCTCCCGGCGATAGGTCCAGACCTCCCATAGCAGGCAGCGCGCTGTCAGATCCAGAGAGAGGGAGAGGGGCCAAACTCGACAACGAAGACGCTGCCGGAGTCAGTGTAGTTGGAGTCAGCACTGCCGTCCCAGCGATGAAGGCACAGGTAGATCAGGCACCAGTGCAGCGAAACTATTCCTTAAGTCAATCTGCTCCGAATCTCTCGCAGTCAATACTGTCCGTTTAGCAGCATGTCGCTGTTCTCCGTCTACTTCATTACAGGATTGAGGAGAAGTAGATAGAAACGACTTCCATGGCAGGCAAGTTCGAGGTAGCACAGGCCATTTGGATAGGGACAGATGACAAGGCAATAACACTTACCAGTTATTGCACTATTTTGACCAATGCGATATAACCGTTTATAATGCATTTACAAACTATTAACTGTTAATAATGGAATTATAACATCCTTTACAAATTGAACCTTATTGTAAAGTGTTATCAAAGGTAAACAAAAAATAACCGAGATGGTGAGGCAATTGTAAACGGTGACAGATTGTAAGGTGCACACCAAGGTTGCTACAATATTAAAGATCCTGAGCATTAAAAGAGTTCACGTTTTTTTTGCCGCCACCTCTTTCTATTTTTCAGCATTTCCTTGTACAGTAACTAATCACGGCCTATCTCACGTTGCTGATAGATTGAACTGCAGTCATGCTGCCTTGACGTCAACGTTTTTTTTTAAAAAAGACAGACAATCGCATCCGACATTCTGTAGGGTGAATGTGAGGCAATATTACAGTCAGACAACAGTCATTCTCCAATCTTCTAATATTACTGTATTGTACACAATTAAATAAAAAGCAATTTACTCAAAAGGAAAATTGTTTTTACACAAATGTACGCACTCAAAGTAAATCATAACTATAAATATTTTTTACTCGAATAGGGCATAAGGTAAAGATGAACACAACAGCTATCTGGTCCCGTGTGGCTCAGTTGGTAGAGCATGGTGTTTGCAACGCCAATGTATGAAATGTATTCATTCACTACTGTAAGTCGCTCTGGATAAGAGTGTCTGCTAAATGACAAATGTAAAAATGTAAATGTTCCAGGAAGTAGGATCAATGAGACAGCCAGTGAACTGTACCAAATCATCTTAAATAACTTATTTTCGAGAAATATACTTGAAATTGGCATGGTATAATTGACTCGTCAAACAACAATGCATATTCAAGTTTAGCTTAAATCAGAAAATCAAGAGTTAATTTGACTGCATATCAAAGTTAGCTGGCTTTCTGGAACACTCCACCAGCGTTGTGGTTGTTTGCAGGTAGGCCTAAATGCTTGCTGCTTGCTGGACAACAACCTCTTCTCAAGTCTAAACGGGATCCTGGGACGTCCCAACACTGATGTCACACCATTGAAGTAAAAAATGTCAACAGTTAATATAAGGGAATGTAAGGGTTAAGGTTAGGTAAGGGTAGTAGTTACGGTAGGAACGTCCCACGGATCCCTGATAGCACTAACCATTCTCAAACTGGGTTGGTCCTGAATACGTGAATATTTACCCTGTGTTAAATTATACTTAGAGTTTCAGAGTTATTATAATGCCAGATTTTTTATTATTCAAACAAAGTACAATTTCAAATGATCTATTATCAACTCTTGAAAATAAATGAAAAAATAAGAATGCACGGAGACCAAAAACAAATGAAATAATAAGAAATATAAATTAAATGCAGTAGAGTAAAAATAAAAAGACAAATTAAAATCAATGATTTCCAGCAGCTCAAAAGTAGTACGTGCCAAAACGGTTTGTGCAACTTGTCCATCACTTTTTCAACATGAAGTAGCGGTGACACATTTAAATGCATTTTCTCCACATAGCGAGAACACACACTAGAAGTAACAAACAAATTAACACCTATTTACATAATTTAAATGTTTTATTTTCCAGTTCGATCAGATCCTGGCGACAATCTGACCGAGCTAAATTATGTAGCAAATTGTACAATTAAGTAAGCTTGGTCTATGTTTATGTGGCATAATATTATTTATTTCACAGAATTGATCAGGGAAGTCAATTTACACTTAAAATATTCAAGTATCAGGGGATACCACCAATCTATTGTGAATTCAAAGTTCCAATAACAGTTACTTTTGGCAAAAAATTAAATAAAATAACATTATCAAGGACCAGCACCTGGAACAAAACATATATGTTCTATTCAAAATATTGTAGAGCATTCTATTTTGAGAAGCACCAAGTCTAACTTGGTTCAGAGCTACAGTAAGTGCTTCCATTCATACCTGCATATCACATGCATTATAGACATTGTCTCAAATTACAGTAACATTGCAGTTAGCTGAAAAACGTGCCCAATTTCAGATATAGAAACACACATTTCATAAAACCAGAATACAGATGAGCAATTTTGTGACTCTATGCTATTTACTCAATCATGTCACCATCGGACAAGTTTCTATCCAATGTTTGTCATTTTATGCATCAAATAAATCCATTTTAAGTAGAGAAATAAGCTTTTCAAAGACAATGTACGGGCAGATGAACCATCAGATCACCTTTTATTAACACAAGGATATTTGAGTAATATTGGGTGTCAGTTTTGTTTGTGTAATGCACTATGACCTATACATTCTGAAGATAACTGGCTACAGCCCTATTTGTAGTACATTACATGACCAAAAGTATGCTCGTCGAACATCTCATTCTAAAATCATGGGCATTAATATGGAGTTGGTCCCTCTTTTGCTGCTATAACAGTCTCCACTCTTCTGGGAAGGCTTTCCACTAGATGTTGGAACATTGCTGCGGAGACTTGCTTCCATTCAGCCACAAGAGCACTAGTGAGGTCGGGCCCTGATGTTGGGCGATTAGTCCTGGCTCGCATTCAGCATTCCAATTCATCCCAAAGGTGTTCGATGGGGTTGAGGTCAGGGCTCTTTGCAAGCCAGTCAATTTCTTCCACACCTATCAAGACAAACCATTTCTGTATGGACCTCGCTTTGTGCACAGGAGCATTATCATTCTGAAACAGGAAAGGGCCTTCCCCAAACTGTTGCCACAAAGTTGGAAGCACAGAATCATCTCGAATGTCATTGAACGCTGTAGCATGAAGATTTCCCTTCATTGGAACGCAAGGGCCAAGCCTGAACCATGAAGAACAGCCCCAAGCCATTATTCCTCCCCCACCAAACTTTACAGTTGGCACTATGCATTGGGGGAGGTAGCATTCTCCTGGCACCCGCCAAACCCAGATTCATCCGTCGGACTGACAGACGGTGGAGCGTGATTCATCACTCCAGAGAAAGCATTTCCACTGCACCAGAGTCCAATGGTGGCGAGATTTACACCACTCCAGCCGATGCTTGGCATTGCACATGGTGATCTTAGGCTTATGTGCAGCTGCTTGGCCATGGAAACCCATTTCATGAAGCATCCGACGAACAGTTCTTGTGCTGACGTTGCTTACAGAGGCAGTTTTGAACTCGGTAGTCAGTGTTGCAACCGAGGACATATGATTTTTACGCACTACATCACTCGGTGGTCCTGTTGTGTGTGCTTGTGTGCCCTACCACTTTACGGATGAGCCGTTGTTCCTCCTAGACGTTTCCACTTCAGAATAACAGCACTTACAGTTGACCGGGGCAGCTCTAGCAGGGCAGACATTTGGTGAACTGACTTGTTGGAAAGGTGGCATCCTATGACGGTGCAACGTTAAAAGTCACTGAGCTCTTCAGTAAGGCCATTCCACTGCCAATGTTTGTCTATGGAGATTACATGGCTGTGTGCTCGATTTTATACACCTGTCAGAAACGAGTGTGGATGAAATAGCCGAATTCACACATTTTAAGGGATGTCCACATACTTTTGTATATACACTACTGTTAAAAAGTTTGGGGTCACTTAGAAATGTCCTTTTTTAAAGAAAAGCTATTTTTTTTGTCCATTAAAATAACATAAAATTGATCTGAAATATTGGAAATGAGAATTGTAGCTGGAAACGGCTGCCTAGAAGGTCAGCATCCTGGAGTCGCCTCTTCACTGTTGATGTTGAGACTGGTGTTTTGCGGGTACTATTTAATGGAAGCTGCCAGTTGAGGACTTGTGAGGCGTCTGTTTCTCAAACTAGACACTAACGTACTTGTCCTCTTGCTCAGTTGTGCACCGTGGCCTCCCACTCCTCGTTCTATTCTAGTTAGAGACAGTTTGCACTGTTCTGTGATGGGAGTAGTACACAGCGTTGTACGAGATCTTCAGTTTCTTGGCAATTTCTCGCATGGAATAACCTTAATTTCTCATAACAAGAATAGACTGACGAGTTTCAGAAGAAAGTTCTTTGTTTCTGGCCATTTTGAGCCAGAACCCACAAATGCTGATGCTCCAGATACTCAACTAGTCTAAAGAAGGCCAGTTTTATTGCATCTTTAAATGAGCACAACAGTTTTCAGCTGTGCTAACATAATTACAAAAGGGTTTTCTAATGATCAATTAGCCCTTTAAAATTATAAACTTGGATTAGCTAATACAACGTGCCATTGGAACACAGGAGTGATAATGGGCCTTTGTATGCCTATGTAGAGATTCCATTTAAAAAAAAAAGTTTTTAAATCAGCCGTTTCCAGCTACAATAGTAATTTACAATATTAACAATGTCGACACTGTATTTCCGATCAATTTGATGTTATTTTAAAAATTGACAAAAATATTTTAAAAACAAGGACATTTCTAAGTGACCCCAAACTTTTTAACAGTAATACCACATATTATCTTGACTAGAATGAATAATGAAATCACGTTAAGGCCACCTAGGGTCTGAGAGAATACAGAGGACTTCAAATGCACACCAAGTATTTAGACAACAAGCACTTGGGTAAAATAAGGCTGTACTTGCTACCTCTCTTTCTCATGGTTATGGGCCAACATTAATAGGTTGTAATAAGTGATCGCCTTGATATGTCTGGAAAATAATACATTGAGGTTGAAATCATAAATTCACACAGTAAGATTTTAGTAGTAGTCAATACAAATATTCCAGAGCTTCCTTAGTCCATTAAAACATGACCAATACCGTTGAATTAGATAGAAAGATATAAAAAAACACTTGATTAATTGGACTCTGTCACGGCTTTATACTAAAAATAATTCCTTACCATCATAGCTAAGAGACATTGTATTGGGAATGAATTGTGTACAGTCAAGTCCTTCCCCCATGACAATGTTATGGGGTTCTGTTATGGGACTAAAACTGTTTCAACCAGTCACTATTGTGAAATACTTCAACATCTGGAGACTGTTTCTTCACAGCAAATATTATACAAAACATAAACAAATAAATAAAAAATGCAACCTTCTAATCTACATTTAAAAAGGAAAACTCAATTCCAAAAAAACAAAACTCAGTCAAATGTGCAGACCTGGACCAGTAGACTGCTATACATATGGACGATTGTAGCGGATCTTCCACCTTTTGGAGCGGACTCGGAAAAAGAAGAACATGACCATGAGAAAGACACAGGAGAAAGCGTAGAGCACAACGCACAGACTCATGTCCACACTGGAGAAGCCCAGACCCAGGAAGCTTACCCCCGGCCTGGTCTCCCTGTGGGCCCCTGTGCCCGCCTGCCCTGCTCCCTCCACGTCACTCTGCTTGGCATGGAGTAGGGAGCTCTCAGGGGCCACTGTCTTTTCCTGTGTGGCTTTAATGGGCTTGTTGTCAGGAGATCCGAGGGCCTCCTGGTTTGGCTCATGCTGACTGCTGTACATGTGTTTGGGGGAGATGTTGGCGGCCCCGTAGTGCTGCTTGAGGAACATGAGCACCTTGTCTTCGTTCCACACGTGGATGCCATCCTGCTCCTCGTGGCAGGTGGGGCAGAGGTCCGGGCTGGGCCACTGGGTCTTGGGGAAGTGAGGGTCTTCACTCATTGTTCCTACACAGAGGACACAGGGTCAATAACACAGGTATAACACCAGGTCAAGTTATTGTTGGCCCATATCTCCTAAGTCGAGACCAGTCATTTTGACCGGCCTACTCAATTCTAACACACATAGCTTACTAACCTATTCCACAGTATATATCTACTATACGCATTACATACTTCTAATGACAGCATATTCTCCAGGTTAGGTTTGAGATCTCAAACGATGCCGATATAGAGGTAGGTTCCCCACCTGCGAGGCGTCCATTGACCTGGTTGTGTTTCCTCCAGAGCCACAGTACCGCCTGGTCCACAGACTTCACCTGGGGCAGAGACGCCACGGCCATCTCCTCAAAGTGCTTCCCACACTCCTGGCAGCCGAAGAAGTTCACAATGTACTTGCGCATTGTCTGCAGCACTGCCTTGGGATTCTCCTCCAGGCCTGGTGGGACAGAAGGGAGGTGGTCAGGGGAACGAGAGAAGCACAGTCGATTTCTTGACAAGACACACATTTCATAATCAACCCACAGTTGAGATATTCATGATGGTACAAATCGTGATGTTGTCATCTATTTTCGAAGGTGGGCAGTGTCGCTATGACATGGATGTTTCTTAATTACACAAGTATTTCGCTGCATGTACGTGCATGCGTACGTACCGGTGTTGGCCAATGCGTCGGGCCGGCTAGCCGCCTGGACGGTCAGCACATGGAACAGGGTCCACAGTGAACAGGGGTAGCCCCTCAGTCCGACTCTGCTTCCCTGGCAACCCACCCATTGCAGCTGGTCACTCAGGAACATCCCTGAAATCTTAAGGTGGTCAGGGAGAGAGTCAGGAAAAACTCACTACTAAGCCACAGAGTAGATCAGGGGTGTTATGGTTCACTGGACTGAACCAAACTGGCCTGTCACAAGCTGCCCGTTTCGGTAATGCAGTTCGCGAAAAGTGGACCAAGGTTTTTCCATCTACCACATACTGTATTATTAAGGCTGTAATGACGTGTATTTGAACAGGACTGTCTAGTATGGGCCACCGGTTCACAGGATGTGCTATGCATGAGGTGAACCAAATTACATTTTTGAACACAATGTGCCAATTAGGAACATGGAAAAAAACAATTCTGCCAAAGCGCATGTACTACAGCTGTCCACATTAAATTATTCTCAGCCAGCAAGATGAGTGATGTTACAGAACAGCAAAATCAGACATCCCCAGAGTGGTAGGCTAAACTATTCCACTGGTATTCCACAGGTATTCCTCCGGAGGCGCTTTCAAGTTGTTAGTCCCACATGGAGAGAAACTTGCATTCTGATAAGCCCAGTCATTGCAAAACATTTCTAAATGCAATCATGGTAAAAACACAGTTGAAAAAAAAGAGAGAGCGCCCGTCAATTTGAGCCCGACATGACACCAATGCACTTAAATTATTCCAGTAGATTTTGGGTCAGGGCAGTGAGGAAAAAAGTTTACATTGAACTAGTTGGGTGATATACAGTGCATTCGGGAAAGTATTCAGACCCCTTGACTTCTTCCACATTTTGTTACGTTACAGCCTTATTCTAAAATTGATGAAATTGTTTTCTTTCCCTCATCAATCTACACACAATACCACATAACGACAAAGCTACGACATGTTTTGAATTTTTTGCTGAAATATCACATTTACATAAGTATTCAGACTCTTTACACAATACTTTGCTGAAGCACCTTTGGCAGCGAATACAGTCTTGAGCTTGGCACACCTATATTTGGGGAGTTTTTCCCATTCTTCTCTAAAGATCCTCTCAAGCTCTGTCAGGTTGGATGGGGAGTGTCGCTGCACAGCTATTTTCAGGTCTCTCCAGAGATGTTCGATCGGGTTCAGGTCCGGGCTCTGGCTGGGACATTCAGAGACCTGTCCTGAAGCCACTCCTGCGTTGACTTGGCTGTGTGTTTAGGGTCATTGTCCTGTTAGAAGGTGACCCTTGACCCAGTCTGGGGACCTGGGCGCTCTGGAGCAGGTTTTCATCAAGGATCTTTCTGTACTTTGCTCCGTTCATCTTTCCCTCGATCCTGACTATTCTCCCAGTCCTGCCAATGAAAAACATCCCCACAGCATGATCCTGCCACCACCATGCTTCACCGTAGGGATGGTGCTAGGCTTCCTCCAGACGTGACGCTTGGCATTCAGGCCAAAGAGTTCAATCTTGGTTTCATCAGACCAGAGAATCTTGTTTCTCATGGTCTGATAGTCCTTTAGGCAAACTCCAAGTGGGCTGTCATGTGCCTTTTCCTGAGGAGTGGCTTCCTTTCTGGCCACTCTACCATAAAGGCCTGATTGGTGAAATGCTGCAGAGTCCTTCTGGAAGGTTTTCCCATCCACAGAGGAACTGGAGCTCTGTCAGAGTGACCATCGGGTTCTTGGTCACCTCCCAGTCCCTTCTCCCCCATTTTCTCAGTTTTGCCGGGTGGCTTGGTGGTTCCAAACTTCTTCCATTTAAGAATGGAGGCCACTGTGTTTTTGGGGACATTCAATGCTGTAGACATGTTTTGGTACCCTTCCCCAGATCTGTGCATCCTCAAAATCCTGTCTTGGAGCTTTACGGACAATTTCTTCGACCTCGTGGCTTGTTTTTTGCTCTGACATGCACTGTCAACTGTGGAACCTTATTTAGACAGGTGTGTGCCTTTCCAATCAATTGAATTTACCACAGGTGGATTCCAATCTAGTTGTAGAAACATCGATGATAAATGGAAACAGGATGCACCTGAGCTCAATTTTGAGTCTCATAGCAAAGGGTCTGAATATTTCTGTAAATAAGGTATGTTTTTATTTATTAGCAATACATTTGCAAAAACATATATATTTTCAGTGTCATTATGGGGTATTGTGTGTAGATTGATGAGATTATAATTGATTTAATCCATTTTAGAATTAGGCTGTAACGTAACAAAATGTGGAAAAAGTGAAGGGGTCTGAATACTTTCCAAATGCACTGAATCTCTACGATTTGGTTCTGCCGTACCTACCTACACGTAAGACTCAGTCTTTACCTTCAAGTCTTTATTAAAGATTGAGTAGGTTCTATGATTGAGTGTAGTCACGGTGCGAAGGCGAACGGCAAGGCACTGGAGTGACGAACCACCCTTGCTGTCTCTGCCTGGCCAGCGACCCTATCTTCACTGGCTTGATGGTGCTCCTCTTCCATCCAGCCTTCCTTTCCTCGGGTGTGCGGTGGGGAAATCTTTGTGGGCTATACTCAGCCATGTCTCAGGGTTATAAGTTAGTGGCCTGTTGATTTCCCTTTAGTGGTGTGGGGGCTGTGCTCTGCCAAAGTGGGTGGGGTTATATCCTGCCTGGTTGTCCCTGTCTGGGGGTAACTTTGGTCTGGGCCACGGTTTCCCCGACCCCCCCGTCTCAGTCTCCTGTATCTATACTGCAATAGTCTATGTTCCCGGGGGGCTAGGGTCAGTCTGTCATATCTGGTGTAATTCTCCGGTCTTATTTGGTGTCCTGTGTGATCCCAGACATGCTTCCTCTAATTCTCCCAACTCTCTCTCCCCTACCGGAGGACTTGAACCCTCGGATCATGCCTCTGGACTACCTGGCAGTGCCCGTCCCTAGTCCACGTGGTCATGCTGCTGACCCAGTTTCTGCTGTTCTGCCTGCGTCTATGGAACCCTGACCTGTTCACCAGACCCCCCCAACCCCCTCCCCCACACATGCTGTCTCAACGTCTGAATGCTCGGCTATGAAAAGCCAACTGACAATAATTCACAAAGTGCTGGCCTCTTGGACACTCCACAACCACTGTGATTATTATTTGAACTTTCTATTTGACTCTTCTATGAACGTTTGAACATTTTGAAAAACAATCTGGCCTTAATGGCCATATACTCAATCTCCACCTGGCACAGCAAGAAGAGAACTATCTACTCCTTAGAGCATGAATGCTCTCTAGGTTTCGTCCTAGGTTCCTGCATTTCTAGGGAGTGTTTCCTAGCCACCGTGCATTCTACATCTGCATTGCTTGCTGGGCTGCTGGGTTTTAGGCTCGGTTTCTGTATAAACACTTTGTGACAATATCGGTTGTAAAAAGGGCTCTATAAATTCAATAGATTGATTAATTAAATGATTGAAACGGGGAGCCAGATACTTTCATAGCAGGAATCAACAATGTATAGGCTATTACTGTTGACCAAATTTTGGTTTTAGAATAAATCTACAGGAAACAAGCAAAACCACGGAAAATGACTGACTTACATAAGCAAAATGCTTCAGTAAGAGGGAGGCAATGCAATGTCTGTGAGCAATTTTCTGTTGATCGTCCCAGCTCTACTTTGAGGCCTGATACAGTAGCCTATAGGCTTGGGCTGTATACCATACAGTGCATTCGGAAAGTATTCAGACCCATTCCCGGTTTCCACATTTTGTTACGTTACAGCCTTATTATAAAATTGATTAAATGAAAGGTTTTCATAATCTACAACCAATACCCAATTATGACAAAGCGCAAACAGGTCTCAGAAATTGTTGCAAATGTATAAAAAATAAAGAAAACAAATACCTTATTTACATAAGTATTCAGACCCTTTGCTTACAAGACTCGAAATTGAGCTCAGGTGCATCCTGTTTCCATTGATCATCCTTGAGATGTGGAGTCCACCTGTGGTAAATTCAATTGATTGGACATGATTTGTAAAGGCACACACCTGTCTATATAAGGAACCACAGTTGACAGTGCATGTCAGAGCAAAAATCAAGCCATGAGGTGGAAGGAATTGTCCGTAAAGCTCCGAGACAGGATTGCGTCGAGGCACAGATCTGGGGAAGGGTACCAAACATTGAAGGTCCCCAAGAACACAGTGATCTCCATCATTTTTAAATGGAAGAAGTTTGGAACCACAAAGACTCTTCCTAGAGCTGGCCACACGGCCAAACAGAGCAATCGGGGGAAAAGGGCCTTGGTCAGGGAGATGGCCAAGAACCCGATGGTCACTCTGACAGAGCTCCAGAGTTCCTCTGTGGAGATAAAGAACCTTCCAGAAGGACAACCATCTCTGCAGCACTCCACTAATCAGTCCTTTATGGTAGAGTTTATAAACGAAAGCCACTCCTCAGTAAAAGGCACATGACAGCCCGCTTGGAGTTTGCCAAAAGGCACCTGAAGGACTCTCAGACCATGAGAAACAAGATTCTCTGGTCTGATGAAAGCATCACGTCTGGAGGAAACCTGTAACGATCCCTACGGTGAAGTATGATGGTGGCAGCAGCATGCTGTGGGGATGTTTTTCAGAGGCAGGCACTGGGAGACTGAATGGCGGAAAGTACAGAAAGATCATTGATGAAAACCTTCTCCAGAATGCTCAGGACCTCTGACTGGGGCGATGGTTCACCTTCCAACAGGACAATGACCCAAGCACACATCCAAGACAATGCAGGAGTGGCTTCGGGACACGTTTCTGAATGTCCTTGAGTGGCCCTGAACCCAATAGAACATCTCTGGAGAGACCTGGAAATAGCTGTGCAGTGACGCTCCCCATCCAGCCAGACAGAGCTTGAGAGGATCTACAGAGAAGAATGTGAGAAACTCCCCAAATACAGGAGTGCCAATCTTGTAGCGTCATATCCAAGAAGACTCGAAGCTGTAATCTCTGTCAAAGGTGCTTCAACAAAGTACTGAGTAAAGGGTCTGAATACTAATGTAAATGTATATTTCAGTTTATTTTTTTAAATAAATTTGCAAAACATATTCTGTGTAGATTAGAATAAGGCTGTAACGTAACAAAATGTGGAAAAAGTCAAGGGGTCTGAATACTTTCCGAATGTACTGTTTCAATACCGTTGAAACTATTTGAAATATTTTCAAAAATGTGAATATTTGTAAATACCTGCAGTCAACTTGCACAATACGTTAGGAGATAAAGAATATTGTTTTCTTCATTTCACCTGTCACATTATTATGAAGCTTACGGTAGTCCCCAGTTACGTTGTGTCTGTTTACCAGCACACAACAACAAGAGACAGGAGCCTTGTGAGTCACTCACTGTTGTGCAGCTTGCGCCAGGTGATCTAATTATAGTATGGAATTCACAACTAAATGTTTGCCAGCTAGATTTCGTCTAACTATTAACCTGTTGGGTCTAGGGGGCAGCATTTGCACGTCTGGATAAAAAAAATGTACCCGATTTAATCTGGTTACTAATCCTACCCAGTAACTAGAATATGCATATACTTATTATATATGGATAGAAAACACTCTAAAGTTTCCAAAACTGTTTGAATGGTGTCTGTGAGTATAACAGAACTCATTTGGCAGGCAAAACCCTGAGACATTTTCTGACAGGAAGTGGATACCTGATGTGTTGTATTGACTTTAAACCTATCCCATTGAAAAACACAGGGGTTTAGGAATATTTTGGCACTTCCTATTGCTTCCACTAGATGTCACCAGCCTTTACAAAGTGTTTTGAGTCTTCTGGAGGGAGATCTGACCGAACAAGAGCCATGGAACGATGATGTCCCACTAGACACCTGGCGCGCGAGTTCATCTTGGGTACCCTCGTTCCAATACGTTATAAAAGAGTATGCATTCGTCCACCTTGAATATTATTCATGTTCTGGTTAAAAAAGGCCCTAATGATTTATGCTATACAACGTTTGACATGTTTGAACGAACGGAAATATATTTTTTCCCCTCGTTCATGACGAGAAGTCCGGCTGGCTTACATCATGTGCTAACGAGACGGAGATTTTTGGACATAAATGATGAGCTTTTTTGAACAAAACTACATTCGTTATGGACCTGTGATACCTGGAAGTGACATCTGATGAAGAGAATCAAAGGTAATGGATTATTTACATAGTATTTTCGATTTTAGATCTCCCCAACATGACGTCTAGTCTGTATCGCAACGCGTATTTTTCTGGGCGCAGTGCTCAGATTATTGCAAAGTGTGATTTCCCAGTAAGGTTATTTTTAAATCTGGCAAGTTGATTGCGTTCAAGAGATGTAAATCTATAATTCTTTAAATGACAATATAATATTTTACCAATTTTAATTATTTAATTTGTTACGCTGACTTGACTGCCGGTTATTGGAGGGAAACGATTTCCTCAACATCAATGCCATAGTAAAACGCTGTTTTTGGATATAAATATGAACTTGATAGAACTAAAAATGCATGCATTGTCTAACATAATGTCCTAGGAGTGTCATCTGATGGAGATTGTAAAAGGTTAGTGCATCATTTTAGCTGGTTTTATGGTTTTGGTGACCCTGTCTTTGACTTGACAAAACATTACACACAACTCTTGTAAATGTACTGTCCTAACATACTCTAAATTTATGCTTTCGCCATAAAACCTTTTTGAAATCGTAAAACGTGGTTAGATTAAGGAGATGTTTATCTTTCAAATGGTGTAAAATAGTTGTATTTTTGAAAAATTTGAATTTTGACATTTATTTGGATTCAAATTTGCCGCTCTTGAAATGCACCTGCTGTTGATGGAGTGCACCACGGGTGGCACGCTAGCGTCCCACCTAGCCCCAAGAGGTTAAGTTTACTGTCTAAAATGTGCCAAATGCTCTGCAGTTGTGCATTTGGTTTGCTAATTTAGTAGCTAGTTAGCTATCTAGCTTAGTGGTTAGCTTCTTCCGTAATCAAGCCTTTGCTTGATAACAGCAGAGAATCCCCTCCTGGATCAAGAGCCTTGCTGGCTAATATTTGTTTAGTGTGTGCAACAAACTGCAAGTAGCATTTGAGTTACTTGTATAGTTTACGTGAAACTGTACAATATGTTCGCACTTTGCTCGTTAGCATTTAGTTATCATTCTCTATGGAATTTAACATGTACTTGTTACCATTGCTAATTTGAAAAATTGTCCCTACTTTTGGACTGAAACCCCCCACAGAACAGTGGCCCAAGAACAGAGGTACATACCAAACCACTGATTTAGTGAACGGTTGCACCCCTACTAATTTTGTGGCGGCCTACAAGAACCTGTCGGATGTCGCGGCCATTCGTTGGCAAAAACCAACATTTAATGAAAATGTGTTTTTGAGGAAATAAAGTTTGATACTTTAACCCCCTGTACTTTATTGTAATTAAAACGTATTGTATGATTATTGAAAGTAAATAGTTAATTTCCAATTTTTTTTTATTTTTTTTTGCATGTTAGCTAGCATGTCCAATTTGAAAACGCTAGCTCAAACTTGCAGCTGACTTGGCCCATTCAAGATAACATGCTACAGATCAATGAAATCAGGCTGAATTATACGCAAAATAATTATCTAGCTAGCTAGTAATGTAGTAGAATAAAGTTGTCACTTACAATCAACATTGTAGTTATAAATACAAGTGGCTCAGACTTTCATTTTGTCAACAAGTAGCCATTTGCAGGAGCGAACGTTAAATCGATTCATAAAACAGGTCCCCCACTTTCTACCGATGTTGCGTGATCAGTGACATGAAAAGCGACCAAAATATATTAACAGTATTGCAGTAATTTCACCAGTTCATATTATTTAGATTTTATGTAGCAAAGCAATCGATACACTATCCTAAACTTGTTGAAATCGAGAGGCATCGTGCTGTCATTCATTCTAAAAATGAGCCCTGGCCACTTACCTTCACTCCCCTCAAAGATATTAACCTCTCTGGGCAAGGTCGGACGTGACCGTCCCACATTATTCAACAGCCAGTGAAATAGCATGGCGCGAAATACAAATATGCAAAAATATCATAATTTCAATTTCTCAAACATACACTTCTCCTTAATGTAACCACATTGTCCGATTTCAAAAAGGCTTTACAGCAAAAGCAAAACACTAGATTATGTTAGGAGAGTACATAGACAAAAATAACCACATAGCCATTTTCCAAGCAAGGATATGTGTCACAAAAACCCTAAACACAGCTAAATGAAGCACTAACCTTTGACGATCTTCATCAGATGACACTCCTAGGACATCATGTTACACAATACATGTATGTTTTGTTCGATATAGTTCATATTTATATCCAAAAACAGCATTTTACATTGGCGCGTGATGTTCAGAAAATGTACTCCCACCAAAACCACAGATGAATGTGCACATCAATTTACAAAAACACTCATCATAAACGTTGACAAAATACATAAATTATTTAAAGAATTATAGATACAGTACCCCTGGATGCAACCGCTGTGTCAGATTTTAAAATAGCTTTACGGAGAAAGCACATTTTTCAATATTCTGAGTACATAGCTCGCCATCACAGCAAGCTATACAGACAGCCACCAAGTTCGGGGTCAACTAAACTCAGAATTAGTATTAGAAATATTGTCTTACCTTTGCTGATCTTCGTCAGAATGCACTCCCAGGACTGCAACTTCCACAAGAAATGTTCTTTTTGTTCGAAATAATCCATATTTATGTCCAAATACCTCCGTTTTGTTCGTGCGTTCAGGTCACTATCCAATGGCATAATGCGCAAGCGTGATTCCAGACAAAGTCAAAATGTTCCATTACCGTTAGTAGAAACATGTCAAACATTGTTTGCAATCAATCTTTAGGCTATTTTTTACGTAAAATTGCGATAATATTCCAACCGGACAATAGCGTATTCATTCCAGAAGTAAAAGAAGGAACGGCGCGCTCCCGGGATCGCGCATATCCAAGTGCTTTGTCCATAGGCAGTCCACTCATTGACTGAGCTACTATTATCTGCCCAGTGACAGGAGAGTGCTGAAAGAACTTTATGAAGGCTGTTGACAGCCAATGGAAGCCTTAGGAAGTGCAACGTGACCCCACAGACACTGTTGTTTTTCGATAGGGATTAGAAACTTCCTGGTTGACTTTCTCTCAGGTTTTTGCCTGCCATATGACTTCTGTTATACTTACAGACACCATTCAAACAGTTTTAGAAACGTCAGAGTGTTTTCTATCCAAATCTACTAATAGTATGCATATTCTAGTTTCTGGGCCAGAGTAGTAACCAGTTTAATTTGGGTACGTTTTTCATCCGGCCGTGAAAATACTGCCCCCTATACTTTAAGAAGTTTTAAAGCACTGGAAAGGTGTAGATGAGAGCACGATTACATTTGTTTTGATCAGTCATGTAAATTTAAGTGTTGAAAACATTTTGGCACACTATATAAAAAGAAGATTGAGAACAAGCTATAGGATGAAAAATATTGGCGTTTTGGCGCAGGAAAAGCTGACGAGCACTAGCTAACGCTACATAGCAAAAACACACACACACACACACACTATATATATATTTTTTTTTAACAAATCGATACTTGGAGATAAAATATCGACAGAATATCGTCCAAAATAATATTGTGATATGTAACTATTGATTTTAACCTAGCTTGTGTGTAGAGTGCACCCTTGAGCTTGTGTCTAACCGCTGGTCACCCACCCCCCACCCGTATATTTGGGGGAAAAGGCTGCTGGTTATCTGCATAACACTGATCTTCAACAAATCACAGGAAGGCCCGTCTTCGCCAAAGTATGTGAGGTCACATGATATCACAAAAAAGCTAGCATTATTGAAACTATGTTTAAGGTGGGGTTATACCAAGTGTTTTTTCTCTTAATTTATGCTTTGGCTACAACTACAAGTTGATAATGTATGTGATATCAACAGAGAAGTATATTTTCTGGGTGATTTAAATATTGACTGGCTCTCATAAAGCTGCCCACTCAAGAAAAAACGTCAAACTGTAACCAGTGCCTGCAACCTGGTTCAGGTTGTCAGTCAACCTACTAGGGTATTTACAAAAAGCACAGGAATGAAATCATCAACATGTATTTTTCACATCTTTACTAATGCTGCATACATTTGCTCTAACCTGTTGGGGATAGGGGGCAGTATTTGCACGGCCGGATAAAAAAACGTACCCGATTTAATCTGGTTACTACTCCTGCCCAGTAACTAGAATATGCAGTATCCAAATCCATAGGATGTAGTGATAACAATATAGTAGCCATATATAGGAAAATTAAAGTTACAAAGTCTGGGCCTAAGAGGTCTGTATATGAGGTCATACAATAAGTTTTGTAGTGATTCATATGTTGATTATGTAAAGAATATTTGCTGGTCTGTGGTGTGTAATGAGGAGCAACGAGACGCTGCACTTGACACTTATGAAATTGCTTATTCCAGTTACTAATAAGCACGCACCCATTAAGAAAATGATTGTAAAAACTGTAAATCCCCTTGGATTGATGAGGAATTGAAAAATAGTATGGTTGAGAGGAAGGAGGCAAAAGGTATGGCAAATAAGTCTGGCAGCCCAACTGATCGGCAAATGTACTGCAAATTCGGAAATCATGTGACTAAACTAAATATGAAAAATATATACTATGAAACAAAAATAAATAAAAAGTAAAAAGCTTCGGAGCACATTAAATGAAATATTTGAAAAAAGGGTAACTCGGATCCATCATCACAAAAGCCACTGATATTGCCAACTACTTTAATGACTTTTTCCTTGGCAAAATAAGCAAACTTAGGTATGAAACACCAGCAACAAAACGCTGACACTATACATTCAAGTATATCTGACCAAATTATACTTTTGAATTCCGTAGTCAGTGTGGAAGAGGTGAAGAAAATTATTGTTGTCTATCAACAATGAAAAGCCGCCAGGGTCTGACAATCTGGATGGAAAATTACTGAAGATAATAGGGGACGATATTGCCACATCTTCAATTTAAGCCTACTATAAAGTGTGTGCCCTCAGGCCTGGTTGGAAGCCAAAGTCATTCCGCTACCCAAGAAAAGTAAAGTCCCTTTTACTGGCTCAAATAGCCGACCAATCAGCCTGTTACCAACCCTTAACCTCTCTAGGCTAGGCGGGACGAATTCGTCCCACCTACGTAACAGCCACGGCTATCCTGTGGCGCGATTTTCAAAACCTTAAAAATCCTATTACTTCAATTTCTCAAACATATGACTATTTTACAGCCATTTAAAGATAAGACTCTCGTTAATCTAACCACACTGTCCGATTTCAAAAAGGCTTTACAACGAAAGCAAAACATTAGATTATGTCAGCAGAGTACCAAGCCAGAAATAATCAGACACCCATTTTTCAAGCCAGCATATAATGTCACCAAAACCCAGAAGACAGCTAAATGCAGCACTCACCTTTGATGATCTTCATCAGATGACAACCCTAGGACATTATGTTATACAATACATGCATGTTTTGTTCAATCAAGTTCATATTTATATCAAAAACCAGCTTTTTACATTAGCATGTGACGTTCAGAACTAGCATACCCCCCGCAAACTTCCGTGGAATTCGCTAACATTTTACTAAATTACTCACGATAAACGTTCACAAAAAGCATAACAATTATTTTAAGAATTATAGATACAGACCTCCTCTATGCACTCGATATGTCCGATTTTAAAATAGCTTTTTGGTGAAAGCACATTTTGCAATATTCTAAGTACATAGCCCAGGCATCACGGGCTCGCTATTTAGACACCCGGCAAGTTTAGCACTCACCATAATCATATTTACTATTATAAAAATTTCATTACCTTTTGTTGTCTTCGTCAGAATACACACCCAGGACAGCTACTTCAATAACAAATGTTGGTTTGGTCCAAAATAATCCATCGTTATATCCGAATAGCGGCGTTTTGTTCGTGCGTTCCAGACACTATCCGAAATAGTAAAGAAGTGTCGCGCGCATGGCGCAATTCGTGACAATAAAATTCTAAGTATTCCATGACCGTACTTCGAAGCATGTCAACCGCTGTTTAAAATCAATTTTTACGACATTTTTCTCATAGAAAAGCGATAATATTCCGACAGGGAATCTCCTTTTCGGCAAACAGAGGAAAAAATCCCAAAGGCGGGGGCGGTCGGGGTCACGCGCATAAGCTAGTGTCTCTTGATGGGCCACTTGAGAAAGGCGATAATGTGTTTCAGCCTGGGGCTGGAATGACGACATTCTTTTTTTTCCCGGGCTCTGAGCGCCTATGGACGACGTGGGAAGTGTCACGTTAGAGCAGAGATCCTTAGTAAATGATAGAGATGGAAAAGAAGTTCAACAAATGGTCAGACAGGCCACTTCCTGTAAAGGAATCTCTCAGGTTTTGACCTGCCATTTGAGTTCTGTTATACTCACAGACACCATTCAAACAGTTTTAGAAAATTTTGGGTGTTTTCTATCCATATGTAATAAGTATATGCATATTCTAGTTACTGAGTAGGAGTGGTAACCAGATTAAATCGGGTATGTTTTTTATCCAGCCGTGTCAATGCTGCCCCCTAGCCCTAACAGGTTAATAAACTTCAGGAAAAAATGGTGTTTGACCAGATACCATGCTATTCACAGTAAACAAATATACAGACTTTCACCATGCTTACAGGGAAGGTCACTCAACAAGCATAGCACTTACACAAATGACTGATGATTGGCTCAGAGAAATTGATGATAAAATGATTGTGGGGGCTGTCCTGTTAGACTTCAATGCAGCATTGACATTATCGATCATAGTGTGCTGCTGGAAAAACTATGTTATGGCTTTACACACCTTGCTATAATGTGGATAAAGAGTTACTTGTCTAAAAGAACACAGAGGGTGTTCTTTAATGGAAGCCTCAAACATAATCCAGGTATAATCAGGAATTCCCCAGGGTAGCTGTTAAGGCCCCTTACTTTTTTCAATCTTTACTAATGACATGCCACTGGCCTTGAGTAAAGCCAGTGTGTATGTATGTGGATGTCAACACTATACACGTCAGCTACTACAGCAACTGAAATGACTGCAACACTTAAAGAACTGCAGTTAGTTTCGGAATGGGTAGCAAGGAATAAGTTAGTCCAAATATTTCCAAAACTAAAAGCAATGTATTATGTCTCCTAATGAATAATGTGGAAATTGACCCTGGATTGTAAACTGTCATGGTCAAAACATATTGATACAACAGTAGCTAAAGAAGTCTGTCCATAAGAGAAGTCTGTCCATAATAAAAGCGCTGCTCTGCCTTAACACTATCAACAAGGCAGGTCCTACAGGCCCTAGTTTTGTCCCACCTACTGTTCAGTAGAGTGGTCAGGTACCACCAAGAATGACTTTTTGTTTTGCAGTTGGCTCAGAATAGGGCAGCACGGCTGGCGCTTAAAAGTACACAGAGAGCTAACATTAATGACATGCATGTCAATGGCTCAAAGTGGAAAAGAGATTGACTTCATCACTAATTGTTTTTGTAAGGGGTGTAAGCTAAATGTACTGAGCTGTCTGTTTAAAATACTTGCACATACAGACACCCATGCATACCCCACGAGTGCTTGACTTCCGGTTTGGAGCGAGCAGTCGCACTACGCTTCGCTCCACAGGTTATATTACACTTAATTACATTACAACGGTTTGATTTGTTTGATCTGAGCAATTTTTCTTAGCTAGCTACATAGCCATCTTTGTATCAAAGATAATTGTGTAGTTTAGAGTAATTAGAGTAATTATCGAGGCTAGCTATCTTCGTCCTCCTAACGTAGTCATCACTGCTAGCTAGCTAGTCAACACTGCTAGCTAGCCAACCAGCCAACTTCTACCGACTAGCAGCACTGTAGAAACTATTACATTACAACGGAACGACTTGATTAGTGTAGTGTTAGTGTTAGTTAGTGAGCCAGCTACATAGTTGTCTTTGCATCTAAGATAATTGTGTAGTTTAGAGTAATTATCGAGGCTATCTAGCCAGCCGCGACGCCAGACTTAGTCAACACACCTAGTCATCATTAACCCACTGCTAGCTAGCCAACCGTTACCGACTAGCAGCGCTGTAGATACTAATACTTTACAACGGAACGATTTGACTAGTGCAGTGTTAGCTAGCTACATAGTTGTCTTTGTCATAGCTTGATAATTGTGTAGTTTAGTAATTATCAAGGTTAGCTAGCCAGCTATTTCCGTCCCCCGCGACGCCATTTTTCCAAACCCAGCCAACTATTACCGACGAGCAGCATTGTAGAAACTAAATACATTACAAAGGAATGTCTTGATTAGTGTTATGTTCGCTAGCTACAAAGTTGCTTTTGTATCATGACAAGGTGTAGTACTGAAACTATCGAGGTTACCTAGCCAGCTACACGTTCAAAGTCAACAACGCAGCCACTGCTAGCTAGCCTACTCCACCAGCCAGCAGTACTGTATCATTTTCGTCATTTTAGTCAATAAGATTTTTGCAACGTAAGCTTAACTTTCTGAACATTCGAGACGTGTAGTCCACTTGTCATTCCAATCTCCTTTGCATTAGCGTAGCCTCTTCTGTAGCTTGTCAACTATGTGTCTGTCTATCCATGTTCTCTCCCCTCTGCACAGGCCATACAAACGCTCCACACTGCGTGGCCGCTGCCACTCTAACCTGGTGGTCCCAGCGCGCACGACCCACGTGGAGTTCCAGATCTCCGGCAGCCTCTGGAACTGCCGGTCTGCGGCCAACAAGGCTGAGTTCATCTCAGCCTATGCTACCCTCCAGTCCCTAGACTTCCTGGCGCTGACGGAAACATGGATTACCACAGATAACACTGCTACTCCTACGGCTCTCTCCTCGTCTGCCCACGTGTTCTCGCATACCCCTAGAGCATCGGGCCAGCGGGGTGGTGGCACTGGAATCCTCATCTCTCCCAAGTGGACATTCTCTCTTTCTCCCCTGACCCATCTGTCTATCTCCTCATTTGAATTCCATGCTGTCACAGTTACCAGCCCTTTCAAGCTTAACCTGTTGGGTCTAGGGGGCAGCATTTGCACGTCTGGATAAAAAAAATGTACCCGATTTAATCTGGTTACTAATCCTACCCAGTAACTAGAATATGCATATACTTATTATATATGGATAGAAAACACTCTAAAGTTTCCAAAACTGTTTGAATGGTGTCTGTGAGTATAACAGAACTCATTTGGCAGGCAAAACCCTGAGACATTTTCTGACAGGAAGTGGATACCTGATGTGTTGTATTGACTTTAAACCTATCCCATTGAAAAACACAGGGGTTTAGGAATATTTTGGCACTTCCTATTGCTTCCACTAGATGTCACCAGCCTTTACAAAGTGTTTTGAGTCTTCTGGAGGGAGATCTGACCGAACAAGAGCCATGGAACGGTGATGTCCCATTAGACACCTGGCGCGCTACTTCATGTTGGGTACCCTCGTTCCAATACGTTATAAAAGACTATGCATTCGTCCACCTTGAATATTATTCATGTTCTGGTTAAAAAAGGCCCTAATGATTTATGCTATACAACGTTTGACATGTTTGAACGAACGGAAATATATTTTTTCCCCTCGTTCATGACGAGAAGTCCGGCTGGCTTACATCATGTGCTAACGAGACGGAGATTTTTGGACATAAATGATGAGCTTTTTTGAACAAAACTACATTCGTTATGGACCTGTGATACCTGGAAGTGACATCTGATGAAGAGAATCAAAGGTAATGGATTATTTACATAGTATTTTCGATTTTAGATCTCCCCAACATGACGTCTAGTCTGTATCGCAACGCGTATTTTTCTGGGCACAGTGCTCAGATTATTGCAAAGTGTGATTTCCCAGTAAGGTTATTTTTAAATCTGGCAAGTTGATTGCGTTCAAAAGATGTAAATCTATAATTCTTTAAATGACAATATAATATTTTACCAATGTTTTCTAATTTTAATTATTTAATTTGTGACGCTGACTTGACTGCCGGTTATTGGAGGGAAACGATTTCCTCAACATCAATGCCATAGTAAAACGCTGTTTTTGGATATAAATATCAACTTGATAGAACTAAAAATGCATGCATTGTCTAACATAATGTCCTAGGAGTGTCATCTGATGGAGATTGTAAAAGGTTAGTGTATCATTTTAGCTGGTTTTATGGTTTTGGTGACCCTGTCTTTGACTTGACAAAACATTACACACAACTCTTGTAAATGTACTGTCCTAACATACTCTAAATTTATGCTTTCGCCGTAAAACCTTTTTGAAATCGTAAAACGTGGTTAGATTAAGGAGATGTTTATCTTTCAAATGGTGTAACATAGTTGTATTTTTGAAAAATTAGAATTTTGACATTTATTTGGATTCAAATTTGCCGCTCTTGAAATGCACCTGCTGTTGATGGAGTGCACCACGGGTGGCACGCTAGCGTCCCACCTAGCCCCAAGAGGTTAACATCCTTATCATTTATCGCCCTCCAGGTTCCCTTGGAGAGTTCATCAATGAGCTTGACGCCTTGATAAGTTCCTTTCCTGAGGATGGCTCACCTCTCAGTTCTGGGTGACTTTAACCTCCCCACGTCTACCTTTGACTCATTCCTCTCTGCCTCCTTCTTTCCACTCCTCTCCTCTTTTGACCTCACCCTCTCACCTCCCCCCCCCCCCCCCCCCCCTACTCACAAGGCAGGCAATACGCTTGACCTCATCTTTACCCACTTGACCCTATCCCCTCCTCTCTTCTCCAGACCATTTCCGGAGACCTTCTCCCCTACCTCACCTCGCTCATCAACTCATCCTTGACCGCTGGCTATGTCCCTTCCGTCTTCAAGAGAGCGAGAGTTGCACCCCTTCTGAAAAAACCTACACTCGATCCCTCCGATGTCAACAACTACAGACCAGTATCCCTTCTTTCTTTTCTCTCCAAAACTCTTGAACGTGCCGTCCTTGGCCAGCTCTCCTGCTATCTCTCTCAGAATGACCTTCTTGATCCTAATCAGTCAGGTTTCAAGACTGGGCATTCAACTGAGACTGCTCTTCTCTGTGTCACGGAGGCTCTCCGCACTGCTAAAGCTAACTCTCTCTCCTCTGCTCTCATCCTTCTCGACCTATCTGCTGCCTTTGATACTGTGAACCATCAGATCCTCCTCTCCACCCTCTCTGAGTTGGGCATCTCCGGCGCGGCCCACGCTTGGATTGCGTCCTACCTGACAGGTCGCTCCTACCAGGTGGCGTGGCGAGAATCTGTCTCCGCACCACGTGCTCTCACCACTGGTGTCCCCCAGGGCTCTGTTCTAGGCCCTCTCCTATTCTCGCTATACACCAAGTCACTTGGCTCTGTCATATCCTCACATGGTCTCTCCTATCATTGCTACGCAGATGACACACAAATAATCTTCTCCTTTCCCCCTTCTGATAACCAGGTGGCGAATCGCATCTCTGCATGTCTGGCAGACATATCAGTGTGGATGACGGATCACCACCTCAAGCTGAACCTCGGCAAGATGGAGCTGCTCTTCCTCCCGGGGAAGGACTGCCCGTTCCATGATCTCGCCATCACGGTTGACAACTCCCTTGTGTCCTCCTCCGAGTGCTAAGAACCTTGGCGTGACCCTGGACAACACCCTGTCGTTCTCCACTAACATCAAGGCGGTGACCCGATCCTGTAGGTTCATGCTCTACAACATTCGCAGAGTACGACCCTGCCTCACACAGGAAGCGGCGCAGGTCCTAATCCAGGCACTTGTCATCTCCCGCCTGGATTACTGCAACTCGCTGTTGGCTGGGCTCCCTGCCTGTGCCACTAAACCCCTACAACTCATCCAGAACGCCGCAGCCCGTCTGGTGTTCAACCTTCCCAAGTTCTCTCACGTCACCCCGCTCCTCCGCTCTCTCCACTGGCTCCCAGTTGAGGCTCGCATCCGCTACAAGACCATGGTGCTTGCCTACGGAGCTGTGAGGGGAACGGCACCTCCGTACCTTCAGGCTCTGATCAGGCCCTACACCCAAACAAGGGCACTGCGTTCATCCACCTCTGGCCTGCTGGCCCCCCTACCTCTGAGGAAGCACAGTTCCCGCTCAGCCCAGTCAAAACTGTTCGCTGCTCCGGCACCCCAATGGTGGAACAAGCTCCCTCACGACGCCAGGACAGCGGAGTCAATCACCACCTTCCGGAGACACCTGAAACCCCACCTCTTTAAGGAATACCTGGGATAGGATAAAGTAATCCTTCTAACCCCCCCCCCCCCCCCCCCTTAAAAGATTTAGATGCACTATTGTAAAGTGGTTGTTCCACTGGATATTATAAGGTGAATGCACCAATTTGTAAGTCGCTCTGGATAAGAGCGTCTGCTAAATGTCTTAAATGTAAACGTAAATGAGACATGCCACCAGGTGTCTCTTCACAGTCTCCAAGAGCAGAAAAGACTATGGAAGTCGCACAGTACCACATACAGCCATGAATACATGGAATTCTATTCCACATCAGGTAACTGATGCAAGCAGTAGAATCAGATAAAAAAAAAAAAAATATATATATATACACACACACCTTACGGAACAACAGGGACTGTGAAGAGACAAAGTTACAGACGCATGCATACATTGTGATAGTGTTGCCTTGTGGTATTAATTATTTTTGGCTAGTAAGAATTTAATCTCGGTGGCACGAGTGGCCAGCGCAAATTTTTCTTAATGTCTACCACTGCTATACAGAAACACTTTGTTTACAAATGATGGAGTTAAATGTGAACTCATTTTTGTAGTCGTTTTGGGCTCCCGAGTGGCGCAGCGGTCTAAGGCACTGCATCTCAGAGCTAGAGGCATCACTACAGACCCTGGTTCGATTCCAGGCTGTATCACAACCGGCCGTGATTGTGAGTCCCATAGGGCGGCACACAATTGGCCCAGCGTCGTCCGGGTTAGGGTTTGACCGGGGTAGGCCGTCATTGTAAATAAGAATTTGTTCTTAACTGACTTGCCTAGTTAAATAAATAAAAAACTTTTTCCCTTCATAAACGAAAACCGAACAAGAACCAAAAATCAAGGGACAAACAAAGTGTTGTGAACCGTTTGTTACATTGGTTGTTTAAAAGGATAGTTGAACTAATTTGACTTCCTTAGGCTGTGGTTGTTTCCTCTAAACTGTTTCTAAATTTGATTACTGGTTACTTAGCAATGTTAAGAATAATCTGGCTAGCATTTTTGGTAAAAGTACCAATGCTAGTGGAAATGGATTGTTTCCATTAGAAATGCATTCAAGTACACCCCTTCTGCAAAAAGGGACACCCTCCCCCACTTTACCAACTTTTCCTGAATGGCCCTTTAAACTATGCCAAACAGCTATTTTATTTGAGCACTTGATAATGAAATATCACACAAATGCCTCCCTTACCCGCATCTTGTTGTTGACCAAGTCGAGGATGGCATCAAAGGGGATTTTCTCCAGGGGAAGACTGACCAGCCATTCCAGAAGAGTCTCTAAGAGTTTTACCACAGACTGGCGACCAGGGAAGAGCTGGGATTCAAGAATCAAAGAAAAGATAAATGTTACTTCTCTAATAGAAACAAGAGGGTAAATATTGTTTACTTGTTTGTGCGGACCCACTTCACTTCAGCCTTAGAGCACTTATACCTTAGCAACCACTGTCACAAAGTCTTTGAAGGTCTTGAGCTCTTCTCCCTCCAGGGTTTGGTGGGTAGCCAGCTCTACTCTCAGCAGGTAGTGCAACCCTGACTCAAGGTCCGCCATGTACACCTTGGACCTGGAGAAAATCAGGGAGACAGGTAGCCTAACGGTTAAGAGCATGGACCAGTAACCGAAAGGTCGCTGGTTTGAATCCACGAGCAGACTAGGTGAAAAATCTGTTGATTTGCCCTTGAGCAAGGCACGTAACCCTACCTGCACCTGCAAGTTGTTCTGGATAAGAACATCTGCTAAAATGACAAAACTTTTAAAATCAATGATGGGGCCTCAGATCAGACATGGTTACACACAAAGAATGCACCCACACATACCCACTGGTATCGTCTTCATGCATATATAAGATACTGTATTAGCATCAGACTCACTTCTCAAAGTCCTTCAAGGCCTCAGCCGTCCCGGGACCTCGTGGTCCCTCCAGTAGGGGCTTCTGGGGTGCTCCAGAGGTGCTCAGCTTTCTGTGGACCCCTAGGAGAAGCTTGAGGAACGAGGAGAAGAAGAAGCGCAGTCTTTTCTGCCTGGTGATACAGAAATATCAGAGCAACATTTAAAATGCCTGGATTTATAAAACAGACTACATAAAGAAGTCAAACATTTCACTGACAATTGGGATGAAATATTTTTAAATAATAATTACATGTTTGTAAAAAATAAATAAAACAACAACAATGCTATATCCTGTTCCCATACAATCCATTAAAAGAGAATGGTATGCCAACTACAAAAACACATTTGTTGAGTCTCCAACATTTGAACCAGAACTCCTGGAGAAGTAAATATAGTGGAGGTTGCCAACTTACACATGCAGAATGGCATGTGTTCCATTAGGGTGGAGAAGGTATGCTGAGGGGAAAGAGTTGATGCCAAGCTTCTCTGTGAGGCTCTTTTCTGAACTCAATGCCCTCTTCACTGTTAGCCCCTGATACATCATCAGGTCCAAGATAACCTATAGAACAGTTGACGTTACTTTATATATATTTAAACCCTATATTAACCCTATAAAGCAGCATTTAAGTTAAATTACTTCGTTGTTTTGAAGTCTAATTGTATAAGAATGCCATGAAAGGTAAAGTTCAGTTTCATTTGAAATCAGCATACCTCTCTGCCAACATAGGAGTCCTCGTTCTCAACAATGACAGCTGTGTATTGGTTGGATTTCTGACCAATCAAAGGCAATATATCTGCAGAGCTGGAAAGAGGAAATGAGACACACTCAATTTAATATGATAATCACCTGTATTGTGTGACACTCACTTTTCATTGAGCGTTTAAAAAAAAATCTACCTGACAGTGGCCCATATTAGCAGACATATGGCAGTGTAAAAGGACAGAGGTTATTTAGCAAACCATGGCATAGGTTCTGGTCCCAAGATTGTGTTGAAGCCCAAGGTGTGCCACTGGACAAACCTGTAAGGCTCAAGTGGAGGGCAGCTGACAGGCCAGTCCTGTCTTGTGTGGTTCTGGAGGAAGTTGACCATCAGCTGTCGCACTGTCTGTAACTCCCTATCTGCACCTGGGGAGAGATGAGAATAGAGCTTGGCGATATTGATAAAAACCCATATCTCGATAAATTGCCAATAAATTGACCCGATAAACAGAACCATAAATATATTTATCCACAATCTGCTCTCCAGTCCTCCTGGAGTGTCTTAACAAAATGAAACCAAAATATTTAGACTGACTTCATCCAGTGTCCAGAAAAATGTATTTGCACTATATAAAATAGGTGCATAATTAACGATATATAGCCTCATATTTCTGACAATTTTATACAAAAAACGATTAGATTTGTGTCTACCTTCAACTGATAAAAGGTTGATTGTGATATGATTAAGAGAAAACAATTACCCTGAGGGTGTGGTGCCTGGACTTAAGATATGAGAAATGACATACTCACAGAAATTTGTGACTCTCCCCTCTGTAACTAAAACAACCATAGTTGCTTTGAAAACTATTTTTCCGCAATTGCATTTTGAGCAACGGCCATATGCTTGTGCTTCTCAGAATGCATCTCTCCCTACTTTGTGCGCACAGTGGGGAAAGGGAGTGAGAGTGGTACGCTCACACAGCAGCTGCTAGTGAAACGGAGACAGCCAGTTAATTTCATAGTAGGAATCAACATAACGAACAGACATTACGGTTGAGATGCATTGTTTTACAACAATCTACATAAACTTTGTGTAGCAAAATCCCGAGCATTCCCAACGCAGGCAAAATGCTTCAGTAAGGAGGAAGACAACATCAGTCATTTTCGGTTTAATGTCCCAGCTCTAGATGAGAGGTTGACATCTGCACACACTCTGGTCCTTTATACAGGAGAGAACACAGTAGGTAGGGCTGTGAAGGTCATGGAATTTTGTGGATGACAGTAATTGACCAGCCATATGACCGCGGTCACCGTTCAAATGTATATATACTTTACATGGCCAAAAGTATGTGGACAACCTATCAAATTTGTCAATTTGGCTATTTCAGCCACACCCGTTGCTGACAGGTGTATACAATCGAGCACACAGCCAAGCAATCTCCATAGACAAACATTGGCAGTAGAATGCTCTTACTGAAGAACCCAGTGACTTTCAACATGGCACCATAATAGGATGCCACCTTTCCAATAAGTCAGTTTGTCAAATTTCTGTCCTGCTAGAGCTGCCCAGGACAACTGTAAGTGCTGTTATTATGAAGTGGAAACGTCTAGGAGCAACAACGGCTCAGCCGCAAAGTGGTAGGCCACACAAGCTCACAGAACGTGACCACCGAGTGAGAAAGCGCATAAAAAGAGTCTCTGGAAGCAACGTCAGCACATGAACGGTTCGACAGGAAGTTCATGAAATGGGTTTCCATGGCCGAGCAGCCGCACACAAGCCTAAGATGACCATGCGCAATGCCAAGCGTCGGCTGGAGTGGTGTAAAGCTCACTGCCATTGGACTCTGGAGCAGTGGAAACGCGCTCTCTAGAATGATGAATCATGTTTTTCCATCTTGCATTCGAACGGACAAATCTGGGTTTAGCGGATGCCTGGAGAACGCTACCTGCCCGAATACATAGTGCCAACTGTAAAGTTTGGTGGAGGAGGAATAATAGTCTGGGGCTGTTTTTCATGGTCGGGATAGGCCCCTTAGTTCCAGTGAAGGGAAATCTTAACGTTACAGCATACAATGACATTCTAGATGATTCTGTGCTTCCAACTTTGTGGCAACAGTTTGGGAAATTTTCCGATTTGAAGTTGCTTGAAAAGGTATGAGCTATGCTTTGTCTTTTGCACAGCTGTAAACACTTGATCAGTCATTCTCAATTTGACAAGCACTTGATTATTGCTTGAATTTCCCCGCGGCATCCCATTTTTGCAGCCATAATGCACCCTAAAAGAATCCATGCCTTTCGCGACCAGTGGCCTTTGCGCCCTTCTCCCTGAGAGCTGCGCGCTCTGAAGCACCTCTCACTCACGTGATTGGGTATTTCTCAAAGGCTACAAGTGAAGACAGACACGTCGGGGACTCAACTGCACGCTTCCTTATCCAATTCCGATTGCATATTGAAGATAATGGAAGAACTGTCCACATTTACTTTTCGTCAGCCAACAAGATGAGTAGGCCAAACGAACAGCAAAAGCTCCAGTCTATCTCAATATATTATCCACCATAGTACAGAAGTTAACCTATTCTATTCTGGGTTAGAAATAAATACACCAAACAGTCTGGGACCGTTTTGGGATGCGATAGATCTCAAATTAATACAACCACAAGCAACAGATCAGAACATTTAGCTTAAAATGTTGATAAACTATTAGGCAATTTTTTCACATTATAAGCACAGCAATGAGCACACGGCAGTAGGCTATACGCGCAAATGTTCCAAAAGTCATAAGACTCCTGAACAGGTAATCAAATGGCTACCCGGACTATTTGCATTG